>NC_137337.1:2465543-3160543 GCF_965287045.1 Carcharhinus amblyrhynchos
GAGAGCGGGGAGAGAGAGAGAGCGGGAGAGAGAGAGAGCGGGAGAGAGAGAGAGCGGGGAGAGAGAGAGAGCGGGGAGAGAGAGAGAGCGGGGAGAGAGAGAGAGCGGGGAGAGAGAGAGAGAGCGGGGAGAGAGAGAGAGCGGGGAGAGAGAGAGAGCGGGGAGAGAGAGAGAGCGGGGAGAGAGAGAGAGCGGGGAGAGAGAGAGAGCGGGGAGAGAGAGAGAGCGGGGAGAGAGAGAGAGCGCGGGGAGAGAGAGAGAGCGGGCGCGGGAGAGAGAGAGAGCGGGGAGAGAGAGAGAGAGAGCGGGGAGAGAGAGAGAGAGAGCGGGGAGAGAGAGAGAGCAGGCGCGGGGAGAGAGAGAGAGCGGGCGGGGGAGAGAGAGAGAGAGAGAGAGAGCGGGCGCGGGAGAGAGAGAGAGAGAGAGAGAGAGAGCGGGCGCGGGAGAGAGAGAGAGAGAGAGAGAGCGGGCGCGGGGGAGAGAGAGAAGAGAGCGGGCGCGGGGAGAGAGAGAGAGAGCGGGCGCGGGGAGAGAGAGAGAGAGCGGGCGCGGGGAGAGAGAGAGAGAGCGGGCGCGGGGAGAGAGAGAGAGCGGGCGCGGGGAGAGAGAGAGAGAGCGGGCGCGGGGAAGAGAGAGAGAGAGAGAGCGGGCGCGGGGAGAGAGGGGGAGAGAGAGAGAGCGGGCGCGGGGAGAGAGAGAGAGAGAGAGCGGGCGCGGGGAGAGAGAGAGAGAGCGGGCGCGGGGAGAGAGAGAGAGAGCGGGCGCGGGGAGAGAGAGAGAGCGGGCGCGGGGAGAGAGAGAGAGAGCGGGCGCGGGGAGAGAGAGAGAGAGCGGGCGCGGGGAGAGAGAGAGAGAGCGGGCGCGGGGGAGAGAGAGAGGGGCACGGGGAGAGAGAGAGAGAGCGGGCGCGGGGAGAGAGAGAGAGAGCGGGCGCGGGGAGAGAGAGAGAGAGCGGGCGCGGGGAGAGAGAGAGAGCGGGCACGGGGAGAGAGAGAGAGAGCGGGCGCGGGGAGAGAGAGAGAGAGAAGGCGCAGGGAGAGAGAGAGAGAGAAGGCGCGGGAGAGAGAGAGAGAGCAGGCGCGGGGAGAGAGAGAGAGAGCAGGCGCGGGGAGAGAGAGAGAGAGCGGGGAGAGAGAGAGAGAGCAGGCGCGGGGAGAGAGACAGAGCGGGGAGAGAGAGAGAGAGTGGGCGCGGGGAGAGAGAGAGAGAGAGTGGGTATGAGAAATGAGTGTGAGGAGTGAACGAGTGAGTGAATGAGTATGAGGTGTGTGAGGAGTGAGTGTGAGGAGAGGGTGAGTGAGTTTAAAAGGGCGAGAACATGGGAGATGTCTGTGAGAGTGATTGAGTGAAACTGAGGAGTGAGTGAATGAGAGGAGTGACAGAGTGGGTGAGGGTTAGAGTGAGGGGGCGAGGGTGGGAGAGGGAGTGAGGGGGTGAGGGTGAGTGTGAGGGAGTGAGTGGGTGAGGGGGTGAGGGTGAGGGAGTGAGGGGGTGAGGGTGAGGGAGTGAGGGGGTGAGGGTGAGGGAGTGAGGGGCGTGAGGATGAGGGAGTGAGGGGCGTGAGGATGAGGGAGTGAGGGGCGTGAGGGTGAGGGAGTGAGGGGCGTGAGGGTGAGGGAGTGAGGGGGTGAGGGTGAGGGAGTGAGGGGGTGAGGGTGAGGGAGTGAGGGGCGTGAGGATGAGGGAGTGAGGGGCGTGAGGGTGAGGGAGTGAGGGGCGTGAGGGTGAGGGAGTGAGGGGCGTGAGGGTGAGGGAGTGAGGGGGTGAGGGTGAGGGAGTGAGGGGGTGAGGGTGAGGGAGTGAGGGGCATGAGGGTGAGGGAGTGAGGGGCATGAGGGTGAGGGAGTGAGGGGCGTGAGGGTGAGACTGAGGGAGTGAGGCGGTGAGGGTGGAGTGAGGGATTGAGGGTGAGGGAGTGAGCACAGTGAGGGTGTGGAATGAGGGGTGTGAGGTGAGGGTGAGGGAGTGAGGGGCGTGAGGGTGAGGGAGTGCAGGTGGGTGAGGGTGAGGGAGTGAGGGTGAGGGTGGGTTCGGGTGAGGGAGTGAGGGTGGGTGAGGGTGGGTGACGGTGAGGGTGGGTGAGTGAGGGTGAGGGTGAGTAAGTGAGTGAGGGTGAGTGAGGGTGAGGGTGAGTGAGGGTGTGAGGGTGAGTGAGGGTGTGAGGGTGGGTGAGGGTGAGTGAGGGTGAGTGAGGGTGTGAGGGTGTGAGGGTGAGTGAGGGAGTGAGGGTGGGCGAGGGTGGGCGAGGGTGGGCGAGGGTGGGCGAGGGTGAGGGTGAGGGTGAGGGTGAGTGAGGGAGTGAGGGTGGGCGAGGGTGGGCGAGGGTGGGCGAGGGTGGGCGAGGGTGAGGGTGAGGGTGAGGGTGAGTGAGGGTGAGCGTGGGTGAGGGTGAGGGTGAGTGAGGGTGAGGGTGAGTGAGGGTGAGGGTGAGTGAGGGTGTGAGGGTGAGGGTGGGTGAGGGTCGGTGAGGGTGGGTGAGGGTGGGTGAGGGTGGGTGAGGGTGAGGGTGGGTGAGGGTGAGGGTGGGTGAGGGTGTGAGGGTGGGTGAGGGTGAGTGAGGGTGTGAGGGTGTGAGGGTGAGTGAGGGAGTGAGGGTGGGCGAGGGTGGGCGAGGGTGGGCGAGGGTGAGGGTGAGGGTGAGTGAGGGTGAGGGTGAGTGAGGGTGAGCGTGGGTGAGGGTGAGGGTGAGTGAGGGTGAGGGTGAGTGAGGGTGAGGGTGAGTGAGGGTGAGGGTGAGGGTGAGGGTGGGTGAGGGTCGGTGAGGGTCGGTGAGGGTGGGTGAGGGTGGGTGAGGGTGAGGGTGGGTGAGGGTGAGTGAGGGTGGGTGAGGGTGAGTGAGGGTGAGTGAGGGTGAGTGAGGGTGGGTGAGGGTGAGGGTGGGTGAGGGTGAGGGTGAGTGAGGGTGGGTGAGGGTGAGGGTGAGTGAGGGTGGGTGTGAGGGTGAGTGAGGGTGGGTGAGGGTGGGTGAGGGTGAGTGAGGGTGGGTGAGGGTGAGGGTGAGTGAGGGTGGGTGTGAGGGTGAGTGAGGGTGGGTGAGGGTGAGTGAGGGTGGGTGAGGGTGAGGGTGTAGACTTGCGCCCCGCTGTGATGCCTGTTGTAGTTGAATTACCCATCCTCAGTCTGTGTGAAGCCTGCGGTGGGATTCGCGCTGGATCGGGCAGAGGGGATAGGAGGGAGCAGAGGGGGCGAACGGCCGCATTGGAAATCTGTCCCCGCTTCCCAAAGAGCAACAAATCATCCCGAATTTCACAGCAAAACACCGCGGATTATCCCGGGGCTGATTCCAAACTCAGTGGGAGTCAGTTCCAGAGAAAAGTGTTTTCCTCAAAATCCCTGTCCCGGGAAAAGGTGCGGACATTTTAATGGAATTCCGGATTTCAGATCACAAACAACTCCCTGGGAGGGATCAGAGGGAGAGGGATCAGAGGGAGAGGGAATCAGAGGGGATCAGAGGGAGGGGATCAGAGGGAGAGGGAATCAGAGGGAGAGGGATCAGAGGGAGAGGGAATCAGAGGGAGAGGGAGAGGGGGATCAGAGGGAGAGGGATCAGAGGGAGGGGATCAGAGGGAGAGGGAATCAGAGGGAGAGGGGATCAGAGGGAGAGGGAATCAGAGGGAGAGGGGATCAGAGGGAGAGGGGATCAGAGGGAGAGGGGATCAGAGGGAGAGGGAATCAGAGGGAGAGGGATCAGAGGGAGAGGGATCAGAGGGAGAGGGAATCAGAGGGAGAGGGAATCAGAGGGAGAGGGAATCAGAGGGAGAGGGATCAGAGGGAGAGGGAATCAGAGGGAGGGAATCAGAGGGAGAGGGAATCAGAGGGAGAGGGAATCAGAGGGAGAGGGGGATCAGAGGGAGAGGGATCAGAGGGAGGGGATCAGAGGGAGAGGGAATCAGAGGGAGAGGGGATCAGAGGGAGAGGGATCAGAGGGAGGGGATCAGAGGGAGAGGGAATCAGAGGGAGAGGGGATCAGAGGGAGAGGGAATCAGAGGGAGAGGGGATCAGAGGGAGAGGGGATCAGAGGGAGAGGGGATCAGAGGGAGAGGGGATCAGAGGGAGAGGGAATCAGAGGGAGAGGGATCAGAGGGAGAGGGATCAGAGGGAGAGGGAATCAGAGGGAGAGGGAATCAGAGGGAGAGGGAATCAGAGGGAGAGGGATCAGAGGGAGAGGGAATCAGAGGGAGGGAATCAGAGGGAGAGGGAATCAGAGGGAGAGGGAATCAGAGGGAGAGGGGATCAGAGGGAGAGGGATCAGAGGGAGGGAGAGGGGATCAGAGGGAGAGGGATCAGAGGAAGAGGGATCAGAGGGAGAGGGAATCAGAGGGAGAGGGAATCAGAGGGAGAGGGAATCAGAGGGAGAGGGATCAGAGGGAGGGAGAGGGGATCAGAGGGAGAGGGATCAGAGGGAGAGGGATCAGAGGGAGAGGGGATCAGAGGAGTGGAGGGGATCAGAGGGAGGGAGAGGGGATCAGAGGGAGAGGGATCAGAGGGAGAGGGATCAGAGGGAGAGGGGATCAGAGGAGTGGAGGGGATCAGAGGGAGAGGGGATCAGAGGGAGGGAGAGGGATCAGAGGGAGAGGGGATCAGAGGGAGGGAGAGGGGATCAGAGGAATGGAGGGGTTACACAGAGGTGGGGAAAGGGGGGGGGAGAGACAGAGAGAACGGGGGGAATGGGAGAAAGCAGGAGGGAAGAAAAGCAGGGAAAGAGTGAAGGGGAGTGAGTGAGGGAGAGCGGCTCCTGCTCCCAGGTACTCACCGTCTCTTCACCAGTTCCTCCCGGTCCATGTCCAGGTGAAAGTTTGGGTAGAGCCTGGTCTCAGCTCCACACACTGAGCCTCGCAAAGTCTTCCTGCCTTCTGCTGCCGGCTTTTACCTGCTCCTGGCCGGGCTCTCAGTGACTGGGGGGTGTCAGTGACTGGGGGGGGGCTCTCAGTGACTGGGGGGGGGTGTCAGTGACTGGGGGGGTGCTGCCTGCCTGCGGAGCGCTGCTGCTGCCGCTTTGGGAAGGGCTGTCCTGTGTTTGTGCTCAGTGCCTCTCCCCACTCCCTGTCTGCCCTGGAAAAGCAGCGCCATCTGCAGCTGTCAGCATTGCCCCAGTTACACCCCTCTGGATAACTCCCAGCACAAACTTCCACACACACACAGAGGGGCAATGAGTTCCCACTGAGGGATACGCAGCACTCTGTCTCCCAGCGGGGGAATATTACCAGCAACAGGTTTGACTCTACACCAGTGACTTGGAACTTGGATTATGGAATACAATTCCCAAATTTGGATGATTGGGAGACAGTCAGTGTACTGGGCAGTCAGGTGACAGATCGAATTGAACAGGGAAAAGTGGCTGAAACAGTTTGACGGGATGGGAGAGGGAATGGGGTTTTCCAGCAGCAGGAGCCACTGGCTCTCTGACCCAGACGGAAACCCCCCACCCACCCCCGGACAGAAAATCCAGCCAATAAACAGAAGGTCACCTGATGATCAGAGGCTTTTCTCCTGTTTGAGAGGGACAGCTGGTGATTTAACCTGAGAATCACCACACCTCAGGCAAGGGGCAAAGTCTAGGGGAAAGGGCCCAGAGCTTCAGGTTTCCAGGTGTCCAGGTCACCAATAACCTGTCCTGGTCCCCCCCGTGCCGACACTATAGTTAAAAAAGCCCCTCCAACACCTCGACTTTCTCTGAAGACGAAGGAAATTTGGCATGTCTGATACGACTCTCACCAACTTTTACAGATTCACCATAGAAAGCATTCTTTCTGGTTGTATCACAGCTTGGTCTGGGCTCCTGCTCTGCCCAAGATCACAAGGAACTATAAGAGGTTGTGAATGTAGCCCAATCCATCACACAAACCAGCCTCCCATCCACAGATTCTGTCTACACTTCCCGCTGCCTTGGAAAAGCAGCCAGCATAATTAAACCACACACCCGGACATTCTCTCTTCCACCTTCTTCCATCGGGAAAAAGATACAAAAGTCTGAGATCACATACCAACTGACTTGAGAACAGTTTCTTCCCTGCCGCTGTCAGATTTTTGAATGGACCTACCTCGCATTAAGTTGATCTTTCTCTACACCCTAGCTTGAGGGTGATTTAGTTAATTGGATCAGGAATTGGCTAGCGGATAGGAGACAGAGGGTGGTGGTTGATGGTAAATATTCATCATGGAGTTCGGTTACAAGTGGTGTGCCTCAGGGATCTGTTTTGGGGCCACTGTTGTTTGTAATTTTTATTAATGATCTGGATGAGGGTATAGCTGGGTGGATTAGTAAATTTGCTGATGACACCTAAGTCGGAGGTGTGGTAGATAGTGATGAAAGGTGTCATAGTTTGCAGGAAGACTTAGACAGGTTGCAGAGCTGGGCCGAGAGGTGGCGGATGGAGTTTAATGTGGAAAAGTGTGAGGTAATTCACTTTGGTAGGAATAACAGATGTGTCGAGTATAGGGCTAACGGGAGGACTCTGAATAGTGTGGATGAACAGAGGGATCTAGGTGTATGTGTACATAGATCCCTGAAAGTTGGGAATCAAGTAGATAGGGTTGTTAGGAAGGCATACGGTGTCTTGGCGTTTATTGGTAGGGGGATTGAATTTAGGAGTAGCAGCGTTATGTTGCAACTGTACAAAACTCTGGTGCAGCCGCACTTGGAGTACTGTGTGTAGTTCTGGTCCCCACATTACAGGAAGGATGTGGAGGCTTTGGAGAGGGTGCAGAGGAGGTTTACCAGGATGTTGCCTGGTATGGAGGGGAGGTCCTATGAGGAGAGACTGAGGGATTTGGGGTTGTTTTCGTTAGAAAGAAGGCGGCTAAGAGGGGACCTTATTGAAACATATAAGATGATTAGAGGTTTAGATAGGGTGGATAGTGATAGCCTTTTTCCTCTGATGGAGAAATCTAGCACGAGGGGGCATGGCTTTAAATTAAGGGGTGGTAGTTATAGGACGGATGTCAGGGGTAGGTTCTTTACCCAGAGGGTGGTGAGGGATTGGAATGCCCTGCCTGCTGCAGTTGTAAATGCGCCTAGTTTGGGGGCGTTTAAGAGATCCGTGGATAGGTTTATGGATGGAAAGGGTTTGGTTTAGGTTAGAGGGTCATTGCTTTTTAACTGGTCGGTGCAACATCGTGGGCCGAAGGGCCTGTTCTGCGCTGTAATGTTCTATGTTCTATGACTGTAACACTACATTCTGCACTCTCTCATTGCCTTCTCTATGAACGGTATGCTTTGTCTGTATAGCACACAACAGTACTTTTCACTGTATTGCGAACAATGATAAATGAAACTTTGGAAAGGCAGGGCCTTCACAAATAACATCAGCTGGTGTAAGGAATTGAAGCTGCCCTGCAGTGTAGCTCTGTACCACGAGCCCACTGTCCAGCTAACTGAGCTAACCAACTTGGGTAGGAATGGAGGGAGTTGAGGGTTAATGTGCATCAATCTGTGGTGTGATAGGACACTGTGATAACCCCTATCAGTTCAGTGGGGAATCTGTGATGGATTTACCTGTCGGGCTGATTGAATACGGGTTCCCTGCCCAGGTGGAACTTGTTACCTGAGCGCCTTATATAAAAACAAACACTGTTCCTTTCCAGTCGGGTATCCTGAGTTAATACAGTGAAGATGAGGAACGAGGAAAGTTTTGGATAATCTTTCAATGAACCCAGTAAGACAGGGAGATTTTAAAATGCTGCTGTTTGAGAAACTGGGACGGTGTGACGTGGGAGCGGAGGATTGGCTCAGAACGTTGAATGAATGAATGTTTCTTCATGGCAAACAGGATAGAAGGGGACAACAGGAAGAAGTCACCCCCCCCAACCCTGCCACCAGCCCCCCCCCCCCCCCCTCACCCCCCCAGCTGCTTGTCTGGTCCAAACTTCCAGCATCATAAAAAGTTTAATTACCGGCAGCCCCAGGTTCAAAATCCTTTAATGAACTGATAGAAATGGTAGCAAAACATGATGATCCCAAACTGTCTGTTATGTTGCAGTGCTACAGGTTAACACGGAAAATAGGCTGTCTGGGAACTGGCTATGGAATTCCTGATGAGAATGACGAAATTAGCAGGACACTGAGCCCAGGTCAGCACTTTCAGCAATGCTTAGTTTGCAGAGTTAATAATATAATGACCCAAAGCTCCTGACTGAGTTGGACCTGGACCTTAAAGCCAGAGAGCTGGACCTTTCCCAAGGGAAAGGGACCCAGAAGATTTAGGGGTCTCTAAACGGTACCGTCCTCAGCCTTGGGTGACCTCCATACTGCAGAACCAAGACCCCAGGAGATAACCCTCATATCTCCCATCTGTTACCAAGGAAGGGCGATTGGACAAGGAGGCAGCGAAATTCCAGAACTGGACAAGAGATTCCTCCACATTACAGTGAGGAGAAAGCACATCCGTGCTGGACCCAGTCGTAAGGTTCACCCCAGGCAAGGCTACCGAAACAGACAAAACACAGACCACCCAGGCTGAAGGGCAAAATGACCTCAGGACAGGGCTTAGCAAATAAATCAACTCCAGAATGCAGCAAAATCGCATCGCCGCACCCAAGGTGTCTCCAATCCAGATTAAACTCCAGGGAAATGACTACCCACCAGACATGGAGGGAGATACAGAGGCAGATCTATCTATTATTAGGGAGCAAACCTTTCGGTGACTCGAATTGGACATCTTGCCTTTCGAACCTGGGAGACACCAAGGTTAGATTGGCCACACACCCGGGGGAGCTGTGATCATTCTAACCAGATACACACGGGCAACTGACACTCCAACTCTCTCTCATAATGATACAGCCTGGGACTGGATCCAGAAAATCCACCTGCACTGGCAATAAATCTTTAAAATGGGTACTGGCAATTTATACAAAGTCATTGGGAAGTATCCCAAAGTGTTCCAAGAAATTTTCAGGAATATTAGACGTGCTAGGGCCAAGATTTACATGACCCACAGGCCCAACTAAATACCTCAAGGCATGTCTGGTCCCCTATGTCCCACCGAAATAGAGACCACATGGGCACGTCTAGAGGGGCTAGTATACGCCCAGTACAACTGGCTGAATGGCTGCACCAATAGTCCCAGTTTTAAAACCAGACAACTCGGTCTGTCTCTGTGAGGACAATAAGTTGAGGGTCAACAAGCTTCTCATTTACATAGACAGCCAATACCACGCATAACAGACTGATCAAGACCTTTGATCCGGACCTTCAGAGCACCCTCCGTGCTCTCATCCCACGTACTCCCCGCGTTGGAGATCTCTACTGCCTCCCAAAGATACACAAGGCAAACACACCCGGCTGTCCCATCATATTGGGCGATGGGATCTTGTGCGAGAACCTCTCCGGCTACGTCAAGGGCATCCTGAAACCCATTGTACAAAGAACCCCCAGCTTTTGTTGCAACACTATGGACTTCCGACAGAAACTCAGCACACATGGAGCAGTTGAACCAGGAGCACTCCTCCTCACAATGGATGTCTCAGGACCCTACACCAACATCCCCCACGACGATGGCATTGCTGCAACTGCCTCAGTACTCAATGTTGACAACTACCAATCTCCAGATGCAATTTTACAACTCATCCGCTTCATCCTGGACCACAATGTCTTCACATTCAACAACCAGTTCTTCATCCAGACACATGGAACGGCCATTGGGATCAAATTCACACCTCAGTATGCCAACATCTTCATGCACAGGTTCGAACAAGACCTCTTCACTGCACAGAATCTTCAACCAATGCTATATACTGGATACATCGATGACATTTTCTCCCTTTGGACTCATGGTGAACAATCACTGAAACAACTATATAAGAACATAAGAAATAGGAACAGGAGTAGGCCAACTAGCCCTTCGAGCCTGCCCCGCCATTCAATAAGATCATGGCTGATCTGAAGTGGATCAGTTCCACATTCCCGCCCTCTCCCCATAACCCTTAATTCCCTTGTCTGTCAAAAACCTATCTACCCGTGACTTAAATATATTCAGCAAGGCAGCCTCCACCACTTCAATGGGTAGAGAATTCCAGAGATTCACCACCCTTTGAGTGAAGAAGTTCCTCCTCAACTCCGTTCTAAACTGCTCCCCCCCTTATCTTGAGGCTGTGCCCTCTAGTCCTGCTGTCCTTTCTAAGCGGGAAGAATCTCTCTACCTCTACCCTATCCATCCCTTTCATTATCTTATAAGTCTCTATAAGACCCCCCCTCCTTCTAAACTCCAACGAGTACAGACCCAGTCAATTCAGTCTCTCTTCATAGGCTAACCCCCTCATCTCCGGTATCAGCCTAGTGAACCTCCTCTGCACTCCCTCCAAGGCCAAAATATCCTTTCGATATGATGACATCAACAAGTTCCATCCCACAATCAGACTCACCATGGGCTACTCTCCGGAATTGGTTACATTCTTGGACACACACAACTCCATCAAGGACGGTCACCTCAGCACCTCACTGTACCGCAAGCCCAAGGATAACCTCACGATGCTCCACTTCTCCAGCTTCCACCCTAAACATGTTAAAGAAGCCATCCCCTATGGACAAGCCTTCCATAGTCACAGGATCTGTTCAGATGAGGAGGATTGCAACAGACACCTACAGATACTAAAAGGTGCCCTCAAGAACAGGATATGGCATTTGACTCATCGATCAACAGTTCTGACATGCCACAGCAAAAAACCACACTGACCTCCTCAGAAGACAAACACGGGACATGATGGACAGAGTACCCTTCATCGTCCAGTACTTCCCCGGAGTGGAGAAGCTACGACATCTTCTCCGGAGTCTTCAACATATCATTGATGAAGACGAACATCTCGCCAGGGCTATCCCCACACCCCCACTTCTTGCTTTCAGACAACCACACAACCTCAAACAGACCATTGTTCGCAGCAAACTACCCAGCCTTCAGGAGAACAGTGACCACAATACCACACAACCCTGCCACAGCAACCTCTGCAAGACATGCCGGATCATCGACATGGATACCATCATCACACGTGAGAATACCAGCCACCAGGTACATGGTAAATACTCTTGCAACTCGGCCAACATTGTCTACCTGATACGCTGCAGGAAAGGATGTCCCGAAGCATGGTACATTGGGGAGACCATACAGACGCTATGACAACGGATGAATGAACATCGCTCAACAATCACCAGGCATGACTGTTCCCTTCCTGTTGGCGAACACTTCAGCGGTCACAGGCATTTGGCCTCTTATCTTCGGGTAAACGTTCTCCAAGGCGGCCTTCACAACACACGACAGCGCAGAGTCGCTGAGCAGAGACTGATAGCCAAGTTCCGCACACATGAGGACGGTCTCAACTGGGATCTTGGGTTCATGTCACACTCTGTAACCCCCGTGACTTGCCTGGGCTTGTGAAATCTCACTAACTGTCCTGACTGGAGACAATACGCATCCCTTTAACCTGTGCTTAACCCTCTCTCCACTCACATTGTACCTTTAAGACTTGATTACCTGTAAAGACTCGCATTCCCACCACTATTTTGTAAATTGAGCCTGTGTCTATATATGCCCTGTTTGTGAACAGAATTCCCACTCATCTGATGAAGAAACAGTTCTCTGAAAACTCATGCTACCAAATAAACCTGTTGGACTTTAACCTGGTGTTGTGAGACTTCTCACTGTGTCATAAATACTCACAAAGGATTGGATGAGAATCCTCGCTTACCCTTTGGGATGCAACATTTTTCACAGGATGATGGGGAACATTTTCCAAGTGGTGCTCAGAGAGACAGTCTATCTGGATGACGAGTTAATCTCAGGAGCTAACACACAGAACCATTCGGAGATGGTGGAGGTGGGTTTAACAGTGCTTCTCCGAGGCTAACAAGGGAAAAGAGTGTTCCAGATAAATGAAGCAATGTACTGTGGGTACAGAGGTGACAAGGATGGACTGCACCCTGTCAAAGAGAAGGTGAAGAGATTCCAATTCCAGGGAAGAGTAATGGAGTGAGGCACATTCACACGGTTCCTATCCCCTGTCTTCAAACAGCCTGACAGAGCGCGCACTCCAGTGACAGGCTCTCTGACAATGACTCACACGTTACCGTCCCAATTACAGGACAACACCACACAGGTATAACCCCGGCACAGCTCAAACCAGGCTCAGCCCCACTTCCACAAATCCGGGCAGCAAAACCAAAGGAAAACAGGAAGCACAAGAAAGGGGTGAGGGTGGGGGAACAACGGCCCACACACCGAATTTTGGAGATGGTTCCCTGTGAATCCTCTCAAAGGCGGGACCGGTGTCCCACACGGTAAAGACTGGGGAGAAGATTATCTCTGTTTGTGTACCCCGGGGGGGGGGGGGGGGGGGGTGGATGGGGAAGTCCACCCACAGGAGAGGTCTGGCAAGATTCAGCCTCAGAAACGGAGACAGAGTCACAGACAGAGATCGTTAACCAATCCGAGTCCCCACTGTGGCCCTTTGACATTCCACAAGGAAGAGACATTTGTCCACTCGATAGACACCCCGTCCCCACCTGACCGTGCAAAGCACTGAAACCAGACCACAGGCCAACTGACAAAAACGGCCCCATCGCCATCGGAACAAAGGGGAACCCTGAGGAGGGGGGTGAGATAACCCTGAGGAGGGGGGTGAGATAACCCTGAGGAGGGGGGTGAGATAACCCTGAGGAGGGGGGTGAGATAACCCTGAGGAGGGGGGTGAGATAACCCTGAGGAGGGGGGTGAGATAACCCTGAGGAGGGGGGTGAGATAACCCTGAGGAGGGGGGTGAGATAACCCTGAGGAGGGGGGTGAGATAACCCTGAGGAGGGGGGTGAGATAACCCTGAGGAGGGGGGTGAGATAACCCTGAGGAGGGGGGTGAGATAACCCTGAGGAGGGGGGTGAAATAACCCTCTTGAGTTCCATGGGAAATCTCTGATTGATCTCCTTTTGGAGACTCATTGAGTACGAGTTCCCTTGGTAACAGGCAATGGCCTGCCCAAGTGGAAGAAGCTCTCCCTCCAAACCAAAGCCCTTTAATCCCCTGGAGAGGCAATGGCCCAATGATATTATTGCTATTTTATTAATCCAGAAACTCAGCTAACGTTCTGGGGACCCGGGTTCGAATCCCACCGCAGCAGATGGTGGAATTTGAATTCAATTAAAAAAATGTGGAATTAAAAATCTACTGATGACCATGAAACCATTGTCAATTGTTGGAAAACCCACCTGGGTCACTAATGTCCTTTAGGGAAGGAAATCTGCTGTCTTTACCCAGTCTGGCCTATGTTTGACCCCAGAGACACAGCAATGTGGTTGACTCTGAACTGTCCTCAGGCAATGAGGGATGGGTAATAAATGCTGGCCAGCCAGCGATGCCCAGGTCCCACAAATGAATAAAACAAAAATCCACGAGGGAGGATATTTTATCTGAGAGACAGTGCCTGTGACAGTATCGCACTCCTTCAAGTGAGTGTCAGACTGGATTGAGTGCTCAAGTCTCTGGAGTGGGACTTGAACCCACAACTCCCTGAGTTAGAGGCAACCCGGTGAGCCACAGCTTAAACTCCATGATGTACTAGAACAATGGAATAGGACTGAGGGGTTGAATGGCCTCACCCTCTTCCCATGCCAGCACCTCGAAGAATGGGGCAGGGAAAGTTCTGGGATGAAGGAAAGACTGTTGGATCAGTCCTATTGTCCTCAGATGCTCTGTGTCTGAAACCAGCTCCAAGACAGTGCACCAGAAAGCCAGGCTTGTTGATTGATTTGTTACCATGTCATCTGAACTTTCTTCAAAAATATCCAATTATTGGTCCTGCTGTCCCTGATCTAATCTCCATCCCCAAATCAGTTTGAACTCAGTTCAAAGCTTCCCACCAATCTGCCTTTAATTATGAATATGAATCTAGGTTCTTCCCTGATTCTTATCTTCATAGCCAGTCGTTAAACTGCAGGCAAGACATGATGATATACTTTCTCGTTTTGTATCTGACTCAATCAAACTCTGAAAAAGGTCCCAACAAAACTCTCCTTAATCAAGTTCTGATAAGCCGTGCCTTGCAGAAGATGTTAGCCAAATATTGTCATTGGCCTCATGGAAGGCCCCCCTCTAACACCAGCCAAACAAGCAGACAGAGGACGGGGGGTAACTCTCCGTCAAGGCCAAACCTCTCATCCAAATTCTAATCTGATGAAAGGGAGTCTAAGAGAAGGAGATGTAACCTGAAACTCAGACCCAGGCCACTCAGGATCAGAGGCTGAGGGTAGAGCTGAGATAAAGAGATATGCTGTCAAAATTTTTCATCTTGCACTCATCAGAACAGATGCAAGTGTGGCCAAACGGCTCATCTGAAATGGTGATTTATAAAGCAGTCTGGGACAATTGGGCAAGAATTAAAACGACAGGCTGCAGATTAAAGAGAGAGATAAACAGGCTGCAACCTGACGAGTGAATAAACAGGATACGGGTCATCTCCAGGACAAAAAAGGGACTTTCTGGTCAGACTGGGTTGTTTACCAGACATAGGGGTGCCCTAACCCTTTATTAGGGAGGGAGGTGTGAACCCTACCTGCCCCCAGCACCTACAGACATGGCCATTAGGGCCACACCCAGAGATTGGTGTGGTAGCACCTGATTGGACTCTTATCGATCAGGGTGATCAAGTCCTGATCGATTGATTGGCAATGGCCAAGAGGAGCGCGGAACCCAATGGGGTATAAAGGGTGCTGCACAACCAGGAATCTCTCCCTCTCTCTGACTCCATGAACAAGAGACAACACCGGTGACCATCGCCAGCACCGATCGGCACAAGGAGAGCCAACACACCCGGGAAGGAAGGAAGACCAGAGCCAGAGTATCAGACCAGACCAAAGGAGCAGACCACACAGAGGACAACCGAGACCAACACACAGATAAAGGCCAATATCTGCCTGGGTACTGACCAGTCAGACACAGTTAAATCAGGGTCTAGATTGGACTTGAACTTTAGTATTTTCTGTAAGGTAATTTATTGTTGGTTGGGTGGGTGATTATTGATTGTCACAGAGTCCTAGAGGTTTACAACGTGGAAACAGGCCCTTCGGCCCAACTTGTCCCTGCCGCCCTTTTTTTAATCCCTAAACTAATCCCAATTGCCTGCGTTTGGTTCCTATCCCTCTATACCCATCGTACCCATGTAACTACCTAAATACTGTTTAAAAGATAAAATTGTACCCGCCTCTACTACTGCCTCTGGCAGCTTGTTCCAGACACTCACCACCCTCTGGGTGAAAAACCTATGCCCTCTAGTTTTAGACTTCCCTAACTTTAGGAAAAGATATCTAGCTGATCTGTGCCCCCTATGATTTTATAGATCTTTATAAGATTACCCCTCAGCTTCCTACACTCCAGAGAGAAAATTAGCTTCTTGACAGAATGTGGAGATGCCAGTGTTGGACTGGGTTCTTGGCAGAAGCCAGAGGGTGGTTGTGAGGGTTGTTTTTCAAACTGGAGGCCTGTGACCAGCAGTGTGCCTGCGGGATCCATGCTGGATCCACTGTTATTTGTTATTTATATTAATGATTTAGATGAGAACATAGGGGTCTATATTCTATCCAGTCTCTCCAGCCTCTCCTTATAGCCAAACCATCAAGTCCTAGTAAATCTTTTCTGCATTCTCTCTAGTTTAATAATATCCTCTCTATAATAGGATGACCAGAATTGCACACACTATTCCAAGTGTGGCCTTACTAATGTCTTGTACAACTTCAACAAGACATCCCAACTCCTGTATTCAATGTTCTGACTGATGAAACCAAGCATGCCGAATGCCTTCTTCACCACTCTGTCCACCTGTGACTCCAGTTTCTCCCAGCACCCTCCCATTAACTGAGTAAGTCCTGCCCTGGTTCAATCTACCAAAATGCATCACCTCGCATTTGTCTAAATTAAACTCCAACTGCCATTCGTCAGCCCACTGGCCCAATTGATCAAGATCCCGCTCTAATCGGAGATAATTTTCTTCATTGTCCACTATGCCACCAATCTTAGCGTCATCTGCAAACTTACTAACCAAGCCTCCTTTATTCTCATCCAAATCATTAACATGAATGACAAGTAACAGTGGACCCAGCACTGATCCCTGAGGCACACCGCTGGTCACAGGCCTCCAGTTTAGAAAAACAACTCTCTACAACCACCCTCTGACTTCTATGAAGAAATGGATACAACATAACATAATAAGAAATAGGAGCAGGAGTAGGCCATCTAGCCCCTCGAGCCTGCCCCGCCATTCAATAAGATCATGGCTGATCTGTCGTGGCTCAGTTCCACTTTCCCGCCCTCTCCCCATAACCCTTAATCCCCTTGCCTATCAAAAACCTATCAACCCGCGTCTTAAAAATATTTAGCGAGGCAGCCTCCACCACTTCAACGGGCAGAGAATTCCAGAGATTCACCACCCTTTGAGTGAAGAAGTTCCTCCTCAACTCCATTCTAAACCGCCCCCCCTTTATCTTGAGGCTGTGCCCTCTAGTCCTACTGTCCTTTCTGAGCAGGAAGAGCCTCTCCACCTCTATCTTATCCATCCCATTCATCATCTTATACGTCTCAATGAGATCTCCCCTCATTCTTCTAAACTCTAACGAGTACAAGCCTAGTTTATTCAGCCTCTCCTCATAGTTCAACCCCCTCAACTCCGGTATCAGCCTAGTAAACCTCCTCTGCACTCCCTCCAAGGCCAAAATATCCTTGCGTAAGTGCGGCGACCAAAACTGCACACAGTACTCCAGCTGTGGCCTCACCAATGCCCTATACAGCTGCAGCAAGACCTCCCTACTTTTATATTCAATCCCCCTCGCTATGAAGGCCAGCATCCCATTCGCCTTCCTGACCACCTGCTGCACCTGCAGGCTGGGTTTTTGCGACTCATGCACAAGGACCCCGAGGTCCCTCTGCACCGTCGCCTGCTGCAGTTTTTTGCCATGTAAGTAATAGTCCTTCCTACCATTATTCCTACCAAAGTGGACCACCTCGCACTTGCCAACATTAAATTCCATTTGCCGTTTCCTGGCCCATTCGCCCAGCCTATCTAGATCCTTCTGCAGACTCTCCACACCCTCCGCACAATTTGCCGTTCCACCAATCAATCCACCAATATGCTGGTGTTGGACTGGGGTGAACACAGTAAAAAGTCTGACAACACCAGGTTTAAGTCCAACCGATTTATTTGATAGTAAACTCACTAGCTTTCGGGTTAGCCCGTTCGTCAGGTGAATGGAGAGTTCTGGCCTCAGACAGAGCATATAAAGCACAGACAGTTTACAGATTACTGATTAGAATGCGAATCCTTACACCTAACCTGCTGTTCAAGTCTTAAAGATGCCGACAATGTGAGTGGAAAGAACATTATGCACAGGTTAAAGAGATGTGTATTGTCTCCAGACAGTACAGTAAGTGAGGTTTTGCAAACCCAGGCAAGTCACGGGGGTTACAGACAGGGCGACATGAACCCAAGATCCCTGTTGAGACCGTCCTCATGTGTGCGGAACTTGGCTATCAGTCTCTGCTCAGTGACTCTGCGCTGTCGTGTGTCGTGAAGGCTGCCTTGGAGAATGCTTACCCGAAGGTCAGAGGCTGAATGCCCGTGACCACTGAAGTGTTCGCCAACAGGAAGGGAACAGTCTTGCCTGGTGACTGTACCATGCAGACGCTACGACAACGGATGAATGAACATCGCTCGACAGTCACCAGGCAAGACTGTTCCCTTCCTGTTGGCGAACACTTCAGTGGTCACGGGCATTCAGCCTCTGACCTTCGGGTAAGCATTCTCCAAGGCGGCCTTCACGACACACGACAGCACAGAGTCGCTGAACAGAGACTGATAGCCAAGTTCCGCACACATGAGGACGGTCTCAACAGGGATCTTGGGTTCATGTCGCACTATCTGTAACCCCCGTGACTTGCCTGGGTTTGCAAAACCTCACTTACTGTACTGTCTGGACACAATACACATCTCTTTAACCTGTGATCAGTGCTCCTTCCACTCACATTATCAGCCACTTCAGGACTTGAACAGCAGGTTAGGTGTAAGGATTCACATTCTAATCAGTAATCTGTAAACTGTCTGTGCTTTATATGCTCTGTCTGAGGCCAGAACTCTCCATTCACCTGATGAAGGGACAAACCCTGAAAGCTCGTGATTTTACTATCAAATAAATCAGTTGGACTGAAACCTGGTGTTGTCAGACGTCTTACTGTGCTGACCCCAGTCCAACACCGGCACATCCACATTCTGTCAAGAAGCTAATTTTATATCCAATTATGTGTTTTAGATAAATATTATTGTACTAACAAAAAGTCTACTCGCAATTTTTGTCCACCGTATAAGGGGTAAAACAGAATGTGTAGCAGGCACAACACAAGATACATATATTCAAACACAGAGGTCTGGCAAGTTGAAGTACGAGGAACAGATTCAGGCACTGCACCTTTTTTGAATTAAACATGAACATGGGGAGACAGCAGCTGCCAAGTGCATTCTCCATGGCAACACATTGCCCAATCACATTTACTATCAAATAAACTGGTTGGACTTAAACCTGGTGTTGTGAGACTTCTTACCACATTGCCCAATCACAGTCAACCTGCCAACCAACCAGCACTCTCTTTCAGTCTGTGGAAATTGCAGTTCTGTCTGAAATTTGGGTTTGGGTGGATCGAGTCCCTCCGGTGCAGAATGAGGCCATTCAGCCCATTGAGTTAATAAGAAAGGGAGAGTACAAAACCAATGAGGGACATAGATCAATGAGATAGTCAACATCTTTTCCCAAAGATCTTTCCACTCACCTGACAAAGGAACACCGTTTCCAAAAGCTTGTAGGTTTACTACCAAATAAACCTGTTGGACTTTAACCTGGTGTTGTGAGACTTCTTACTGTGTTTACCCCAGTCCAACATCGGCATCTCCACACCATTACAGGGGAGGTCCCAGAGGATTGGAGAATAGCCAGTGTTGTTCCTTTGTTTAAGAAAGGTAGCAAGAATAATCCAGGTAATTACAGGCTGGTGAGCCTTACATCGGTGGTAGGGAAATCCTTGGAGCGAATTCTTCGAGACAGGATTTACTCCCACTTGGAAATAAATGAACATATTAGTGAGAGGAAGATGATTGATGAGGGTAGGGCAGTGGATGTAATCTACATGGACTTCAGTAAGGCCTTTGATAAGGTCCCTCATGGCAGACTGGTGCAGAGGCTGAATTCACATGGGATCAGAGGTGAGCTGACAAGGTGGATACAGAACTGGCTCGGTCAAAGAAGACAGAGGGTAGCAGTGGAAAGGTGTGTTTCTGAATGGAGGGCTGTGACAAGTGGTGTTCCTCAGGGATCAGTGCTGGGACCTTTGCTGTTTGTAATATATAAATGATTTGGAGGAAAATATAACTGGATTGATTAGTAAGTTTGCCGATGACACAAATGTTTGGTGGATTTGCGGATAGCGATGAGGATCATCAGAGGATACAGCAGGATATAGATCAGTTGGAGACTTGGGCGGAGAGATGGCAGGTGGAGTTTAATCTGGACAAATGTGAGGTAATGCATTTTGGAAGGTTTAATACAGATAGGAAATATACAGTAAATGGCAGAACCATTAAGAGTACTGATAGGCAGAGGGATCTGGGTGTACAGATACACAGGTCACCGAAACTGGCAATGCATGTGGGGAAGGTAGTCAAGGAGGCATACGGCATGGGGTATTCATCGGCTGGGGTACTGAGTTTAAAAATTGGCAAGCCACGTTAACGCTTTATAGCTTAGTGAGGCCGCACTTGGAATACAGTGTTCAATTCTGGTCACTACACTACCAGAAGGATGTGGAGGCTTTGGAGAGAGTATAGAAAAGATTTACCAGGATGTTGCCTGGTACGGAGGGCATTAGCTATGAGGAGAGGTTGGAGAAACTTGGTTTGTTCTCGCTGGGGTGACAGAGGCTGAGGGGAGACCTGATAGAAGGCTACAAGATTGAGAGGCATGGACAGAGTGGATAGTCAGAAGCTTTTTCCCAGGGTGGTAGAGTCAATTACTAGGGGGCACAGTTTAAGGTGCGAGGGGCAAGATTTAAAGGAGATGTACGAGGCAGGTTTTTACACAGAAGGAAGTGGGTGCCTGGAACTTGTTGCTGAGGGAGGGAGTGGAAGTGGATACGATAGTGACTTTAAGGGGCATCTTGACAAGTACATGAATAGGATGGGAATGGAGGGATATGGTCCCTGGAAGGGGGTTTTAGTTCAGTTGGGCAGTATGGTCAGTGCAGGCTTGGAGGGACCGAAAGGCCTGTTTCTGTGCTGGAATTTTCTTTGTTCTTTGTTCAACCCAGACACAAGTTGAGAAAAACCTCCAATGAGTGAAGGAGTTTGGGAACCTTAGGCCCAGAGTTCCCTATTCCTCCAGAGCACACTCACTCACTCACATCACGTCTCAAATTACTCACACACTCAACCCAAACTGTCACTTTCCAAAAGAAATCTGTCCAATTGACCTTGCAATAAATCTATCCCACCATCTCCCTGGGAAGCCTGTTCCAGAGATTGTCCACTCACTCACACACATTGTTTCCTCAGTTTAGTTTTCAATTTCCTCTCTCCAGCTATCCTCTGGTTCTCCTGTCCTGGACAAGGTGAAACGATGAGTCTGGATTAACGTTGTCCAGTTTCTCTCTCGAATGCAATCAGGTCACCTCTCAACCTCCTCCACCCCAGTGAGAACCCGCTCCGTTTACAGAACCACTCCGAATCCAATCCCTCCTTCTACTTTCTCTCTCTTCTGTATCTCTCCATTGGCTGAGATTTCCCTTCAGTAGAGTGGGGGAATGTACTGTCCGCACACTGATGGTCCCTGATCTCCTCACCATTCCAGCTCAATACTGAGGCACCCTTTAAAACAGAGAGCAGGAGAAATTTCTCCAACCAGAGAGTGGGGAAGGCTGTGAGGCCGAGTCATTGAGTGTCTTTAAGACAGAGATAGATAGGTTCTTATTGATAAGGAGATCCGGGTTTATGGGAAAAAAGTAGGAGAATGGGAATGAGAAAAATATCAGCCATGATTGAATGGTGGAACAGACTTGATGGGCCGAGTGGCCTAATTCTGTTCCTCTGTCTTATGGTCTTACTAACATCCCAATGTCTGATTCAAGTTTAAGTCCCAATCCAAGTTTAGTCAAACCTTTCGAGCTTATCCTGTTCAGCTTTGCAATCCATCATAAAGTCATTACCATAGAAATGGAGGCCATTTGTCCCATCAATCCCATGCTGGCTCTCTGATCTATCTCCATGATCCTACAAGTTTATTTGCCTCAAATGCTCATCAGATTTCAAGTGACAGAGGAAATTGAAGACATTGAAATGATACATTCCTGTAGGAAGAACATGGAGAGACAACATAAAATAGAGGGAATAATCCTAAAGGGAGTGCAGGAACAGAGGGTCCTGAGTGTATCTGTGTATCTATCATTGAATGTATCGGGACAGGTTTGAGAAAGTAGAATATAAATAAAGGGTTAACTCAGAAAATATGGTTTAGCATGACTTGATGGGTTAGAGAGGATAACATAACTCGAATAAATGAAGGTGTACAAAGAATAGAATGTTCTGGGAAAGAAAGCTAAAACTACACAAGTGATTTAATTCTGGGTGTAATTGTACTCTGGTAAAAACCCATTGGGTAAACAAGGTAGGAAATCCATTGTATTGAGGAATGTGATTTAGATCTGTATAGAATTGAATATACTCGTGTGATCTGTATAAAAGACAGCTGGAATAGAGCAACTTGAGTGGATCCTTCTGATCATTCCCAAAGGCCACTGTAAACACAAAATAAAGTAAAACTGTATGGATTTGCCCTGATGTAGGTTGTTCTTTAACATTTTCTTCAACAGGTTGAGCACATGGTTAATAGAGCAGACAGACACTGGGTTTTATTCATAGGGACATAGGGTACAGAGCAAGGAGGTCATGTTAAATCTGCATCAAACCCTTGTTTAGCCTCAGCTGGAGTATTACATCCAGCTCTGGACACAGCACTTCCAGAACAAGGTGAAGGCTTTGGAGAGAGAGTGCAGAAAAGATGGACAAAAAGGATTCCAGGGATGAGGAACTACAGTTATGGGAATAGATTGGGAAAGCTGGAATGGTTTCCTGGGATGGCAGGTCTGTCATATGAGGAGAGAATAAATTGGTTAGGATTATATTCACTGGAGTTTAGAGGAGTGAGAGGGGATCTGATAGAAACTTATAAAATTCTAACAGGGTTAGACAGGGTAGATTCAGAAAGAATATTCCCGATGGTGGGGGGAATCCAGAACTAGGGGTCAGAGTTTGAGGATAAGGGGGAAACCTTTTAGAACTGAGGTGAGGAGAAATTTCTTCACCCAGAGGGTGGGGAATGTGTGGAATTCACTCCCACAGAAAGTAGCTGAGGACAAAACATTGTCTGATTTCAAGAAGAAATTATATACAACTCTTGGGGCTAAAGGGATCGAGGGATATGGGAGGGGGAATGGGGATCAGGATACTGAATTTGATAATCAGCCATGATCAAGATGAATGGTGAAGCAGGCTCGAAGGGCCAAATGGCCCCCTCCTGCTCCTGGTTTGTTTCTAGAATGCCTACATCTGCTTCTATGTTTCTGAGTGAGGTTCAGAGGAAGTTTGATCGAGGTATCCAAAATGATGAGGGGTTTAGGCAGAGTAAACTGGGAGAAACTGTTCCCATTGGTGGAAAGATTGAGAATGAGATGATACAAGTTGAAGGTACTTGGCAAAAGGCAAAATGAGGATACGCGGAGAAAGTTTTTCACACAGTGAGCAGTTAGGATCTGTCGGAGCTCCCATCCTTCCAACGAGACGTTAAAGCAAGGTCTTATCTTCTGGTTGGTAAAGGTTTACTGAGGATATAATGATCGAGGTGGGTGACATTATCTTTTCCAACTTCATCCAAACGTTATCTGGTGAAATTGCTTCAATCAATGGATTTGAGTCAGGAGGTAATGTTTCACACGCCTGTTAGAGCGATTAGCCACAAATTCTGGTTATTTCTGGAACCCAAAGCAGCTGAATAACAATGACTGTTCTAGTTCACATTGTTATCTCTCAGTAAGATATTTCATTAGTGCTTTATAGAGTCACATCCTTTCAATAAGGAATGTAACTTTATAGAACGACATAGCACAGCTCCTCGTGCTGCTACTGGCTCATGGGAAGTGATATCTAATTAGTCTCTATATTTATCTAGCTCCTTTTAACTGTCTCCCTGATCTGCTGAGTTGGTCATAGGAACATTCCACTGGCTTCAACCATATCAAGACCAGGAGACAGCAACCACACCTCCCACAGTGACTCCCTCGCTCTTTGATGTGGTTCTGAGCACCAAGTTTCCAGATTTGACCCTTGCTGTGTTTTGAGGCGGCTCCCTCACTCCCTCAATCAATGGAGGCCATTCAGCCCCTCACACCTGCCTGGGGACTCCTGACACTCTTTGGGACAAGATGAGAAAACAGATTTATGAATGACCCTGCCATTCTTCTCCCAGCGTTTGTTCTTCCGATGACCAGCTCAGCAGATCAGGGAGACACTTCAGTTAAAAGGAGCTAGATAAATGTAGGGACTAATTAGATATCTCTTCCCATGAGCCAGTAGCAGCACGAGGAGCTGTGCTATGTCGTTCTATAAAGTGACGTTCCTTATTGAAAGGATGTGTCAGGATGGGAAGGATAGGGGATGGAAATTCACCTGTCGCAGAAACACAGGATGTGATTGGTGGATATATTCAATAACAGGGCATCGTGAATTCCAAAGATCCACAAGTTGGTGAAGAAATTCCTCCTTAACCTTTGTCCCTCTCCTGAAACTCTGCTCCTGGTTTTAGGTTCCCCGACCAAGGGAAATAACTTCCCAGGCTGGAACTTTCCAGCTATTCCTGCCGGCGGGATCCTCCAGACAGGGGTTAGCTCACCTCTGCCGTAGGTTTCCGAGCGGCAAATGGAGCATTCAGCACAAAACCCCATTGACAATGGCTGTAGATCCATTAATGGGGGGCTGCTTTCCCCACAGCGAAACACACCGTGAGCTACATGGAAAACCCCACTCCCAGTGTTCACACTATCAGCCCAACTGCCCAAAGTTCAATAAACCGAGAATATTCACAGGGAAAGGATCTACAGGATTACACACCGGATCTTCAATGAGTGAGTTCAGGGAAACATTGAGCATCAGTAGAATTCCAGAGACTATCAATGGGACATGCCTTATGGATCAGATAATAACAATCCTTCTGCAGCAAGGTAACAAAAAGCTGCCTCACGGCACCAGGGGCCCAGGTTTGATTCCCGGCTTGGGTCACTGTCTGTGTGGAGTCTGCACATTCACCCCGTGTCTGCGTGGGTTTCCTCCGGGTGCTCCAGTTTCCTCCCACAATCTGAAACATGTGCTGGTTAGGGTGCATTGACCCGAACAGGCATCAGAGTGTGGCAACGAGGGGAATTTCACAGTAACTTCATTGCAGTGTTAATGTAAACCTTACTTGTGACTAATAAATAAACTTTACTTTTCTGATATGGGGCAGATGCAATACTAGACTCCACACAGTGGGATTAAACGTCAGGATGGGCCTGGGCTCCCCAGGATTCTCAGTAGAAAGGAAATCTTGCACAGTAATTGAAGACGAGATACTCAGAGGCAGCTTCAGATGTGGAAACGTCTTTGGAGGATGGAAGTGACAGTGAGGTTAAAACAGTCGATAAACGAGAAAAGGTTGAGGGTAAAGACGAGGTGATAAAAGTTATTAGTCAACAGAAGAAAGAAGTGAAGAACTGATTTTGACTAAAGGGGGTTAGAGAAGAGACCAGAGTGTAATTCACTGCAGAAAGATTGGAGATTGTGAGCTTTGAGAACATCTGATCGGCCAGAGGTTGATGAATAAAGAGTGAAATTCTCAGTTGAGGAGTGGGTGGGGGCAAACGAGGAGTGAAGCAGGAAGAAAGAGAGAGGAGACGGGCCATTGGGATCAGTATAGCTGCTGGAAAGAATACAGAGGCATGTCAGCAACTGAACAACTTGGAACTAAATAAATATCCATGAATATAACTTTGGTGAGGAGACATTTTGTCAAATACACAGTGTTCTTAAGACCTGAGGCAATGTCATCTTGTTCAATCATCGCAGAGCTGGTGAAATAGGCAACAAGTGGAGTTCGTTTTTCAGAACAACATTCAGATGAGCCTGGGTCAGATCAGAACTCTCAAGGTGATGGATAATTTGAAAGTTGGGAGCAGTTTCTACACTTTGGAATGTTCTCATGTGCAGAAGGTGAACAGAAAGGATGATGAAGCAGAGAGGTGGTAGCTTACAGACAATAGATTGACAGATAGAGGGGAAGGAGACAGACTGAGGGATCGATGCAGGAGTGCGATGAGAAGCCATTGCAGGTGATTCTCTGGTTATGATTAGACAATAAGAAGTCTCAGAGCCCCAGCTTACAGTCCAACAGGTTTATCTGGAATCACGAGCTTTTGGAGCTCTGCCCCTTGATCGGGTGAGAGGAGGAAGAGCGCTCCGAATGCTTGTGATTCCAAATAAACCTGTTGGAATTGTAACCTGGGGTTGTGAAACTCCTGACTGTTCTTACCCCAGTCCAACACCAGCATCTCCACACCACGGTTAGATAGATCAAAACAGAACAAAAGCAGAAAATGCTGGAAAAACTCAGCACGAGTTTATTTGGAACCACGAGCTTTCGGAACGCCGTTCCTCCGCTCACCTGACGAAACAGCGACGCTCCGAAAGCTCGTGATTCCAAATAAATCTGTTGGACTTTAAGCTGAATTAACCTGCACTTTGATTGCAGCATCCGCAGTAATTTGCTTTTATTTTACTGCAGTGATGAGCTGGATGAGAAAGACAGTCAGGATTTAATTTCAGAGAACAGCATTGTGGTGGTGGGCTGGCTGATCGATAACAAGGAGAGAGAAACTGAGAGAAGGAGCAGGAGTCTGAGAGCCGGAGAGACAGGAATACACCCGCGGATTCTCTCTGTGTGTACAAGACCTCAGCCAGGACTTGTACTGCACTAACCTGCTCTAAATCAAATTAACCCCCATCCCAACTCCCCCAGATTTCACTATAAAACTGCAATGTTTTATTTCTCAACTATTTATCCAGTTCCTTTTGGAGAGTTTCTGTTGAATCTGCTTCCACCAATCTCACTGCGGGCAAAACATTCTCAGGGTTTCTCAATCCGGGTTGTTTTTTTTTAAAACGTGAAGCCACAGCTTTGATTAATGGCTGGGACACAGGAAGTGGATATCACTGCCAAGTTTGCGGATGAAACAAAAATAGGTGGGACGGCGAGTGGTGAGGATTGCACCAGGGCCGGGAGTTTTACCAGTTTGCCTGTGGATGGGTGGTGTCAGCCGAGACGTGAAGATCTGGCCCAGTTCCTCAGCTCTCACAGTCCTGCTGGCACCAGACTCCTGCTGAGCTCTCTCCCATTTTTAATAAGTTAAATTTATCTTCATTTCCACACGTGTAGCAAGTGCGGCACTGAGTCCCCCAGGCTCGCTGGGCCTCACCGGAAGGAGTTCCCTCGGGCGAGGAAAATACCTCCCCGTGAGTGGGGGACAGTCGCGTTGGCCTCGCCAGTGGAACCTGGGGGGGGGTGCCATTGATGCCCCTCAGGGGAGGCCAAGGGCAAGGCAGGGTGCCCCTTGGGCAGGGCCAACCAGGCAGTGCCATGGAGTGGAACCGGTGGGGGGGCAATGGGAGGGCTGGAGGGGGTGGGGCCAGGTTGGGGCAGACCAACTGGGGAGGGAGGGGGAGCCCCACTGCCATTCCACATCAGATTGGTGAAGGACATTGTCAGTCTTGGCAGGGGTGGGGGTCGACGAGGGCTACGTTTCTGGGCAGGGTGGGGTTTGCAATTGGCTGTGGGCCCCTGTGACCGTAGGGGTCGGGTTGGTTCAGGCCAGCTGGAACACCAGAGGCCTGGTAGGTCTCCCTTTGTCAGGCCTCTGCTGTTGCTCTTGCGCGTGTGCAGACACAGAGGAATAACTCCCCCTGCTGTTGGCTGGTGAATTAAGCCCCACCCATTGCCTGTAGTCAGTAGAAGTGGTCTTGCCAATATTTTTCATACACTATGTGCACAAGATTGAATGTAAAACAGATCTGCAAATCTCCCATTTTCACTCGCTGGACACTTAGAATCATTCTCGTAAAATTCCATCCAAAGCATCCACAGACGGATATAGACAGGTTAGGTGATGGGCAAAAACTTGGCAGAAGGGATCGATGTGAAGTTGTGCACTTTTGTCAGAAGAATGAAGGAACTGAATATTATTTAAATGGAGAAAGACTGCAGAAAGTTGCAGTGCAGAGGGAGCCGGGTGTCCTTGTGCATAAACCTAGTGCGCAAGTTCAGCCAGAAATAGGGAAAGCAAACAGAATGGTGGCCTTTCATTCAAAGAGAGCAGAGTATAAAAATAGGGAAGCCTTGCTAAAACTATACAAGGCATTGGTTAGACCACAACTGGAATACTGAGAACAGTTTTAGTCCTTTATCTGAGGACTGATATTCTGGTGTTGGAGACTGTTCAGAAAAGGTTCACTAGATTGATCCTGGGTGTGGAGGGATTTTCTTATGAGGAGAGTTTGAGTAGGTTGGGCCTGAACTCATTGAAGTTTAGAAGAATGAGAGGTGATCTTGTTAAGACAAAGAAGATTCTGACGGGGCTTGTCAGGGTAGATGCTGAGAGGCTATTTCCCCTCGTGAGAGAGCCTAGGTACAGAGGGTATAATCACAGAGTAAGGGGTCAGCCATTCAGACAGAGATGAGGAGGAGTTTCTTCTCTCAGAGGGAATGAACCAGTGGGTTTCTTTACCGCAGAACACTGTAGAGACTGGGTAATTAAATATCTTTGAGGCAGAGATAGACAGATATTTAATCAGTAATGGAATCGAGGGTTATGGGGATAAGGCGGGAAAGTGGAGTTGAGGATTATCATATCAGATCAGTCATGACCTCATTGGCTCGATGGGCCGAATGGCCTACTTCTGCTCCGACATCTGGTGGGGGGAGGCTGGGGGGGGAGTGGTGAGTGTAAGGGGGAGTGAGTGTGAGGGAAGGTGAGTGTGAGGGGGGAGTGTGAGGGGTTGTGGGGGGGTGAGTGTGAGGGGGTGAGTGTGAGGGGGAGTGAGGGTTGTGAGTGTGGGGGGGAGTGTCTGTGAGGGGGGTGTGAGTGTGGGGGGAGTGAGTGTGGGGGGAGTGAGGGGAGTGAGTATGAGGGGGGAGTGAGTGTGGGGGGAGTATGAGGGAGGTGTAAGGGAGGTGAGTGTGAGGGGGTAGTGTGAGGGGAGTGAGTGTGAGGGAGGTGTAAGGGAGGTGAGTGTGAGGGGGGAGTGAGTGTGAGGGGAGTGAGTGTGAGGGGGAGTGAGGTGAGTGTGTGTGAGGGGCAAGTGAGTGTGAGGGGGAGTGAGTGTGAGGGGGAGTGAGGGGAGTGTGTGTGAGGGGCGAGTGAGTGTGAGGGGGAGTGAGTGTGAGGGGGGAGTGTGAGGGGGAGTGAGGGGAGTGAGTGTGAGGGGGAGTGAGGGGAGTGTGTGTGAGGGGTGAGTGTGGGGGGAGTGAGTGTGGGGGGAGTGAGTGTGAGCGGAGTGAGTGTGAGGGGGAGTGAGTGTGGGGGGAGTGAGGGGAGTGAGTGTGAGGGGGAGTGAGTGTGAGGGGGAGTGAGTGTGAGGGGGGAGTGAGTGTGAGGGGGAGTGTGAGAGGGGAGTGAGTGTGAGGGGGAGTGAGTGTGAGGGGAGTGAGGGGAGTGAGTGTGAGGGGCGAGTGAGTGTGGGGGGGAGTGAGTGTGAGGGGGGAGTGTGAGGGGGAGTGAGGGGAGTGAGTGTGAGGGGGAGTGAGTGTGAGGGGGGAGTGAGTGTGAGGGGGGAGTGAGTGTGAGGGGGAGTGAGTGTGAGGGGAGTGAGTGTGAGGGGGAGTGAGTGTGAGGGGAGTGAGTGTGAGGGGAGTGAGTGTGAGGGGGAGTGAGTGTGAGGGGGGAGTGTGGGGGGAGTGAGGGGAGTGAGTGTGAGGGGAGTGAGGGGAGTGAGTGTGAGGGGGGAGGAGTGAGGAGTGTCTGGGTCGGTTATGGGGATGAATGAGTTGAAAGTTCTCCCTCAGTTCAGGAAGGGCAGGTGTGAACATCTTGAAGAAAGTTAACGTTTTTCCTGCGTGTTTAATGAACAAAGATTCAAGTTTCAGATTCTGTTGTTTGTTCTCAGCAACAGGAAATAAATTGGAGCAAGTTCAGAAAAGGAATTAGAGAGATGTATCGGTGCAGCGAGAGACAGGCGATATCCTCCAGGGATACGAGGCTGCTGGTGACAGGGTTACGGGAACAGTTTGGTTGTTTGGTTGTAATGTGACCATGTTTAACATTCAGCTCTGTATAAAACAATGGAGTGAAACTGAGTCCCAGGGCTGGGGAACCGTGAGGGTGAAACAAATCCATCACACTTGGCCGTGAACTGCCGTTTGAAGTTGTTGTTGTAATGTGCAAATCGCAGCGACCAATTTGTGCACAGCAAGATCCCACACTGCCATGCGGTAATCTGTCATCTGATGTCGGTTTTAGATAGAAATAGAATACTGGGGAGAGCTGCTTCCAATAGTGCCACGCGATCTTCAATGTTCACCTGAGATGATGTGCGGGGGATTTAGTGTCCAATTGAAAGGCGGCAACAAGATGCAGCACTGAAAACCTGAAGGAAAACTCCAAAGAATCCATCTGGGATGTCCCATCAATACTGCACAGGGAGTGTTAACACTGAGGCTGACTTCTTACCCACTGAGAAACTGCATCCTGATTTTAACCTGGACCCTTCATCCTCCCTCCTAACAAACACAGTCGGGTCTGCCACTGATTATAATACAGTCAGGAGTCTCACAACAGGTTTATTTGGTAGCACGAGCTTTTGGAGCACTGCTCCTTCACCAGGTGAGTGGGAGTTCTGTTCACAAACAGGGCATATAAAGACACAAACCCAATTTACAAAATAATGGTGGGAATGCGAGTCTTTACAGGTAATCAAGTCTTAAAGGTACAACAGTGTGAGTGGAGAGAGGGTTAAGCACAGGTTAAAGAGATGTGTATTGTCTCCAGACAGGACAGTTAGTGAGATTTTGCAAGCCCAGGCAAGTCATGGAGGTTACAGATAGTGTGACATGAACCCAAGACCCCTGTTGAGGCCATCCTCGTGTGTGGAACTTGGCTATCAGTCTCTGCTCAGTGATTCTGCGCTGTCGTGTGTCATGAAGGCCGCCTTGGAGAAATGCCCTTGGAGATCAGAGGCCAAATGCCCATGACCGGGCATGGGGACCAAATTCGCACCTCAATATGCCAACATCTTCATGCATAGGTCAAACAAGAGCTCTTTGCTGCACAGGACCTTCAACCGATGCTATACACTAGATACATTGATGACATTTTCTTCCTTTGGACTCATGGTGAACAATCACTGAAACAACTATATGATGACATCAACAAGTTCCACCTCACCATCAGACTCACCATGGACTACTCTCCGGAATCAGTTGCATTCTTGGACACACACATCTCCATCAAGGATGGTCACCTCAGCACTTCACTATATCGCAAGCCCACAGATAACCTCACGATGCTCCACTTCCCCAGCTTCCACCCTAAACATATTAAAGAAGCCATCCCCTACATAGAACAACATAGAACATAGAACATTACAGCGCAGAACAGGCCCTTCGGCCCACGATGTTGCGCCGACCAGTTACAAAAACAATGACCCACTAGCCTATACCAATCCCTTTTCGTCCATAAACCTATCCAGAGATCTCTTAAACGCCCCTAAACTAGACGCATTTACAACTGCAGCAGGCAGGGCATTCCAATCCTTCACCACCCGCTGGGTAAAGAACCTACCCCTGACATCCGTCCTGTAGCTACCCCCCCTTAATTTAAAGCCATGCCCCCTCGTGCTAGCTTTCTCCATCCGAGGAAAAAGGCTATCACTATCCACCCTATCTAAACCTCTAATCATCTTATATGTTTCAATAAGATCCCCTCTTAGCCGCCTTCTTTCCAACGAAAACAACCCTAAATCCCTCAGTCTCTCCTCATAGGACCTCCCCACCATACCAGGCACCATCCTAGTAAACCTCCTCTGCACCCTCTCCAAAGCCTCCACATCCTTCTTGTAATGCGGGGACCAGAACTGCACACAGTACTCCAAGTGTGGCCGCACTAGAGTAGTGTACAGTTGCAACATTACACTGCGACTCCTAAATTCAATCCCCCTACCAATAAACGCCAAGACACCGTACGCCTTCTTAACAACCTTATCTACTTGATTCCCAACTTTCAGGGATCTATGTACACACACACCTAGATCCCTCTGTTCATCCACACTATTCAAAGTCCTCCCGTTAGCCCTATACTCGACACATCTGTTGCTCCTACCAAAGTGAATTACCTCACACTTCTCCGCATTAAATTCCATCCGCCACCTCTCGGCCCAGCTCTGCAACCTATCTAAGTCTCCCTGCAGACTATGACACCCTTCCTCACAATCTACCACACCTCCAATTTTGGTGTCATCAGCAAATTTACTAATCCACCCAACTATACCCTCATCCAGATCATTAATAAAAATTACAAACAACAGTGGCCCCAAAACAGATCCCTGAGGCACACCACTCGTAACTGTACTCCATGATGAATATTTACCATCCACCACCACCCTCTGTCTCCTATCTGATAGCCAATTCCTGATCCAACTTCCTAGATTACCCACAATCCCATACATCTGCATTTTCTGCAGAAGCCTACCATGGTGAACCTTATCGAACGCCTTACTAAAATCCATGTATACCACGTCAACTGCCTTACCCCCATCCACCTCTTTGGTCACCTTCTCAAAAAACTCAATAAGGTTAGTAAGGCACGACCTACCCGCTACAAAACCATGTTGACTATTTCTAATCAATTCATTACACTCCAAATAACTATAAATCCTATCCCTAATAATTTTTTCTAAAACCTTGCCCACAACAGAAGTAAGACTCACCGGTCTATAATTCCCGGCAAAGTCTCTGTTCCCCTTCTTAAACAATGGGACAACATTCGCTATCCTCCAATCCTCCGGTACTACACCAGAGACCAATGACGACCTGAAGATCTGAGCCAGAGGCTCTGCAATCACCTCTCTAGCCTCCCAGAGAATCCTAGGGTAGATCCCATCCGGACCAGGGGACTTATCTATTTTCAGCCCCTCAAGAATTTCCAGCACATCCTCTTTATCAACCGTAATACTGTCTATTTTACACCCCTGCAACCCAATGTCCTCCTCAGCTATATTCATGTCCCCCTGCTTGAACACCGAAGAGAAATATTGGTTCAATACTTCTCCAATCTCCTCCGGTTCCACACACAACTTCCCCCTGCTGTCTGTAACTGGCCCTAATCTTGCCCTGACCAACCTTCTGTTCTTGACATACCTATAGAACGCCTTAGGATTCTCCTTAATCCTATCAGCCAAAGTCTTCTCATGTCCTCTTTTAGCCCTTCTCAACTCACTCTTCAACTCCCTCCTAGCCAATCTAAAGCTTTCTAGTGCACTATCTGAGCCCTCCAATCTCATCCGAACATAAGCCTCCTTTTTCTTTTTAACCATCGACTCAACTCTTTTAGTGCACCACGGTTCCCTAGATCTACCAAATCCACCATGCCTGACAGGGACATACCTATCAAGGACTCGCAGTAGCTGCTCCCTGAAAAAACTCCACATTTCAGACGTTCCCAGTCCCTGTAATCCCCTAATCCAATCCATGCTTCCTAATTCACTCCTGATAGCCTCATAATCGCCCTTACCCCAGCTAAAATTGCTGACCCGAGGTTCATGCCTATCTCTTCCCATCACTAAGGTGAACGTAACCGAATTGTGGTCACTATCACCAAAATGCACACCAACTTCCAAGTCTAGCACCTGGTCTGGCTCATTTCCCAGCACCAAATCCAATATAGCCTCACCTCTAGTTGGCCTGTCTACATACTGAGACAAAAAACCTTCCTGCACGCTTTGTACAAACACTGACCCCTCTAGTGAGCTAGAACTATAGCAACTCCAATCAATATTCGTAAAGTTAAAGTCCCCCATAACAATTACCCTATTACTTTCACTCCTAACCAGGATTGTCTCCGCAATCCTTTCCTCAACCTCTCTAGAACTTTTAGGAGGTCTATAAAAGACTCCCAACAGGGTGACCTCTCCTCTCCTATTTCTAATCTCCGCCCATACTACCTCAACTGACAAGTCCTCATCAAACTTTCTCTCCGACACTGTGATACAGTCCTTGACTAGCAATGCTACCCCACCCCCCCTTCTACCTTCTTCTCTACTCCGACTAAAGCATTTGTACCCCGGAACCTGCAACATCCATTCCTGACCCTGCTCTATCCAAGTCTCAGAAATGGCCTGTGTATACGGACAAGCCCTCCGTATACACAGGATCTACTCACATGAGGAGGATCGTGACAGACACCTCCAGATACTGGAAGATGTCCTCATAAGAACAGGATATGGCGCTCGACTCATCGATCGACAGTTCCGACGCACCACAGCGAAAAACCGCACCGACCTCCTCAGGAGATAAACACGGGACACTTTGTCATCCAGAGCAGAGAAGCTACGACATCTTCTCTGGAGTCTTCAACATATCATTGATGAAGACGAACATCTCACCAGGGCCATCCTCACACCTCCACTTCTTGCCTTCAAACAATCGCACAACCTCAAACAGACCATTGTCCACAGCAAACTACCCAGTCTTCAGGAGAACAGTGACTACGACATCACACAACCCTGTCACAGCAACCTCTGCAAGACATGCTGGATCATCGACATGGATACCATCATCACACGTGAGAATACCATCCACCAGGTACACGATACATACTCTTACAACTCCGCCAATGTTGTCTACTTGATACGCTGCAGGAAAGGATGTCCCAAAGCATGGTACATTGGGGAGACCATGCAGACGCTACGACAACGGATGAATGAACATCGCTCAACAATCACCAGGCAAGACTGTTCCCTTCCTGTTGGAGAACACTTCAGCAGTCACGGCATTCAGCCTCTGACCTTCGGGTAAACGTTCTCCAAGACACAGGAAACGCAGAGTTGCTGAGCAGAAACTGATAGCCAAGTTCTGCACACATGAGGACAGCCTCAACTGGGATGACATACACATCTCTTTAACCTGTGCTTAACCCTCTCTCCACTCACATTGTCTGTACCTTTAAGACTTGATTATCTGTAAAGACTCACATTCCAACCATTATTTTGTAAATTGGGTTTGTGTCTTTATATGCCCTGTTTGTGAACAGAACTCCCACTCACCTGATGAAGGAGCAGCGCTCCGAAAGCTTGTGGCTTGTGCTACCAAATAAACCTGTTGGACTTTAACCTGACGCTGTGAGACTTCTGACTGTGTTTATCCCAGTCCAATGCCAGCATCTCCACATACTGATTATAACAGCGGTGTAAAGGCAGCGGTCAATTGCCAATGTCCCCTGGGTCACCAGCACCCAGGATCCTTCTCTTTGTGTATGATCTCAGTCAGCTTCTGCCATGTTTACTGTCACTGAATTCCCCAAACACAGGCTGACAAAACAAAGTGGTATGCTGGCCCCGTGTCCAAAACAAAGTTGGATTTGTGTGTTATCTCTGTTCTTCATCTGAAACGCTATAAAATGATGGCAGATGCTGGGGTGGCCATAATGTGGTTTATAAGAGAATGTGATTATAAGATTTATAAAGAAAAGCATCAATACCCAGCATCCAGTTTATGAGCCAGAGACACAGCTAGGTATATTTACTCTTTCAGAGTATGAGATTTGTTTGTACAATTTGAATGTCGCTGGCTGGGCAGGATTTATTGTCCATCTCTAATTACCCCTTGAGAAGGTGTGGGGTGAGCTGCCTTCTTGAACTGCTGCAGTTCCTGGGGGTGTAGGCACACCCTCAGTGCTGTTAGGCAGGGAGTTCCAGGATTTTGACCCAGTGACAGTGAAGGAACAGTGATATATTTCCAAGTCAGGATGGAGATAGTTTGAGGGGGAATCTCCAGGGGGTGGTGTTCCCATTTATCTGCTGCTCTTGTCCTTCCAGATGGTAGCTATCCTTAGTTTGGGAGGTGCTGCCCAAGGAGATTTGAGTTCCTGCAGTGTATCCTATAAGTGGTACGCACTCTGCATCATAATTTAGCACAATATGCCTGAGACTCCTCGATCTTTTACACCCATTTCTCAACCCTTTCCTCACCCACGACAGTGATCCTGTCACTGAGCCTCATCGGATGGCAGAGTGGCACAGTGGTTAGCACTGCTGCCTCACAGCACCAGGGACCCGGGTTCAGTCCCAGCAACACGGTAGCACAGTGGTTAGCACTACTGCCTCACAGTGCCAGGGACCCGGGTTCAGTCTTAGCGGCATGGTGGCACAGTGGGTTAGCACTGCTGTCTCACAGTGCCAGGGACCCGGGTTCAGTCCCAGCGGCACGGTGGCACAGTGGTTAGCACTACTGCCTCATAGTGCCAGGGACCCCGATTCGACTCCTGGCTCGGGTCACTGTCTGTGTGGAGTTTGCACACTCTCCCCGTGTCTGCGTGGGTTTCTTCCAGGTGCTCCGGTTTCCTCCCACAGTCCGAAAGACGTGGTTAAGTGTATTGGTTAAATTCCCCCTCAGTGTTACCCAAACAGGCATCAGAGTGTGGCGACTGGGGGATTTTCACAGTAACTTCATTACAGTGTTAATGTAAGTCCACTTGTGACACTAATAAATAAACGTTAAAACTGAGTTCCAACATAAACATTCTGCCCTGTATTTGATCTCAATGTTCTACAGATAATCTAATAACAGAAGATGCCATTCCAAGGAGTTTAATTACCATTCATTGTCAGCTTCTCTGCTCATTTACACTCATGGAGAACACTTGTGTCTGTTCTCGTTAGGTAATGGCCTTTTCTGACATTTGTTACATTAAAATTGGAAAAGCTTCCCTGAGTTCTGGTTCTTTAACATTCTCTACCTAACTGCTGGAAAAATGAATTGTAACTTTACCACGTTCCTTCCTGAGAGTAATCTGTGTTGTGAGTTTGTCAGTTCTGTGGGTTTCTGGTTGTTTACGCTCATTTTAAATTGGATTTATTTTACTGAAATTGGGGAGGGTGGGAAATGTAAAGTGTGGAATCTTTTCTGAATTTTGGGATGTGGGTCTCAGTGGCAAGGCCAGTATTTATTATCCATGGGAATTAAAATGCTGCAGTTTCTGCTCCTGTCCATGAAGAAGACATCAGGTTGGTGAGTTTCTCAATCTCAACATTGCTGAAGATTGTGTGCAAACCGGTCGGACAGCCCTCCCCCCGCACCCCCCCCCCCCCCACCCCCCCCGTACCCTCTTTGTCCCTGATATCAAACCCTCTCCAAACATGCATACACATACATACACTCATATACATAGTGTATATACACACACACGCATAGACACACAGCCACACACACGTGTAGGCAGATATACAGACATACACACAGAAACACACATGCACAGACACACATGTCTGCCACATCTGGAATACTCTGACCTGGGGGTGTGAGAGTGAATTTGAGGCTTTCAAAGGAGAACTGGATAATTTGCTAAGGAAGATATATTTTCAGGGGCCTGGGGGAGAAGGCAGGGGGTGACACAAGGTGAATTGCCCTGGCAGGATGGACAGAATGGCCTCCTTCTGTGTTGTATCCACTCTGTGATTCTATTAATGGTTTCAGGAAGTCACATAGGTTTTATTCAAACTTGCCCAAATACATTTTTAAAGTAAACAAAATATTTTTTTTAAAAAAAGCAGTTGATACAATTAGTCTTTGACAAATTGAAGAAAAATCAATTGAGAATTACAAGAATTGCAATTGAGAATTGCAAGACACAAGCTTCCTCACACAGAGTTACCCCAAATTTATAGCACCAAAACAGGCCATTCAGCCCAGCTGCTCTGTACTGGTATTTACACTCACACAAGCCTCCTCTACATCTCCCCAGACAATCCACACAGCCTCTCGTTCTCCCTCCTGGGTCTATTCCCTGAAATGTAGTTTATCCATTCACCTCAGGTGTTCCTCTTCCAAGTTCCACATTCTCCGCTCTGGTAAAGAAGTTTCTCCTGAATTCCCTGTTGGATTTATCCGTGATGATTTATATTTATAGCCACGAGTTTTGGACTCTCCCGTAAGAGGAAACATGTGTCTATCCAATCAAAGAACAGCGCAGGGACAGGCCCTTCGGCTCCCCCAAGCCCCTGCTGATCGTGATGCCCAAACCAAAGTGAAAAAACCCTTCTTATTTGGTTATTGGGGGAGGGGGTTATTGGGGGCAGGAGGGGGTGGGGGTCAGACAGGTGGAGTTAAGGCCACAGTCAGACCAACCGTGATCTGACTGAGAGGCTGAAAGGTCCCAGATTGCTGCTGTTCCTCTTTGCAATGATCTTCTGGTCACTATCATTGTATCAGATGATATGATTTTGGTGGAAGGTGAGTTAAATGGACTTTGGTCAATTATTGTTGGCTTTTCCAACATTAACATGAACTCACAAGGATGCTTGGAATAATCCGGTCACATGTGATATCCATAGACACGCACCAATATATCAGGGACTGTTTGTGTGAGAGGGAGTACTGGGGGTACAGAGGCTGGGAAGGGTGCAGAGGTTGGGGGGGTACAAAGGCTGGGAGGGGTACAGAGGCTGGTGGGGGGGTACAGAGGCTGGTGGGGGATACAGAGGCTGCAATCTATGTGGGAATGAAATAGGGGTGTCCTGTTGTACTCCCTGAGCAGAGAGCTGTGTTAATGCCTGCGCTGGCCCCAGTTGGAAGGAAAGTTGTGTGTGGGCTGGGACCCCAGGTATCTGACTGCGATTCTGTCGCTGTTCCCTTGCAGTGAGCTGTCCGAGTGGAATAGTTTTGGGCTGCGGCTTCTCTGGGCTTCCACGAGGCTCTTCAACTGATGGCAGACCTTCTCATCAGGAACCGCCATGCTGTTTGTGTCAAATCCCAAAGTCCTTGTTACAAACTCCCGGAAATCCACCAACTGCAAAACAAAACAGACATCAGACTTGGCCGAAGATCAGAGGTCATTGCTGTTTCTAACTCATTCTCAGAGATAAGCGGCACGGGCAAGGCTGGCACTTCTTAACAGAAGGTGGTGATGTCTTTCACCTCGTCCCACTGTGGTCGTTTGGTCCAACTACTCTTCATAACTCGCAATTTGTCAGTGCAACAGAGGGCCAAAGGGCCTTTGCTGTGCTGTAATTTTCTTTGTTCTTTGTTTTAATTCCAACACGGAAAGAAGCTTGCATGGAGTTGATCTTTCTCTACACCCTAGCTATGACTGTAACACCACATTCTGCACCCTCTCCTTTCCTTCTCTATGAACAGTATGCTTTGTCTGTATAGCGCGCAATAAACTGTATCACTGGTGTCTAAATACATAATAAATCAAATCAAATCAAAAGTTAGCTGTTTAATGAGTATTTAGTGGGGGGTAAGGTCTACTTTATTCCCAAGGTTTAAAATATTACAGGAACCGATGGTTAATTAAATATGTAACAAAGGAAAATAAATAACTGAGTGAAATATATAAGTCGTTATTTAAAGCACATTAAGGATGGTGGGACAGGTGACAGATATATCAAGGCTGCAACATGTGGGAACTCCTGGACGCCACTGAGATCCACAGCAAAGACATCTGGAGTGAGTGTCTGTGGCTCAAGGAACAGGGCACTGAAGAAGGAACTGCAGCCACTGTGACACAGTCAGGAAGCGGGGTAGTTACCCAGGAACGCTAGACCCAGAGATAGTCACTCCCCTTAGGGTAGGGTGTTCTGATTTGGTCAGTGGTCAGGGACAGGACGGTGTGGCTGTGAGTGAGGAGGGTAAGGAGACCCAGAGGACAGGAGGGAACAAGCCTCTGCCTGGCAGCTGAGAGGGTTTTCTCAGCTTGCTTGGAGAGGGGGGAGGCTGTAGGGTCGATGAGCTGACTGACCATGGCACTGTGGTACAGAAAGCCACTCAGATGGGGTGGGGAGCAAAAAGGAATGTAATATAACTGGGCATTGTTTGAAGATTTTTAAAGTTTATTTGTTAACCACCAGTAGGCTTACATTCACACTGCAATGAAGTTACCATGAAAATCCCCTCGTTGCCACATCCTGGTGCCTGTTCGGGTACACCGAGGGAGAATTTAGTACGGTCAATGCACCCTAACCAGCACATCTTTCAGACTATGGGGGGAAACCGGAACACCCGGAGGAAACCCATGCAGACACGGGGAGAACGTGCAAACTCCACCCAGACAGTGACCCAAGCTGGGAATCGAACCCAGGTCCCTGGCGCTGTGAGGCAGCAGTGCTAACCACTGTGCCCCCTATGCCTGCTCTTTGCAGGGATGAGCGAGGGTCCAGACAGTTGTGTTGCGTACCTGCTGCCAGAGTTCAGGACATCTGCTCAGGGCTGGAGGAGAACTTGTGGGAGGGGGGAGGATCCATTCGCCATGGTCTATGTTGGTACCAATGACATTGGTAGGACAAGGAAAGAGGTTCTGCATTGTCAGTACGAGGGAGTTAGGGCAGCAAATTAAGAAGCAGGACCTCAAAGGTGACATTCTCTGGACTATTACCTGAGCTACATGAAAATTGGCAGAGTCCAAATAACCTCAGAGAGATGACTACATGGCTCAGAGGTGGGAGAAGTGGGTTCGGTTGTGGGACACTGGCACTAGTACAGGAGATAGTGGGGTCATATTCTAGGGATGATCTTCCTGAATCATATAGGGACCAATGTTCTCGGAGCTGCATAAACTAGGGAAGTAGAGAGGAACTTAAACTAAAGAGTGGGGGTAAGGGATCAAATTTGGGTCAAATCAAACAGTAGAATTAGGCAAGAGAGAAAAGGGTTAGAATGGGAAACAGAAAATGACAGGAAAGGACAGGGAATACAAGGTCTAAGAACAAACCAGCATCTAGGGCTAGAGATGACAAAAATAAAGGGATAAAACTAAAGGCGCTCTATCTGAATGTGCGCAAAATTCAAAACAAAACGGATGAACTGATAGGGCAAATAAAAATAAAGATGTATGATCTGATAGCTATTAAATGGAGGGAGACAGAAAGCATGTTAGGAAAACAAAGGTTATTTTGAGAGATTTATGTTTGTATTAATAAGCATTAGAAATAAGGTACAGTTTTATGGGGAGTTTGTTCTGTGGAAGGAAGGATTAAAAACCTAGAGTTAAATCTGTGCTAGACAAGGGTGTTTGGATGTGTGAGGGTTTGACCAGTTCCAACTGTGTTTCTCCTGTGCAGGTGTTGCTTAGCAACTGGAGGCACTTTTAAGGTCCTTGGTCTTAGTTTAGGTGGAGTCGTTTGCGGTTGGGGACAGGACACCAGAGAGTGCGCATCTCTCAACTTCAGAATAAAGATTGAACAGGCTGGGAGCAGCAAAGAGACAGTCTTCCAAAATAAACAGTTACATTCCAGATAACCAGGGAATTGGGACAGAACGAATGTCTTAAGACAACTGAAATTAAAAAAACAGAGACCACGATATTGTTCAAAAGAGTTGAAGGAGGAGTAAGCAAAGCGTTCAGAGTTGAAGAGACAATTTCAGTATCCATGTGGGAAAGCAGGCTTCAGGGGTAAATCAAACGTTTGATGCCATTTCTAGGATCGATAGTTAAAATAATTGTGAACGGTTTGTATAAAATCAAGACAAGGGGGGTGGTGTAAAACCTGGATACTGGATTTGCTGTTAGAAGTGGAGTAGAAACTTTGTTTAAGAATCTTTAGGAAAATCTGGACTGGATTTCAGGATGCAAGCCACTAATGGAAAGCATTATTGTGAAAGAAGATTTTAAGGAGTATTTTTGGGAGTGGAGTTTGGAATCTCTCATGTGACAGTCATCTGTGGAGATTCTGAGGGAGAAATCCACAGACATTTATTTAAGGTTCAGGATGGAGAGTGTATTTGATCACTGCCAATCTGTGTGCTTGAAGGGACTTTGTGTTACTGAGATGGTTGTAGCTTAAGATGCATTTTGTGATCCATGTTAATCTTAAAATATGTGTGTATTTGTTAAACTAAGGGGGGAGTAAGGAAGTATTGTATCATAATTTAGTTTTTCCTTGGTAGAACTAATCACAGTCCTGGGACTCTGTTCCTCCATGTTTTTGAAAAGAAAGTGAATGTTACAGACTTTTGAGCCAGCGTTTGTTGCCATTCCCGATTTCCCTTGAATTCAGCAGCTTCAGGTATGAGACAGCCACAATGCTGTGGTTCTGGAGTCACATGTAGGCCAGGCTGGGTAAGGATGGCAGATTTCCTTCCCTAAAGGACATTGTTGTTTTTACAACAATCGATGATAGTTTCACTGAGACTGGCCTTCCATTCCAGATTTATGAACTGAATTCAAATTCCACCAGCTGCCATAGTGGGACTTGAACCGGTGTCTCCCCCAGAGCATTAGTCTCCACCTCTGGATCGCTCATCCAGTGATATTTAATCTAAGCCTTGGGGCTCTGTCAGGAAGCTAGGTTGTAAGGAGTATCTTAGAATCATAGAGGTTTGCAGCAGGGAAACAGGCCCTTCGGCCCAACTTGTCCATGCCGCCCTTTTTTTAAACCCCTAAGCTAATCCCAGTTGCCCGCATTTGGCCCATATCCCTCTATACCCATCGTACCCATGTAACTGTCTAAATGCTTTTTAAAAGATAAAATTGTACCCGCCTCTACTACTACCTCTGGCAGCTCGTTCCAGACACTCACCACCCTCTGTGTGAGAAAATTGCCCCTCTGGATCCTTTTGTATCTCACCCCTCTCACCTTAAACCTATGCCCTCTAGTTTTAGACTCCCCTACCTTTGGGGAAAAGATATTGACTATCTAGCTGATCTGTGCCCCTCATTATTTTATAGACCTCTATAAGGTCACCCCTCAGCCTCCTACACTCCAGAGAAAAAAGTCCCAGTCTATTCAGCCTCTCCTTATATCTCAAACCATCAAGTCCCGGTAACATCCTAGTAAATCTTTTCTGCACTCTTTCTAGTTTAATAATATCCTCTCTATAATAGGGTGACTAGAACTGTACACAGTATTCCAAGTGTAGCCTTACCAATGTCTTGTACAACTTCAACAAGGGTGGTGAATCTCTGGAATTCTCTGCCCGTTGAAGTGGTGGAGGCTGCCTCGCTAAATATATTTAAGACACGGGTGGATAGGTTTTTGGTAGGCAAGGGGATTAAGGGTTATGGGGAGAAAGCGGGAAAGTGGAACTGATCCACTTCAGATCAGCCATGACCTTATTGAATGGCGGGGCAGGCTCGAAGGGCTAGATGGCCGACTCCTGCTCCTACTTCTTATGTTCTTATGTTCAACAAGACGTCCCAACTCCTGTATTCAATGTTCTTAAAGGAGATGAGAGGCAGAGAGAGGATGAAGAGGTTTAAAAACAAGAATAAGAATTTTTGAATTGAAGCTTTGCCACATCAGGAGTGAGTAGAGGCTGAACATAAACAGGGGCTGGTCAGGCCGACCTGGAGAGCACTGAAATGGTCAACTGTGGCGGAAATGAAAATAACGCCAATGGCCCCTCACAAACTCACCTGTCTCTCTCTTCGTGCCACCTCCTGCAGCACTCGCTTTGTGGAGCGGAGCTCATTCCCCAGGGCTGTCAGTGTGTTGTGTGTCTGCTCGTTCCTCTCCCAGGCCCCGTGCTCTGCCTGGTCCAGCTCCGATCTCAGGGTTACCACCTTCTCAGCCGCCTTCTCCTTTATTGCCTCCAGTTTTTCCAGGGATTCGCTCAACCTCTCGATGGTCCTGCTCTGTTCCCGGGTTGCTGCCTTTGGGAAGATTACCAGCTGAGAGGATCTATTTGTAAACCATCCTTCCCTCCAAGGGTCCGGTGGATAAATAACCCCCCTCCCGCCCACTCACTGAATCACAGGGGTTATAAAGGTTGCACTGACAGCTCAGTCTCCGCTCTGTACTCCCTCACTCTGAACCTCGTTTGGTGGACCAGTTCTGAGTCCCTGGTGAGTGTTTCTTTCAGTGTGTGTACACAGATCCGCACGCATGCGTGTACACATGGGTATTCTAACACAAATCCTTCATGGGATATAGGCATCATTGGCAAGGCCAACATTTATTACCCATCCCTAATTACCCTGGAAGTGAGGGTCTCACTCAGCCACTTCAGGGGGCAGTTAAGAGTCAACCGTAACACTGTGGGTTGGGAGTCACATGTAGATCATTCCAGGTGATTCCAGTGAATCAGATGGGTTTCCCTGACAACAAATGATTGCCGTCACTGGGAATAACTTCAATTCCAGCTTTATAATTGAATTCTACATTCCGCCAGTGACCATTCTGGGATTGAACACTCCGTGTCTGGGTTTCCAGGGCCTGGCCTCTGGATCACTGGTCCTGTGACATTACCAATAAACCACCAACATCCTAACATATCCTCGCTGTTTTAATGTAGTAAACACAGCAAGATCCCACACTCAGCAATGTGAGAATGGTCAGAGCAGCCAGAGTTACTGATGTTGACAGATATTGAGCCAGGTACTGGGGAGAACTCACCGGCTCTTCAGGCTAACGGCCTTGGGATTGTTCACACACCGATGGGCCGATGGGCCTCAGTTTCCTATTTAGCTGGAAAGACAGCACCTCCAGCAGTTCAGCACTCCATCAGAGCTGTGTTGGAAATATCTGTGTTCAGGTCTGGAGAGTGGGATTTGATCCCATGATCTCTGATGTGTGTTTATGAATATGTGTGGGATCATGTTGGGAATCTGATCCACAAAATCCAGTAGGATCCCCACTCCCTGCAGAATTTCCATTCCCTACAGAATCCCTCCACCCTCCCCGCAGGATCCTCACTCCCCGGAGGATCCCCATTCCTCACAGCATCCGCGCTGGATCCCTACTCCGTGTATCGATGACACTCACTTTAAGTGTCGTGATCTCAGCACACTTTGCTGTCAGGTTGCGGTTTGCGATCTTTGCCTCCCTCAGCTCCTGCTGCAGCCTCTGTACTTGCTGCTGGAGTTTCGACAGGGTTTTGTCCTTCTCCCCACTCTCCAGGTCTGGTATCCTGGCCTCTAACTGCTTCAGTTTGGCAGTCAGGAAGTCGATCTGATGTTTGCTGCTAGCCAACTTTTCTCTTTGAGAAGTTACCTGTCAGACAGAAAGCTGATGATGTGACTGAGACAATCACAATATTTACAAAGCCACAGAACCCGAGCTGTTCAGAATAACCGGTTCTTCAAGCATTTTATATCCTCCACATAGACAAATCAACTGAATCACATTTACTCATGTTAATTTTTAAAATTTTTTCACGGGACATGGGGTATCGCTGTTTAAACCAGCATTTATTACCCATTCTTAATTGCCCCTGGAGGAGGTGGTGGCGAGCTGCCTTCTTGGACCTGCTGCAGTCCATGTGGTGTAGGTTAGGGGGGGAATCCCAGGATTTTGACCCAGTGACAGTGAGGGAGCAGCAAATCGGGACGGTGAGTGTCTTGGAGGGGAACCGACACATGGTGGTGTTCCGGGTGTTTGCTACTCTTGACCTTCTGGGTGGCAGTGGTTGTGGGTTTGGAAGGTGCTGCCTAAATACTGAACACAGTCCATGGGTGGTGGAGGGGGAGGGTGGTTAAGATGGTGAACGGGGGGACCAGTCAAGTGGGGCTGCTTTGTTCTGGATGGTGTTGAGTTTCTGAGTGTTGTTGGAGCTGCCCCCATCCAGGGGGAGAGTATTCCATCACACTCGCGGCTGTGCCTGGTGGATGGTGGACAGGTTTTGGGCAGTCAGGAGGTGAGTGTCTGTCACCTATATCCTTATGGACAAGGCAGCTCCATCAGGGGTGGAATTATTCAGACCAGACGTTCCTTCCAAGCAGTTTACAGCCTTTAACAGGTACCGGATTCAGGGAGAAGATTCTCACACTCGGGGCCCCTCACACTCGGGGCCCCTCACACACGGGGCCCCTCACACTCGGGGCCCCTCACACTCGGGGCCCCTCACACTCGGGGCCCCTCACACTCGGGGCCCCTCACACAGGAACAGATTGTAAACAAGTCTCTTCAACCTTCCATCTTTACGTGAGGTAAAACTCCTGTTATTCACACCTGGACACCTAAAGATGGGAGTTATTATAGAAAACCAGCAAGAACAACATTCAAAATGTGTTACTTACCTCAACGAGCAGTGACTCAATACCCCTGATTAATATGCATTGAGGGAGCAGGGCCTTGTATCAGTGAGGGCCGCCCTGCGCCCCACCAATTACCCAGGACCTGTCCTGACATTTCCCTCTGTGGTCAATAGAGTATTAAATATCACAGCTGCAGCTGTTGTACTGAGTGTGACCCTTTCAGGAGGCAATGTCCCCCCCCACCCCACACCCACCCACCACCCCCTCCCTGCTCTCAGCACAGAACGTCAGGCAGACGGTCAAAAAGGACTCCATTCTGATCAGGAGTTATTCCTGACAAACCACACAGTAAGATTTGAAAATGAGAGATTGTGCCACGGTGCTTAGAGGGGAAAAATGATTATTTGGAAAGTACTCAATGTTCTTGGGGAACAAAGTAATTGCTAAGGAGAAGATTGAATCTGACTAAGAGGCTCCAGCATCTTTACCAAATGGATTATCCATTGTCAACCCGCTGTCTGCAGAAAATGAGCAAACTAATTGACTGACTTTCACTCTTTCTAAGGCAGCCACCTGCTGTGGGGCCAGGACGCGAGCTCACATCTTTCTGCTCTGGCAAGGCCTCGCTTAGATTAGCCTGTCATGGTGAAAGCCGTGCTTAGGTCTTACAAATTACCAAAATTGCCGCTTACTGTCGTCCACTGGACAATGAACAGACAGGTTTCTGGATCAGAGCAGCAGGATGCCTGATATCACCAGGAGATTCACCAAGAACTCCTTCTACAACCAGTACAGTGAGGGGGTTAGATACAGAGTAAAGCTCCCTCTACACTGTCCCCCCATCAAACACTCCCAGGACAGGTACAGCACGGGGTTAGATACAGAGTAAAGCTCCCTCTACACTGTCCCCACATCAAACACTCCCAGGACAGGTACAGCACGGGGTTAGATACAGAGTAAAGCTCCCTCTACACTGTCCCCCCATCAAACACTCCCAGGACAGGTACAGCACGGGGTTAGATACAGAGTAAAGCTCCCTCTACACTGTCCCCACATCAAACACTCCCAGGACAGGTACAGCACGGGGTTAGATACAAAGTAAAGCTCCCTCTACACTGTCGCCATCAAACACTCCCAGGACAGGTACAGCACGGGGTTAGATACAGAGTAAAGCTCCCTCTACACTATCCCCCATCAAACACTCCCAGGACAGGTACAGCACGGGGTTAGATACAGAGTAAAGCTCCCTCTACACTGTCCCCATCAAACACTCCCAGGACAGGTACAGCCCGGGGTTAGATACCGAGTAAAGCTCCCTCTACACTATCCCCCATCAAACACTCCCAGGACAGGTACAGCACGGGGTTAGATACAGAGTAAAGCTCCCTCTACACTGTCCCCCATCAAACACTCCCAGGACAGGTACAGCACAGGGTTAGATACAGAGTAAAGCTCCCTCTACACTGTCCCCCCATCAAACACTCCCAGGACAGGTACAGCACGGGGTTAGATACAGAGTAAAGCTCCCTCTACACTGTCCCCCATCAAACACTCCCAGGACAGGTACAGCACGGGGTTAGATACAGAGTAAAGCCCCCTCTACACTGTCCCCATCAAACACTCCCAGGACAGGTACAGCACGGGGTTAGATACAGAGTAAAGCTCCCTCTACACTGTCCCCCATCAAACACTCCCAGGACAGGTACAGCACGGGGTTAGATACAGAGTAAAGCCCCCTCTACACTGTCCCCATCAAACACTCCCAGGACAGGTACAGCACGGGGTTAGGTACAGAGTAAAGCTCCCTCTACACTGTCCCCCCATCAAACACTCCCAGGACAGGGTTAGATACAGAGTAAAGCTCCCTCTACACTGTCCCCATCAAACACTCCCAGGACAGGTACAGCACAGGGTTAGATACAGAGTAAAGCTCCCTCTACACTGTCCCCCATCAAACACTCCCAGGACAGGTACAGCACGGGGTTAGATACAGAGTAAAGCTCCCTCTACACTGTCCCCCCATCAAACACTCCCAGGACAGGGACAGCACGGGGTTAGATACAGAGTAAAGCTCCCTCTACACTGTCCCCCCATCAAACACTCCCAGGACAGGTACAGCACGGGGTTAGATACAGAGTAAAGCTCCCTCTACACTGTCCCCCATCAAACACTCCCAGGACAGGTACAGCACAGGGATAGATACAGAGTAAAGCTCCCTCTACACTGTCCCCATCAAACACTCCCAGGACAGGTACAGCACAGGGTTAGATACAGAGTAAAGCTCCCTCTACACTGTCCCCATCAAACACCCCCAGGACAGGTACAGCACGGGGTTAGATACAGAGTAAAGCTCCCTCTACACTGTCCCCATCAAACACTCCCAGGACAGGTACAGCACGGGGTTAGATACAGAGTAAAGCTCCTTCTACACTGTCCCCCCATCAAACACTCCCAGGACAGGTACAGCACGGGGTTAGATACAGAGTAAAGCTCCCTCTACACTGGGCCAAAGCCAATTACTGCGGATTCTGGAATCTGAAACCCAAAGAGAAAATGCTGGAAAATCTCAGCGGGTCTGGCAGCATCTGTAAGGAGAGAAAAGAGCTGACGTTTCGAGTGCAGGCGACCCTTTGTCAAAGCTGAAAGGCAGAGAAAGGGGGAGATATTTACACTGCAGGGGGAGGGAATGAAAAATGAGACACAGCCACAGGAACCAGGGAAACCAGTTAATAGTTGGCCACAGAGAGAATAAGAGGTGTGAATGGCCAAATGGCAAAGAAGTTGTTGAATTTGATGTTGAGACGGGAAGGCTGTAAAGTGCTGAGCCGGAAGATGAGATCCTGTTCCTCCAGTTTGTGTTGAGCTTCACTGGAACACTGCAGCTGGGCCAAGGTCTCAAGATCTCACAATGTTCTACACTTTCCAAAACTTCATCCTGCCATGAGAGCCCCAGGCCCAAGGTTGGGAGCAGCACTCACCTTCCTCTGTAGACTATGTAGGAGCTCCTGGTTATCAGTGGGCGCCTCAGCCTCCTGCTGTGTGAGCTGCCGAGCTCTGGCCACCAGCCTCTGGCTCTGAGACTCCCAATCATCGGCCAACAGGTCCTGCTCCACCTTCATTGCCTCAGCCAACTGCTGCAGGAACCTCCGGTGCTGAAAGAAAAGCAACACAGCATGTCAATACTGGAAACACGTAGCAGTGTGTGTGAAGACAGAAATATACAGTCATGTTTCACCGCAATGGCTTCTCATCAAGATTTCCTGGTTTTAATTCCGAACTCCAGCATCTGTAGCCTTTTGCTTTCATGTTAGTGTCTAAATACAACATGACTGAGATGGATAAATGAAGTGTGAGGGCAGTGTTTCAGTCCGATGGGGTATTCCAGTACTTACAGCAGCTCCCTGGTGGTGTTTATACTTCATACCAGAGTCCTCAACCTTCTTTATCTCACTCTGTCTATAAAACCTTCACTTCCTTTCCCGCTTCCCCTCACCCTGGGATGCTATCCACCATCCTTGAGGGAGCGAGGTCCACATTGTCACCATTCCCCAGATGCACCTGTCGCTGAACTCCCTCTTCATTCGAGACAATCTTACATTTATAAACCCCAGTTCTTCCTCTGCCTCACCCTTTGACAGCTGAGCTCCCCCAGCGACTCTTCACCCTTATTGTAAAACGGAGAAATGTGCAACGTGGTCTAACTATGTTGCTGCAGGAGATTATCCGAAATCCTCTGCTTCTTAGTAAATACTGCTCTAGAACTGAACCCCAGTTACCAAAACACACAGAGACAACAGTGGCACGGTGGCTAGTGCCGCTACCTCACACCGCCAGGGACCCAGGTTTGATTCCTGGCCTCAGATTACTGTTTGTACGGAGTCTGCACATTCTCCCCATGTCTGCATGGGTTCCCTCTCAGCGCTCTGGTTTCCTCCCACAGTCTAAAATTGGATGGGTTGGCCAGACTGAAAGGAAGGACATCGGGGCTTTGTTTTGAGGCTGTTTTGATGCAAAAAAGAAAGCTAATATCTTTGAGGAAATGGAAGTTTGACACATCCATCAGAAGTCACTGCGTGGAATATTGTGGTCAAGATAAATTAGACTTTCAATTTAATCTGAAAAATATAGACAGAATCGAAGAGATTGAAATGACTAAAAAGAGGAAAAATTAATTTTCAGAAGGTGTTTCATAGAAATCCATCAATCTGTTTTGTTTTCCATTCTTTATTGGTTTTTGAGTAACAGCCTTGCTCTTTTACAGACAATGAAATACTTCTGAAATTACTGTTATGGCCTATATAACAGAATGATGCACTACAGCAAGGGACTATTTGCCTTTAATAAATTGCTGCTGATTTTCATTTATTAGACACAAGTGTCTACTCAATCTGTCTCATAAGCAGACACGGTGTAGCACGATGGCACAGTGATTAGCACTGCTGCCTCACAGCGCCAGGGACCTGCGTTCAATCCCAGCCTCAGGTCATTGTCTATGTGGAGTTTGCACATTCTCCCCGTGCCTGCGTGGGTTTCCACCAGGTGCTCCTGTTTCCTCCCACAGTCCAAAGATGTGCGGGTTAGATTAACTGGCCATGCTAAATTGCCCCTTAGCGTCAGGGTAAATATGTGAGGTTATGGGAATAGGGCCTGGGAGGGATTGTTGTCAGCACAGATATGATGGGCCAAATGGCCTCTTTCTGCACTGTAGGGATTCTATGATAAGAATTAGGAATCAGCCATCTGGCCCCTCGAGTCTGCTCCACCATTCAATAAGATCATGGCTGATCTTTTCACGGACTCAGCTGCACTTACCCGCCTGCTCACCATAACCCTTAATTCCTTTACTGTTCAAAAATTTATCTATCCTTGCCTTAAAAACATTCAATGCTGTAGCCTCAACTGCTTCACTGGACAGGGAATTCCACAGATTCACAACCCTTTGTGTGAAGAAGTTCCTCCTCAACTCAGTCCTAAATCTGCTTCCCCTTATTTTGAGGCGATGCCCCCTAGTTCTAGTTTCACCCACGAGTGGAAACAACTTCCCTGTTTCTATCTTATCTATTCCCTTCATAATCTTACAGGTTTCTATAAGATCTCCCCCACCATCATTCTTCTGAATTCCAATAGGGGCACATGGTCCAGACCCTGGGTCAGTGTGATGTGAAACAGAGATGTGTGTTGACTGAATTGTACAGACAGCTCCTGGCTGGTCTGTTCCTGACACCTGCCAGTGACCCAAGCTGAACTCCAACACATCCACTATCGGTGCGAATAGGGAGTGAGTTGGTGTGAAGAGGGAGTGTGCCCACCTCCGCTGACAGAAGTGGGCAGCTTCGACAAAGACCAGATGGAGGACATACCACACAAACTCGGCACGAGCAACAGAAGCGCTTTGTGATTATAGCTGGCCTCCTGGTCGACAATGAACAACTGGTCATCCCAGGCTCCCCGTGGGCAGAGATCCATCATCAAACACACCAGTGCCATCTGGGTATCAGCAAGGGCAGAGCCTGGGCCCAGCCCGTGTCAGCTGAGGAATTTCCAAGGTTGTTGAAGACACAATGGTAAGTTAGTAGATGTGTGTGTTGCACAGACTGGACCAGAGAGAACCTCTCATCCCAACCAGACCCTGGGAGAGGCTGTGTATTGACCTGTCCACCATCTACAGTAAAGTGTTCCTTACACTCAAATATTTGAGTTGAGTTGCAGCTGAGTGGCCCCCTCTGTGCTGCAAGATTCTGGTGAGATCCTCTCGTTCTGTTGCAGACAGTGAAGGTGATCCCAGCTCAAATATCAATAGCTGTCTGATTCTTATCAAAGTACAAGCATTACAGGGTTGAGGTGAAGCAACTAAATAGAAACAGTAGAAATGGCTGAGGGCTTCAGGTTTCCAGGTGTCCAGATCACCAACAACCTGTCCTGGTCCCCCCGTGCCGACACTATAGTTAAGAAAGCCCCTCCAACGCCTTTACTTTCTCAGAAGACTAAGGAAATTTGGCATGTCAGCTACGACTCTCACCAACTTTTACAGATGTACCATAGAAAGCATTCTTTCTGGTTGTATCACAGCTTCGTCTGGGCTCCTGCTCTGCCCAAGTCCACAAGAAATTACAAAGGGTCATGAATGTAGCCCAATCCATCACATGAACCAGCCTCCCATCCACTGACTCTGTCTACACTTTCCATTGCCTCGGAAAAGCAGCCAACATAATTAAAGACCCCTTGCACCCCGGATGTTCTCTCTTCTACCTGCTTCCATCAAGAAAAAGATACAAAACTCTAAAGTCACATACAAACCGACTCAAGAACAGCTTCTTCCCTGCTGCTGTCAGACTTTTGAATGTACCTACCTCACATTAAGTTGATCTTTCTCTACACCCTAGATATGACTGTAACACTACAGTCTGCCCTCTCTCATTGCCTTCTCTATGTACAGTATGGTTTATCTGTGTAGCGTGCAAGTAACAATACTTTTCACTGTATGTTAATACATATGAAATAATAAATCAAATTAAATAAATACAACTCCATTTAAGGTGCTAAAAGAGATGTTTGTAAGCCACAGCATCCCAGACAAGAGCGAGTCCATTAAGAGCCCACAATGAATATTCCACACCCTTCACCACCACATCTGGCTTCTGTCACTAAACCAGCTCCCCGCAGGGTGACCGAGGGCATGGAGATTAAAGTGACTAGGCCACTTCAAAGTTCTCACAGAAGACAGACAGGAATGCAGATGTTGAGCAGAAAGCTGCCTGAAATCACCATGCTAGGGGTGAGCTTCAGTTTTGCGATGGCTAGAAGGGGCAATCCAGCCAGGAGACCCTCATCCTGGGGAAGGATGGCAAGGTCAATTCCTTGCCCCTAGCCTGAGCACACAACCCTCGTCAACCTTGGGGTCCCTCTCTCCACAGCCTGGGAGTGGCGGAGAGGCAAATGACTCCTGGACCTACCTCCTGGACCGCCCCCGCCCCCCCAACCCCACACATGGTCCAATATGCCAGGTTCATTCCCAGCACCCAAGCCCGCCTGGTGCAGTTCCCGCTGGTGTGATGGGTGCCTGGTGGGAGATCGATGAATGGGCTATCCAACCCACTAATTGTAGGGCATCGCGATTCCGACCAGCCACCTGATGGGGCTGGAGAAGCCCTCCCTCCTCCCCACCCTCCCAATTACTGCAAGTGTTAATAACACTGTGTGCCAGGGTACCCCAGAAATGCTTTGAGTTGTCCAGAGGGGGTGAATGGAGCTGCACAAGAGACAAATTCATTCTCAAAGGCACAGAAGTTGAGAATTCAAACTGAAAGCTTTTGTAGTCCCTGGATTGTCAATCCCCAATCAATGTAATGACCTTTCAGATATAGTTCCTGAGTTGTTTACAGTGGAGGCAATTAAAAGGCATGAAGCTTCAACACAGTGAAAGAGCAAGTGGATTAGTTAGTTTTAAAAACAGGATTTCAATATGATATTCCGGGAATTAATTTTAAAAGGAAAACATTGCTTAGTGCACGGAGGCGGTGAGTAATTCTGTGTCTGAGAGTCACTCCTGTAATGCTTGTACTTTGATAAGAATCAGACAGCTATTGATATTTGAGCTGGGATCACCTTCACTGTCTGCAACAGAACGAGAGGATCTCACCAGAATCTTGCAGCACAGAGGGGGTCACTCAGCTGCAAACTGTGCCCCCAGAACCGAGCGTGGCTCTTTTCATATCTGACTTTTAGCTCCCAGTCTTTCCCAGAGAGTTTGTAACAGAGTCAAAAAAGTCAAAACACAAATTAAGTCAAGATAACAAAAAGCTGTGCTTTTACTGTGGGGATGATAAAGTCAATCATTAGATTACACTTCAGGGATTTGAATAACTATTTTAATGAAAAAATAATCCACCTCCAGCTCTGTCTCGGAAGTTCATCGCTGCTGACGGTATTAGCTGTGTCTCTCGGTCTTGCACATTTTCTAAACTTTAGGCAACATTAAACGATGATGTTGCAAATCTAGCCAACTACAGTAAGACATGGCACCTTCAGTCCAGCAACAGCACAGTGGCACAATGGTTAGCACTGCTGCCTCACAGCACCAGGGACCTGGGTTCAATTCCTGGCTGGTCTGTGTAGAGTCTGCACATTCTCCCTGTGTCTGTGTGGGTTTCCTCCGGTGCTCTGGTTTCCTCCCACACACCAAAGATGGGCAGGTTAGATGGATTGACCATGCTAAATTGACCCTTTAATGTCAGGGAGACTAGCTAGGGTAAATGCATGGGGTTATGGGGACAGACTCAATGGACTGAATAGCCTCCTTCTGTACTGTAGGATCCTATGATTTTATGAACAGTTTCAACTATATTCCCCCTCAATAATGTCAGCACTAAGCAAGAACTCAACATCTCCATGAATGGCCAGAGACTGAATCACGAACAACATCCTGTTTATCTTGGTGTTAGCCTTGACCGAGCACTGACTATTATGAAGCAGAGGTGGCTCCTTTCGCTGGGAATCTAACACTGAACCATTCAAAGAGGAACACCTCATCTCATAATCTCAGAAACAATGAACAGGTGAACTAATCTATTAACAAACCAAATAAAACGCAATTCTAACAAATAAATACAACTCCCACTGACAAAAAAATAGAATTTTTAGTCACTCTCTGAATTACAACCAGTTTTTATTTTCTAGAATATTCTGTGTTTTTTCTTCTCTGCTCTCTTCACTATTAAGATGAGGCTTTCTTTTAAGACATAAATGCAGGAATGAGAGCCAGCAAGTCTCTCTCTATCTCTGAGAAATATGAGTGGTGACAGGAGGCAGCTACTTTCCCAGTTTGTGTCACTGCCCCCCATCCCCTTATACCCCTGATGACATCTTGAAATTTCCTACAATATGGTTGGTCCTCAGGTTATCAAAGCATCAATTTCAAATCTAATAGGTTGCTGGTAGCTAAGTACTGAAATTAAACTGGCTAAAATTCAAAAACAGCCTGTTGTCTTGGCAACACTATTGTTTGGCTGCGCGATAGAAATGTTTCACTTTGGGTTCTCTGTGTACTTGCATTTTTTAAAAAACTCTAAGCACAAAAAAAATTTTTAACACATAATTTTACAAACACCAACTTTGCAAAACTGACACACAAAAAATTATTTGAGCAAGGCAGCAGCAAAACATACTTCTCAGCAAACTTGCTGCCTCTTCCTGGGATATAGGTGCCCAATCCTTAAGAACCACAGCTCTTGCCATCGTCTACCTGACTGTAGAGTATTGTGCACCAGTCTGGTACAACTCACCCCGTACCAATCCTGTACCCAGCTCAGCACAACAATCTGTGTCATCTCAGTACTCTCCAATCAACTCAACTCCCTGGCACCCAATCCTGTTGGCGATCACTTCAGCGGTCACGGGCATTCGGTCTCTGATCTTCGGGCAAACGTTCTCCAAGGCGGCCTTCACAACACAGAAGAGTCGCTGAGCAGAGACTGATAGCCAAGTTCCGCACACATGAGGATGGCCTCAACCGGGATCTTGGGTTCATGTCGCACTATCTGTAACCCCCATGACTTGCCTGGGCTTGCAAAACCTCACTTACTGTACTGTCTGGAGACAATACACATCTCTTAATGCTATCTCCACTCACATTGTCTGCATCATTAAGACTTGAATAGCAGGTTAGCTGTAAAGACTCACATTAAGAACATAAGAAATAGGAGCAGGAGTAGGCCATCTAGCCCTTCGAGCCTGCCCCGCCATTCAATAAGATCATGGCTGATCTGTCGTGGCTCAGTTCCACATTCCTGCCCTCTCCCCATAACCCTTAATTCCCCTGTCTATCAAAAACCTATCAACCCGCGTCTTAAACATATTTAGCGAGGCAGCCTCCACCACTTCAACGGGCAGAGAATTCCAGAGATTCACCACCCTTTGAGTGAAGAAGTTCCTCCTCAACTCCGTTCTAAACTGCCCCCCCTTTATCTTAAGGCTGTGCCCCCTAGTCCTACATTCTAAATCAGTATTCTGTAAACTGTGTGTGACTTTATACGCCCTTCTCTGATCAGAACTCTCCACTCACCTGACGAAGGAACAGTGTTCCGAAAGCTAGTGGTGTTTGCTATCAAATAAACCTCTTGGACTTTAACCTGGTGTTGTGAGACTTCTTATTGTGTTTACCCCAGTCCAACGCCGGTATCTCCGTACATAACGAGAAACTTGCAAACACCTCGGAGTCAGAATGACACTGAATCACCAGCTTGAGGAATGTTGCACTGTCAGAGGTTTTTTTTGGATAAAATGTTGAACCAAAGGTCCTTTAAAAGGATGTAAAAGATCATCCCCAGCCAGGGAATTCTTCCTGGTATCATGGGCACCATCGAACCCACCAGAATATCATCTGGTTACGATCACTGTTCTTAGAATTCTCTGTGTAACTATGATTCAGTGTTGCAGTCTGGAGCTCTGGATGGTGATGGTAGAGGCTCCAACATGTGGCTATCCAGCAATCTCTCCCACTCTTCCTGCCCCGGTGTGTGCTGGAAGGTTCTGCAGGCTGGTCCTCTACCTGTTTAATTGTGTTAGGAACACACCTTCCCAGCCATCAGGTCCTTTGGAAGCTCATGATTCCAAATAAAGCTGTTGGACTTTAATCGGGTGTTGTGGGGTTTCTGACTGTGCCCACCCCAATCCAATGGTGACATCTCCATGACAGTATTATGAAAGGTGAATTGGATAAATAGCTAAAAGGGAGTATTTTCAGGACTGTGGAGAACGAGCGGAGGAATGGGAATCAGAGAGATCAGTCAGAGAGCTGGACAAGGACATAATGGCTGAATGGTCACTTTCTGCACTGTGGCAGTCCATAGCTGAGATTTTCCAGTCTTGACATGGTGGCAAAATGCCCATGGACTTTGGCATGACTGGAAGATCCTGCCAGAAGACGGGTCTGGAAAATCCAGCCCTCTGACTCGTGGAAAAACCCTCAGCTTGTCTTCAGCTGTGGGACTCGCTGGTAACTGGAACCACAGCAGGTAGGAGTTTAAATCCAATTCACAGAATAAATCCAGAATGAAAAGTTGGTTTCAGTAATGGTGAATTATTTTCTTAACCAGCTTTCCCCTTTCAGGAAGGAAATCTGCCATCCTTGCTCAGTCTGACCTACACGTGACCCCACAGCAATGGGGTTGATATTTGCTGCTTTCTGGGGTGACTGAGGAAACAGCAGTGAATAAAAAAAACTGCACAAAAGAAAGTTATAATCCACCCAGACAGCAGAGGCTGAAGAAAGTGGTTCACTAAAACCTTCTCAAGAGCAAATAGGAACAGGCAATAAATACTGACTTGTCAGAGACACCCACATCAGGGAAACGAACAGAAAAAAACCCCGGGGAAATAATTTCACTCTATCTCTCCTATCAAATCCTTTAATAACGTTAAACATCTCAATTAGATCACCCCTTAACTCAAAGGAATAAAAGTCTAGTCAATTCGAGCTGTGCTCATCATTTATTCCTTCAGGCTCTGGTGAATCCCACTCTGTACCCCTTCCATCCAAATCCAATATATCCTTCCTCAGGAGCGGTGCCCAGAACTCAACACTGGACACCATCCAGGACAACGCAGTCCCACTGGGTTGGCACCACATCTACAAACACCCACTCCCTCCACCGCCGACACTCAGTACACACCGCTGCTTCTATCTACAAGATGCACTGCAGCAACTCACCAAAGATCCTTAGGCAGCACCTTCCAAACCCACAACCACTTCCATCTGGAAGGACAAGGGCAGCAGGCACATGGGAACACCACCGCCTTCAAGTTCCTCTCCAAGCCACTCACCATCCTGACTTGGAAATATATCACTGTTCCTTCAGGTTCCGGGGTTCAAATGCTTCAGTCGGAGTAGAGAAGGAGGTAGAAGGGGGGGAGGGGTAGCATTATTAGTCAAGGATTGTATCACAGTGTCAGAGAGGAAGTTTGATGAGGACTTGTCTGTTGAGGTAGTATGGGCGGAGATTAGAAATAGGAGAGGAGAGGTCACCCTGTTGGGAGTCTTTTATAGACCTCCTAAAAGTTCTAGAGAGGTTGAGGAAAGGATTGCGGAGACGATCCTGGATAGGAGTGAAAGTAATAGGGTAATTGTTATGGGGGACTTTAACTTTACTAATATTGATTGGAATAGCTATAGCTCTAGCTCATTAGAGGGGTCAGTTTTTGCACAAAGCGTGCAGGAAGGTTTTTTGACTCAGTATGTTGATAGGCCAACTAGAGGTGAGGCTATATTGGATTTGGTGCTGGGAAATGAGCCAGACCAGGTGCTAGACTTGGAAGCTGGGGTGCATTTTGGTGATAGTGACCACAATTCGGTTACGTTCACCTTAGTAATGGAAAGGGATAGGCATGAACCTCGGGTCAGTAGTTTTAGCTGGGGGAAGGGTAATTATGAGGCTATTAGGAGAGAATTAGGAAGCATAGGTTGGACTAGGAGACTACAGGGTCTCGGAACGTCCGAAATGTGGAGTTTTTTCAAGGAGCAGCTATTGCGAGTCCTTGATATGTATGTCCCTGTCAGGCAAGGAGGTATTGGTCGAGCTAGGGAACCGTGGTGCACTAAGAAAGTTGGTTCGCTGGTTAAAAAGAAAAAGGAGGCTTATGTCTGGATGAGACTTGAGGGCTCAGGTAGTGCACTAGAAAGCTTTAGATTGGCTAGGAGGGAGTTAAAGAGCGAGTTAAGAAGGGCTAAAAGAGGACATGAGAAGACTTTGGCTGATAGGATTAAGGAGAATCCTAAGGCATTCTATAGGTATGTCAAAAACAGAAGGTTGGTTAGGGCAAGATTGGGGCCAGTTAGAGACAGCAGTGGGAAGTTATGTGTGGAACCGGAAGAGATTGGAGAGGCATTGAACCAATATTTCTCTTCGGTGTTCACGCAGGGGGACATAAATGTAGCTGTGGAGAACACTGGGTTACAAGGCTGTAAACTGGACAGTATTGCAGTTGATAAGGAGGATGTGCTAGATATTCTTGAGGGTTTGAAAATAGATAAGTCCCCTGGGCCGGACGGGATTTACCCTAGGATTCTCTGGGAGGCAAGAGAGGCGATTGCAGAGCCTCTGGCTCTGATCTTCAGGTCGTCGTTGGTCACAGGTATAGTGCCAGAAGATTGGAGGATAGCAAATGTTGTCCCATTGTTTAAGAAGGGGAACAGAGACTTCCCCGGGAATTATAGACCGGTGAGTCTTACTTCTGTTGTGGGTAAGGTTTTAGAAAAAATTATTAGGGATAGGATTTATAGTTATTTGGAGAGTAATGAATTGATTGGAGATAGTCAGCATGGTTTTGTGGAGGGTAGGTCGTGCCTTACTAAACTTATTGAGTTTTTTGAGAAAGTGACCAAAGAGGTGGATGGGGGTAAGGCAGTTGACGTGGTATATATGGACTTTAGTAAGGCGTTTGATAAGGTTCACCATGGAAGCCTTCTGCAGAAAATGCAGATGTATGGGATTGAGGGTGATTTAGGTAATTGGATCAGGAACTGGCTAGCAGATAGGAGACAGAGGGTGGTGGTTGATGGTAAATATTCGACATGGAGTTCAGTTACGAGTGGTGTGCCTCAGGGATCTGTTTTGGGGCCACTGCTGTTTGTAATTTTTATAAATGATCTGGATGAGGGTATAGTTGGGTGGATTAGTAAATTTGCTGATGACACCAAAGTCGGAGGTGTGGTAGATAGTGAGGAGGGGTGTCATAGTTTACAGGGAGACTTGGACATGTTGCAGAGCTGGGCCGAGAGGTGGCGGATGGAGTTTAATGTGGAAAAGTGTGAGGTAATTCACTTTGGCAGGAATAACAGATGTGTAGAGTATAGGGCTAACGGTAGGACTCTGAATAGTGTGGATGCACAGAGGGATCTAGGTGTATGTGTACATAGATCCCTGAAAGTTGGGAATCAAGTAGATAAGGTTGTTAAGAAGGTATACGGTGTCTTGGCGTTTATTGGTAGGGGGATTGAATTTAGGAGCCGCAGCGTCATGTTGCAACTGGACACAACTCTGGTGCGGCCGCACTTGGAGTATTGTGTGCAGTTCTGGTCCCCACATTATAGGAAGGATGTGGAGGCTTTGGAGAGGGTGCAGAGGAGGTTTACAAGGATGTTGCCTGGTATGGAGGGGAGGTCCTATGAGGAGAGACTGAGGGATTTGGGGTTGTTTTCGTTAGAAAGAAGGTGGCTAAGAGGGGACCTTATTGAAACATATAAGATGATTAGAGGTTTAGATAGGGTGGATAGTGATAGCCTTTTTCCTCTGATGGAGAAAGCTAGCACGAGGGGGCATAGCTTTAAACTAAGGGGGGGTAGTTATAGGACGGATGTCAGGGGTAGGTTCTTTACCCAGAGGGTGGTGAGGGATTGGAATGCCCTGCCTGCTGCAGTTGTAAATGCGCCTAGTTTGGGGGCGTTTAAGAGATCCGTGGATAGGTTTATGGACGAAAAGGGATTGGTTTAAGTTAGTGGGTCATTGCTTTTTAACTGGTCGGCGCAACATCGTGGGCCGAAGGGCCTGTTCTGCGCTGTAATGTTCTATGTTCACTGACTCTGGATCAAAATCCTGGAATTCCCTCCCTAACAGCAATGTGGGTGTATATACATCTCAGAGACTGCAGCGATTCAAGAAGGCAGCTCACCACCACCTTCTCGAGGGGCAACTAGGGATGGGTAATAAATGTTGACCCAGCCAGTGACACCCGCGTCCCACCCATGAATAAACAACATTATGAGGAAAGCCTGGCAGAAGCTGACCTTCTGACGTTCGAACTGGTGGCCGCCTTTCAGCAGGTCCTGGACGGTGAGCTGTCCTTCAAGGTGCCTGAGGGTCTCCTCCCGTTCGCTCAGCTTTTCCTCCACCTTTCGAGCGTGGCCCAGCGTCTGGTGGTAGATCTCACTCTGCTGCTCCAACTGTTTGTTCACCTCGGCCATCTGTCCCTCGAGATCCTTCATTCTCTTTCAATAAAAATCACTAGTGTTTATGAAGCGCCTTGAACACGGTAAAACATTCCCCAGGCATTTCTCAGGAACATTATCAAATACAATCTGACATGAGACAGACAAGAGGACAGGTAACCAAAACCTTAAGCAAGGACATGGGTTTTAAGAAGCGTTTTAAATAGAGGAAAAACACACAGGAGGTTTAAGGAGGGATTGCCAGGGCTTAGGTTCCAGGCAACAGAAGGAAAGGCCGCCAACATGGAGTGAGTACATTCAGGGTAGCATCAAAGGCCAGAATTAGAGGAGTGCAGAGTGTGGAAGTGGTAGGGAGGGGAAGGGATTACACTGAGAGGGTGCAGAGGTGGCCTTGGCAATATTTAAATAGCCGCGAGAAGAACCTTAATTTAATTTGTGTCATTTACCAATTGGAGATAAATGTGGGTTGGATGTGATAACAAAGCAGAATGTGGCACAGGATAAAGACTGGAATAAAGAGAACAACCGAACCCCTCGATTAGATTCCAGTCTGTAACTCACTCCCGGGTATCTGTTATTCTGTATATAAACCACCCCGAACCCCTCGATTAGATTCCAGTCTGTAACTCACTCCCGGGTATCTGTTATTCTGTATATAAACCATCCCGAACCCCTCGATTAGATTCCAGTCTGTAACTCACTCCCGGGTATCTGTTATTCTGTATATAAACCACCCCGAACCCCTCGATTAGATTCCAGTCTGTAACTCACTCCCGGGTATCTGTTATTCTATATATAAACCATCCCGAACCCCTCGATTAGATTCCAGTCTGTAACTCACTCCCGGGTATCTATTATTCTATATATAAACCACCCCGAACCCCTCGATTAGATTCCAGTCTGTAACTCACTCCCGGGTATCTGTTATTCTATATATAAACCATCCCGAACCCCTCGATTAGATTCCAGTCTGTAACTCACTCCTGGGTATCTGTTATTCTATATATAAACCACCCCGAACCCCTCGATTAGATTCCAGTCTGTAACTCACTCCCGGCTATCTGTTATTCTATATATGAACCACCCCGAACCTCTCGATTAGATTCCACTCTGTAACTCACTCCTGGGTATCTGTTACTCTATATATAAACCACCCCGAACCCCTCGATTAGATTCCAGTCTGTAACTCACTCCCGGGTATCTGTTATTCTATATATAAACCATCCCGAACCCCTCGATTAGATTCCAGTCTGTAACTCACTCCTGGGTACATGTTATTCTATATATAAACCACCCCGAACCCCTCAATTAGATTCCAGTCTGTAACTCACTCCCAAGTATCTGTTATTCTATATATAAACCACCCCGAACCCCTCGATTAGATTCCAGTCTGTAACTCACTCCCGGGTATCTGTTATTCTATATATAAACAATCCCGAACCCCTCGATTAGATTCCAGTCTGTAACTCAAGTATCTGTTATTCTATATATAAACCACCCCGAACCCCTCGATTAGATTCCAGTCTGTAACTCACTCCCGGGTATCTGTTATCCTATATATAAACCATCCCGAACCCCTTGATTAGATTCCAGTCTGTAACTCACTCCCGGGTATCTGTTATTCTATGTATAAACCATCCCGAACCCCTCGATTAGGTTCCAGTCTGTAACTCACTCCCGGGTATCTGTTATTCTATATATAAACCACCCTGAACCCCTCGATTAGATTCCAGTCTGTAACTCACTCCTGGGTACATGTTATTCTATATATAAACCACCCCGAACCCCTCGATTAGATTCCAGTCTGTAACTCAAGTATCTGTTATTGTATATATAAACCACCCTGAACCCCTCAATTAGATTCCAGTTTGTAACTCACTCCCGGGTATCTGTTATTCTGTATATAAACCACCCCGAACCCCTCGATTAGATTCCAGTCTGTAACTCACTCCCGGGTATCTGTTATTCTATATATAAACCATCCCGAACCTCTCGATTAGACTCCAGTCTGTAACTCACTCCCGGGTATCTGTTATTCGATATAAATCTGCCCCACCCGCCCCCCTGAATTGATCTTTAAGCGCCAGCTGGATGGTTACGTGAATAGTGGGGAATAGAGGGACACAGACTGAGGGCAGAAGGGTTTTAGTTAGGGGCATCATGACTGGCAGAGGTTTGGAGGGCCGAAGGGCCTGTTCCTGCGTTGTACTGTTCTCTGATTTGATCTGTAAGTTGATGAGCAATGGAAGTATTAATTTGATTTCTGAGTGGTGTGGACCATGTTAGATTCATTCGGATTGGGTCACTTGCTGTTAAGTTTGTAGGAAGTGTCTATTGTAGTGATGATGTTGTGTGGTTTCCATGGTTACCTGGCAATTTGCCTCTTGCAGGCATTAACCCAGCACTTCTGGTATTTTTAAGAGTTTTCAAATAGTGCTAAAGCTTAACCAACATTGGTAATACTTACACGTGTTGGTATGGAATGTTCTGGATGTGTTGTCACGTACGCTCTCTGTGTTTTGAGGCCATCCCATCATCTGGGTTTTGGAAAGACAGCAAAGAGCAAAGTTCTGGCCCACAAGGAGCTGCTGGAGGAATCACTCCACTGGAGGCTGCCCACTCAGCACAGTCTATTACAAACACTGCCTCCTGTCAGAGAGAGGATGGCCTGGCTGGTTAGTCCTGGTGTCCTGAGAGGATCCAGCGGCCTGCAGGGTGATCAGACTCAGCCCACTGAGACAACAGCACCTGTAAACTCACCCCAGCAGCTTCATTCTGGTCGTTCACGAGGCACAGGGGGGGGTTCTTTCAGCCACCCTCGCCCCGAAACCGGAAGATCCCACCTCAGGTCAATGGACCTTTCCATGGTCTGCCTCTCGCCCGCTCGATTCCCATAGTGGACAGACAGAACAGGCAATTCACTCCACGGTGTCTGTTATCTGTTGAGGGCCACAGTGTCCAGCAGAAAAGTGAGGGTGGAGAAATATCCTAAAGTTCTCTTCATGATAAAATTGTTAAGATGAGGGTGAAACTCCTCATACCATTGAGTGGACAGAGTCCTTGACGAGTGAGAGTGTGGATGCGCCCGATAGTGGGGGAGTCCAGAACTAGGGGGTCAGAGTTTGAGGATAAGGGATAAACCTTTTAGAACTGAGGTGAGGAGAAATTTCTTCACCCAGAGGGTGGGGAATGTGTGGAATTCACTCCCACAGAAAGTAGCTGAGGCCAAAACATTGTCTGATTTCACAAAGAAATTATATACAACTCTTGGGGCTAAAGGGATCAAGGGATATGGGAGGGAGGGGGAGACCAGGATATTGAATTCGATGATCAGCCATGATCAAAATGAACGGTGGAAAATGCTCGAAGGGCCGAATGGCCTCCTCCTGCTCCTAGTTTCTACTTTGGAGCCGGAATTTTCAGGCTGCTCTTGCCAGTGGGATCTTCCAGTCCCACTGATGGGGAGCCCTGCCGTGGGAGCGGAATTTCTTTAACCACCCCAGGATCAGAGGATCCTGCCACCACCCAATTCCCAATCCTAGCTGACCAGACAGGGCTCCTGCCTTGGGCTTGATCTACAGGATCCAAGCTGATTGGAGGAGGCATAGCTCCTCCTCCAAGGCTTGATCTCATTTGCATCTTAGCCAAAAGACCCAGATGCCGCTTTTAAAAATTGCTTCAAATGAAGGTGAAATGTAACCTAATGACTTCAACCAAGTGCAGCACTGATAAGAACAGTCCTGCATTTATAAGACCCTTGTCAGACCCCACTTGGAGTACTGTGCGCAGTTCTAGTCGCCTCACTACAGGATGGATGTGGAAGCTATTGAGAGGGTGCAGAGGAGATTTACAAGGATGTTGCCTGGATTGGGAGGCATGCCTTATGAAGATAGGTTGAGGGAGCTGGGACTCTTCTCCCTGGAGAGGCGAAGGTTGAGAGGCGACCTGATAGAGGTTTATAAAATGTTGAGAGGTATAGATAGGGTGGATTCTCAGAGACTATTTCCCAGGGTTGAAATGGTCGCTACGAGAGGACACAGGTTTAAAGTGCTGGGGAGCAGGTACAGAGGAGATGTCAGGGGAAAGTTTTTCACTCAGAGGGTGGTGAGTGAGTGGAATTGGCTGCCGTCGGTGGTGGTGGAGACTTCTGGATGAATACATGGGATTTAATGGGATTGAGGGTTATAGATAGGCCTGGTAGGTATGGATATGATCGGCGCAACTTGTGGGCCGAAGGGCCTGTTTGTGCTGTAGTGTTCTATGTTCTATGTTCTCCAGATGTGGTCTCACGAGTGCCCTATCTAACTGAAGCAAACCCTCCCCACTTTTGCAATCAATTCCCTTCCCAATAACGAATAACATTCCATTAGCTTCTATGGAATCGGCGCAACTTGTGGGCCGAAGGGCCTGTTTGTGCTGTAGTGTTCTACGTTCTAGATACTACACTTGATCTTAGCCAAAAGGCCGAAGAGCGATGAGCAATGAGACTAATTGGTCTCCTAAAGAGTTGAAGCAGGTATGATGGGCAGAAGGGCCTCTCCTGCTCTGTCCCTCCTGTCTGTGATTCTATGTTGACCTGTTGATACTCACAAATATTTGTGTCTGGTGATTGGCAGAGAGTTCCTGCACTTTGTTTTTGATGCCTTCCTGGGTGGCAGGTACACTGACGAGTCCATTGCTCAGTAAGGTAGCCAGCTGGTCAATGAAGCTCTGGTGTAAGGCGTTGGCAGCTCGTGTCTGGTAGGTGGAGCTGCGCAGCCGGTCATCCAGGTCACTCACTTGTTTCTCGTTGCGAGCCTGTGCCTGGCACGCGGTGCCCAATGCCCGCTGGCAGTCCCCCAGCCTCTCACGGAGCAGTGCGTTTTCCTGTTCCACCTTCTTCTTCAGGAGCAAAGCTTCATCCCTCTCCTAAACAAACAAAGAACGAGTGTCACTCATGGCTCAGCTCAACTCTACAGCCCAGACTCACACACACACTCAGTGTGAGATAGGATCTTACAGTGCAGAAGAAGGCCATTCAGCCCATCGAGTCTGCACTGGCTAAAATCCCATTCAGGCCCTATTCCTGTAACCTCACATATTTACCCTGCTAGTCCCCCTGACAGTAAGGAGCAATTTAGTACGGCCAATCCACCTAACCCGCACGTCTTTGGAGTGTGGGAGGAAACCGGAGCACTCAGAGGAAACCCACGCAGACACGGGGAGAATGTGCAGCCTCCTCACAGACAGTGACCCGAGCCGGGAATCGAACCCGGGTTTCTGGCGCTGTGAGGCAGCAGCGCTATCCACTGTGCCACCGTGGCCTCTATCAGGTGGACAGTATTTGAAGAAGGGAGTTATTCCTGTCTCCAGATTATCATTCATCCCTCAACAACAATGGTTAAAAGAAACACTCGATTATCCGGTCATTATCACTTTGTTGCTTGTGGAATCCTGCTGTGCACAAACTGGCTCTGAATTTCCAACATTATCAGAATGTACAAAACAGGAGCAGGAGTAGACCATTCAGCCCATCAAGCCTGCTCACAGTTCAGTCCAATCATGGCTGGTCTTTGGCTCCAATCCCACTTTCTTGCCTGCTCCCTCTGTACCTTACTCCTGGAGTCTTAAATATCCTTCTGGGTTATGGAATCCCAAAGATTCACAATCCTCCAAGTGGATAAATTTCTTCCATCTCAATCCTAAATAATCAGCCCCTTATCCTGAGACTGCACCTCTGGGTTCCAGGTACCCCAGTACCTCTCAGTATTGACCCTGTCAAACCCCTTCAGGATCTTGTACGTTTCAATGTGATCACCTCAGCAGCAAAGAACATGGATCCAATAGACTGACCATCCTACAGTAACTGCACCTTACTGTGCTGGCTGTGGAGGTCATGAGAGGCTGCTACATAAATGCAGTCTTTCTTTATGGAGATGAGATCATTAGCAAAGGGGTGAAGGGAGAGGCTGAGAGAAGTTCCATCGCAGCACAGGAGCAGTCGAACTATTCCTGACACAGGGAATTGTTGGGATAAGCGGAGTACAAGCAGCGAAGGAAGCAGAATCCACAATAGAGTTTCAAAAGGGATAGGTTGTGTGTCTGAGAAAGAAAAATGTAGCACGGATGGGGTCTAATTGGATCATTCTTCCAGATCGCCAACACAATCAGCAGGAGACAAATCTCCTACTGTGTTCTAGGCTGATAGAAGGTTCACTAGGCTGATACCAGAGATGAGGGGGTTAGACTATCAGGAGAGATTGAATAGACTGGGTCTATACTTGTTGGAGTTTAGAAGGATGAGGGGGGATCTTATAGAGACGTATAAGATGATGAAGGGGATGGATAGGATAGAGGTAGAGAGATTCTTCCCGCTCAGAAAGGACAGTAGGACTAGGGGGCACAGCCTCAAGATAAAGGGGGGGCGGTTTAGAACGGAGTTGAGGAGGAACTTCTTCACTCAAAGGGTGGTGAATCTCTGGAATTCTCTGCCCATTGAAGTGGTGGAGGCTACCTCACTAAATATATTTAAGACGCGGGTTGATGGGTTTTTGATAGACAAGGGAATTAAGGGTTATGGGGAGAAAGTGGGAAAGTGGAACTGATCCACTTCAGATCAGCCATGATCTTATTGAATGGCGGGGCAGGCTCGAAGGGCTAGATGGCCTACTCCTGCTCCTATTTCTTATGTTCTTATGTTGTGAAGGTCTATTAACATCCGAAATTCAGACACAGAACCATCTGAGGAGCAGGGGGAAGCAGTAATAGGGTCTTGGATGTAACAGGACGCCTTCTCTGTCTGAACTAGAGAGTTTGTTTGACACTCTCTGAGGGAAGGAATCAGTCAGTCTGGATCTCCGAGAGTTAATGGGCCCTCTCCTCATCTTTATCTCCTCTGGGCATTGGTAAGAAATTTAAGCAAAAGAAATATATGAAAGTGCCTTACAAAAGTTTGGCTTATTTCTGAGGTGATTTTCATCTTGATGGTATTTGGAAAGATTTACATGGTAAATATCGAACTATTTGGTATTGTTTAGTTATTGTTCGTTAAATAAATGTGTTTCTCAGCTTTGAAACATGCTCCAAAAAGGCAATCTCTATTGACTCATCACAGGGATAAAATGGCATGTGAAAATACAAACCCAGTGCATTCTGGTGACACTGTCGCTGGTCTAATAATCCAGAGTCCCGGGTTCGAATCCCACCACGGCAGATGGTGGGATTCTAATTCAATATAAAAAATCTGGGATTAAGAATCACCTGGTGTCCATTGTTGATTGTCGGAAAAACCCATCTGGTTGATGAATTTCCTCGAGGGAAGGAAATCTGCCTCCCTTACCCGACCTGGCCTACTCCAGATCCACAGCAATGTGGTTGAGAGTGAGACAGGGAAAGTTTAATAGAGATGTAAGGGAAATTTTTTACACAGAGGGTGGGGAATGCCTGGAACGTGCTGCTGGAGGTGGTGGTGGAAGCAGATTCTCTGAGGCATCTGGATAGATACATGAATGGGCAGGGAATAGAGGGATATGGACCAGATAGAGACAAGAAAATGTTAGATTAGAGAGGCATCTGTGTCGGCACAGACTTGATGGGCCGAAGGGCCTGTTCCTGTTCTTTGTTCAATGTGATGGACTCTTAAATGCCCACTGAAATGGCCAAACAAGCCATTCAGATACAAGGCAGCTCACTACCACCTTCTAAAGGGTAACTAGGAATGGGCAATAAATGGTGGCCCAGCCAGAGACGGCCACATTCCGATCTTTCTGCCCGTTCACACTGCCTTCTCGCTGCAGTGAAGACAGAGATCTTGGAGCCTAATCTCCATTCACTGCAGCGGGATGGGGAAAGCCCACTGGTGGGAACGGACAGGACATTCCAGCCCGAGGTTATAACACTAGAATCGGGGGGGTCAGATCAATCAGGAAAAACTGAACAGACTGGAGGGGGGGTTTCTCCAGAAACGAGAAGACGGAGGGCGAGGTCATTAAGACAATATAAGAATTTGACAGTGCAGATAGTGTGAAGATTTGAGGGAGTCAAAAACCAGGGGACACAAATATAATTTGATTTATTATTGTCACATGTATTAGTGTACAGTGAAAAGTATTGTTTCTTGCACACTAAATAGACAGAGCATACCGTTCATAGAGAAGGGAAGGAGAGAGCGCAGAATGTAGTGTTACAGTCATAGCGAGGGTGTAGAGAAAGATCAGCCTAATGCAAGGTAGGTCCATTCAAAAGTCTGACAGCAGCAGGGAAGAAGCTGTTCCTGTGTCGGTTGGTGCGGGACCTCATTAGACAGTCACTGGTAAAGCCAACCAGGGATTCAGGAGAATTCCTTAGCCAGAGAGTGTGGAGAATGTGGAGTTTGTTACCTCGAGGAATAGTTAAGGTGAATAATAGAGATCCATATAAGGGACACAGGATAAGAGGTGGGATTAGGAGGAAGTGTTGATGGTAGATTGTGGATGAGGGTGGTGTAGAATATCAGCACTGATGTAGATCTGTTGGCCAAATGGCCTGTTTCTGCTGTCCACTCAGTAATTGTGTGTAGAAGGGTTATTGTAAAGTGTTGTGTACCTTTCTGGTGGTTTTCATGTCCTGACTGTAGGAGGCTGCTGTCTGCTGGGCTTTACCCGCGTCCGAGACAAGCTTCATCAGGGTTTGCCGGCCAGCCCTGAACTCCAGCTCCTGACTGGCCAACGTTTCCTCCAGCGTGGCTATCCTTGCCTCCCACAGGAGATGTTCCTGGAACAGCTCGGAGGCCTAGACACGGAGAACATCCACGCCATTCGTTCAAAACAAGACAGGTCCGGGCACAGGAAGCAGCCACAGAGACAGAATCAGGAAGAGATCATTGGCGAAGTACTGAGAGCAGAGACACTCACACTGTGTGCAGTCCCACCCCAGTGAGATTACAGTCACCCGCATAAAGAACCCCAGGACGTTTTACCACATTAACGGCACTATAGAAATGCAAGTTGTTGTTGTTAAAGCAACGTGAATCTCAGAATCCAACAAACCAAACATCTTAATTGTGGTTTATTGACTTTCAGCAAGTTTTTGACACACGCCCAGGGCCTCAGGGTTGGCAGCAGCTGGATTTCACACCCAGGGGTGGGTGTGGGGAGTGGTGGGGGGGGAGATGGTGAGAGGGGACAGAGGGATGGTGACGGTGGGTAGGTGGACAGTGAGGAGAGACAGAATGTGGTCAGGTTTTCCTGGTATTTTGTGGTCTGCTTGGAATTTTTCATTAGGATGAAAATCAAATCACCGCCACAAGGAAGGGGGTCTGTAGCTGCTAGTGGGGTGGGGGGGGCGTTTCCATTTGGGACCCCCAAGCAGTGGGAAGCAGGGAATGATGGTGGGGGGGGCGGGGGGGAGGGGGGAGGGGGGAGGCAGCATCTCAATCCAGGGAGTAGCACTATGCTAGCTTGAAAATCCCACTCCATCCCGAAGAAGTCATGAAGGAAGACCAACTACCTCCCCCACTACAGCTGCCGTGTTCCCTTGACTTGTTCCAATGCGACAGAACTGAGGGGCTGGATGGCCTCCTCCTATTCCTGACAGTGATCACTCTCAGAGAGGCTGACACACCTCATATCACTGCACTGAGCTCCCCATCTTACCTTGCTGGCCAGGTAGTCAAGCGGATCTCGCTGGCCCTCGGTGTCAGCGTTCAGGCCACGGGCAAGTTTCTCGATGCCTGTGCTCAATCTCTTCTCCATACTCGCTGCCATCTGCTCACTCTGCTCCCTCTCTCTCAGGTGCAGCCTGTGGGAGTAACCGGCAACCGTGTCACATTGTGGGGCATGCCTGAACCTCACTGATCCCAACACCCTGACCTCGATATCAAAGCCCTGTGAGAGGCAGCAGAGGTATCTCTCCTACCTTTGGGAAAAGATATTGACTATCTCGCTGATCTGTGCCCCTCATTATTTTATAGACCTCTATAAGATCACCCCTCAGCCTCCTACGCTCCAGAGAAAAAAGTCCCATCTATCCAGCCTCTCCTTATAACTCAATCCATCAAGTCCCAGTAGCATCCTAGTAAATCTTTTCTGCACTCTTTCTAGTTTAATAATATCCTCTCTATAATAGGGTGACCAGAACTGGACACAGTATTCCAAGTGTGGCCTTACTAATGTCTTGTACAACTTCAACAAGACGTCCCAACTCCTGCATTCAGTGTTCTGACTGATGAAACCAAGCATGCCGAATGCCTTCTTCACCATCCTGTCCACCTGTGACTCCAATTTCGGGGGGGGGGGGCGGGCGGCATGATGGCACAGTGGTTAGCACTGCTGCCTCACAGCACCAGGGACACTGTGTGCAGTTTGCACATTCTCCCTGTGTCTGTGTGGGTTTTCTCCGGGTGCTCCGATTTCCTTCCACATTCCAAAAATGTGCTGGTTAGGCTGCACTGGCCGTGCTAAATTCTCCCTCGATGTACCCAAACAGGCGCCGGAGTGTAGGGGACAATCACAGTAAATTCACTATAGTGTTAATGTAAGCCTACTAATAAATAAAATTAAACTTAAAATTTAAACTTAAAGGAGGGAGATCCTGTACCCCAGTGAGAGTCAGCACCTTCAGGAGAGGAGGGGGACCCTGTACCCCAGTGAGAGTCAGCACCTTCAGGAGAGGAGGGAGACCCTGTACCCCAGTGAGAGTCAGCACTTCAGAAGAGGAGGGGGACCCTGTACCCCAGTGAGAGTCAGCACATTCAGGAGAGAAGGGGGACCCTGTACCCCAGTGAGAGTCAGCACCTTCAGGAGAGGAGGGGGACCCTGTACCCCAGTGAGAGTCAGCACATTCAGGAGAGAAGGGGGACCCTGTACCCCAGTGAGAGTCAGCACATTCAGGAGAGGAGGGGGACCCTGTATCCCAGTGAGAGTCAGCACCTTCAGGAGAGGAGGGGGACCCTGTACCCCAGTGAGAGTCAGCACCTTCAGGAGAGGAGGGAGACCCCGTACCCCAGTGAGAGTCGGCACCTTCAGGAGAGGAGGGGAACCCTGTACCCCAGTGAGAGTCAGCACCTGAGTCTTTCCTCCAGTTCAGAGATCCTCTCTCTCAGCTCCTTGTTCTCATCCTGGAGGTGATGGATGCCGCAGTTTGCTGGGGATCGTGGTCTGGTCAAAGTGCCTGGCAGCTCCTGGGTGTTCCTCAGGCTCTGGTTCAGGGACTGGATGAGCGAGTGTTGATGAGTATCAAACTCCTTGTACCTCTCCTGTTCCCTCAGACGCAGCAATGAAGCCTCTTTCACTGTCAGTCTACCTCGAGGCTCTGTGACCTGCACAGGACATTGAATCAGAGTCATTACCAGCCTGACAATCGCTCAATACTGGCAGAATCTACACTTTACAGCCTGCTCCATTGGCTCTGACCTCCCGAGCTGCTGCAGAAATACACTCTTTTTATCTTGGGGAACTTCAATGAATTGTCCATTTTCATTAGGGTGAGGCCTGTAAAGATTGAAGAACAACTTCCAGAGCTTGTTATATATCCTGGGAGTGTCTGATGGGGGACAGTGTAGAGGGAGCTTTACTCTGTATCTAACCCCGTGCTGTACCTGTCCTGGGAGTGTTTGATGGGGGACAGTGTAGAGGGAGCTTTACTCTGTATCTAACCCCGTGCTGTACCTGTCCTGGGAGTGTTTGATGGGGGGGACAGTGTAGAGGGAGCTTTACTCTGTATCTAACCCCGTGCTGTACCTGTCCTGGGAGTGTTTGATGGGGACAGTGTAGAGGGAGCTTTACTCTGTATCTAACCCCGTGCTGTACCTGTCCTGGGAGTGTTTGATGGGGGACAGTGTAGAGGGAGCTTTACTCTGTATCTAACCCCGTGCTGTACCTGTCCTGGGAGTGTTTGATGGGGACAGTGTAGAGGGAGCTTTACTCTGTATCTAACCCCGTGCTGTACCTGTCCTGGGAGTGTTTGATGGGGGACAGTGTAGAGGGAGCTTTACTCTGTATCTAACCCCGTGCTGTACCTGTCCTGGGAGTGTTTGATGGGGACAGTGTAGAGGGAGCTTTACTCTGTATCTAACCCCATGCTGTACCTGTCCTGGGAGTGTTTGATGGGGGGACAGTGTAGAGGGAGCTTTACTCTGTATCTAACCCTGTGCTGTACCTGTCCTGGGAGTGTCTGATGGGGACAGTGTAGAGGGAGCTTTACTCTGTATCTAACCCCGTGCTGTACCTGTCCTGGGAGTGTTTGATGGGGACAGTGTAGAGGGAGCTTTACTCTGTATCTAACCCCATGCTGTACCTGTCCTGGGAGTGTTTGATGGCGACAGTGTAGAGGGAGCTTTACTCTGTATCTAACCCCGTGCTGTACCTGTCCTGGGAGTGTTTGATGGGGACAGTGTAGAGGGAGCTTTACTCTGTATCTAACCCCGTGCTGTACCTGTCCTGGGAGTGTTTGATGGGAGACAGTGTAGAGGGAGCTTTACTCTGTATCTAACCCTGTGCTGTACCTGTCCTGGGAGTGTTTGATGGGGGGACAGTGTAGAGGGAGCTTTACTCTGTATCTAACCCCGTGCTGTACCTGTCCTGGGAGTGTTTGATGGGGACAGTGTAGAGGGAGCTTTACTCTGTATCTAACCCCGTGCTGTACCTGTCCTGGGAGTGTTTGATGGGAGACAGTGTAGAGGGAGCTTTACTCTGTATCTAACCCCGTGCTGTACCTGTCCTGGGAGTGTTTGATGGGGACAGTGTAGAGGGAGCTTTACTCTGTATCTAACCCTGTGCTGTACCTGTCCTGGGAGTGTTTGATGGGGACAGTGTAGAGGGAGCTTTACTCTGTATCTAACCCCGTGCTGTACCTGTCCTGGGAGTGTCTGACGGGGGGACAGTGTAGAGGGAGCTTTACTCTGTATCTAACCCCGTGCTGTACCTGTCCTGGGAGTGTTTGATGGGAGACAGTGTAGAGGGAGCTTTACTCTGTATCTAACCCCGTGCTGTACCTGTCCTGGGAGTGTTTGATGGGGACAGTGTAGAGGGAGCTTTACTCTGTATCTAACCCCGTGCTGTACCTGTCCTGGGAGTGTTTGATGGGGACAGTGTAGAGGGAGCTTTACTCTGTATCTAACCCTGTGCTGTACCTGTCCTGGGAGTGTCTGACGGGGGGACAGTGTAGAGGGAGCTTTACTCTGTATCTAACTCCGTGCTGTACCTGTCCTGGGAGTGTCTGACGGGGGGACAGTGTAGAGGGAGCTTTACTCTGTATCTAACTCCGTGCTGTACCTGTCCTGGGAGTGTTTGATGGGGACAGTGTAGAGGGAGCTTTACTCTGTATCTAACCCCGTGCTGTACCTGTCCTGGGAGTGTCTGACGGGGGGACAGTGTAGAGGGAGCTTTACTCTGTATCTAACCCCGTGCTGTACCTGTCCTGGGAGTGTCTGACGGGGGGACAGTGTAGAGGGAGCTTTACTCTGTATCTAACCCCGTGCTGTACCTGTCCTGGGAGTGTCTGACGGGGGGACAGTGTAGTTTGATATGGTGTCTGCTGCATGTATGGGATATATGTATGATGATACAGCGTCTCCTGGTGGTGAGACTTGAAAACTGCTCCAAATTGGGATTTACTTCAACTCAGTTTGTTCAGTTTCTGCTTCAGACTGTGTTGTGTTCTGGCCATTCCTGACCTTTGGATTTTGCCTCTTGTTGCTCTCCTCATACAGACGGTGCACTGAATGCCAGGATGCAGATGGATTCAGGACATACGGTGTGGAATGCTGATGATGAAGTGGGATTGTCAGAGCTCCCATTCTGGGTGGTTCTTTGTGTGAGGAATCTGAGCGGATGTGAGGCAGGATTTAATGAGGCATGGGGAAATAGTGGCATCGACCTTGTGCCAGCTGCTATCAGTGACCCACCAGCATTCACACCTGTGTGTCTGAGGCTCCCACACTGAGCCCGTGTGTCTGAGGCTCCCACACTGAGCCCGTGTGTCTGAGGCTCCCACACTGAGCCCGTGTGTCTGGAGCTCCCACACTGAGCCCGTGTGTCTGGAGCTCCCACACTGAGCCCGTGTGTCTGGAGCTCCCACACTGAGCCCGTGTGTCTGAGGCTCCCACACTGAGCCCGTGTGTCTGAGGCTCCCACACTGAGCCCATGTGTCTGGGGCTCCCACACTGAGCCCGTGTGTCTGAGGCTCCCACACTGAGCCCGTGTGTCTGGGGCTCCCACACTGAGCCCGTGTGTCTGGAGCTCCCACACTGAGCCCGTGTGTCTGGGGCTCCCACACTGAGCCCGTGTGTCTGAGGCTCCCACACTGAGCCCGTGTGTCTGAGGCTCCCACACTGAGCCCATGTGTCTGAGGCTCCCACACTGAGCCCGTGTGTCTGGGGCTCCCACACTGAGCCCGTGTGTCTGGGGCTCCCACACTGAGCCCGTGTGTCTGGGGCTCCCACACTGAGCCCGTGTGTCTGAGGCTCCCACACTGAGCCCGTGTGTCTGGGGCTCCCACACTGAGCCCGTGTGTCTGGGGCTCCCACACTGAGCCCGTGTGTCTGAGGCTCCCACACTGAGCCCGTGTGTCTGAGGCTCCCACACTGAGCCCGTGTGTCTGGAGCTCCCACACTGAGCCCGTGTGTCTGGGGCTCCCACACTGAGCCCGTGTGTCTGAGGCTCCCACACTGAGCCCGTGTGTCTGGGGCTCCCACACTGAGCCCGTGTCTGGAGCTCCCACACTGAGCCCGTGTGTCTGGAGCTCCCACACTGAGCCCGTGTGTCTGGGGCTCCCACACTGAGCCCGTGTGTCTGGAGCTCCCACACTGAGCCCGTGTGTCTGGGGCTCCCACACTGAGCCCGTGTGTCTGAGGCTCCCACACTGAGCCCGTGTCTGAGGCTCCCACACTGAGCCCGTGTGTCTGGAGCTCCCACACTGAGCCCGTGTGTCTGAGGCTCCCACACTGAGCCCGTGTCTGAGGCTCCCACACTGAGCCCGTGTGTCTGAGGCTCCCACACTGAGCCCGTGTGTCTGGAGCTCCCACACTGAGCCCGTGTGTCTGAGGCTCCCACACTGAGCCCGTGTGTCTGGAGCTCCCACACTGAGCCCGTGTGTCTGGAGCTCCCACACTGAGCCCGTGTGTCTGAGGCTCCCACACTGAGCCCGTGTGTCTGGAGCTCCCACACTGAGCCCGTGTGTCTGGGGCTCCCACACTGAGCCCGTGTGTCTGGAGCTCCCACACTGAGCCCGTGTGTCTGGAGCTCCCACACTGAGCCCGTGTGTCTGAGGCTCCCACACTGAGCCCGTGTGTCTGGAGCTCCCACACTGAGCCCGTGTGTCTGAGGCTCCCACATTGAGCCCGTGTGTCTGGAGCTCCCACACTGAGCCCGTGTGTCTGGAGCTCCCACACTGAGCCCGTGTGTCTGGGGCTCCCACACTGAGCCCGTGTGTCTGGAGCTCCCACACTGAGCCCATGTGTCTGGAGCTCCCACACTGAGCCCGTGTGTCTGGAGCTCCCACACTGAGCCCATGTGTCTGGAGCTCCCACACTGAGCCCATGTGTCTGGAGCTCCCACACTGAGCCCGTGTGTCTGGGGCTCCCACACTGAGCCCGTGTGTCTGAGGCTCCCACACTGAGCCCGTGTGTCTGAGGCTCCCACACTGAGCCCGTGTGTCTGGGGCTCCCACACTGAGCCCGTGTGTCTGAGGCTCCCACACTGAGCCCGTGTGTCTGAGGCTCCCACACTGAGCCCATGTGTCTGGAGCTCCCACACTGAGCCCGTGTGTCTGGGGCTCCCACACTGAGCCCGTGTGTCTGAGGCTCCCACACTGAGCCCGTGTGTCTGAGGCTCCCACACTGAGCCCGTGTGTCTGGGGCTCCCACACTGAGCCCGTGTGTCTGGGGCTCCCACACTGAGCCCGTGTGTCTGAGGCTCCCACACTGAGCCCGTGTGTCTGAGGCTCCCACACTGAGCCCGTGTGTCTGAGGCTCCCACACTGAGCCCGTGTGTCTGAGGCTCCCACACTGAGCCCGTGTGTCTGGGGCTCCCACACTGAGCCCGTGTGTCTGGGGCTCCCACACTGAGCCCGTGTGTCTGGGGCTCCCACACTGAGCCCGTGTGTCTGAGGCTCCCACACTGAGCCCGTGTGTCTGGGGCTCCCACACTGAGCCCGTGTGTCTGAGGCTCCCACACTGAGCCCGTGTGTCTGAGGCTCCCACACTGAGCCCGTGTGTCTGGGGCTCCCACACTGAGCCCGTGTGTCTGAGGCTCCCACACTGAGCCCGTGTGTCTGAGGCTCCCACACTGAGCCCGTGTGTCTGAGGCTCCCACACTGAGCCCGTGTGTCTGAGGCTCCCACACTGAGCCCGTGTGTCTGAGGCTCCCACACTGAGCCCGTGTGTCTGGGGCTCCCACACTGAGCCCGTGTGTCTGGGGCTCCCACACTGAGCCCGTGTGTCTGGGGCTCCCACACTGAGCCCGTGTGTCTGAGGCTCCCACACTGAGCCCGTGTGTCTGGGGCTCCCACACTGAGCCCGTGTGTCTGAGGCTCCCACACTGAGCCCGTGTGTCTGAGGCTCCCACACTGAGCCCGTGTGTCTGGGGCTCCCACACTGAGCCCGTGTGTCTGGGGCTCCCACACTGAGCCCGTGTGTCTGAGGCTCCCACACTGAGCCCGTGTGTCTGGGGCTCCCACACTGAGCCCGTGTGTCTGGAGCTCCCACACTGAGCCCGTGTGTCTGGGGCTCCCACACTGAGCCCGTGTGTCTGAGGCTCCCACACTGAGCCCGTGTGTCTGAGGCTCCCACACTGAGCCCGTGTGTCTGAGGCTCCCACACTGAGCCTGTGTGTCTGGGGCTCCCACACTGAGCCCGTGTGTCTGGGGCTCCCACACTGAGCCCGTGTGTCTGAGGCTCCCACACTGAGCCCGTGTGTCTCAGGCTCCCACACTGAGCCCGTGTGTCTGGGGCTCCCACACTGAGCCCGTGTGTCTGAGGCTCCCACACTGAGCCCGTGTGTCTGAGGCTCCCACACTGAGCCCGTGTGTCTGAGGCTCCCACACTGAGCCCGTGTGTCTGGGGCTCCCACACTGAGCCCGTGTGTCTGAGGCTCCCACACTGAGCCCGTGTGTCTGGAGCTCCCACACTGAGCCCGTGTGTCTGAGGCTCCCACACTGAGCCCGTGTGTCTGAGGCTCCCACACTGAGCCCGTGTGTCTGGGGCTCCCACACTGAGCCCGTGTGTCTGAGGCTCCCACACTGAGCCCGTGTGTCTGGAGCTCCCACACTGAGCCTGTGTGTCTGAGGCTCCCACACTGAGCCCGTGTGTCTGAGGCTCCCACACTGAGCCCGTGTGTCTGAGGCTCCCACACTGAGCCCGTGTGTCTGGGGCTCCCACACTGAGCCCGTGTGTCTGGAGCTCCCACACTGAGCCCGTGTGTCTGGGGCTCCCACACTGAGCCCGTGTCTGGAGCTCCCACACTGAGCCCGTGTCTGGAGCTCCCACATTGAGCCCGTGTGTCTGGGGCTCCCACACTGAGCCCGTGTGTCTGAGGCTCCCACACTGAGCCCGTGTGTCTGAGGCTCCCACACTGAGCCCGTGTGTCTGAGGCTCCCACACTGAGCCCGTGTGTCTGAGGCTCCCACACTGAGCCCGTGTGTCTGGGGCTCCCACACTGAGCCCGTGTGTCTGGAGCTCCCACACTGAGCCCGTGTGTCTGGGGCTCCCACACTGAGCCCGTGTCTGGAGCTCCCACATTGAGCCCGTGTGTCTGGGGCTCCCACACTGAGCCCGTGTGTCTGAGGCTCCCACACTGAGCCCGTGTGTCTGGGGCTCCCACACTGAGCCCGTGTGTCTGGGGCTCCCACACTGAGCCCGTGTGTCTGGGGCTCCCACACTGAGCCCGTGTGTCTGGAGCTCCCACACTGAGCCCGTGTGTCTGAGGCTCCCACACTGAGCCCGTGTGTCTGGAGCTCCCACACTGAGCCCGTGTGTCTGGGGCTCCCACACTGAGCCCGTGTGTCTGGAGCTCCCACACTGAGCCCGTGTGTCTGGGGCTCCCACACTGAGCCCGTGTGTCTGGGGCTCCCACACTGAGCCCGTGTGTCTGGAGCTCCCACACTGAGCCCGTGTGTCTGGGGCTCCCACACTGAGCCCGTGTGTCTGATGCTCCCACACTGAGCCCGTGTGTCTGGAGCTCCCACACTGAGCCCGTGTGTCTGAGGCTCCCACACTGAGCCCGTGTGTCTGAGGCTCCCACACTGAGCCCGTGTGTCTGGAGCTCCCACACTGAGCCCGTGTCTGAGGCTCCCACACTGAGCCCGTGTCTGGAGCTCCCACATTGAGCCCGTGTGTCTGGGGCTCCCACACTGAGCCCGTGTGTCTGAGGCTCCCACACTGAGCCCGTGTGTCTGAGGCTCCCACACTGAGCCCGTGTGTCTGAGGCTCCCACACTGAGCCCGTGTGTCTGGAGCTCCCACACTGAGCCCGTGTGTCTGGGGCTCCCACACTGAGCCCGTGTGTCTGGAGCTCCCACACTGAGCCCGTGTGTCTGGGGCTCCCACACTGAGCCCGTGTGTCTGAGGCTCCCACACTGAGCCCGTGTGTCTGGAGCTCCCACACTGAGCCCGTGTGTCTGGGGCTCCCACACTGAGCCCGTGTGTCTGAGGCTCCCACACTGAGCCCGTGTGTCTGAGGCTCCCACACTGAGCCCGTGTGTCTGAGGCTCCCACACTGAGCCCGTGTGTCTGAGGCTCCCACACTGAGCCCGTGTGTCTGAGGCTCCCACACTGAGCCCGTGTGTCTGAGGCTCCCACACTGAGCCCGTGTGTCTGGGGCTCCCACACTGAGCCCGTGTGTCTGAGGCTCCCACACTGAGCCCGTGTGTCTGAGGCTCCCACACTGAGCCCGTGTGTCTGAGGCTCCCACACTGAGCCCGTGTGTCTGAGGCTCCCACACTGAGCCCGTGTGTCTGGGGCTCCCACACTGAGCCCGTGTGTCTGGAGCTCCCACACTGAGCCCGTGTGTCTGAGGCTCCCACACTGAGCCCGTGTGTCTCAGGCTCCCACACTGAGCCCGTGTGTCTGGGGCTCCCACACTGAGCCCGTGTGTCTGAGGCTCCCACACTGAGCCCGTGTGTCTGGGGCTCCCACACTGAGCCCGTGTGTCTCAGGCTCCCACACTGAGCCCATGTGTCTGGGGCTCCCACACTGAGCCCGTGTGTCTGAGGCTCCCACACTGAGCCCGTGTGTCTGAGGCTCCCACACTGAGCCCGTGTGTCTGAGGCTCCCACACTGAGCCCGTGTGTCTGAGGCTCCCACACTGAGCCCGTGTGTCTGAGGCTCCCACACTGAGCCCGTGTGTCTGGGGCTCCCACACTGAGCCCGTGTGTCTGAGGCTCCCACACTGAGCCCGTGTGTCTGAGGCTCCCACACTGAGCCCGTGTGTCTGAGGCTCCCACACTGAGCCCGTGTGTCTGAGGCTCCCACACTGAGCCCGTGTGTCTGAGGCTCCCACACTGAGCCCGTGTGTCTCAGGCTCCCACACTGAGCCCGTGTGTCTGGGGCTCCCACACTGAGCCCGTGTGTCTGAGGCTCCCACACTGAGCCCGTGTGTCTGAGGCTCCCACACTGAGCCCGTGTGTCTCAGGCTCCCACACTGAGCCCATGTGTCTGGGGCTCCCACACTGAGCCCGTGTGTCTGAGGCTCCCACACTGAGCCCGTGTGTCTGAGGCTCCCACACTGAGCCCATGTGTCTGAGGCTCCCACACTGAGCCCGTGTGTCTGGGGCTCCCACACTGAGCCCATGTGTCTGGGGCTCCCACACTGAGCCCGTGTGTCTGAGGCTCCCACACTGAGCCCGTGTGTCTGGGGCTCCCACACTGAGCCCGTGTGTCTGGGGCTCCCACACTGAGCCCGTGTGTCTGAGGCTCCCACACTGAGCCCGTGTGTCTGAGGCTCCCACACTGAGCCCGTGTGTCTGGGGCTCCCACACTGAGCCCGTGTGTCTGAGGCTCCCACACTGAGCCCGTGTGTCTGGGGCTCCCACACTGAGCCCGTGTGTCTGAGGCTCCCACACTGAGCCCGTGTGTCTGAGGCTCCCACACTGAGCCCGTGTGTCTGGGGCTCCCACACTGAGCCCGTGTGTCTGAGGCTCCCACACTGAGCCCGTGTGTCTGAGGCTCCCACACTGAGCCCGTGTGTCTGGGGCTCCCACACTGAGCCCGTGTGTCTGAGGCTCCCACACTGAGCCCGTGTGTCTGAGGCTCCCACACTGAGCCCGTGTGTCTGGAGCTCCCACACTGAGCCCGTGTGTCTGAGGCTCCCACACTGAGCCCGTGTGTCTGGGGCTCCCACACTGAGCCCGTGTGTCTGGAGCTCCCACACTGAGCCCGTGTGTCTGGGGCTCCCACACTGAGCCCGTGTGTCTGAGGCTCCCACACTGAGCCCGTGTGTCTGAGGCTCCCACACTGAGCCCGTGTGTCTGGAGCTCCCACACTGAGCCCGTGTGTCTGAGGCTCCCACACTGAGCCCGTGTGTCTGGAGCTCCCACACTGAGCCCGTGTGTCTGAGGCTCCCACACTGAGCCCATGTGTCTGGGGCTCCCACACTGAGCCCGTGTGTCTGAGGCTCCCACACTGAGCCTGTGGCGCTCACTGCCTGATCGTTTGGAACTTGCTGCACTCGTAAACCACCAATCAGAGAAACATTCAGCAGAGCGTGTGGTTGGATAACGGAGCATTTTACACTCTGGCCGAGATCCGAATCTAAAGAAACTGATCCAAAGACCAAAGACAGCACAGGAACAGGCCATTCAGCCCTCCAGGCCTGTGCTGATCATGGCGCCTTCTTAAACTAAAACCGTACGTACTTATAGAGTCCGTATCCTTCCATTCCCATCCTATTCATGTATCCGCCTAGTTACCCCTTAAATGTCACTATCGTACCTGCACTCGCCCCCTCCCGGGGCAGCGCGGTCCAGGCACTCACCACCCCCTGTGTAAAAAACCTGTCTCGCACATCTCCTCTAAACTTTTCCCCACACACCTTAAACTTACGTCCTCTCGTACTTGACTTTTCTACCCTAGGAAAGAGTATCTGACTATCCACTCCGTCCACACCCCTCATAATCGTGAAACCCTCCATCAGGTCACCCCTCAGCTTCCGTTGTTCCAGCGAGAACAAACCAAGTTTCTCCAACCTCTCCTCATGGCTAATACCCCTCAGACCAGGCAACATCCTGGTAAACCCCTTCTGTACCCTCGCCAAAGCCTCCACATCCTTCTAGTACTGAGGCGATTAGAATTATGCACAATATTCTAAATGAGGCCTAACTAAGGTTCCGTACAGCTGCGGAGTGACCTGCCAATTTTTGAACTCAGTGCCCCTGGCCGATGAAGGTAAGCATACCCCATGCCTTCTTGACCACCTTCTCCACCTGCATTGCCACTTTCAGTGATCGGTGGACATGTACGCCCAGATCCCTCTGCCTGTCAATACTCCTAAGGGTTCTACCATTTACTGTATAAATAGGATGGGCCTTCCCCACATCCCTTCAGTGTCTGTCCTGGGCTTATCCCAGTTTACTGATCCACAGTAACTGCACACAAAGGGATTCACAGGGATTTGCAGTGGGATTCAAATGGGATTTGCAGTGGGATTCAGCAGTGAATAGTGAGATAATCGATGGATTGGTTTTAATTTTCTAAAATCCCTGTGATTCTGGAAAGGTTCCATTAGATTGGAAGATAGCAAATGTAACTTTATTCAAAAAGGGAGAGACAGAAAGCAGAAAACTAGAGTCATAGTCACAGAGGTTTACAGCAGGGAAACAGGCCCTTCAGCCCAACTTGTCCATGCTGCCCTTTTTTTTCAAACCCTGAAGCTAGTCCCAATTGCCCACATTTGGCCTATATCCCTCTAGACCCATCGTACCCATGTGACCAAATGCTTTTTAAAAGGTAAAATTACACCCCCTCCTACTGCTACCTCTGGCAGCTCGTTCCAGACACTCACCACCCTCTGTGTGAAAAAATTGCCCCTCTGGACACATTTGTATCGCTCCCCTCTCACCTTAAACCTCTACCCTCTAGTTTTAGAGTCTAAAAGATATTGACTATCTAGCTGATCTGTGCCCCTCATTATTTTATAGACCTCTATAAGGTCAGCCCTCAGCCTCCTGCGCTCCAGAGAAAAAAGTCCCAGTCTATTCAGCACCTCCTTATAACTCAATCCATCAAGTCCCGGTAGCATCATAGCAAATCTTTTCTGCACTCTTTCTAGTTTAATAATATATTTTCTACAACTACAGAACATTAGCCTAATATCTGTCAAAGGGAAAATGTTAGAAGCCATTATTAATGATATTACAGCCGGGCACTTGAGATAGTTCAAGGTAATCAGGCAGAGTCAACATGGTTTTGTGAAAGGAATATCACGTTTAACCAACTTGTTGGGAGTTCTTTGAAGGAGTCACATGTGCTGTGGATAAAGGGGAATCGGTGGATGTACTGGAGTTAGATTTCCAGAAGGCATTTAGTAAGGTGCCACATCAAAGGCTATTGCAGAAAATAAAAGCTCATGGTGTAGAGGGTAACATATTGGCACGGGTAGAAGATTGGCTGGTTAACAGGAAGCAGAGAGTAGACGTAAATGGGTTTTTTTGGTTGGCAGGATGAGACTAGTGGTGTATCGCAGGGATCAGTACTGAGATCTCAACTGTTTACAATTTGTATAACAGTATGGTTGAAGGGATAGTTATTAAATTTGCTGACAACACAAAGATAAATAGGAAAGCAAGTTGTGAAGAGGACAAAAGGAGGCTACAAAATGGTATTGCAGGGTGGTTAAAGATTTAGCAAACAGATAATAATATAGGAAAATGTGAAATTGTCCATTTTGGGCCGGAAGAATAAAATAGAAGCTTATCTAAATGGATATTACACAGCTGTGAGATGCAGAGGGATCTGGGTGTCCTGCTGCATGAGTCTCAAAAAGCTGATATGCAGGTACAGCAAGTAATTAGGAAAGTTAATAGAATGTTATCATTTATTGTGGGGGGAATTGAATACAAAAGTAGAGAGGTAATGCTTCAGTTGCACAGGAGGTTCATGAGACCACATCTGGAGCACTGTGTACAGTTTTGGTCACCTTATTTAAAGAAGGATGTAAGTGCTTTGGAAGCAGTCCAGAGATTGTTTATCAGATTAATACCTGGAATGGACAGGTTGTTCTATGGGGAAAGCTGGGGTTGTATCCACTGGAGTTTAGAGGCATAAGAGGTAAATTGATTGAAACATATCTGATCCTGCGGGGTACTGACAGGGTGGATGTGGGGAGGACGTTTCTACTTGTGGGAGAATTTAGAACTGGGGTGAACTGTTTAAAAATAAGAGTTTGTCCATTAAAAATGGAGATGAGACAAAATAAAATCTCTGTGGGTTGTAACTTTGAAACTCTTTCTGAAAAGACGGTGGTAGCAGAGTCTTTGAATATTTTTAAGGTGGAGGTGGATAGGTTCTTGGTGACCCAGGGGGTGAAAGGTTATCTGGGGGTGGGTGGGAGACAGATTGGAGGTCACTATTAGATCAGCCACAATCTTATTAAATGGGAGAGCAGACTCATAAGAACATAAGAAACAGGAGCAGGAGTAGGCCATCTAGCCCTTCGAGCCTGCCCCGCCATTCAATAAGATCATGGCTGATCTGAAGTGGCTCAGTTCCACATTCCCGCTTTCTCCCCATAACCATTAATCCCCTTGTCTATCAGAAACCTATCTACCCGCATCTTAAATATATTCAGCGAGGTAGCCTCCACCACTTCAACGGGCAGAGAATTCCAGAGATTCACCACCCTTTGAGTGAAGAAGTTCCTCCTCAACTCCGTTCTAAACCGCCCCCCCCTTTATCTTGAGGCTGTGCCCCCTAGTCCTGCTATCCTTTCTAAGCGGGAAGAATCTCTCTACCTCTACCCTATCCATCCCCTTCATTTTCCTATACGTCTCTATAAGATCCCCCCTCAGCCTTCTAAACTCCAACGAGTACAGACCCAGTCCATTTAGTCTCTCTTCATAGTCCAACCCCCTCAACTCCGGTATCAGTCTCGTGAACCTCCTCTGCACTCCCTCCAAGGCCAAAATATCCTTCCGCAAATGCGGTGACCAAAACTGCACACAGTACTCCAACTGCAGCCTCACCAGTGCCCTGTACAGTTGCAGCAAGACCTCCCTGCTTTTATATTCTATCCCCCTCGAGGGGCTGAATGGCCTCCTCTCTAGTAGAGAGGGAGAGACACCTATAACATTGTGTGACCACAGCTCATTATGGGTGGATAGTGATGTCGCTGAGGGACACGTACCTTTGGTGAACCTGTCATTCCTGAGGTGGAATCCTCAATCCCCCTGTGAAGGGAAACAGACAAATCATTAACGTTCACACCCAGAGGACACTGAAGGATAATCCCAGGATTGTGGTTCCACTATAGAGACTATATCAACAAGACATCTCCCAGGATTACTCCTCCTCCTGCTAACTCATTAATCAGAACATCTGGAGAAATAGATCTGAAACTTTTAACTCTGCTTCACTCTCCAAGGTTCACATCTGCCAAGTATTTCTGGCATTTTCTGTTTTCATTTCATTGATAACCTTCCTTCCAGGATCATTACTGGAGAAGTTCTCAATGAACACACAATGTCCAGCACCATTCACAACTCCTCCGATATGTCATAAGAACATAAGAAATAGGAGCAGGAGTAGGCCATCTAGCCCTTCGAGCCTGCCCCGCCATTCAATAAGATCATGGCTGATCTGAAGTGGTTCAGTTCCACATTCCCGCCCTCTCCCCATAACCCTTAATCCCCTCGCTTATCAAAAACCCATCAACCCGCGTCTTAAATATATTTAGTGAGGTAGCCTCCACCACTTCAACGGGCAGAGAATTCCAGAGATTCACCACCCTTTGAGTGAAGAAGTTCCTCCTCAACTCCGTTCTAAACTGCCCCCCCCCCTTATCTTGAGGCTGTGCCCTCTAGTCCTGCTATACTTTCTAAGCGGGAAGAATCTCTCTACCTCTACCCTATCCATCCCCTTCATCATCTTATACGTCTCTATAAGATCCCCCCTTATCCTTCTGAACTCCAACGAGTACAGACCCAGTCTATTTAGTCTCTCTTCGTAGGCTAACCGTGTCCACGTGCAGCGAGACCTGGACAACATTCAGACTTGGGCTGACAAGTGGTATTCATGCTACACAAGTACCAGGGAATAACCATCTCCAACAAGAGAGAATCCAACCATCTTCTCCTGGGATTCATTATCATTATCCTTACTGAATCCTGCTGGGGGTTATCATTGACCAGTAACTGAACTGGACCCAGCCTTATAAACACAGTGGCTCCATGAGCAGGCCAGAGGCTGGGAATCCTGTGGTGATTAACTCACCTCCAGACTCCTCTGAACTACTCCAGCTTCGAGGAGCGTGGCCTGACTGAGCTGTGACACCAACCGAGCCCTGACTGAGAGACACCAGCTTGAGTGTGGGATCTGGGACCACCTCAGCTCTGAATCCCAGCTGCGCGTGGAACAACCTTCCCAGAAACCACAGTTTCCGCCTGGAAGACCGAACAGAGGGTGGGGAGGGAGGGGGAGGTGGGGTGGGGGCCTGGGAGTGTAATGGTGGACAGGGGCTGTTTCTCTGGGAGTTCCCGGACTCTCACCTCAGCCGGGTCAGTGTCCTGATCGCCTCGTCTTTCTTCAGCAGCTCCTCCTGATAGACCTTCAGTTGTTCCTCAAGCTGTGAACGGAAGAAAGACAAACTCAACCACTGACAGCTGGTGTGAATGGCAATGGGCAGCAACACCTCTGGGATCTTCCCATGCAGCACACTGCAAGCCAGAGCTTCCCCCCACATGAAGGCGTTGGTTACAGAGAAGGTTTATTAACTTCCTGCCAGTACTCACATCCATAAGTTTTACACTGGATGAATAATCCAATGGTCTGTATGTGTTGGCCATCACGAGTTTCACTTTTACAGAAGGGAAATGTAAATTCCAATGAAAGTTGGATTTAGCCGGAGCCCAACACCTGGAAACTGAACTCCAAACCTAGCAAGTACCCACTTCCTCCCAGGCACACAATCCCACCCTGACCCCCCCCACTCCCTGCCCCTCCCCTGAGCGGCTCCATTGGTAAAAGCCGCTGTGTGTGGGGGAGTTTGTTGGCTATCGGCAATGCCAGTCACACAGTCTCCGTGCAGAGTCTTCCTGAGGGTGTTGCAGACACAGAGAAAGGGGGAGGTGTCTCCTTTGGTCACTACAGAAACTGCACAAACACACTGTCACCGGAGAGCCGGGCAATTATCCTGACAATGGTTCAATCCCAGCCTCTACCTCAACCCTCTGCAGTGGCAACCAAATCAACAGAGAGGGCGAGGCACCCTTTAAAGGGATACCGCGTCACAGTGAACAGAATCTCAATGGAAACTTCAAACATCCACACAAAATGGGATTGGAAGGGGGACTGATGGAACACCCCCAGTCCCCCCCTGCAGTGCCCACAGGGTGTGGAAGACCCCGGTGGAGATCACAGACCTGGGGGCTCCCATTCCAGAGACAGCCGGCGGCAAACACATCCACAGAAGGAGGACAGACAGTCAGGATGGACAACCACCCTCAACCACCCACTGCCCGGATCTATCAATGGTCAGCTTGGACAGCTGCACGCTCCCCACCCAGTCCCTGATGGTGAGGGGGAAGCACTCTCGCATCGAGGGACCCCCAGCAGACGCAGCCAGGCAGTTCTGGATGTTTCTGGGCGAGGGGTGAGGGGGTGGAGGGTTTGCAGCAGCAGCAGCCCGTACAGGGAGGCCCTCCGCAACGGGCTCAGGGGTAGGGAGGGCTTTTGCATGAGGTAACTCAAATTGCAGGGTGCTGGCACCCGAGGAGGGGGTTCCGGACTGGGGCAGATGGGGCGGGTGCACTCAGACAGGAACCCACCACACCTGGGTATCCCCCAGTCACCAAGCCCCCCCCCCGGGGTTCGCGCACCACCATTATAAGATGTTGGATGGCATCGTTTGTGAGCCTGATCCAGTGTCCCTGGTTCTGGCCACCTGACCATAAGACCATAAGAACATAAGAAATAGGAGCAGGAGTAGGCCATCTAGCCCTTCGAGCCTGCCCCGCCATTCAATAAGATCATGGCTGATCTGTCGCTGCTCAGTTCCACTTTCCCGCTTTCTCCCCATAACCCTTAATCCCCTCTCTTATCAAAAACCCATCAACCCGCTTCTTAAAAATATTTAGCGAGGCAGCCTCCACCACTTCAACGGGCAGAGAATTCCAGAGATTCACCACCCTTTGAGTGAAGAAGTTCCTCCTCAACTCCGTTCTAAACCGCCCCCCCTTTTATCTTGAGGCTGTGCCCCCTAGTCCTACTGTCTTTTTTGAGCGGGAAGAGTCTCTCCACCTCTATCCTATCCATCCCATTCATCATCTTATACGTCTCAATGAGATCTCCCCTCATTCTTCTAAACTCTAACGAGTACAAGCCCAGTTTATTCAGCCTCTCCTCATAGCTCAATCCCCTCAACTCCGGTATCAGCCTAGTAAACCTCCTCTGCACTCCCTCCAAGGCCAAAATATCCTTGCGTAAGTACGGCGCCCAAAACTGCACACAGTACTCCAGCTGCGGCCTCACCAATGCCCTATACAGCTGCAGCAAGACCTCCCTACTTTTATATTCAATCCCCCTCGCTATGAAGGCCAGCAACCCATTCGCCTTCCTGACCACCTGCTGCACCTGCAGGCTGGGTTTTTGCGACTCATGCACAAGGACCCCGAGGTCCCTCTGCACCATCGCCTGCTGCAGTTTTTCGCCCCGTAAGTAATAGTCCTTCCTACCATTCTTCCTACCAAAGTGGACCACCTCACACTTGCCAACATTAAATTCCATTTGCCATTTCCTGGCCCATTCGCCCAGCCTATCTAGATCCTTCTGCAGACTCTCCACACCCTCCGCACAATTTGCCGTTCCCCCTATCTTGGTGTCATCAGCAAATTTCGACACCCTACACTCGGTTCCCTCCTCCAGATCATCTATATAAATGGTAAATAGCTGAGGCCCCAGCACCGACCCCTGGGGCACTCCACTAGTCACCATCCGCCAATCCGAATAGCACCCGTTGACCCCCACTCTCTGCCTCCTATTTGACAACCAATCCTCTATCCACGCTAACACCCTCCCCCCAACTCCATGTCCCTCGACCAGCTGCAGCCCTCCTCTCTGCCAGCCACCTGAAGTTACAAGGGTGAAGATAAGGAATTCTGAGCAGTGTCTCCCTGATGGGGGAGGGCAGCGGTACAAGACGCTGGGCTTTGATCGGGTAACAGATGGACAATGCTGGTAAGGTGATACGAAGACCCTTTAGCTCAATATTCAGGCCATGCACCAAGCAGAAGAAACATATCTCCAGGGAACACTCTACCGAGAGGTTCAACATAACGGTAGCGCTGAAGGTACCGATCGTTCCTAAGAGGGACACTCAGAGTCTCCGCAGCAACCTTCTGATGCAGAGTAGGCCAATGAGCCCCTGCTATATTTTTATGATAAGCTTCAGCATGGAGGCAGTCAGTGAGCTTCCGACCAACACTCAACCCCTAAAGTCTCCCTACACCATCCGAAGTTCAGTTCCACACTCGGATTGGTTTAGAGGTCACATCGCGATGACTGGAAAGCGAGACTGGGTCAGTCACTTGGGAACCAGTTACGTTAACCCTGATGTCACCGTTGCTGGCACTCCAACCTGTCCCACTCACGGCTGTCAGGGTTTCGAATGGACCTACCTCTCACTAAGCTGATCTCTCTCTGCACCCTCGCTATGACTGTAACACTACATTCTGCACCCTCTCCTTTACTTCTCTATGAACGGTATGCTTTGTCTGCAGAGAAGGCAAGAAACAATACTTTTCACTGTATCCTAATACATGTGACAATAATAAATTAAATCAAATCACAAAGTCCAGTGTGGTTAACCATGCTTCAGGAATGTTTAGTGAAAATTAGTCAGGAGTCTCTCACTTCAGTGAAAGTTGCAGGAAGATTGAAGCTAGCTGTGCGAATGTGACTCTGTCTTGTTATAAAGTTATACACTCTTTCCTTACTTTAATTATCAATCCCTCTTCTATCATGACGTAAGGAGGTAGGAGGCTGTCAGTGTGACCAGGGTACTGAAGGAGGTTCATAAAATATAGGAGCAGAATCAGGCCATTCAGCCCATCGAGTCTGCTCTGAGATGTGTGTGTGTTCGGAACCAGATCAGAAATTCTAAGGTAGATTGTGAGGTGAGCCTCAACTCAAACTTTTTCTGATTTTGGCATCACTGTGAGCACCGAGTGTTTAGCTCCCGTGTGATTCAATTGACCAACCAGGAAGCTTTTATTAAAACAAACTTTATTTAAGAATACAGTTAGAATAGCGTTATGTCCTACAACCCAGAGAGCTTCTCAATCCAGCAAATGGACCATACAGAGGCCTCAGGGAAGGCTAAGGGAGGTGGGGTCTGCTTCCTAATCAACACCTCACCTAAACATAGCAACACTGGCAACTTTCTGCTCTCCTAGAACACCTGACGCTAAAATGCTGCCTCTACTACCTTCCGCGGGAGTTCATCGCCATTATCCTGACGGCAGATTACACCCCACCCCATGTGGACGTGAAGATTGCACTGGATGAAATACACACCACTACCAACAGCCTTGAGATGAAACATCCCGAGGCCTTGTTCATCGTGGCTGGGGATTTCGAACAGGCCAAGCTCAAGAGCGACCTATCAAGTTATCACCAGTCTCCTGTTCCACCAGGGGCCCAAACATCCTAGACCCACTGCTACACAAATATCAAACATACCTACCACTGTATCGCCCACCCACAAGGCTGTGCTCCTGCTCCTGGCTTACAAGTGAAAACTGAAGTGGGAGAATCCATCAAAGAGAGTCGTGCAATGTTGGTCTGAGGAATCAGGTGATCTCCTACAGGGCTGCTCGGAGTCAGTGGACTGGTCAGTATTTAAAAACTCTGTGGCCAGCCTGAAAGAGTAACGCCACTACAGTAACTGACTTCATTAGTAAGTGTGTAGAAGGCAGTGTGCTAAAGAAGCAAATCTATGTGTTCCTCAACCAGAAACCATTGGATGAACAGGGAAATCCACTGCTTGCTGAAGTCCAGGTCTGAAGCATTCAAGTCACGTAATCCTGACCTATACAAGAAATCCAGATACGATTTAAGGAGATCCATCAAAGATGCTGAAAGATAGAACCAGACCAAGCTAGAGTCCCAGGCTAGCCACACGAACCACTGCCGACTATGGCAAGGTCTACAAGACATAACACGCTACAAGATGAAGGCATGCAAAATTGCCGGCTCCAACACACCCCTCTCTGATAAGCTCAATGCGTTCTACACCTGTTTTGATAAGAGGTCAGAGAGAGCACACCCTCCCACCCTGGAAGCTCTGAATGAACCTGTATCTGAGGTCACCATTGCAAATTCAGAGCAGCTTTCTAGAAGGTCAATCCATGGAAAGTGACTGGCCCGGATGGGGTACCTGGACGTGTACTCAGATCCTGCTCGGATCAGCTGGCGGGAGTATTCACAGACATCTTCAACCTCTCGTTACCAAACTGCAAGATCCCTATCTGCTTCAAGAAGATGACCATCATCCCAGTACCTAAGAAAAACCAAGCAGCGTGCCTTAATGACTATCGGTTGGTGGCTCTGACATCCATCATTTGGAAGTGCTTTGAAAGGTTAGTCATGGCACGAATCAATTCCAACCTCCCGGGCTGCCTGGATCTATTACAGATTGCCTACCGCCGCAACAGATCCATTGCACTCGCCATTTCCCTGGCCCTACACTCAACCCAAGGACACCTATGTCAGACTCCTATTTATTGACGAGAGCTCAGCCTTCGACACCATTTATTTCCATGAAATTCATCTCCAAACTCCGTGGCCTGCGACTCGGCATCTCCCTCTATGACTGGATCCTGAACTTCCTAACTCACAGACCACAATCAGTAAGGGAGGCAACACTTCCTCCACGATAATCCTCAACACCGGTGCCCCACAAGGCTGTATCCTCAGCCCCCTACTATACTCTTTATACACCTATGACTGTGCGGCCAAATTCCCCCCCAATTCAATTTTCAAGTTTGCTGATGACAATACTGTAGTGGGTTGGATCTCAAACAATGACCAGACAGAGTAAAGGAATGAGATGGAGAATCAGGTGAACTGGTACGGCAACAATAATCTCTCCTTCGATGTCAACAAAAATGAAGGAGATGATCATCGACTTCAGGAAGCATAGTGAAGAACATGCCCCTATCTACAACAACAGGGATGAAATAGAAAGGGTCAAAAGCTTCAAGTTTTTAGGTCTCTGTATCACCAACAACCTGTCCTGGTCTCCCCACTGCCGATACTATAGTTAAGAAAGCCCCACCAAAGCCTCGACTTTCTCAGAAGACTAAGGAAATTTGACATGTCAGCTATGACTCTCACTAACTTTTACAGATGCCCCATAGAAAGCATTCTTTCTGGTTGTATCACAGCTTGGTCTGGGCTCCTGCTCTGCCCAAGACCGCAAGGAACTACAAAAGGTCATGAATATAGCCCAATCCATCACACAAACCAGCCTCCCATCCATTGACTCTGTCTACACTTCCCGCTGCCTTGGAAAAGCAGCCAGCATAATTAGGGACCCCACGCACCCCGGACATTCTCTCTTCCACCTTCTTCCATCAGGAAAAAGATACAAAACTCTGAGGACATGTACCAACCGACTCAAGAACAGCTTCTTCCCTGCTGCTGTCAGACTTTTGAATGGCCCTACCTCGCACTAAGTTGATCTTTCTCTAAACCCTAGCTCTGACTGTAACACTACATTCTGAACTCTCTCCTTTTCTTCTCTATGAACAATATGCTTTGTCTGTATAGCGCACAGGAAACAATACTTTTCACTATATGTTAATACATGTGACAATAATAAATCAAATCAAATCAAAGTAATAATTAGCACAACTTTTACCAATCAAAATATTTAAACATAACAAAGTATAATTCTTAACAGCTGGCTATCTCCATAGTTCCAATTTAAACAATATCCCCATAGATTTAAATCCTACTTTAATACCAATTAGCACCAAAAAACAGATATGCTCACATTGATGCTGGAGTTCCAGCCTTTTAAACCCTCTGGACAGAGATCCAGACAGACACCTGCCTTCTTATTCCGATACAACAGTTTCCAGAAAAATATCTACCTTCAAGCAGCAGAATTTCACAAAAAGAGACCTAGTTTCTGGCAGATCCCAGTCTCCAGAATTCAAAGAGACACAGAACTATTTCTGTTCTTTACAAATTCCAAAACAGCAACTGACTTGATCTTTCTCTGTGAGTCTAGTCCTGTCCAGTCACATGACTTCTGCTGTCACAACTTAATCAAGCCCCACTCTGAAAAACCCCAGGGGAAAATACTAAAACAACAACCCTGCATTAGCTCTGATTATGCAGTGGCAGTAACAACTGCAATATATGCCGCTGCATTATTGATCTTAATTGCAAACGTGTTTGTTTTAATCAGAGCTAATGCAGGATTGTTGTTTTAGTATTTTCCCCTGGGGTTTTTCAGAGTGGGGCTTGATTAAGTTGTGACAGCAGAAGTCATGTGACTGGACAGGACTAGACTCACAGAGAAAGATCAAGTCAGTTGCTGTTTTGGAATTTGTAAAGAACAAAAATAGCAACATACAGACAAAGTGGCACCAATACCTAGATCTGCCTGTTAAAAAAATCCTGCACAAAATACATGACACAAATACTTTTCTTAAAGGCACAGTATCATCACTGTGTGTGTACATGTGATTACAGGTCACTCAGAGGGTCTGGGTTATTGTGGCAACATGCATTTTTACAAGCGTGTTGTAGCTGAGAGCTATGATAGAAGATACTTGGAACACCACCAAAGGCAGACCATTCACCATCCTGACTTAGAAATATATCGCCGTTCCTTCACTGTTGCTGGATCAAAATCCTGGATCCCCCTCCCTAATAGCACTGTGGGTGTACCTACATACACCACATGGACTCGCGCGGTTCAAGAACTCATCACTACCTTCTCAAGGGGCAACTGGGGATGGGCTAGGGGCACTCACATCTGATTAACAAATAAGACTATTCCCAAAGGGGAAAAAGTGATATGAGCCTCGAAACCTACTTCCCCTTTGAGTCACTTCCTTCCTCCCCCTCTCTGCACCCTCCTTTCCCAACCGTTTCCCTTGAAATTTCAACCCTTCTATTTAAAAAATCTTAGAACATAAGAACGTAAGAACATAAGAAATAGGAGCAGGAGTAGGCCATCTAGCCTTTCGAGCCTGCCCCGCCATTCAATAAAATCATGGCTGATCTGTCGTGGCTCAGTTCCACATTCCCGCCCTCTCCCCATAACCCTTAATCCCCTCTCTTATCAAAAACCCATCAACCCGCTTCTTAAAAATATTTAGCGAGGCAGCCTCCACCACTTCAACGGGCAGAGAATTCCAGAGATTCACCACCCTTTGAGTGAAGAAGTTCCTCCTCAACTCCGTTCTAAACCGCCCCCCTTTATCCTGAGACTGTGCCCCCTAGTCCTACTGTCCTTTCTGAGCGGGAAGAGTCTCTCCACCTCTATCCTATCCATCCCATTCATCATCTTATATGTCTCAATGAGATCTCCCCTCATTCTTCTAAACTCTAACAAGTACAAGCCTAGTTTATTCAGCCTCTCTTCATAGCTTGATAAGAGAGGGGATTAAGGGTTATGGGGAGAGGGCGGGAAAGTGGAACTGAGCAGCGACAGATCAGCCATGATCTTATTGAATGGCAGGGCAGGCTCGAAGGGCTAGATGGCCTACTCCTGCTCCTATTTCTTATGTTCTTATGTTCTCAACTCCAGTATCAGCCTAGTAAACCTCCTCTGCACTCCCTCCAAGGCCAAAATATCCTTGCGTAAGTACGGCGACCAAAACTGCACACAGTACACCAGCTGCAGCCTCACCAATGCCCTATACAGCTGCAGCAAGACCTCCCTACTTTTATATTCAATCCCCCTTGCTATGAAGGCCAGCATCCCATTCGCCTTCCTGACCACCTGCTGCACCTGCAGGCTGGGTTTTTGCGACTCATGCACAAGGACCCCCAGGTCCCTCTGCACCGTCGCCTGCTGCAGTTTTTCGCCACGTAAGTAATAGTCCTTCCTACCATTATTCCTACCAAAGTGGACCACCTCGCACTTGCCAACATTAAATTCCATTTGCCAGTTCCTGGTCCATTCGCCCAGCCTATCTAGATCCTTCTGCAGACTCTCCACACCCTCCGAGAAAGACATTTTCTGCCTGATTTTCTCTCGGTTTGCATCTTCCTCTCTGATTTGTTCTCATGCCATTTGAAATTACAACCTCAACCCCACAGCTCAAAACTATTGGCACAATCTTACCTGGTGGGTCAGTTTAGCTCAGTTGGCTGGATGGCTGGTTCGTGATGCAGAGCAATGCCGACAGTGTGGGTTCAATTCCCATACTAGCTGAGGCTCTGCCTTGTCCCTTGCTTGAAATTAAATCACTAGTAGTCAACCTGTGGTCATCGGGGACTGTGGTGACTTTATTTACTTTGCATGACGACAACAACAACTTGCATTTATACAGAGCCTTTAATGCGCTTCCCGGGATGTTTTCAAACAAAACATTGGATCACACTGACTGCACCTTAAAGTAATCCAGTGGCTTTGAAGAGTTTTGGGAATGCCCTAAGATTGTGAAAGGCGCTAGGGAAATGCAGGCCTTCTTTCTAGTAGAAGCACATATGGCTCAGACCTCCTGGGCTGCTGTCATCAGCACAACAATCCACTTAGTCCCAGTAATTGCTTTTTCTTCTTGCGAGGAACCTGGGTTCAACCCAGGGACCCGGGTTCGATTCCAGGTTTGATACACTACCTGTGTGGAGTTTACACATTCTCCCCGTGTCTGTGTGGGTTTCCTCCGGGTGCTCTGGTTTCCTCCCACACTCCAAAGATGTGTGGGTTCAGTGGGTTGGCCATGCTAAATTGCCCCTTAGTGTCAGGGGATTAACAGGGTAAATCTGTGGGATTACGGGGATAGGGCCTGGGTGGGATTGTTGTCGGTGCAAACTCGATGGGCTGAATGGCCTCCTTCTGCACTGTAGGGATTCTATGACTCTGCAAATGGTTTTCTGTGTGTTGAGCTTTGGAATTTTCTTCCCCAGAGTGTGGTGGAGGCAAGGTCAATTAATATTTTTATGCTAAATAGATTCTTGATTAAGTTTTAAGTTTATTTATTAGTGTCACAAGTTACATTAATGCTGCAATGAAATTACACTGAAAATCCCCTAGTCGCCACACTCTGGAGCCTGTTGGGGTACACTGAGGGAAAATTTTGCGTGGCCAATGCAGCCTAACCAATGTGTTTTTCAGGCTGTGGGAGAAAACCCACACAGACACGAGGAGAACATGCAGACTCCGCACAGACAGTAACCCAAGCCGGGAATTGAACCCAGGTCCTTGGTGCTGTGAAGCAGCAGTGCTGACCACTGTTACCATTGCGTTGCTCCCCTTGATTAACAAGGGAGGGTGAAAGGGTTATTGGGGGGTAGGTGGGAATGAGGAGTTGAGGCCAGATCAGCCATGATCTTATTGGTTGGCGAAGCAGCCTCGATGGGCCGAGTGGCCTTCTCCTGTTCCTAATCCACAAGTTTGTCCAATTGCCTTTGGAAGGTGGGTGCTGAATCTGCTTCCTCCGTTCTTCCAGACAGCTCGCTGCAGCTCAGCATAACTCACTGCGTAAAGGACAAATTCTCCTCACGGGCCCCCCCGCTTTGTCTGCTGCCACTTTTACTCTGCGTCCCTCTGCTTTGGTTAGGGAGGAGAAAAGCCCTGAGGGAATATTTACACAATCCAGCTTGGTCCACAAACAGGAGCCTCAAATATAAAAATGTTGCAATTAATTAACTTTCCTCAACTTGTTGTGTAAGGTGTATGTTAACAATGTGAGTGTTGTGCAATGTTCTGATTGCGTGGGGGCATGTGGAATTTGAGTGAGACCCGGCTGCTGCCAATGATCTCTGCGGGTGGAGTTGTGCATTTTCTGGCCTTGTGGAATCAATGATCTTCTGCCTTCCCCAGGCCGATAACTGTGACTACTGAGAGCTTACAGATTCGTTTAATTGGCTGGTGACACTTTAGTTGGAGATTCCGGAGGTTTTATTGGTTACCCAATGCAGAGAGTGTGTTAACCTGTGTATCAGTATTTACAAGAGGATACTGCCCCTTATCACGTCTGCCAAGTCCAGGCTTGCCTGAACTGACTGTTCTAAATAAACAGGTTTTACTTCCATTTTATTCTGCTGGGTGAAGGGTGAGGCAATATCATCACAAAGAACTCAACGAGCGAGGTCCAATGTAAACAATTCTGAAACCTTAGACAACCACAGAGATGTACAATTATTGGTACAATTATAGAGAGTTACAACCCAAAGGAGGCCATTCAATCCATCAAATGTGTGCAAGCCAAATTACAGCTAAGCAACCTAATCCACTTACCAGCCTCAATCATTAGCCTGTAGATTATGACTCTTCAAGTGCGGATCCAAGCATATCTTCAAGTGATGACGGTTCTTGCCTTTGTCTTTGAGTTCCAGATTCTCACCATTGGCTTTATTTTGAGGTAAAAAAAGTTCTCCTTAATTTACCTCTCGACCTTCTACCAGTTACATTCAATCTATGTCCCCGATTATTGACCTCTCTGCTAAAAGTATTGATGACCTAAGTGATGGCCAAGGGGTATTATCGCTAGATTATTAATTCAGCTAATGTTCTGGGAACCTGGGTTCAAATCCCCTGACGGCAGATGGTGGAATTTTAATTCAATTTTTTTTTAAATCTGGAAATAAGAATCTGCTGATGACCATGAAATCATTGTCGATTGTTGGAAAAAGCCATCTGGGTCATTAATGTCTTTTAGGGAAGGAAATCTGCTGTCCTTACCCGGTTTGGCCTACATGTGACTCCAGAGCCACAGCAAGGTGGTTGACTCTCAACTGCCCCTGGGCGACTAGGGATGGGCAATAAATGCCGGCCAGCCAGTAACACCCATGAATAATAAATTTCGGCTTTGGGTCACTGTCTGTGTGGAGTCTGCATCTTCTCCCCATGTCTGCGTGGGTTTCCTCCAAGTGCTCCGGCTTCCTCCCACTGGAAATACTCAGAGAGAGTGTTAACATGTCAGGAAACTGGAACATAAAGGACGGATAATTTGGTCAACTCGCACGATTGTGGGAACCTGATGTGCACAATCGGTCGTTGCAAATTTCCTGCATTACAACAGTGACTGTTAGTCTGTGGAAATCTGTCCCCAAGGGAACAGTGGAGGCAGAGTCACTGAATATATTCAAAGCTCAGTTCGAGTTTTGATTGACAATGGAGTAAAGGCTGTCAGGTAGACCGAAATGCTGAGGTGAGGTCACAGTGAGATCAGTCATGAAGGAGCAGGCTCGAGGGGCTGAATGGCCTATTCTTGCTCCTATTTATATGTGTCTTGAGATCATGAAAGGTGTTATATAAATGCATGTTCCTCCTTCCCTTTGTAATTATCCCTCACATATTAAGACCACCATTCCATTAGTTGATAACCTTAGACAGCACTTCCTGGGTATCCAATCAAACTGTTTATACATTTTGCAAGTAAATCCCTTAGTTCACTGCCAATTAGAATATAGAATCATAGAAATCCTACAGAGCAGATGGAAGCCATTCAGCCCATCGAGTCTGCACTGACTCTCACCCAGGCTTACCCCCTCACCCAACATACTTACCCTGCTAATCCCCCTAACCGACACATATTTGGACACTAAAGGGCAATCTAGCATAGCCAATCCATTTAATCTGCACATCTTTGCAGTACAGTAAGTCGTCTCATAACACCAGGTTAAAGTCCAACAGGTTTATTTGGTATCATGAGCTTTCGGAACGCTGCTCCTTCATCAGGTGAATCTCACCTGATGGAACCTGTTTCCAAATAAACCTGTTGGATTTTGGTGTTGTGAGACTTCTCACAGTGCCCAGCCCAGTCCAAAGCTGGCAACTCCACATGATATATGTTTGGAGTGTGGGAGGAAACCAGAACATCAGGAGGAAACCCACACAGACACGGGGAGAATGGCCATGGAATTAGATCCCACAACATTGGGGAAACTCAATGTGAAACAATAGTGGCTGGAATGGGACAGCCCACTGGGACTGCCAGGGCAAGAGCATGGGGGTTTTCCAGGGTGGATTTACAGTGTTTACAGGGAGAACTAATCAGGAAACATGCAAAGATCCCATGATCTCTGTCTGTGCAGCATTCTGATGTTGGGAGGACTCTGCCCATACGTTAGTGGAAGCAGGGGCATCTACAACGAGCTGCTGCACCAGGGGTGGCTCTGTAAATTCTATCGGTTTGTTGGCTGCCATTTCCACACTGGAGAGGACATTCTCCAAACTCGCTAGAGTTTAGAAGAATGAGGGGAGATCTCATTGAGACGTATAAGATGATGAATGGGATAGGATAGAGGTAGAGAGACTCTTCCCGCTCAAAAAAGACAGTAGGACTAGAGGGCACAGCCTCAAGATAAAGGGGAGGCGGTTTAGAACGGAGTTGAGGAGGAACTTCTTCACTCAAAGGGTGGTGAATCTCTGGAATTCTCTGCCCGTTGAAGTGGTGGAGGCTGCCTCGCTAAATATTTTTAAGAAGCGGGTTGATGGGTTTTTGATAAGAGAGGGGATTAAGGGTTATGGGGAGAGGGCGGGAAAGTGGAACTGAGCCACGACAGATCAGCCATGATCTTATTGAATGGCGGGGCAGGCTCGAAGGGCTAGATGGCCTACTCCTGCTCCTATTTCTTATGTTCTTATGAAATCCTCGGCCAGGCTCCTCCAGGCTCTGTGACAATAGATTGCCTGACAGGCCAGACCTCGAGTCAGGGGTTTCAGCCTTGTCCTGTTTGGCTGCCCCGTTAAAATCATTACCACAAAGTATCCCCCTGCAACAGACCTTCCAGTGAGCTGGCACACACTATCCATTCTCCTGGCCTTGCTGAATGACAGAATCCATAGAATCCCTACAGTGCAGAAGGAGGCCATTCAACCCATCGAGTCTGCACCGACCACAATCCCACCCAGGCCTTATCTCTTTTACCCCACATATTCACCTTGCTAGTCTCTGACACTAAGGGGTAATTTATCATGGCCAGTCCACCTAACCCACATGTTTGCACTGTGGGAGGAAACCGGAGCACCACGCAGACACGGGAAGAATGCGCAAACTCCACCCAAGCCCCGGGAATCGAATCCAGGTCCCTGGTGCTGTGGGGCAGCCGTGCTAACGACCGTGCTGCCCTCACACTCAGGGAATCAGCATGTGCACCCTGCACACTGGCCTCTGAGAGTGGAAGCTGGGGTAAGGGGCACAGCATGAGGTTGGTGCATCACCTGTCCCATTGACCTGGCCAACACTGCTCTCCTCCACATCTACCACAAAAGCCTCCAGCTTTGTCAAAGCAGCACAAAGGCGGTGTGTGCTCCAGCTGGTCAGTCAGTGAGGGCAGGGAGGGAATCACCAGCGATCCCCAGACCAACCTGCCCACTAACTCTGGACAACACCTGGACAATGGGGCGGGGCCTAGGGTGGGCGGGGCAGTACGCTCGATAGTGATTGGCCGCATCCGGTGGGGCGGGACTTCGAAAGCTGCCGGCCTGTTCCGGCAGCGCGCGGAGATTGGTGGAGCGCTGGGTGGGCGGGGTCTGGCGGTGCGCAGGGATTGGTGAAGCGCTGGGCGGGCGGGGTCTGGCGGTGCACAGGGATTGGTGGAGCGCTGGGTGGGCGGGGTCTGGCGGTGCGCAGGGATTGGTGGAGCGCTGGGCGGGCGGGGTCTGGCGGCGTGCGAGGATTGATGGGGCGCTGGGTGGGAGGGGTCAGCAGGTGCGGGGGGACTGGTGTAGCCCTGGGTGGGCGGGGTCTGGCGGCGCGCGGGGATTGGTGTAGCCCTGGGTGAGCGGGCTCTGGCGGCGCGCGGGGATTGGTGTAGCCCTGGGTGAGCGGGCTCTGGCGGTGCGCGGGGATTGGCGTAGCCGTGGGTGGGCGGGCTCTGGCGGCGCGCGGGGATTGGTGTAGCCCTGGGTGGGCGGGCTCGAGCGGCGCGCGGGATCTCTCTCAGTCGGAGCGGCGCTGACTCGTGATGGAGGCGAAAGTTCTGAGGGGCAAGGAGCTGGCAGAGTAAGTGTGGCCCGGGCCCGGGGCAGGGAGCGGGAGCACGGCCTCGGCCTGACAGCAGCTGAGCCAGCCCCGGCACTGTCACTGCGCTGAATCCAGACTTTGACCTCAGGGGCACGGTCCAGGTGTTACTGCTCGAACTACGCTTCATCCTCCCCGCCGCATGGGGCACTTTGTGGCATCGTGCCCACGGAGCGCGTGACCCTCTGCTGGGCGACCCGGCCCCGCTCCTCGCCTCTGGGCATGCGCATCAGCCTGGGTGCGAGTGTGAAGTTGCATTTAGATAGCGCCTTTCTTATCTTCGGGCAAGCGCTTTGCTGCAGCCAATAAATTGTGTGGAAATTCTGCTGCTTCAGTGTTGTCCCAAACTGCACAGCAAGATCCACACAGGCAGCGAGATGATGTGTTTTTGTGGTGATGATAAAGGGAATCTGCTGGACCCAGAGGAGGGGGAGTCCAGTGAACCCGGGGGGGGGGGGGGGGAGAGGAGAGGAAGAGTCCAGTGAACCCGGGGGGGGGGGGGAGGAGAGGAGAGGAAGAGTCCAGTGAACCTGGGGGGGGAGAGGAGAGGAAGAGTCCAGTGAACCTGGGGGGGGGAGAGGAGAGGAAGAGTCCAGTGAACCTGGGGGGGGGGAGAGGAGAGGAAGAGTCCAGTGAACCTGGGGGGGGGAGAGGAGAGGAAGAGTCCAGTGAACCTGGCGGGGGGGAGAGGAGAGGAAGAGTCCAGTGAACCTGGGGGGGGGAGAGGAGAGGAAGAGTCCAGTGAACCTGGGGGGGGGGGAGAGGAGAGGAAGAGTCCAGTGAACCTGGGGGGGGAGGGGGAGGAGTCCAGTGAACCGGGGGGGGGGGGGGGGGGAGGGGAGGAGTCCAGTGAACCGGGGGGGGGGGGGGGGAGGGGGAGGAGTCCAGTGAACCGGGGGGGGGGAGGGGGAGGAGTCCAGTGAACCTGGGGGGGGGGGGGAGGAGGAGTCCAGTGAACCTGGGGGGGGGAGAGGAGAGGAAGAGTCCAGTGAACCTGGGGGGTGGAGAGGAGAGGAAGAGTCCAGTGAACCTGGGGGGGGGGAGGAGGAGTCCAGTGAACCTGGGGGGGGGAGAGAGGAGGAGTCCAGTGAACCTGGGGGGGGGAGAGAGGAAGAGTCCAGTGAACCTGGGGGGGGGGAGAGAGGAAGAGTCCAGTGAACCTGGGGGGGGGGGGGGAGGAGTCCAGTGAACCTGGGGGGGGGGGGGGAGGAGTCCAGTGAACCTGGGGGGGCGGGGGGAGGAGTCCAGTGAACCTGGGGGGGGGGAGGAGGAGTCCAGTGAACCTGGGGGGGGGGGGGGGAGGAGGAGTCCAGTGAACCTGGCGGGGGGGGGGGAGGAGAAGTCCAGTGAACCTTGGGGGGGGGGAGAGGAGGAGTCCAGTGAACCCGGGGGGGAGGGGGGGGGAGAGGAGGAGTCCAGTGAACTGGTGGGGGGGGGGGGAGTCCAGTGAACCCAAATGTGGGGTATCTGGTGAATTTTGCACCCCACTTTGTGGACAAAGTTTTGGTCTGAAGGTGCTGCTGGCACTGCTGCACCCTCAGTACTGCAGCAGAGCAATCAGCCTCACTTCTGGAGTGGGGGTAATCCCGTGGTGTTCTCATGTCAACTTGGGGAGTGAACACTGAGTCTAGCAAGACACATCCCCGGAATGGTAGCTTCTAAATCTGGAACAATCCAAAGGTGGAAAAGAATCAAATAATCCAGGACTGCATTAGTGTGAGCCCAGAGTATCAGGAGAGAAATAGAAGGAGACGTGACAACGGGAGAGGGGGTTGCAGGAGAGGTGAAAGAAGTGACATGCTCAGGTCTGGACCAGTTGGTCCGGCGCAGTAAGAAGGCTGACAACACCAGGTTTACCAGTTGATCCGTGCAGTTGACATTGTCCACATGGACTTTGACAAGTACTGCATGGTTAGTTGTTGCATAAGGTTAAATCACACGGGATCCAGGGTGAGGTAGCTAAATGGATACAAAACTGGCTTGATGACAGAAGCCAGAGGGTGGTTGTAGAGAGTTGTTTTTCAAACTGGAGGCCTGTGACCAGTGGTGTGCCTCAGGGATTAGTGCTGGGTCCACTGTTATTTGTCATTTATATTAATGATCTGGATGAGAATTTAACAGGCATGGTTAGTGAGTTTGCAGCTGACAGCAAGATTGGTGGCATAGTGGACAGTGAAAAAGGTTATCTTGGATTGCAACGGGATCTTGATCAATTGGGCCAGTGGGCTGACGAATGGCAAATGGAATTTAATTTGGATAAATGCGAGGTGATGCAGTTTGGTAGATTGAACCAGGGCAGGACTTACTCAGTTAATGGTGGGGCGTTAGGGAGAGTTGCAGAACAAAGAGATCTAGGTTCACAGCTCCTTGAAAGTGGAGTCACAGGTGGACAGAGTGGTGAAGAGGGCATTCGGCATGCTTGGTTTCATCAGTCAGAACATTGAATACAGGAGTTGGGATGTCTTGTTGAAGTTGTACAAGACATTGGTAAGGCCACACTTGCAATACTGTGAGCAATTCTGGTCACCCTATTATAGAAAGGATATTATTAAACTGGAAAGAGTGCAGAAAAGATTTACTAGGATGCTACTAGGACTTGATGGATTGAGTTATAAGGAGAGGCTGGATAGACTGGGACTTTTTTTTCTGGAGCATAGGAGGCTGATGGGTGATCTTATAGAGATCTATAAAATAATGAGGGGCACAGACAAGCCAGATAGTCAATATCTTTTCCTAAAGGTAGGGGAATCTAAAACTAGAGGGCGTAGGTTTAAGGTGAGAGGGAAGAGAAACAGAAGGGTCCAGAGGGGCAGTTTTTTCACACAGAGAGTGGAGAGTGTCTGGAACAAGCTGCCAGAGGTAGTAGTAGAGGTTTTTGAATTTTGTCTTTTAACAAGCATTTAGACAGTTACATTGGTATGACGGGTATAGGGGGATATGGGCCAAACACGGGTAAATGAGACTCGCTTAGCGGTTTAAAAAAAGGGCTGCATGGACAAGTTGGGCCGAAGGGCCTGTTGCCATGCTGTAAACCTCATGCCTCTAAGATAGAGGGAAACCATCAGGAGGGAGGCAATGCTGGGAAACATTTGACGTAGGCATTGTTGAGTCAACTTGGCACGCTGCTAGCCGTGCGACCAGTGGAATGAAGAGTGAGGAGGCAGAATGGATGGTGGAGGCAGTCAGTGGTTGTCAAGTTGGAGGTTACCACAGGCAGTGGAGAAACAGACCACAGTGTGGAGCGGGAACTGGGCTGTAGCCAGCTTATCACTGAAGGATAGTCACACAGTCAGCAGTAACGCAGGGAGATAAGCGAGACAGAGTTACAGCGGCAATGATTTACATTTTTTATAGAGCCGTTATAGTAAAACATATAATAAAACGTATTTCACAGGAGTGATTCTCAAACAGAATCTTGCAGCATCTTTGGGAAGGTGGCCAAAGACTGGGTCAGGGAAGTGGATTGTAAGGAGCATCTTAAAGGAGACAGAGGTGGAGAGAATGGCAGAGCTCTGGGGCCCAGGCTGCTGGCTTTAACTCAGAATTAAAATCAAAATACTGCAGGTGCTGGAAATATGAAATAAAAAGATTCGTACAGCCTTGGAATATTAACTCTATTTCTCTCTCCCCAGATGCTGTCTGACCTGCTGAGTTTTTCCAGCATTTTCCGTTTTTATTATAGCTGGATTTATCTTTGTGGAGAAACAGGGTGGGATTTACCACACAACCTGCTGCATGTCTTGTGGTGGCGGTGAAATCTGATCCCACCGTTATCAATGGGGTTCCCTGGGGGTGCACCATGGGCGGGACCGGAAGGGCCCTCGGGACTGAACGGCCAGAAAGTTCCAACCAGAGTTCGAAGTCCCGAGAAGTTTAGGAATTTCAGAGTCACGTTTGAACGAAGATTCTGTGCTGAATGATGGAAGCAGAGAGCAGGCCTGGCTCACAGCAGGACAGTAAGCGCAAGGGGCAGGAATCTCCCAGCTGCGCTCGGGGAAGCGTGCAGTCGCGATTTAAGCCAAGTGAATTTAAAAGATCTGGGGGAGAAAGGGCAACTGGATCGCAAAGGATAAAAGCAACTTACTGTGGATGCTGGAATCTGAAACCAGCAGAGAAAATGCTGGAAAATCTCAGCAGGTCTGGCAGCTTCTGTAAGGAGAGAAAAGAGCTGACGTTTTGAGTTCAGACGACCCTTTGACACGGGGTGAAACGTCAGCTCTTTTTTCTCCTCACGGATGCTGCCGGACCTGCTGAGATTTCCCAGCATTTTCCCTTTTGGATTTGCACAGGAGCTGGCCAGGGAACTGCCAGAGTAGGTGCCACCGTTTAATGCAGGATTTTCTATTAAGAGACTGCAAGGTGCGTATCTGGTGAACCTCCCTTCAACGCCAGTCAGCACCTTCACACTGAGATGTGTAAGCCCCATTCTCTGAAACATCTTTCATTTTATTCACTGTGGTACAGGCATGTTCTGAAACCATGGCCAAGCCACATTAACTAAGGTTAATTACAGGGAGGGACTACACAAACCAGCGTTGTATTCCCTGGAACTTGGAAGGTTAAGGGTGATTTGGTCAAGATATTGAGGGGAACAAATAGGATAGAGAGAAAGCGTGAAACTCCTGCTGTTTGGGAAATTGAGGAGCAGGAAATTAAAGACTAAAAATTCGAGCCAGCTGTTTCAGCAGTGTAATTAGTAAACAGTTGTAGACAAAAAAGGTGGGAGAAATGTAACTTTGAATTGATGCTGTATCAATTGTTAATTTAAAAATGAGATTGACAGATTTTTGTTAACCATTTGATTTGTTATTGTCACATGTACTAACATACAGTGAAAAGTATTGTTTCTTGCACGATAGACAGTTTATTGTTCACAGAGAAGGAGAGTGTGTAGAATGTAGTGTTACAATCATAGCTAGGGTGTGGAGAAAGATCAACTTAATGCAAGGTAGGTCCATTCAAAAATCTGTCAACAGCAGGGAAGAAGCTGTTCTTGAGTCGGTTGGTACATGACCTCAGATTTTTTTATCTTTTTCCTGATGAAAGAAGGTGGAAGAGAGAATGTCCGGGGTACATGGTAAACCAAAGGTATTGTTGGATATGGGGAAAGGTGGACGTGTGGAGATTGGTGGCACAACAGTCACAATCTCGTTGAATGGTGAAATAGACTCAAGAACTTCCTTTTGTTCCCATATTCTTGAATCAGCTGCTCATGATTGCTTTGTGCCTCTGTGGAATGCAGAGGATATTTTCCTGCATTTTCTGAGCTTAATGAGCAGTGTCATGTGTGGCACCGGGAGGAACCTGGCTGTTCTTTCGCACTCTGGGATTTTTGCCATCTAGTTCGATAGGCCTCTGTTTAACCTCTCTGAAAGGTAGTGCCATCTCTGCCTCCTGCCCTGTGTCTATTATCGGGCAAGTGACCCTGAACTCCTGCTATTACTATACCACAAGCATCAGTTACAAACAGCTGTTTAAACCATAGTAAGCATACTGGCTCTTTCAGAGTAAGCCTCTATCTTCCTGTGCCTGTTACTGTGCACCCTACAACAGAAACTTTGCAATTAACAAGGGCTGTGTATTTTAAAGCAATTCTGTTGTGTGAAACTAAGACTGTGTCATTGGTTAAAAATGAACTTCCAGGCCAAACTCATCGATACCTCAGATTGTGAACCAAGAAGTATTAGTCCAACAAATATCAAAGCTTCTGTTCCCTGGTGAGATTTTGGACCCCAGCCAGCCTCCCAAGTGGATGGAAAAGATCTCATGTACCATCTTGAAGGAAAAAACCCTCTCATTGAGCCCAGGCTAGTATTTCTGCTTCTATCAAAATCACACGAACAGATTTCTCACATTGCTGTTTGTGGGATCTTGCTGTGCATCAATTGGCAGCGGCATTTCCTAGATTAGAACCATGATGGTATTTCAAAAGTGATTCACTGACCTTAAAGCGCTTTCAGGAGCTCTAAGGATAAGAAAGGTGCTGTCGATGGATTCTGTGTACACTGAGTTGGAATGTATTGAGTCAGTGAAAGTGGCTCTCGATGAGGGCTCAGGGATGACTCTGTTTCAGTGTGTAACCAGCACACTGAATCCAGCTGTGACACATGAAGAATAAGCTGGGTGAGCTGTCAAGAGAAACACAGAGCTGTGCTCCACTAAAATGTCCATGCCTTGGGGAGGAGAGGATGAAAAGGTCATGAATGTAGCCCGATCCATCACGCAAACCAGCCTCCCATCCATTGACTCTGTCCACACTTCCCGCTGCCTCGGCAAAGCAACCAGCATAATTAAGGACCCCACGCACCCCGGACGTTCACTCTTCCACTACTTTCCTTCAGGAAAAAGATACAAAAATCTGAGATCACGTACCAACCGACTCAAGAACAGCTTCTTCCCTGCTGCTGTCAGACTTTTGAATGGACCTACCTTGCATTAAGTTGATCTTTCTCTACACCCTAGCTGTGTCTGTAACACTGCATTCTGCACCCTCTCGTTTCCTTCTCTATGAATAGAATGCTTTGTATAGCATGCAAGAAACAATACTTTTCACTATGTTAATACATGTGACAATAATAAATCAATTCCAAACTGCTTTCGCAGAGCTGAAATGGTTTATGGAGACTGGACTCTGAAATTAATTTCTTCTTTTTGTCATTTCAATTGGTTCTAGTGTTGATTTTCTATGCCCTGCGGAGTTGTGTTTTTAACAGCTGGGGGTATTGTGTTTTGAAGATTACTGAATTGTTTTACTTTTAGCTCTTGGTCTGGTTGTTTTTCTCCTAGCTGCCATGTTTCCTGAGTTGGGCAACTTGCCTTTCATCAGACATTGGTCCGTTCGTTCACCTCGGGGAACAGACCAGCGAGAGGAGTGTACCCCTGTCTATCTGAAATACTTCACTCAGCCTGGCACTGCTCCCTTAACCTAGCAGGTTCAAAACTACCACCACCCTAATCCCCAAACCTCATTCAACCCTTTGACTGGTCTATTCATGTTCCATTAAGTCCAGGACTCCAAAAAACTGATAAGTGCAAGAGGCTGCAAGGAGGATATTGTAGAAAATATAGAGGACAATAGCAAAAGAAAGAGAGAAGTGGTATTTAAATAGCACGCTTGACAATCTAAACACCAGTGCAATGTTAACATCTACCTGTAACCAGAGGAGATGCTCAAAGCCCCTCACTGTAGACACAGGATTCAGATGGAGCTTGATGTTTTAAGGTGGGCTGGGTGTGAGGGGAGGGCGTGATACTAATCCTGTGTTAACACTGCTCTGGTTAGTACCAGTGAGGGACTGTGCAGATTTAAATACCAGAACTCCACTTTGTTGTCTAATGAGGGGCATGCACACGGTGGGTCGTGAGTGGGCTGCTCTTGGATGTTTCGAGAGTGGCCTAGTACTTCGCGTCGTGTGTGTGCTTAAAACTGGACCAGTAGATGGGCACCACAACAGCTCAGTGACTATCACTGCTAGCCGTGCAGATACATGGATTTGGGCCAGTGTCTGTGGGAGTTTGCGCGTTCTCCCTGTGGTTGCTTGGGTTTTCTCCGGGTGCTCCGGTTTCCTCCCTCACCCCAAAGATGTGCTCTTAGGCTGATTGGTGTAACAAATTGTCCCTAAATTATTCTCCCCTGAATCTGGTCCCCAATGGGGGTACCATACGCATACACACGGGTCAAGGTAGGTGTAGGAAAATGCTTTGTTAAGATGGCGGCGCGGGCTCGTTGGGCCGAAGGGCCTCTTTCCCGTGCTGTGTTGTTCGTTGTTCTTTGTTTTGTTCTGTTCACTGTGAGCCAATCCTGCAATGAGATGTTGAGAGAAGGCAAAAACAGCATTTTTATTATGTGTAGGCTGCTTATTCTTGTGACTTTGGTCTTTTTCTTGTGACTTTGAGGATTTGGTTATTGCTCACACCTTGTTTAAACTCTCCTGACTTGCGCTCAAATGAGTTAGGTGTGACTTTGCTTTGTGTCTCGAGAGAGTCCCCAATTCTCCTGCAGACCGTGTGCGCGTATGTCTCTCTCTTTCTCTCTCTATCTGTGCCTGTGTGTGTGTGTGTGTGTGTGTGTGTGTTTGTGTTTGCTTGTGTGTTGATTACAGTAAGGCTACAGTGTAAATCTCTTGCTTTGAAAGAATGTAGGAGACATCTATAAAGATCGTTACTCACCTTTCTTTGATGTTTACACAAGTCATGTTAGTGCAGTGGGTGCTTGGCTACGGGGTGAATACAAGTCATGGAGTTTGACAGCGCAGAAAGAAGCCCTTCATGTTTGTTCCGGCCATCAAACACCTATCAATTCCAATCCCGTTTTCCAGCACTTGCGCTGTAGCCTTGTATACTATGGTATTTCAAGTGCTCATCTAAATAAGAACATAAGAAATAGGAGCAGGAGTAGGCCATCTAGCCCTTCGAGCCTGCCCCGCCATTCAATAAGATCATGGCTGATCTGTCGCTGCTCGTTCCACTTTCCCGCCCTCTCCCCATAACCCTTAATCCCCTCTCTTATCAAGAACCCATCAACCCGCTTCTTAAAAATATTTAGCGAGGCAGCCTCCACCACTTCAACGGGCAGAGAATTCCAGAGATTCACCACCCTTTGAGTGAAGAAGTTCCTCCTCAACTCCGTTCTAAACCGCCTCCCCTTTATCTTGAGGCTGTGTCCCCTAGTCCTACTGTCTTTTTTGAGCGGGAAGTGTCTCTCCACCTCTATCCTATCCATCCCATTCATCATCTTATACGTCTCAATGAGATCTCCCCTCATTCTTCTAAACTCTAACGAGTACAAGCCTAGTTTATTCAGCCTCTCCTCATAGCTCAATCCCCTCAACTCCGGTATCAGCCTAGTAAACCTCCTCTGCACTCCCTCCAGGGCCAAAATATCTTTGCGCAGGTGCGGCGCCCAAAACTGCACACAGTACTCCAGCTGCGGCCTCACCAATGCCCTATACAGCTGCAGCAAGACCTCCCTACTTTTATATTCAATCCCCCTCGCGATGAAGGCCAGCATCCCATTCGCCTTCCTGACCACCTGCTGCACCTGCAAGCTGGGTTTTTGCGACTCATGCACAAGGACCCCGAGGTCCCTCTGCACCGTCGCCTGCTGCAGTTTTTCGCCACGTAAGTAATAGTCCTTCCTACCATTCTTCCTACCAAAGTGGACCACCTCACACTTGCCAACATTAAATTCCATTTGGAATGCTTCTTAAATGTTGAGGGTTCCTGCCTCTACCATCCTTTCAGGCAGAGTTCCAAATTTCCACCACCCTCTGGGTGAAAAAGTTTTAGGAACTTAGGAATTAGAAGCAGAAGTTGGCAAATTCAGCCTTTCAAGCTCGTCATGGCTGATCTCTCCCTGGTCTCAAATCCACCGCCCACCTGTTCCCCATATCCCTTTGTCCCACTCTTTTAAATCTGAAATATATCTATCATCTCACTTGGTTCATTCTCACTGGAACAGTGGAGGTTGACCTGATCGAAGTCTACAAGAGGGGCATGGACAGAGTGGATAATCAGAAGCTTTTTCCCAGGGTGGAATAATCAGTTACGAGGAGGCGTAGGTTTAAGGCGTGAGAGGCAAGGTTTAAAGGAGATGTGTGAGGCAAGTTTTTTGCACAGAAGGTGGTGGGTGCCTGGACCTCACTGCCGGCAGAGATAATGGAAGCAGATACAATAGTGGGTTTTAAGCAGTGTCTAGATAAATGCATAAATAGGATGGGAGTAGAGGGATATGGTTCCTGGAAGAATAGGAGTTTTAGTTCAGTTGGCAGCATGATCGGTGCAGGCTTGGAACGTGGAAGGGCCTGTTCCTGTGCTGTAATTTTCTTTGTTCTAGTTCTTTGTATCTCCTTGAAACCGCTTAATGATTCTGACTCTGCTGTACTATGGGCAGTAAGTTCCACAAATTTCTCACATCTATAAACCGCCTGTCCTTTATCTGAAGTCCTGTGCCCCCTGGTTATTGACCCCTCTGCTAAGCGGAAAAGTTTCTAGTCCAGGCAACTTACGAATGAATAGCATTGGTCAGTAAAGATTTGCTGGAGCACTGGTCACACGGAGTTGATCCAAGCTGAAATTATAATGGCTGGTCGGAGCTGCCACAGATTATTGAAAGGGCAATCTTGAGTTGGTCAGTAGTGCGAAGGGAGATTGGGAGCAGGCATAAAGCAGACGATAACTTCAGGGAGACTTTGAGAGGCAAACCCATATGGCTGGAGTGGTGGGGGGAGGGTGCTGTATGCAGTCCAATCCTTGTTTTCCTGAAATTTAATTATAAAATTGTCACATGATTCTTCTAGAATTACAGAAGCAAATTTAATTATAAATTTATGTTCAGCTCACAAGTGTAGTCACGTTTTCTGTTCATTTCAAATTGCTCATTTTAAAAATCCTTCACCTTTTTCCTGCTGGAAAGGCCGTGGTCACCACACAGCCTTTTGTTAACCTCCTGGGTTTGTTCTCCTTGCTCCTCTGGAAGAGAATGATTCTTGCTGGGTTGCAGCTCTGGGCCAGTTCATCCACAGGAGAATAAGTAAAGTTTATTTATTGACCACAAGTAAAGCTTACATTAACACTGCAATGAAGTTACGGTGAAATTCCTTTAGTGGTCACAGTCCGGCGCCTGTTTGGGTCAATGCACCCTAACGAGCCCGTCTTTCAGAGTGTGGGAGGAAACCCATGCAGACACGGGGAAAATGTGCAGAATCTGCACCCAGCCCGGGAATTGAACCTGGGTCTCTGACGCTGTGAAGAAGCAGCATCGCTAACCATTGTGTAATACGTATTTTCAAAGCACAGTCACTGTTATAGGAAACACAACTGTTAATTTCACACAGCAAGACCCACAGCCAGCAGTGTGACAACGAGCAGATGTAGAGAGATGTATATTGCCCAGGTTTCTGGAGTTAACGCCCTGCTCCTTTCAGTCCTGCAACCTGATCTTTTACATGAAGCATAGAGGGCAGATGGAGCCTCAGTTTAACATCTCTCCTGAAAGATGGTACCAATGACCATACAACGTTCCCTGAGCCCCCCCTCACCCCCGTCTCCCTGCACACACATACACAACTCCCCCCGACACTTCCTCAGAGTCACACTGTGAATATTAGCCTTAGTTGTTAGTGTTTGGAATTCTGGTGAAAGGCAGAATAACTTCTCCAACTGTTGCTGTGTCAGAATTGACATTTCTGTACACCTAGTTAACAAGGACACCGATGTCAGACTCCTATTTATTGACTACAGCTCAGCCTTCAACATTATCATTCCCACAAAACTCATCTCCAAAGTCTGTGACCTGGGCCTCGGCACTTCCATCCGGATCCTGAACTTCCTAACCCACAGACCACAATCAGTAAGGATAGGCAACAACACCTCCACGATCATCCTCAACACTGGTGCCCCACAAGGCTGTGTTTCCGCCCCCCCACTATACTCCTTATACACCTATGACTGTGTGGCCAAATTCCCCTCGAGTTCAATCTTCATTTGCTGATGACATCACCATAAGGGGTCAGATCTGAAACAGTGACAAGACAGACTACAAGAATGAGATAGAGAAGCTGGTGAACTGGTGCGGCAACAATAATCTCTCCCTCAATGTCAATAATACGAAGGAGATTGTCATTGACTTCAAGAAGCATAAAGGAGAACATGCCCCTGTCTACATCAATGGGGACGAAGTAGAAAGTGTCGAGAACTTCATGTTTTTAGGCGTCCAGATCATCAACTACCTGTCCTGGTCCCCCCATGCCAACACTACAGTTAAGAAAGCCCACCAACGTCTCTACTTTTTCAGAAGACTAAGGAAATTTGACATGTCAGCTGGGACTTTGACCAACTTTTACAGATGCACCATAGTAAGCATTCTTTCTGGTTGTATCACAGCTTGGTATAGGCTCCTGCTCTGCCTGAGACTGCAAGGAACGACAAAAGTTGTGAATATAGCCCAATCCATCACACCAATCAGACTCCCATCCATTGACTTTGTGCAAAGCAGCCAGCACACACTACTGCTCTCTTTAGGTCATGAAAGTTTCCCCTTTCTGTTTCCCTTTTCCTCTTTTCCATCTGAAATGCTCCTGAAGGGAGATCATAGAATCCCTACAGTGCAGAGGGAGACAGTTTGGCCCATTGAGCCTGCACCAATCGATCCTACCCTGCCCCTATTCCCATAACCCCTGCATTTACCCTAGCTGGTCCCCCTGTCACTAAGGGCCAGTTTAGCAAGGCCAATTCACCTAACCTGCACATCTTTGGACAGTGGGAGGAAACTGGAGCACCTGGAGGAATCCCACACAGACACAGGGGGAATGTGCAGATTCCACACAGACGGTGACCCAAGGCTGGGAGTTGAACTTGGGTCCGTGGCGCTGTGAGGCAGTGGTGCTAGCCACTGTGCCAGCCACTGTGCCGCCCTTAGATGTTTATTTTATTGCTAGTCTGTTAAAGTTCAACCCGTTGGTGCAATTTTAATGGAGGAATTTGGACCTATTCCTGGCTGGGTGGCCTTGGCAACAAAACCTTCATTAAAAGACGTAAAGTAATCCTGAACTGTGCAGGCTTCTGACTTGGACAGAAGTTTTCCTTGTGCTCTAATCAATGGCGCGATAGACTACTGAAGGATTTGTGTGGGAGGGGAGTGGGGGCACAGGGGAGAGGAATACATCTGAAAATTGTTACTGAATTCACAGGCAATGACCAAACAAACAAGTAAATGTTATCACTGTTCCAACAATCTCCCCAGTCCAGTATTCGCCGGTCTACAAGCTGAATATTGGCACGCTTCGCCACTCTAACCCTGGTGTTATTCTCTGCGTTTCCCTTGGAAATGCACAGGGGAACTGGCTCGCTGTCTCTTGCTGTCCATCTCCACCGGCACTGTAGGCTGCCTGACATGCTCTCCTACCCAGTTAACCTGCTGAAGAATCTGGGTATAGTGAGGACAGTAGCCAGTGTTGTTTCCGGAGCTAAAACCTCAGCGTAAGAACTGCAGTGTTCAGCCAAGCATTTTGTTTTGCTGTGAGTCCTGTCCGAAAGGTCGGGTGTTTAAACCCTCCCCCGTGAGCAAGTAGTGACCATCATCTTCCTCCCCACAGACAGGTCCGACAACGTCTGAAGAATGAAGTGATTCAGATGAAGGAGCAGGTTCCTGATTTCCGACCCGGGCTGGCCATTCTACAGGCGAGTATCAAATCTCAATCACTTGGAGGAGAACCGGTTTGAGTCTCATCCATCTGACTACCCAGATGTGAACTGAATTGGTCTTGTGGGTGCGGCAGAGTGCAGTGAATTTGCCAGTCAGCTGTCTGAGATATACTGGGAAACTCAAAACAATTACTAACACATCAGTAAAAACTTAACAGCTTAATCTGAGGGCAAATCTCCTGGACCAGGAGTGTGATAGTGAGTGAGGAAGCAGCTGTGATTTAAACACACACACACACACACACACACACACACAGTCATCTCCGCACTGAGAATCAGCGTGGCTGGCTGGGGATGTGTTATTGTGATGTTGAAACTGAGCTCACTGTCCGAGCAGTAAGTTGAGCTGCCGTACTCGCCACCGGGCAGTGTGGGGGTGATTCATGCTGCCAGAGACACCTTTTTGATGTTACCTACCAGTTTTAACGGCCTGTGTGGAGTTGCACGTTCTCCCTGTGCCTGCGTGGGTTTCCTCCCAGAGTCCATAGATGTGCTGGTTAGGTGGATTGGCCGTGCTAAATTGACCCCAAGTGTTAGAGGGATTAGCTAAGGTAAATGTGTGGGGTTCCGGGTACAGGGCCTGGGTGGGATTGTGGTCGGTGCAGACTCGATGGGCAGAGTGGCCTCATTTTGCACTGTAGGGATTCTCTGACTAACTTGATGCAGCCCCATTTTAAATAGAGCAGTCGGAGATTAACCATTGGTTCTAGGTGAAGGAAACAGCAAATAGGAACCGGGGTGGGGCTGTGGGGGGCTGGTGGGGCGGGGCGGAACTCGGCCTTTCCCATCTCCTTTGCTTGTGTATGGGCAGCAGAGCTGGTGGGATTGCCTCTTGCAGTGCGATGTTTAAACATTAGGTGAGATTTATCTTTGTGAATTGTGGAGATATGTTCTGAGGGCTCCCACTCGCTGCACCAAACAATTCCAGCTCCAATACAGTAAAACTGCTTGAAAATCAACCCGAGACTCCAAACCTGAGGCTGTAATAAGACCAGACACGGGAAGTTTCACCTGTCCTTGGTTTTGAATCCGGGTCCTGATCGTGTTGAGCTGGTGGCAACATTGCATCCCATAGCCAGGCTCTTTAGAGTGTGTTTATTCAGCTTCTGATTCACATCTTTCTCTCAATACCTTTTCCCCTCCCCTCCTCTCCTCTCCCCCACCTCCACATCCTTCCCCTCCTTTTGCCTCCCTTTCATTCCCCCCACCCACCTACCCACACTCCCACCCACCTGCACTTTCTCCCCTTCCTTCTCCAGGTCGGAGACAGAGATGATTCGAACCTGTACATCAGTATGAAGCTTAAAGCTGCAGCTGAGGTAGGAACTGGCATTCGCTCTGTTACACAAGCCGTCTGTAATTACAGTGTGGGGCTGTTTATTGGAACAATCTTTCCCTGCGCGTAGGAATCTCTGGGTCTGGCCTCCACATAATCCAATTCCCTCTTCTGCAATCCAACTTAAAAAGCAGAGACATAATAAATGTGTATACAGACCTTGTGTAGACCACACTTAGAGCTCTGTTCTGGTCTCGATATTGTAAAAGGGACATCAAGAAACTGGAGAAAGTTCCAAAAGATAACTGACACCAGAGTTGAGAGGTTATGCCAGTTGGGAAAGATTGAAGAGGCTGAGACTCTACTCACAGCCAAACTGAGAAGTGGCTGAATAAATTAGGAGAGTATTCAATCATGTTAATGTGAAGTGGGGATGCCTGTTTACAGGGGAACCCAAAGCCACAGCTCAAAGTTTAGTCATTAATAAATCTACTAGAAGAAACCCAGAGTGATTTAAGATGGGAAATTTGCGACCTCAGGTGTTTGGAGGCAGTGGTGTAGTGATGATGCCACTAGACTAGTAATCCAGAGGCCCAGGGAACGCAGGTTCAAATCCCACTACAGCTGATAGAATTTGAATTAAATTAGTTAGCCTGGAATGTAAAGCTAGTCTCAGTAATGGTGACCATGAAACTATCATGGCTTTAAATTAAGGGGTGGTAGTTATAGGACGGATGTCAGGGGTAAGTTCTTTACCCAGAGGGTGGTGAGGGATTGGAATGCCCTGCCTGCTGCAGTTGTAAATGTGCCTAGTTTGGGGGCGTTTAAGAGATCCGTGGATAGGTTTATGGATGAAAAGGGATTGGTTTAGTTTAGAGGGTCATTGTTTTTTAACTGGTCGGCGCAACATCGTGGGCCGAAGGGCCTGTTCTGCGCTGTAATGTTCTATGTTCTATCATCGATTGTCATAAAAACAACTGGTTCACTAAACTCCTTTAGGGAGGGAAATCTGCCATCCTTACCTGGTCTGGCCTACATGTGACTCCAGACCCACAGCAGTGTGACTGACTCTTACATGCCCTCTGAAATGGTCTAGCAAGCCACTCAATTCAAGGGCGGTTAAGGATGAAAATAAATGCTGGCCCAGCCAGCGATTACCCTCGTCCCATGAAAGAACAAAGAAAAAACATTGAGGTGAACCGTACAGGTGTATTTAAGGAAAAGTTTTAAGAATAAAGACTAAGGGGTGAGCCATTCAAAGAGCCAAGAAAATTACAGCACAGGAACAGGCCCTTCGGCCCCTCCAAGCCTGCACCGACCGTGCTGCCCGACTGAACTAAAACTCCCTATCCTTCCGGGGACCATATCCCTCTATCCCATCCTATTCAGGTATTTGTCCAGACACCCCTTAAAACTCACTATTGTATCTGACCCCACTGCCTCCCAGTTCCAGACACCCACCGTCCTCTGTCAGGCTTGAGATGGGGAAGAATTTCTTCACTCAAGAGAGTTGTGAACCTGTGGAATTCTCAGTCACAGAAAGCTGTTGGGGCCAGTTCATTAGATATGTTCAAGAGGGAGCTGGACATGACCCTTGTGGCTAACGGGATCAAGGGTTATGGAGAGAAAGGGGGAGTGGGGTACTGAAAGTGCATGATCAGCCATGATCATATTGAATGAGGGTGCAGACTCAAAGGGCCGAATGGCCTACTCCACCTATTTTCTGTGTTTCTAAAGCTGGATAAATACTTACAGGAGAAAGGATTGGATGGTTATACTGACATGGTGAAATGAAGACGTCAAGGGTGAGATATTACAGGGTGGGAAGAGGCTTTTGTGCCGTTTTTGTGATGTTGGTTTGCTGTAATCCCTGAATGCTACAACTCAGCTGGTGGGTCAGGGGTAAGTGACAGAAAAGCAGCCAGTGACTGCCTCTCTTACCCTCCCCCCAGCCTCTGCTCAGTGTTTAGCCGAAAGCTGAGCTTGGCTAGTGGCCGTCAGGCTTTGAGAGCAGCAGGAAAGGCCGCGTTTGAGAGCAGCAGGAAAGGCCGCGTTTGAGAGCAGCAGGAAAGGCCGCGTTTGAGAGCAGCGGCCAGACCGCGTTTCTGCACGCAGCCGGACCGCGTGGAGATGACACTGCAGCATTTTGAGTTTGATCGTCAGTAAAATTTCACTGTTCTGTCTTTCAGTTTGTTCTAATGTTCATATCTATTCCTTCCTGTAGATTGGGATGAACGCCAACCATGTGAAGCTGCCAAAAACTGCCACCGAAGATGAGGCAAGAATAACTCCTACTATTTCCCCAACAGATGTTTCTCTTCCCACTCTCTCTGAAAGCTCTGACTCTCACTGCGATACAGGGCTCTCAGGCTTAACCCTTTCCCTCCACTGAGTGTTTCATAAGTGTCCCCTCCCTGGGTGTGAATCCAGATGTTGAACGTCAGCAGAATGTTGAACCTGGGAGGTCCTGGTTCCATCCTCACTCTCCAACTATAGATTCTCAAACAACAGCTGAACCCAGGTTTGCTTTAACCTCTTCTTACTCAGAAGGCCACGAAACTAGCTGCACCTCAGTGGAGACCAGCTAAGTCAATGCAAACTCTGGCATAACAATAATGTTTGTTCCCCAAACTGAAAAGCTAACCCTGTACAGAAGTCACTGCGAGATCACATTACCAAAGAGTTTCACTTTGTCTCATTCAACTCAGACTGTAAGGCCGGAATTTTACTGGCACACCCAACCCGTAATCGGAGTGGGCAATGCTCGCAGAATGGCATTCTCCGTTGGCCTCGGGTGGGATCTTATGATCCATGGGTGAGGCAGTAAAATTCCAGCATAACTGCCTGCTCCTATTCATGTTTATTTGGGAATCTATGGGACAGTGGTCCTACTCAGGTTTATTTGGGAATCTATAGGATAGTGATCCCATTCGGAGTGTTTTCCAGATGTTTTGCTGTGTTGGTTGGATTTGGGTCATCTCGCTAATTGTCCTGTTGTTGATGTGTACAGGTGCTGAGTAACATCACTCAAATTAATGAGGATCCCACTGTGCATGGACTCATTGTCCAGCTCCCGCTGGACTCCATTAACCCCATTGACGTTGAAAAAGTAACAAATGCAGTTGCCCCCGAGAAGGATGTTGATGGGTAAGAATGGAGCGGTTTTGTACTCAAGCTTGTGGGCTTTCAGTGTACAGTGATCTAAGAGTAGACTCTGGGAGCCCAGGTTCATGTCCCAGCAACTGGAGTATATCACCTTGAGCCAGACTGCGGATTGAAACAGGATCTCTCTGGTTCTGTGTCAGACTGGGTGGTGCAGTTCTGGCTAATTCAATCAACAAAGAGGAAGTGAAGTCCCAGTTTCTTGGCTGGAGTGGGGATCGGGAAAGTATTTCTCGTCCAAAACACTCCCTATTCCTAAGTGCTTGCAAGAATCCAGGTTCTTTGTAATAAGACCTTCAGTGCTTATCTGCTCCATGATAACAGAGAAAAGAAAGATATATATTTCATCACCTAACTGTGTCTCAAAAGTGCTGTACAGCCAATGAAATACTTTACTGAAGTGTAGTCACTGTTGTAGGAAAAGCAGTAACCAATCTGCACACAGTAAGACCCCACAGTCTGCAGCACGATGATGACCAGATCATTTGTGTGTTTTAATGATATTAATTGAGGGATAAACGTGACTCAGAATTCAGGATGGGAGCAATTCTGTCCACCCAAGCAGCGAGGGCCGTGACTGCGGGGTGGGATGCTGTAGGTCAGCTCTCAGTCCAGACTAACATCACTGATAGCAGAGCAGAGACAAGGGCACTTCCTGATTTCCGAACTGAGAATGCCCCTGGTGAGGCTGGCGTTAATTGGCATTCCCTAGTTGTGCTGAGGAGCAACACTGGGGAGGTGATGGCCTAGTGGTATTATCATAGACTGAATCCAGAATCTCAGCTAATGTTCGTGGGACCTGCGTTCGAATCCCACCATGGCAGATGGTGGAATTTGAATGTTTTAAAAATCTGGAATTACGAATCTACTGACGACCATGAAGCCATTGCCGATTGTTGGAAAAACCCATCTGGTTCACTGATGTCCTTCAGGGAAGGAAATCTGCTCTCCTTACCCGGTCTGGCCTACATGTGACTCCAGAACCACAGCAATGTGGTTGACTCTTAACTGCCCTCAGACAACTAGGATGGGCAATAAATGCTGGCCAGCCAGCAACGCCTATGTCCCACGAATGATTAAAAAATTTCCACAGATTAATATATTTGGAAGAAGAGAAAGGGTGGGCGAGAGGACATGAACTATGATCAGGCACTCAGCTATTATTGAAATTTCCAAACTGTCTTATCAGGGTTAGATGCTGCAGATTGTGAGTGTGATCGTACAGCAGATGCTTACGAGGTGTTTTTTCCGGTATCTGATGGACTGGATTCACAGTGGATGATACAATGGTTGTTGTTTAAACACCATATTGACTATTGTTCTCTATAGATTAACCAGCATTAATGCAGGGAAGCTGGCTCGCGGAGACCTGGGAGATTGCTTCATTCCCTGTACTCCCAATGGCTGCCTGGAGCTGATTAAACAGACAGGTAGGAACAGCAGAACAGAAATGGCAGCAGAACAAGCTACACGGCTCCTCGAGCCTGCTCTGACATCCGTACAGACCACGGAGTAATCTTTATATCCAGCTTTCCCGTCTGGTCCCAGATCCCTTGATTCCACCGTGTCCAAACATCTGTTGACTTCAGGCCAAATATAGTCAACACCTGATGAGCAACAGCGTTCTGGAATAAAGAATTCCAAAGACAAGACGTTTCCCCTTCAACCAAAAGAGAAAATGCTGGAAAATCTCAGCAGGTCTGGCAGCATCTGTAAGGAGAGAAAAGAGCTGACATTTCGAGTCCAGATGACCCTCTGTCAAAACATTTCTTCTTATCTCCGTCCTAAATGGCTGACCCTTTATTCTGCATTTGTCGCCCCAGTTCCACATTCTGTGTTGGTGTTTATGTTCCACTCGATCAACGTGAACCTCTATTTCCTTCGCTTTGATGTGCTAACCTGGCCTGGCCTTCCCTCAAATGCACCAGTTCCAGCATCATCCTTTCACTTTCTTTTTCACCTTCCCCGGTGCCTCTGCACAATTTCTCCTAATACGGAGACCAGAGGGATTCACTGGGAACTTTAACGAAATTGGGGCAACCCAATGGCTCCTGATTATTTATTAAGAAAAGGCTCCAGGCTCGTTATCTCTCAGCTCAGATCCTGACCTCAACTCCACTGCCTCCGGAACCCTTGATTTTCACGTTGATCAAAATCTAACTCAGCCTCAAATAGTTTCGATGATCCAGCCTCCACTGCTCTGTGGGGAAGTGTATTCCTCAGACAATGACGCTTCTCATCTCTGTCTTAAATGGAAGGCCACTTGTTTTGAAACTGTGCCAGCAAGCTCTGGGTTCCCCAACAAGGGGAAACATCTTCCAACACCTATGCTATCGAACACCCTCACTGATAGCTCCCACAGACTGGAGAATTTGTGCAAATCTCTCTCATAAGCTGCTCAGACTGTGGCTCAATTAAACATTTTTAAACAGCTTATTAACAAAATTTACTTAATCAAGGGTTACCAGGTGGTTTTGGAAATGAGAGTTATCAATCAGCCATGATCTAATTTAAATGGTAAAAAATGGCTAAATTGCTTTACTTCCGAGCTCCACATGTTCACAGAGGATCAGTCCTGCTGCTCTGAGCCTGATAGAGTTCTGATCCGTGTGTCTCAAGAATGAAATAAGGGTTAACACATTAATAATAACAGTTTTGATGCTGAGATTAAGCTGGATGATGTCAGTCTGACAATTACTTGTAAAATTGTGGGCATATATGGGGATAGGGCCTGGGTGGGATTGTGGTTGGTGCAGACTGCATGGGCCGAATGGTCTCCCTCTGCACTGTAGGGATGTTGTTCTCTGACGTTGAGTGCTTTGTTGCTGCAGGTGTGAAGCTGGCAGGATCTCGGGCTGTCGTCATTGGAAGGAGCAAGATAGTTGGCGCTCCCATGCGTGACCTTCTGGTGGCGAACAGTGCCACCGTAACCACGTGCCATTCCAAGACAGCTGACCTCCAGGGAGAGGTAAGAGGTTCTGCAGCGATCATCGGCACCAATTAATCCTGCTCGGGCGAAATCTCCCCAATCTTAACTGAGGGAGTTTGGGGAGGGGTAAGGAGGAGACTGAGTGAAGAGTCTTGTCTTGAAGAGCTGATGAGGTTGTCTCTGACATTGGGCTTGTTGGGGAAAGTGAATCAGAGGTTATGGAAAAGACAGGCTGTATTTCTGGGTTATTGCTGATTGAGGTGAGGAGATCTGCCTCCATGAGCCACTCCTATCTGTGCAGTAAATCTGGATGGTATTGAGAGAAATGTGTGGACAAATTTAACGTTTACAGCACTGGAGGAGGCCATTCAGCCCATCATGTCTGCACCAGCTCTCTGACTGAGTGAGCCTGCTGGCATCATTTCCCCACCTTCTTTCCACAACTCTGTACATTCTTCCTGATCCGATAACATTTCCCTTTGAAATGTTTTAATGGAACCGGTCTCCACCACGCTGTCAGGCAGTGTATTCCAAACCCTTATCCTCCGCTCATTATTGCTTCTTTTACCAGTTACTTTAAATCTGTGCTTCTCGTTCGCAACCCTTTCACCACCTGGAGAATTGGTGATGGGGAGAAGGCAGGAGAATGGGGATGAGAAAAATATCAGCCATGATTGAATGGCAGAGCAGACTCGATGGGCCGAGTGGCCTCGTTCTGCTCCTATGTCTCATGGTCTTATGGAGTGAACTCCCATGTGGTTTCTGAGGGGAAGATGTGACCAGGCTGAGTGCCTGTCAGGTAGTGAACTAGCCAGCGTTGGGCCTTGTCCAGGGTTCAGGACCATGGAGAGTGGAATGTTCCTTCTTCCCCAGAGCTGCCAGCCAGCGCCACCAGGCTTCGTGGCTGCTGTCGGTAATGCAGCCTTGGATTGCAGGGGGATGCAGGGCGCGTGTGAGTGACGACGGGAAGAGTGGGATCACAGGAGAGAAGGGCTCACCTTCTTGATGAGCACCACGTTCCACCCGCACCCCCACCCCATGCCCAGTGGCCTTCAGGGGAATGGGAAAACCACAGTAGATCAGGATGAAGGATAATTGGTGAATGGGTGGGTTTCTGCCGTGGGGCTGTTCCTGCCTCCAGCTGAGTCACGGGAGATTATCCCACTGCCGCACAGTCTCTCGTGGTTAAGTGAGCACAGTCGATCTTGCCACTGTCAGGGAGTGTGTTAAACCCAGCCTGTCCATAAGCAGTGAGTAATTCCATCACAAGGTGGCACCAGGGAGCCAGTTTCTCTAAATCACCAAGTGGAACTATTCCATATTTTGTATATTTCCCCCTTTCACCCCCACAAAACATAACAGATTCTTTCCCTCTGAAAATAGACTGCGTGCAGATCAGCCCAACAACATCCCCGTTTTAAAGTTTTCATCCTGATATTCAAATTCTCCAATGCCTCTCTCTCTTCCTCTATCCTGCTGCTCCTGAGATTACAGAATTGTTACAGTGCAGATAAAGGCCATTCGGCCCAGCTGGGTCAGGTCACTGGGGGATGGTATTATCACCCCTCGTTCCCACTGCATCCAGTTATCACCTCCCTCCAGTGGGCAGCCCATCCATTGACTCTGTCTACACTTCCTGCTGCCTCGGGCAAAGCAGCCAGCATAATTAAGGACCCCACGCACCCCAGACATTCTCTCTTCTATCTCCTTCCGTCGGAGAAAAAGATACAGAAGTCTGAGGTCACGTACCAACCGACACAAGGACAGCGTCTTCTCTGCTGCTGTCAGACTTTTGAATGGACCTAACTTGCATGAAATTAATCCTTCTCTGCACCCTTGCTATGATTGTAGCGCTACATTCTGTACTCTCTCCTTCTCTATGAATGGTATGCTTTATCTGTATAGTGTGTAAGAAACAATATTTTTCACTATGTGTTAATACACGTGACAGTAAATCAAAATCACGTCAAGATGAAGTCAATTCCAGAATATTGGAGCCAAATCTCCTCCTCCTGTAACAATTCACTGATATGGAAACCGGGGTTTTTCTCCTGTTGTGTGAGTCTAAAGTCAGCAATTTGGTTTTCAATCTTAGTGCAGTGTCTATTGACCGCAGTATCCTAGGCTGGTTATACAGCCTCGCTCGAGCAAAACCAGAAATTCCTGTCTGAGAGCAATGGACATTTCTGTTGTCCACCCTTCACCTGCTCCAATTCCGTGGTGAGCGAGGAGGTAGAATTCCGGCGTCTGTCTCTGCTGGGCGCACACCAGGAACCACTCGCCTTTTGCACCGAATTGCCATACCTCCCGACCATTCCTCCTCCATCCCGAATAAAATCCTCTGGAAATGCACTAATGCTCTTCACCTCAACTGTGAGTTCCACCTTCTCCCACTCTCAGAATAAAGGAGTTTCTCCTGAATTCCCTATTTGATTTATTAGTCATTAACCTATACCTATGGCACCTAGTTTTGGTCCCAATCTCTGTCTCACCTAACAGAACCGTGCCTTTGGCTCACCTCTTTCGGAGAAAATTAATCCCCATTTGTTTTTTCACAGAGGGTAGTGGGTGCCTGGAACTCGCTGCCGGGGGAGGTAGTGGAAGCAGATACGATAGTGACATTTAAGGGATGTCTTGACAAATACATGAATAGGATGGGAATAGAGGGACATGGTCCTCGGAAGGGTGGGGGGTTTTAGTTCAGATGGGCAGCATGGTGGGTGCAGGGCCTGTTGCTCTGCTTTTCTTCGATCTTTGCCATTTATAAACTCTCCCCTCTCGATGCTGATGTAAATCTCAAAGCGCTGTCTTGTCTTTAGGTTGAAAGGGCTGATATTCTCGTGGTTGGAGCTGGAAAAGCTGAGATGGTGAAAGGAAATTGGATCAAACCTGGAGCCATCGTCATTGACTGTGGAATAAACCACATTCCCGGTGAGGGGGAACTGCAGCTGGACAATGGTTTATCAGTTTCTTCTTTTTGCTTCTCCCCTTTGGCTCCGTCACTGGTCCCTCGGAACAGGGGTGACGTCTGCTGGAGTTGATGGTGTGTGTGTGTGTGTGTGTGTGTGTGTGTGTGTGTGTGTGTGTGTGTGTGGCTCAGCTGGCCGGTCCTGGAGCTACAGGGGCTTGGACAAAGAGGACCAGAGTTTCCCCTGAGAGGGGCAGTTCTCGAACCAGGCAAGCTGCTCTCCTTCCCTTTGGTGAGGTGATGAGGGCCAGTGAGCTCTGCCTCGAAACTGCTCAACCTCTCTTCACAGCCCTGTCCAAAAGAAGGAGCTCGCGTATTGAGAATGGAAACAAACTGCTTTCCAGCCAACTCAATACTTGTGAAGTGTGGTTGCTGTTGTCAGGTAGAAAAGGCAGCAGCCGTTATCTGCACAGCAAGCTCTCACAAACAGCAGTTAAATAACGACCAGATAATAATCTCTTTGTGTGATGTTGATTGGGAAATTGGCTCAGATGTCAGGAGGATCAACCCTGCTCTGCACGTGGAAACGTCCACATTTCAGAGAATCTATGGCACAGACACAGGCCCTTTGGCCCAAACTGACCCGTACTGACCAAAAAGCCCATGTAAGTGAACCCCTGTTACCTGCATTTGGCCCATACCCCTCTAAACCTTTCCTATCCTTCCATCTGCCCAGAAGCCTTTTAAACGTTGTCAGTGTCCCCGCCTCAACCACTTCCTCCGCCACCTCATTCCACGCACGTACCACCCTCTATATAAATAAGTTATCTTCATCCAGACATTTGTTATTTCTCAATTTGAGCTTATCCACATCTCAGCTGCCTGTGTCTGAAGTTGCACCAATTTCCGTTCACTCATCACTAACACCGCAGTTAAAATTTGCGCCTTAATGTTCTCAAATCCCTCCCATTGCATCACCTCATTGAATCCCAGAATCCGTACCGTGCAGAAGGAGGCCATTCGGCCCATCGAGTCTACACCGACCACAATCCCACCCAGCTCTTCCCGTAAATCCACATATTTATCCTGCTAGTCCCCCTGATGCTAAGGGAGAATTTAACACGGCTGCGAGGCAGCAGCGCTAACCACTGTGCCACCGTGCTGCCTCTGTAATCTCCTCCACCCAATAATCCACTATATAAATCCATGTCAGTGTTTAATAAAATTACACACAAACAGTACCTTTGGCCCAACTTGTCGGGCAGTACAATGGCATTGTTGGTGGTTAGCACTGCTGCCTCTCAGCGCCAGGGACCACGGTTCGATTCCAGGCTTGGGTCACTGTCTGTGTGGAGTTTGCACGTTCTCTCCGTGTCTGTGTGGGTTTCTTCCAGATGCTCCAGTTTCCTCCCACAGTCCAAAGATGTGCTGGTTAGGTGGATTAGCTGTGTTAAATTCTTCTTAAGTGTACAGAGATAGGTAGATTAGAGGGATCAGTAAGATAAAGGCAAGGGGGGGTGGCGGTGGGTGGTTGTGCCAGGGTGGGATGGTCTGTTGGAGAATTGGTGCGACTTGATGGGCTGAATGGCCTCCTGCACTGCAGGGATTCTCTGGTCTGTTCTGATCCATGACGTCGATATTTCTCCCGCCACATATACGAATGTCCCCTGGCTTATTTATCAAGTTTTCTGTTAAATATCCCTGAGCTCTTTACCAGCTGCCATTGCCGTGTTTGGAAGGATTTGCAGATTGGTAATTAACCTGCTTGACCGCTTTGTGAATGCATCCTCCATCCTCCTTCCTCCCACCCCAGAGCCTGATGGCCTTGAACCGGGAGCTTCTGGCTCGGAGACAGGGCCGGGACCCACACTGTTTCTCTCACCCTCCGTACAGGTTGGGTGTCAGTACATAAATCTTGCGAGTCCTGATTACCTTCTATCTCACTGTTTGTAATGTTTGTGTTGTTGTAACTTTGTTCCTGTTTCGGTTCAGACAGCACAAAGCCTAGTGGCAAGCGTGTGGTTGGTGATGTGGCTTACGCTGAGGCTAAGCAGGTGGCTTCGTACATCACCCCCGTACCTGGGGGAGTTGGACCCATGACTGTCTGCATGCTAATGGCGGTGAGTTTGCTCATCTTATTAAAGCACTCGTTTTGTCAGAGTTTGATTTAGAGAGAATCTGCCCGCCTTGGTGAGCTCCTAGAATCCCTGTCCCGAGTGATATGGTTTACTTGTTTAGACTCTTAACTCCCTCTTGGCAGCAATGTGAAATCATAGATCATAGAAAGATAGAACCCTTCAGTGCAGAAAGAGGCCCTTCGGCCCATTGAGTCTGCACCGAACACAATCCCACCCAGACCCTACCCCCCCCATATCCCTACATATTATACCCACTAATCCCTCTAACCTACACATCCCTGGACACTAAGGGGCAATTTCTTATCATGGCCAATCAACCTAACCCGCACATCTTTGGACTGTGGGAGGAAACTGGAGCACTCGGAGGAAACCCACGCAGACACGAGGAGAATATGCAAACTCCACCCAGACAGTGACCCGAGCCGGGAATCGAACCCAGGACCCTGGAGCTGTGAAGCAGCAGTGCTGACCACTGTGCTACCGTACCGCCCAAACTCGGGTTTAAAAACGTTACCCAGAGAGTAGTGAGAATGTGGAACTCGCTACCATCGGGAGTACTTGAGGCAAATAGCATAGATATGTACTGGGGAGGGAAGCTGGATAAATACAGGAGGGAGAAAGGAATAGGAGGTTCTGCTGTAAGGAATTAGAGGAATTAAATATAATGGGAGAAGGCGGATGTGGAGCATAAACAGCAGAATAGATCAGTTGGGCTGAAAGATTTGTTTCTGTGCTGGATATTTAATTAAAACAGATCAGAGCCTTTCAGGTAAAATTCCGTACTGGACTCTGTCTTGGAAAAGGTCATAACCTTTTGCAAACATCGTGCAAGACGTTACTTGATGAGAGGATGTAGTCCACAAAAAGATCAGCCATGATCTTATTGAATGGTGGAGCAGGCTCGAGGGGCCAGATGGCCTACTCCTGCTCCTAGTGCTTATGAAAGATAAAGTTGCCATAGTCCCAGATGACTATAGGCTGTTCTCCCATTTGTTCAAGGAGAGCTGACTGGTGGTGATTTAACCTGAGCATCACTGCTCAGCGGCACGGTAGCACAGTGATTAGCACTGCTGCTTCACAGCTCCAGGGATCTGGGTTCAATTCTGACCTCGGGTCACTGTCTGTGTGGAGTTTGCACATTCTCCCCATGTGTGCGTGGGTTTCTTCCAGATGCTCCCGTTTCCTCCCACACTCAAAGATGTGCAGGCTAGGTTGATTGGCCATGCTAAAATTGCTCCTTAGTGTCCTGGGATGTGTAGGTTAGAGGGATTAGTGGGTAAACGTGTACGAATACGGGGATAGGGATTGTGGTCAGTGCAGACTCAATGGGCCGAAGGGCCTCTTTCTGCACTGTAGGGTTTCTACGTTCACTCCTCAGGCAAAGGGCAAGGTTGAGATGATGTCCAGTGAATCCCGTTGTCATCTGGGTCTGGGCCGCAATCTCAGACGGGGCTTCACTGAGCTCAGGATAATCGGGCTTCAGGGTGAGGAATGGGGGTAGTTGCCCTTCCTGTAACATTTTCAGAGGGAGGTTGTGATGTATAGACCTGAACGAAAGGGAAGGTCACAGTGCAAAACCTTGTGTTAATGGAAATGTTGTTTCTAACTTCTTGCATTCTCTGTGACAGAACACAGTGGAAGGTGCGAAACGCTACTTGAAGAACAGCAAGCCAGGAAAGTGGCCTATTCACTACACAAAGCTTAACCGAGTGGAACCAGTGCCCAGGTACGTGTGTGAGCTCTCTGCACTTAGTTATTCTTCCATACAATGTGAGGGATGCTGGCTAGACCATCATTTATTACCCATCCCTAATTGTCCTTTAAATGGTGGCAGTGAGCTGCCTCTTGAACCACTGCAGTCAATGTGATGTAGGTACACGCACAGTGCTGTTAGGGAGAGAGTTTCAGGACAGTGAAGGAACGGCAATATATTTCCAAGTCAGGATGGTGAGTGGCTCAGAGGGGAACTTACAGGTGGTGATGTTTCCAGATATCTGCTGCCCTTGTCCTTCTAGATGATGCAGGTCTACAGGTCTGATTAAAGTGGAAGCAGTGAGTTCTGTACAAGCAGAGAAATCTGTATTTATTAGCGAGTCTCACTTGCTTCCCTTTCTCGAACAATCTGGACAGAGTAGAGGGGGAGAAACTGCTCCCATTGGCAGGTGGATTGAGAACCAGAGAATAGCAATTTAAAATGATTGGCAGAAGAACATGAGAAGAAAGGTTTATCATGAGTAACCAGGAACGGGAATACATTGCCTGTGAGTATGGCAGAGTGTGCCTTTCAAAAGAGAATCGGATGAACACCTTGTAATGTCCTAATTCCGTCCGGGATTGTGGGTTTTAACGAAAAGAGAAAGATACAATTTGCATGTAACAACACAACAGGTTCATTGAAAGATGTTCTCTGCACAAAACAGAAACTGAAACTAAGACAACCCTGTGAAACACCATAATGACATCACCATCAGATCATGTGACTGGTTCTTAAAGCAATCATGCAACCACTTAAATATATAACACACCTGAAGAGAAAATATTTTCAGTACTGTGGGGGAAGAGCCAGGGAGTTTTTCTTTATCCATTTGTGGGACATGGGCTTTGCTGGCTGGCCAGCATTTATTACCCGTCCCTCGTTGCCCAGGAGCATGAGAGTCAACTACTTTGCTGTGGGCCTGGAGTCACATGCAGGCCAGAACAGGTAAGGATGGCAGATTTCCTTCCTTAAAGGGACATTAGTGACCCAGATGGGTTTTTCCAATAATCGACAATGGTTTCATGGTCATCAGTAGATTCTTATTTTTTTTTTTATTATTGAATTTAAATTCCACCATCTGCCATGGTGGGATTCAAACCCAGCTCCCCAGAACATTAGCTAAGTTTCTGGCTTAATAGTCTAGCAATAATACCACTAGGCTATTGCCTCCTTCAGTTTAGCTTAGTGGGACTAAGATTTGGTTAGTGGTATTAACTAAATTGCTGTTGCAAAGAGCTGACGTTGACATAATGCCTAAGTGGCCTCTTTCTGTGCCGTTCAATGATTGATGCAAAAGCCTTGGTTTGAGGCCTAATTAAACAGGATATTTTACTCTTTCTCACTTTGCCATTCCTAGTGTGATGTAGAGTGACGCTCTCTTATCTTCCCAGTAATGCTGGGCTCACTCTTTCTGTTCATCTGAAGAGAAATTCAGTTATCTGCTTCTAGTTCTTTGAACGGCGTGGACAGTAACTACACTGTCCAGTGAAACCGGATAGCTCAGTCGGTGGAGCATCAGACTTTTAATCTGAGGGCGGAGGGTTCGTGTCCCTGTTCAGGTGTTGCTTTTTGACAGCATGATAGCACAGTGGTTAGCACTGCTTCCTCACAGCACCAGGGACAAGGGTTCAATCCCAGCCTCAGGTCACTGTGCGGAATTTGCACGTTTTCCCAGTGCACCGGTTTCCTCCGAGTGCACCGGTTTCCTCCCATATTCCAAAGATGTACCAGTTAGGTATTTTGGTCATGCTAAATTCTCCCTCAGTGTACCCAAACAGGCACCGGAGTGTGGTGACTAGGGGATTTTCACAGTAACTTCATTGCAGTGTGAATGTAAGCTTCCTTGTGACGCTAGTAAATAAGCTTTACTTTTTTACAATGTGATACATTGACGGTGGCAGATTCTAGGGACAATTCCTGATTTGTGCAGAGTTGGATAAAACTCCGGGATGGTGTTCTCATCCCTGATAATTATACCGGCCTCTGCTGGAAAATATGCGTGTCTGCCAATCTTCCATGAATAGCAGAACCACCTCGGAGGGCTGAATGGCCTCCTCCTGTCCCAATGGGTGTCTGACAATTCAGTGAGCCTTGCTGTTTAAAGATCTTTAATGTTTGCCAGCTGGAGTGTTTTTAGTAATGTTCATTGAAGATAAATATTGGCCAAGTCAGAGACAGCTTTCCTGCTTTTCCAATAGCGCTAAAAAGTCTGACAGCACCAGGTTTAAGTCCAACCGATTTATTTGATAGTAAACTCGCAAGCTTTTGAGGTTTCCCTCTTCGTCAGGTGAATGGAGAGTTCTGGCCTCAGACAGAGCATATAAAGCACAGACAGTTTACAGATTACTGATTAGAATGCGAATCTTTACACCTAACCTGCTGTTCAAGTCCTAAAGTGGCTGACAATGTGAGTGGAAGGAGCACTGATCACAGGTTAAAGAGATGTGTATTGTCTCCAGACAGCACAGTGAGTGAGGTTTTGCAAACCCAGGCAAGTCACGGGGGTTACAGATAGTGCGACATGAACCCAAGGTCCCTGTTGAGACTGTCCTCATGTGCGGAACTTGGCTATCAGTCTCTGCTCCAATAGCAACCATGGAATATTCCAGAGGGGAAGGAGACAGCCTCGGGTTCAATGTCTCACCCGAAAACTGTCACCTGCAGCATGAAGCATTCCCTCATTACCACCCTGGGCCTTTGGAGGGGGGGTGCTCTGAGGTGGGACAGTGCTACCCACTGAGCCGCTGTCACACGGTCAGTGAGCGGGAAGAGTGCCTGGCTGGTCTGAATCTGGGGTTACTGCAGTGCTGCTTGCTCATTGGGTGTTTTGGATTAATTTTAATTTGAAACGCCTGTTATTTCCCACCAGTGACATTGTGATTTCACGTTCTTGCACGCCAAAGCACATCAGCCGCATGGCGAAGGAGGTGGGATTGTTATCGGACGAAGTGGAACTCTACGGAAAGTCAAAGGCGAAGGTGCTTCTGTCCACGTTGCAGCGGTTGAAGGGGCAACCGGACGGGAAATATGTCGTTGTCACAGGGTACGCGAGTCTTAAAATCTCCCGAGTTGAGCCTTTTCTGTGGGGGGGGCGGGGAAACCAGGCATCGGGTGTCTTTCTAACCTGCTGGTTTATATTGCAGCATTACCCCCACGCCTCTTGGTGAAGGCAAAAGTACCACCACAATCGGCCTGGCTCAGGCCATTGGCGCTCACCTGGATATCAACGTGTTTGCATGTGTTCGGCAGCCATCGCAGGGCCCAACCTTTGGCATCAAAGGTAACCTCCAACCTCCTTCCTCTTCTTCCTCTTCCTCTTCTTCCTCTTCCTCCTCCTCCTCAGTCTCTCTGGATCGAGGGTAACAGGCTTCAATGGGATTCTGAGGTAGCTGGTAAATCCGGTGTGATCCGGAATTTGCCGTGTGCAGGGCAGCGGGTGATTTCAGGGTTGGGTAGGTGGGTTGTTTGAAGGCTTTTGTGCTCCCTCCAATGGCTCAACTTCATCTCTGCATCAACCCAATCTGGGCTCTGTGTACAGCCTCAATAAACCTTCTCCATTTTGGCCAGTCATAAACCAGGTTCTCCCATCAGTTAGCATGGATATTTTGAGGACAGCCCTACAGCATTCCCGCTGTCCTCCCAGAGTGTCCGTTGCGGATAGAACAGCAACTTTGGGAGATGGTATCTGGGACGTGAACATCGTGTCCTGTCCAGCGAGAGCTTCTTCACCAAAGATTCTTCAATCTCCACCCCAATTGTGTTAAATATGAACATGCTGCATAGCTGGTAAATTATTCCAAACACAGCGCGTGTCAGGCCCATCAGTTAGATTAATGGGGTGAGTAATCAGCTGGATCCCTGCCCCTGCTTAGGCATCGTTGTCAAACTGAGATCCACCGAGGCAGTCTGTGAGAGGATTCCTGAGGATTTGAGAGATCACAAGAAGAGGAGGCGGCCCACACTTCCCTGGAATCTGTCTCATTGTTCAGTAAGTTCATGGGCGACCTATATTAAGAAAGATAAGGGATGGCCCGTGTAGGACTGACATGAGGAGGAATGTCTCCCAAAACTTTGACACAGGGTCATCTGGACTCAAAACGTCAGCTCTTTTCTCTCTTTACAGATGCTGCCAGATCTACTGAGATTTTCCAGCATTTTCTCTTTTGTTTTCGAATTCCAGCATCCGCAGTAATTTGTTTTTATATTTGAGGAGAAATGTCTTCACTCAGTTGTGAATTTTTGAAATTCTCTACTCCAGTGGCCTGTAGGTGTTGAGTTATTTGATCAAAGATAGACTAATTGATTTGTGAGTAACTGAGGGGGTGGATGGATGTGAACAGAGGGAGGGTTGGTGGCTTCCTGAGCCGTGATATTGTTAAATATATTAAGAAAGGGCTGTGTGACCGAATCCTGCTCCTTATTAAATCGAACATTCTCAGCTACAAAACCAGAGCCCCAGTGACCACAGTCTTTCTGCTTTGTTACAGGTGGAGCAGCAGGTGGTGGATACTCCCAGGTTATCCCGATGGAAGAGGTATGATATTCCCATGCTTTCCTCAGAGAATTCCATGTTTTGCAGCCGTGAAGCCACTCTGCCAAGAACTGGCAAAACTGTGAATCAATATAAATATGGAACTATTTGGAACAGAAGGCTTTTGACTTTTATGTTCTCCGTATTTTCAGAATCTGTGTCACCCCGTTTTGCTCTTTATCCCCCATTTGGGAGCTCAGATTAATGATCGATCCTGCTCATAGAGTCATACAGCACAGGAAAGGCCCTTCAGCCCATGCATCTGCACCAACACTCTCACAAAAGGTACCCTAATCCCATTTTCCTGCCCTTGGTTGCAGGAATTGTCCCACTGATGCTCCAAATGGCCCCGAGAGAGTCATTCTTCCTTTAGCTTTGTTTGGAGAGGGTGGGTTACAAGCTGAGGATTTTATAGCCAGTGTGAGATTACTCTTATAATCCCAATCCAGTCCCAAAGTAACCATAAACCTTCTCTCCTGAGTTTCCTCTCTATAAATCATCCAGCAATCTCGATCCTCACCATTGAATCCTCTCCCCAATATTGTCTCCTTGTTGTTAGTCTCCCTCTTCACTTCCCCTTCCTTCAAATTGAGTTCATTTTTAACCCTCTGCTTCCCACCCCAATTTACCATTCAGCTTTTTAACTTGCCAAGTATTGGGAAACATTTCCGACTGAGGAACACAACATTGAATCCAAATACTGGAATTCGCAGCCTTCCAGCAGCTGGTATAACTGAAATCGGGAACGGCGCTGAGGGAGGGGGAGGGCTGCTGACCCTGTCTCGTTAAATGCTTCCTGCTAAAGCTCTCTGACAATGTTCTTGTTTGTGCAGTTCAACCTTCACCTGACCGGTGACATCCACGCCATCACTGCAGCCAACAACCTGGTCGCTGCCGCCGTCGATGCTCGCATGTTCCACGAGGCCACACAGTCCGACAAGGTATCGTTTCCAGGAGCGATTCCGTCTGCCCGCGCCGCACATTGAAATGGAAGTGTCTGATGGTCTCCCTTTCTGTTGTTGTAGGCTCTGTATGATCGGCTGGTTCCCTCCAACAAAGGAGTTCGGACGTTCAGCCAGATTCAGCTGAGGAGATTGCAGGTACGAGTCCAAACCAGGAACATTCGGACGAGGAGTGGATCGTTCAGCTTCTCCAGCCTGCTCCACCGTTTAATAAGATTGTAGCTGATCTGACAGTAACCTCAATCTATATCCTGCCTACCCCTCCCCCACTAACCTTTCACCCCCTCGCTGACCAAGAACCTATCCAGCTCTGTCTTAAAAATATTCTAAGACTCTGCTTCCATCACCTTTTCAGGAACAGAGCTCCAGAGAATTCACAACCCACTGGGAGGAAATATTTTTGCCTCATCTCCATTTTAAATGGGCGCCCTCTTATTTTTGAACAATGATCTGGATTTTCTCGGGATGGGAAACATCTCCTCCACATCCACCCTGTCGGTATCCCTCAGGATCTGGTGTGTTTCCATCACCTCTAGTTTTCTAAACTCCAGTGGATACAAGCGCAGCCTGTCTGACCTTTCCCCATAAGACAACCTGCCCATTCCAGGTATTAATCTGGTAAACATTCTCTGAACTGCTTCCAACGCTTCTGCATCCTTCTTTAAATAAGACGACCAAGACTGTACACAGTACTCCAGATGTGGGGCAGGATTTTAATGCTTCGCTCATCCCAAAACCATAAAATCCATGGTCCGCCCCTTGCCCACTCCGATTCCTGTGACAGGCGGGACGGTAAAATTCCAGCCACAGCCTCACCAAAGCTCTGTACAACTGAAGCGTATCCTTCCTATCTCGTGTTCAATTCCCTTCCCAATAACCGATAATATTTTATTAACTTCTCTAATAATCTGCTGTACCTGAATACCAACCTTTTGTCATTCATGCACTAGAACACCCAGATCCCTCTGCAGCTCAGAGCTCTGCAATCTCTCGCCGTTTAGATAATAGGATTATTTATTCTTCCTGCCAAAATGGACAATTTCACATTAAACTCCATTTGTCAGATCTTTGTGCACTCACTTAACCCATCTGTACCTTTTTGTAATCTCCTTATGCCCTCTTCACAACTTACTTTCCTACCTATATTTGTATCAAGAGGAGGCCATTCAGCCCCTCAAGCCTGTCCTGTCATTCAGTAAGACAGCTAACCTGTCCCATATATCCAACTTTAATACCATTGGTTCACAAAAATCTATCAAACTCGGATTTAAAATTAAAAATTGACCAAGTATCAACTTCCAAACTTCAACCAGCCTTTTAGAACATAGAACACTACAGCAGAAACAGGCCCTTCGGCCCACAAGTTGCGCTGATCATATCCCTATCTACTAGGCCTATCTATAAGCCTCAATCCCATTAAATCCCATGTACTCATCAACTTTTGCATAAAAGTTTTTCCTAATTTCACTCCTGAAAGATCTGGCTGTTTTTTAGGTTATGTTACTTCATGACAGACTGAGTCCAAGACTCCCACCCAGTGGGTCTTTGACCTCCACTACACCTTCCCACACTTACCCCATATTCCTTGATGCTCTAGTGTAAAAGCTATCGATTTCTGTCCTGAACATGCTCAATGACTGATCTCTGGGATAGAGAAAGAATCCTCTTTCTCTCAGTCCAGTCAGACAGGATGTGGAGATGCTGGGATGGGACTGGGGTGGGCACAGTAAGAAGTCTCACAACCCCAGGTTAAAGTCCAACGGGTTTATTTGGAATCACCAGCTTTCAGAGCACTGCTCCTTCATCAGGTGAGACTTGAAAGCTCGCGATTCCAAATGAACCGGTCAGACAGACAGGGCACTTCCACGCAGTTTAACTGCCTTCACCATAGCTTGACCAGCTCAGCTGGCTATCTGTGAATTTAGTCCTTGATCTGAACATCATCTTCTTTCCTCCTCAGAAACTTGGAATTAACAAAACCGATCCCACTTCACTGACTGACGAGGAAATGAAGTGCTTTGTGAGGCTGGATATCGATCCTGACACCATCACGTGGCAACGAGGTATTGAACATCTTTCAACCTGCAGTGTTTTCAGACACAGCCTTGTAGATGTGATTCATGTTCTCGTGAATATGGCGACCTCGTACACAGCTGGCTATGGAATAGTCTCTCTCTTCCCCAAAGCACAATCACCTCTACTGAATCCTTTCTTAACTGTTGATACTCCATCCTCACTATTACACCACTCTGACTGCCACTCTGCTCCCTTCCAATTCCTCCCCCTCTGTTTCCCAGCTGCGATCCAGTTTTTCAGTCTCCTAGCTTTTTATGTAACTGGGCATGTGAAACTTGCACATTCTCCATATCCAATCACAGCTGCAGTTTGGCTCCCATTCAGAGCCCATCGCTCTCATTTAGATTTCCAGGTGATAGAGTTATGCAGTGGAATTCTCTAAATCATCTTTGGAAAGAGCTGGCACAGGCTTGATAGACCAAAATGGCCTTAAGCTGTGGACTTCACTCACTAAGTGTCTCTACCTCGCTTTCCTTCTTTAAGACAATCTTTAAAATCCATCTCTTTGACTCAGCTTTTGACAGCTGCTCCTCAAATCCTGTTAAGTGGCTCAATGTTGGATTTTGCCTCATTGACTCTGGTGAAACTCTTTGGGATGTTTTATTCGATTTAAAGGAGCTTGTGCGTTGGATAATTTCATTCCCAGGGCCCCCGCGTGCACTGCCATGAACCCCACCCCATGCACCCCACTGCAGACCATGATAAAATCTTGCTTTGTCCTAAATTGTGGTTTCACCATCCCGAGCATTGGCTTAACCACAAATCCGCCAGCGATTCTGTCTGCCAATGAGATGCATTCATTTGGAATAAAACGGGGAAATGCTCAGGAGCTCTGGCAGTGTCTGAGGAGAGAGAAACCGAGTTAACGTTTGTAGATCGGTGATATTCCATCAGGACTGGGATACGTTCATTCACTCTGTTAGTATTTCTCATACGCGGATTTTGTGTTTTAAAGTGATGGATACAAACGACAGGTTTCTGAGGAAGATAACAATCGGCCAGTCCAGTACGGAGAAGGGATATACGAGAACAGTAAGACCTTGTTTTTCTTCCCTCCTGCTCCTCGTCCTCCTCGCTGAGAGGTGGGCTGAAGGGCGATTAATTTGCTCTTTGGGTCAGCAGCCTTACCCTTAATGGGAGGGCAGTCAAACTGTCCATTTCTGTCTGGTTGAGTCATGGATGGAGTATTTCATTAGGATGCAGTGCCTGGTCATAAATCACACTGTCAGCACACAAACTGTGCATCCAGCCTGCTGCTCATACCCGCAGTAATGTTCCACACAGATCCGCAACCCCTCCTCAATCTATCAGGATGTGGAGATGCTGGCTTTGGATCGGGGTGGACACAGTAAGAAGTCTCACAACACCAGGTTAAAGTCCAACAGGTTTATTTGGAACCACGAGCTTTTGGAGCGCTGCTGCTTCATCAGGTGAGTCACAGATAAACCTGTTGGACTTTAATCTGGTGTTCTGAGACTTCTTACTGTGCCCATTCCATCAGAATATCTTTCTATTCTTTTCAACCTCTTGTGTATCCCACTCCCCGTTAATATAGGGAGACGGTGACGTAGTATAGGGGCTGAACTCTTGACTATATCCATGGATGCAGGCTAACGCTATGCAAACAATGGATTCAAATCCCACCATAACAGCTAGTGGAGTTTAAATTCAATTAGCTGATTTTTAATAAATGAAAACCAGATATTGACTGTTCTGATTCAGTAATGTCCGTGACTTGTGTGGACTACAGGTGTCCCTAGCCCCGCAACTTAATTGTTAACTGTTCTGATATCAATTGATGTGTAACATGGGAGTGTTTGATGGGGACAGTGTAGAGGGAGCTTTACTCTGTATCTAACCCCGTGCTGTACCTGTCCTGGGAGTGTTTGATGGGGGGGACAGTGCAGAGGGAGCTTTACTCTGTATCTAACCCTGTGCTGTACATGTCCCGGGGGAGATTTGTGAATCTTGACACACATTACAAAGTGTTTGCTTGAAAATAAACATTTTGTTCCAGGAATCGGGAAGTGTAGATTTATTGTGATGACGTTTTTGTGTAATTTGTTTTGTGCCCATGGAGCTTGTGTGCAACAAAAATTCTTGTGTCTTTAAAGCATTATCTTGGGTAAGTCAAAGGTCCCAGAGGATTGGAGAATAGCCAATATTGTTCCCTTGTTTAAGAAGGGTAGCAAGAATAATCCAGGTAATTACAGGCCGGTGAGCCTTACATCGGTGGAAGGGAAATTATTGGAGAGGATTCTTCGAGACAGGATTTACTCCCACTTGGAAATAAGTGGACGTATTAGCGAGAGGCAACATGGTTTTGTGAAGGTGAAGTTGTGTCTCATTAATTCGATCAAGTTTTTCGAGGAAGTGACGAAGATGATTGATGAGGGTAGGGCAACGGGTGTTTTCTACATGGACTTCAGTAAGGCCTTTGACAAGTTCCCTCATGGCAGACTGGTGCAGAAAGTGAAGTCGCATGGGATCAGAGGGGAGCTGGCAAGGTGGATACAGAATGGCTTGGTCATAAAAGCATCAACACGGTTGGACTTAAACCTGGTGTTGTCAGACCTTTTACTTGGTCATAAAAGACAGAGGGTAGCAGTGGAAGGGTACGTTTCTGAATGGAGGGCTGTGACAAGTGGTGTTCCTCAGGGATCAGTGCTGGGACCTTTGTTGTTTATAATATATATAAATGACTGGGAGGAAAATGTAACTGGATTGATTAGTAAGTTTGCGGATGACACAAAGGTTTGGTGGATTTGGGGATAGCGATGAGGACCATCAGAGGATACAGCAGGATATAGATCAGTTGGAGACATGGCAGATGGAGTTTAATCCAGACAAATGTGAGGTTATGCATTTTGGAAAGTCTAATACAGATAGGAAATGTACAGTAGATGGCAGAACCCTTAAGAGTATTGATAAGCAGAGGGATCTGGGTGTACAGATACACAGATCATTCAAAGTGGCAACGCAGGTGGAGAAGGCATCAAGAAGGCATACGGCATGCTTGCCTTCATCAGCCAGGGCAGTGAGTTTAAAAATTGGCAAGTCCTGCTGCAGCTTTATAAAATCATAGTTAGGACGCACTTGGAATATAGTGTTCAATTCTGGTCGCTACACTACCAGAATGATATGGAGGCTTTGGAGAGGGTACAGAAAAGATCTACCAGCATGTTGTCCTGGTATGGAGGGCATTAGCTATGAGGAGAGGTTGGAGAAACTTGATTTGTTCTCACTGGAACAACGGAGGTTGAGGGGAGGCCTGATAGAAGTCTACAAGATTATGAGGGGCATGGACAGAGTGGATAGTCAGAAGCTTTTTCTTAGGGTGGAAGAGTCAATTACTCGAAGCTTAAGTTTAAGGTGCGAGGGGCAAGGTTTAAAGGAGATGTATGAGGCAAGTTTTTTTTGCACAGAGGGTGATGGGTGCCTGGAACTTGCTGCCGGGGGAGGTAGTGGAAGCAGATATAATGGTGATTTTAAGGGGGGTCTGGACAAATACATGAATAGGGTAGGAATGGAGGCATCTGGTCCCTGGAAGGGTGGGGGTTTTTGTTCAGTCGGGCAGCATGGTCAGTGCAGGCTTGGAGGGGCCGAAGGGCCTGTTCCTGTGCTGTAATTTTCTTTTGTTCTTTGATTGAATGTCTGCTTTTTGTAATGCTCGTTCTAGGCTCAGTTTGACATCACAGTGGCGAGTGAGATCATGGCGGTTCTGGCATTGACCAATAGTTTGAAGGACATGAGGGAGCGACTGGGGAAGATGGTGGTTGCTTCTAGCAAGAAAGGAGAGCCAATCACCACGGATGATTTGGTAAGTCAATATTCAATTCCATTGATTGGGTCAGAAACTAGTTGCTGTCTTGTAATCATCTTCCAGTATTTCACAAACAGAAAAATACTTTCCAGCTAAATAACTGATTGTGGGAAAGCCATTTTATATACAGCAAGATCCCACAAGCAGCCAGGCAATCAAGAGTAGGCCATTCGGCCCTTTAAGCCTGCTCTTGCATTCACCCTATTGTAGCTGATCCTGTATCTCAGTACCATACCCAGTGCTCTCTCATTGTCCCTTGCTGTCTTTGGACTGTAGGAATCTATCTAATTCCTTCTTAAATATATTCAGTGCCGAGGCCTCCACGGCCTCCTGTGGTAGAGAATTCCATAGCTTCACCCTTAGAATGAAGAAATTTTTCCTCAGCTCAACCTTAAGTCACCACCCCCATATCCTGAGAATGTTTAAAATCCACATGGATTTATTTTTTTCACTCCCAGCTCCCACCCACAATCCTTTGTGATGAACTGTTGAAACGTTCACTCTTCTCTCCCAGACATCTGCACACCAGCTGAGTCTGAGCGTTTCAGGGATATCCTAGAAACTCTTCCCCATGCTGTAAACATCTATGACTCTACTAATATATAGGTTCAGGACAGACAGAGATTGATGGGCTGAATGGCCTGTTATTGGTACAAATGTTGTGTCCATCTCCCACAATTGCCCTGTCAAAAATATATCCACTCTCCTGTATCCTTGACATACTCCAGCTGCTAACAGTTCTTCCCAGTCATTCATTTTGAGATAAGATAGCACATTATGGTCATTCGGTCTGTTTTTGAAGGGGAGTTAAGGGTTATGGGGAGAGAGTGGGAAAGTGGAACTGATCCACTTCGGATCAGCCATGATCTTATTGAATGGCGGGGCAGGCTCGAAGGAGTAGGCCATCTAGCCCTGCTCCTATTTCTTATGGGATGTGGCTGGAGTCTCCCAGTTTGACCTTGTGTCTGTTCACCGACTGCTGTCAATGGGGTGAGTGTTTAAGTTGCCATTAGCTTCTGCAACAATAGAATTGGAATTTTGATGTTTGCATTTTATGTATAGGGCATTGGTGAGGCCGCAGCTGGAGTACTGTGTGCAGTTTTGGGCGCCGCACCTGCGCAAGGATATTTTGGCCTTGGAGGGAGTGCAGAGGAGGTTTACTAGGCTGATACCGGAGTTGAGGGGGTTGAGCTATGAGGAGAGGCTGAATAAACTAGGCTTGTACTCGTTAGAGTTTAGAAGAATGAGGGGAGATCTCATTGAGACGTATAAGATGATGAATGGGATGGATAGGATAGAGGTGGAAAGACTCTTCCCGCTCAAAAAAGACAGTAGGACTAGGGGGCACAGCCTCAAGATAAAGGGGGGGCGGTTCAGAACGGAGTTGAGGAGGAACTTCTTCACTCAAAGGGTGGTGAATCTCTGGAATTCTCTGCCCGTTGAAGTGGTGGAGGCTGCCTCGCTAAATATTTTTAAGAAGCGGGTTGATGGGTTTTTGATAAGAGAGGGGATTAAGGGTTATGGGGAGAGGGCGGGAAAGTGGAACTGAGCCACGACAGATCAGCCATGATCTTATTGAATGGCGGGGCAGGCTCGAAGGGCCAGATGGCCTACTCCTGCTCCTATTTCTTATGTTCTTATGTTCTTATGTTGAGAGAGAGCGGAAATGAGGCAGTCACAGCCAATTAACTTTGATAAAATGTAATCTTGCAGCCGTGTCCTGATGCGTGAGGTTTATGCTGCTTCCTGAATTCAATTACATTGTGTCTCAGTGAGCAGAAAGTGAATGTAATTGAAGGCAAACACTGCAGCGTGTGGTGATATTTTTAACACAATTCTATCCCTGATGTAATTGATAAATTGTTCTTTTTATGGAGTGTTGAAACTCCAATACAAAGGAGCAGCTGAAACCTGTTAAGAGCTGCTGAATAACTGACTCAGTGTCTTGTCTAAACCTGCACGTGCCTGTCCAGATTGTGAAGTGGCAGCAATTAGCACCACGCTCCCCACTCTAACCTACAACATCTTTCTGTACAGAATATTAGAAACTTGCAGCACAGAAGGCCATTCAGTCCATTGACATTTACATCAAGATGAAAATTACTAACTTATTATCATAACCATTAACCTATTAATGGTACAGATTACTAATTCATTGCCATAACTCTTTATGCTAGAGAGATGGATGTGTTAAGAGACAGGAGGAGGCCACTCATCCTTTCAGCCTGTTCTGCTTTTTAACTAGGTATAGACTGATCTGCAGCTTAACTCCATGTGCTCATCTCAACTCTGTATCATTTTAAACCTTTCGCTAATAAAAATCTGTTGTTTTCAGAAGACAGAGATGCTGGGGGAGGTTTGCAGATTCTGTTTAATTCCTCACAAGTGGTCAAACTGAACTCCACATTTCTCACCTTTAATTAAAATTGCTTCCTCAGTTGTCACAGGTAATGTTTTCATGGTTCTGACAGGAACTATCGATTTGTGTGAACTATTCCTTCATTCCAGCCTGTTTTTCTATCTCCTGATGAGATATTAATCCAGTGAATAGCCTGCTCCTGTATAACCACAGCCCTGACCTCCACATTCACAATCCAAATTGAATAGTTTGCTTGTGTTGGTGTTGTCTGTGTTAAATTGGTCATTTCATACAACTCTTGGGACTGAGACACTGTCATTTTAAGAAATAAATCTTTATCTAAGTAGCAGGGAAAGTGAGTCACTTTGCCTCTCTGTCTGACTGCCGCACACAGGTTCTGACCAATTATTTTTCTCTCTAGGGTATCAGTGGAGCTTTAGCTGTTCTGATGAAGGATGCCATTAAACCCAACCTCATGCAGACTTTGGAGGTTTGTACTATTTCATTCATTGCCAATATAAAGCTGCTACATTCACATTGACGGGGAAGGAATGAGGGTAACATTGAATTAAAATTCCAAACTAAGTGTTACTTCCTCTGTTAGTGGACCTTTTTCTTTATTCACAGGACATGTTGGCTGATCCAGCATTCATTGCCCGTCCCTAATTGCCCCTTGAGAAGGCGGTGGGGAGCTGCTGCCTTGAACCCGCTGCAGCCCCTGTGGTGTAGGTACACCCACAGTGCTGTTAGGGAAGGGAGTTCCAGGATTTCGACCCAGCGACAGTGAAGGAATGGGATGGTCATCCAAGTTAGGATGTAGTAAGTCATAAAAATGGGGGATCTTATTGAAACATATAAGATGATTAGAGGTTTAGATAGGGTGGATAGTGATAGCCTTTTTCCTCTGATGGAAAAATCTAGCACGAGGGGGCATGGCTTTAAACTAAGGGGGGGTAGTTATAGGACAGATGTCAGGGGTAGGTTCTTTACCCAGAGGGTGGTGAGGGATTGGAATGCCCTGCCTGCTGCAGTTGTAAATGCGCCTAGTTTGGGGGCGTTTAAGAGGTCTGTGGATAGGTTTATGGACGAAAAGTGATTGGTTTAGGTTAGTGGGTCATTGTTGTTTTTTTTTAACTGGTCGGCGCAACATCGTGGGCCGAAGGGCCTGTTCTGCGCTGTAATGTTCTATGTTCTATCTCAAAACACCAAGTTAAAGTCCAACAGGTTTATTTGGTAACACGAGCTTTCAGAGTGGCCACATACACCTGTTGGACTTTAACCTGGTGTTTTGAGATGACTTACTGTGCTCACCCCAGTCCAACGCCGGAAACTTCACATCCAAATCAGGATGAGTGATTAGAAGTTGCATCCAGAGGAAGGGAATATCAAATGGATAAAAATGGGAACTGGTACCTTTGATCGATATGCAATAATACTTTTACAACTATTTGCTGAGGACTAGATCCAGGAAGGGACAAATAAAAGAGAGAATTTGCATTTTTATCATATCTGCCGCAACCTCTAGATATCTCCTGGTGCTTTACAGACAATGAGGTACTTCTGAAGTGTAGTCACTATCATAACACAGCAAACCTGACACAGCTGGCTGCCTTTAAACAGCAATGTGAATAACCAGGTGGGGAATAAACATCAGCCAGGGAGAACTCCCAGCCCTTCAGAAGAACGACAGTGCGATCTTCTACATCCACCGGAGGGGCCAAACACAGCTCAGTTTAAACATTCCCTCTGAAATAAGGCACCTTTGTCCTTGCAGCACTCCCTCAGTCCTGCGGTGGGAGCATCAGTCTAGATTAATGCTCAGACCTCTGGAGCGGGACTTTAACTCACAATCCTCTGACCGAGACTCTCCAAACCACAGCAGACAGATAGTTGGTTGATGGCTGATTTAAACATTCTCACCCCGTTCTCAAATTCCTTTCATCACCTCACCCCTGTCAATTTCTGTAATCTCTTCCAGTCCCGTAATCTCTTCCAGTCCCACAATCTCTCAAAATCTCCATGTGTTTCTAATTCTGGCCTCTTATCCTTTTTTTAATCACTTTGCTATTGGCTCAATGCCTCCAGTAACTGAGGTTTTAAACTCTGGATTTCCCCAGAGTTTATGGGCGATGCAGTGGTTAGCACTGCTATCTTGCAGGTTCGATTCCTGGCTTGGGTGGCTGTGTGTGTGGAGTTTGCATGCTCTTCCCATGTCTGCGTGGGTTTCCTCCAGGTGCTCCAGTTTCCTCCAACAGTCCAAAAGATGTGCAGATTTGCCCCTTTGTGTTGGGGGACTAGCTAGAGTAAATGCTTGGGGTTATGGGGATAGGGCCTGGGTGGGATTGTGGTCGGTACAGACTCAATGGGCCAAATGGCCTCCTTCTGCACTGTAGCATTTTATGATTTTATCCTCCCCATCTCTATCTACCAAAGCCAAGTGTCCCGAGAACCTTCCTCTTTGGTTACCTTGTTGAATTCCTCTGTATGTGACTCAAGTGTTGTATTTTGTTTTATAACTCTCCTGTGAAGCAGTTTGGGACATTTTAGTGATGTTGAAGATGTTATATAAATGTATTTTGTTGTTGATTTCATGTACTGTTACCTACCTATTATCACTGTTCTAGATTTCCAGGTTAGTTATGGAAATAACCCTTCACCTGTTGGGCAGTGTGTCAATTGGCTTATGCCACAGGAAACAGGCCATTCAGCCCATCTAGTGATCTGTGTGTCGATTGGGTTCTGTGTGTTTTCGGTGCAGACACAGTCACGGACTGATGATTTTTAATGTGTTATACACAGGGGACCCCCGTGTTTGTTCACGCCGGACCTTTTGCCAACATTGCTCACGGAAACTCCTCCATCCTGGCTGACAAGATAGCTCTGAAACTGGTTGGATCGGATGGTTTTGTAGGTGAGTAATGGTATGTCTGTGCTCACACCTTTTCATCCTCCCTAACCTGATTAGAAACCTGACCAGCCGGGAGCTCCAAGGCTGCCAAGCCAGACAGATCTTCAGCGAGCGTTCTCTTGGTATTACCCCAGCTTAGAGACATAGGAAATAGGAGCAGGAGGAGGCCATTCAGCCCTTCGAGCCTGCCCCACCATTCATTATGATCATGGCTGATCTTCCAACTCAATATCCTGATATCCATATCATATTCATATCCTTCCCCCCCATATCCCTTGATTCCTCTAGCCCCAAGAACTATATCCAATTCCTTCTTGAAATCACACAACATCTTTGCCTCAACTGCTTTCCACACGTTCACCACCCCCTGGATGAAGACATTGCTCCTCATCTCTGTCCAAAACAGTCTACCCCATATCCTCACTGTGACCCCTGGTTCTGGACACCCCCACAATTGGTAACATGCTTCCTGTCTAGTCCTGTTAGAATTTTATAAGTTTCTATGAGATAGACATAAGAACTCGGAGCAGGAGTCGGCCATCTGGCCCCTCAAGTCTGCTCCGCTATTCAATAAGATCAAGGCTGATCTTTTTGTGGATTCAGCTCCACTTACCTGCCTACTCTCCATAAACCTTAATTCCTTTCCTGTTCAAAAATTTATCTATCCTTGCCTTAAAAACACATTCAATGAGGGAGCCTCAACTGCTTCACTGGGCAGGGAATTCCACAGATTCACAACCCTTTGAAGAAGTTCCTCCTCTACTGAAATCCCTCTCACTCTTCCGATCTCCAGCAAATACAATCTGGACTGACTTGATCTCTCCTCATATGGCAGTGCTGCCATCCAGGAATCAGACTGGTAAACCTTCTCTGCACTCTCTCTCAAACAAGAACATCCTCCCTCAGATAAGGAAACCAAAACTGCCCACGGTATTCCAGCTGTGGCCTCACCAAGACCCTGTATAACTGCATCAAGACATCCCTGCTCCTGTACTCGAATCCTCTCGCTATAGTTATGGAGGCCAGCATACCAGTCACCATCTCCACCACCTGCTACACTGCGTACTTCTGACAACTCGATCTTTGGAAACAGAAATCAGCCCATCTAGCCATTCTATCACTGTTCAGTTAGATAATTTTCCCCTTGTTGGGGGCATCTGAAATTAGAAGCCACAGTTTGAAAACAAGACACCGCCAGTTATAGATGGAGTTGAGGATTAATTTATTTTGAGGGTTATTAGTGATTGGAATTCTGTTTACTGGGAAGCCTTGGAGGCGGGGTCAGTGAACATATATAGTCATACTGAATAGTAGAGCAAGCTGGAGGGGCTGAATGGCCCACTGCTGTCCCTGTATTTTAGGTTCTAAAGCCTGATCTGTATCTACATTCCCTTAGCTTCCTAAATCCCAACCTCCCTGAGCTAACAAGAATCTCATCAATAATAAATATCAATAGATACAGCAGGTCTGGCAGCTTCTGTGGACCGAGAAAAACAGAGTTAGCGTTTCCGTTCTGAGTGACCCTTCAGGGAACATTCTGCAAACAATCTTCTCAATTTCAGTTTGGAACTTTGCACTGATCCCAGCATCCACAGATTTTTGAGAAGAGAGTTCTGGTTTCCCAGTACTCTGTGTGAAGAGCTTGCTAGCTGGACTGGCTGTAATCTTTTACCCTTGTTCCTTATTCCCCCACCAGAGGGGATGGTCTCTGTCTACCCCCACTGGGGAGGATGGAAATCTGAAATTAAGAACAGAAAATGCTGGAAAGGGCGATAAAGAGAGAAACGCTCCAAAGTTTCAGCTCAGTTGCAGCCACATATTTAATGATTGAGTTTTAAATTGTATCCGACTCCTTTAAACATCATAAACTCCTCAAAGAATCAGACCGAGTGGCAGGAACTTGTTGCTACTTCACATTCTGATACACTCTTCCAAACCCCAATAACATGAGAATGAGGAATGGGTCATTCAGCCCTACAAGCCTGGTCCATACTTCACTAAAATGCTGAGGTGGGGTGGGTAAGACAGGCAGTGTACAGTCAGTTTGGCTGTACTTCACAATCTCCGACAGGCGTCAGGGTGCTGGGTGTCAAACGACCCTCTGAACCAGCTCCGCTTAGTGGCAGAAAGTGGAACTGTTGCACTGCTGATTGCTGCTCTGAGAGATCAGTGCAAAGAGCCTCCTACACGTGACATTGGTAAATACACTCCTGAGTTAATGTCCACAGACCTCTCTCCCCGTTTCCGTTTTGGTTTATTTCTCACGGTGAGCCTCTGTTTGTCTACAGTTACGGAGGCGGGATTTGGAGCAGATATCGGAATGGAGAAATTCTTCAACATTAAGTGCAGGTACTCAGGCCTCCGTCCCCACGTAGTCGTGCTGGTCGCCACAGTCAGAGCTCTGAAGATGCACGGGGGAGGCCCCACGGTAAGAGCAGCAAACGCCTTTCTGCAGCCTCTCTAATGTAGAGTAACGACATCGAGGGGGTAAGGGAAATGGTCAGTGATACCAGAGACACCGACCATTGCACTCGGTCTCTTCCGAGACAGAATCGTTTGAGCCAGCGAGTGAAATCGCTGTGATATCAGCCACACGGCCGTGCGAGCCACAGACTCCAGCTCACTGTGTCTCTCCAGCCAAGCAGCCCAGTTTGGAAGCTTTGGCGGGGCCCGTGTATTTTTGGTTACTGGCTTTTCTCTAGATCTGTGACAGAGCCGAAATCGCGCCAAAAAGCCTGACCACGGGTTTTAAATCCTGTCTAAAAGCAGGAGACGGGGCTTGAGGAGGCAATCCCAGTGTGTGAGGAGCCGGGCACAGCTACCACTGTGGGGGCGGGGTGGGGGGGGGGAGTTGCTGAAGGAGCATGGCGGTGGTGGTGGTGGAGTTCAGAAGGGTGGAGAATTCAGGGGATTCTAGGGCTGGGTAGCGGAGGTCACAGAGCGAGAGATTGAAATTGGAGATTGAATATTTTAAAAACATGGCATTGCCAGATCGGCAGCCCGGGTGGGATACTGGGCAACGGGGCGGATGGTCAGTGATGAAGATAGAAGTTTTTTTTCCAAGAAGCAGTTTCAGTGAAGCTTTTGGTTTTATTCATCCCAGCTCAGAGTGGGGGGAGCACAATAACCTCAACGTCAAAAGGTCATAGATTCAAACCCCGCTCCAGAAATCTGAATGCACAATTGAGGCTTCAGTGCGGTGCTGAGGGAGTGCCGCCCTGTCAGAGGGTCAGTGCTGAGGGAGTGCCGCCCTGTCAGAGGGTCAGTGCTGAGGGAGTGCCGCCCTGTCGGAGGGTCAGTGCTGAGGGAGTGCCGCACTGTCGGAGGGTCAGTACTGAGGGAGTGCCGCACTGTCAGAGGGTCAGACTCAAAACAAAACAAAGAACAACACAGCACGGGAAACAGGCCCTTCAGCCCAATGAGCCCACGCCGCCATATTAACAATGCATTTTTCCTACACCTCCCTCGACCGTGTCTATGCTTCTGGTACCCCCATTGGAAACCAGATTCGGGGGAGAATAATTTAGGGACAATTTGTAACTCATCATGGATTACATTTGTGCTTTCACAGAAGAAACAGCCAACTCACCAACTTTATGGGCGTTCAAATGGTCAGTGGATAGGCATATGGATAACATTAGAATAGTTTAGGTTAGAGGGTCATTAGATTGGTTCCACTGGTCGGCGCAACATCAAGGGCCGAAGGGCCTGTACTGCGCTGGAATGTTCTGTGTTCTACAGTGCGAACTCCCCAGTGATCTGGGACAGAGTTTATCCCTGAACATCACTGATAACTGCAAGCTCTGCTCACTGTCTCTGTGCCAAAATTGGCAGCAGTTTCTCCAACAAAACTGAGTCCATTCCAAAGTATTCTCTTCAATTACTGCAGCCTATTTTGGTGATAAAATACAAATCTTTCTTTCATGCTCATATTTCTGAACTAGTTTTTAACGAGCTGTTTGTATTTTATTGCAGGTGACAGCAGGGGTTCCACTGCCAAAGGAGTATGTTGAGGAGGTAACTGCTGATGGGTTAGATTTCTCTCTGCGCAGGTTTGATGCCTTTCAGCTGATGAGGGTGAACAAGTTGGGGTTTCTTGGGCTGGACAAAGGGGCAGTTGGAAGCGGACATGGGTTTATGTGTTTAAACATTCTTGAGTTTATAGTATCAGCACGATGTGTTACCATAAACGAGAGGGTTGGACAGACTCTGGAAAGATCGGAGCTGCTGATATATTTGCTCTGTCATCGTTCTGAGCAACCAGTTTAGTTGGTGAATGTGTTGTGCTGGTTTTGGTTGACCAAGCTAACATTGCAGTTGTCTGTTTGATGTGTTTGCTGATAGTTGACCCCGGCTGTGACCTCTCCTCTGTTTTGTGTAGAACCTGGACTTGTTGGAGAAAGGCTGCAGTAACCTCCGTAAGCAGATTGAGAACGCTAACCTGTTTGGAGTTGCAGTGGTTGTGGCAGTCAATGCCTTCAAGTAAGCGGTCACCCCTTAGTCGGTGCGTCACACACACAGGACAGTGGGGTGGGAAGAGGGGTGATTTAGCTCCAGAATGTGAGCAGTGAGGTGGACAGACTCACCACTGCAGCAATGAATGAGTTGCTGCATTAATTAGAGGTGCCATCCTTCAAATGACGTGTTAAACCGTGGTCTGGTGTGGCTGGAATTCAAAGGTGTGAATAGTGAACTTGTATATTACTATCGCTAGACTATTAATCCAGAAACTCTGCTAATATTCTGGGGACCTGGGTTCACGTCCCACCACGGCAGATGGTGGAGTTTGAATTCAGTAAAAAAAAAATCTGGAATTAAGAATCCACTGATGGTCGTGAAACCATTGTCAAATGTCAGAAGGACCCATCTGGTTCACTAATGTCCTTTTAGGGAAGGAAATCTGCTGTCCTTGCATGTAACTTCAGACCCACAGCAATGTGGTCGACTCTCAACTGCCCTCGGGCACCTAGGGATGGACAGTAAATGCTGGCCAACCAGCCAGCGATGCCCTGTCCTATGAATGAACGAAAAAAAAGGTAACTCTGTGGGGGTGGCGGAGGGGAGGATGTGCTGTGTGTGCCCCACTGCTGTGGGGAGGTGTGTGTGTTCACTATCGTTCTGCACAGGACAGGTTTATTGGTATCTTTACTACCAGACTGGTGTTGGGAATATCCAGTTCCCTGCTGTCTAGTGCTTTGTGTTTTGATCTGGGTTGGCCTGCACTCCCAGCTGTTCCATCCGTCCTACAGGACAGACACTGAGGCTGAACTCGAGCTGGTGTGTAGCACGGCCAAGGAGATGGGTGCGTTTGATGCTGTGAAATGCACTCACTGGGCTGAAGGCGGATTGGGAGCTGTCAAATTAGCCGAAGCCGTCCAGAGAGCTTCTCAGCAGGAGAGCAACTTCAAATTCCTCTACCCCTTGGAGGTAAGAATTCATCACGCTCTTGTCTGTGGCCCCTTGCTACAACGAGTATCTGCATCAAATTTTAATAGGAGAATACAAATATATTTCTCTTGAAGCTGCAGCAACACTCGGTGAGATAATGGCTGACCTGTACCTTAGCTTCATCCACCTGCCCTGGCCCCACAAAACCCTGTCAGTCTCAATTTGGAAACATCAGTGGACTCCCACCCCCCCTAAACTCTGCTATTCAGCCTCAACAGCTTCTGGGGGGCGGGGGGATGTTCCAGATTTCTCCTCGGTTTTGTGTCAGGAAGTGACATTCCTCTGGACGGTCCGAGCTCAAAGCTTAACTCAAATCCCCTTGTCCTCGAGCCCCTATCAGAGGTAACAGCATCTCTCTGTCAACTCCTTTAATCATCTTTAAAAACGTCCATGAAATCATCCCTTAACCCTTGAGTTTATCCTTAGCCTTGGTCATTCTATTCCTTTTTTATTTATTAATGTCACAAGTAGGTTTAGTTTAACAATGCAATGAAGTTACTGTGAAAATACCCTAGTTGCCACACTCTGATGCCTGTTCGGGTACACTGAGGGAGAATTTAACACGGTCAGTGCATCTAACCAGCATGTCTTTTGGACTGTGGGAGGAAACCGGAGCACACAGAGGAAACCCACGCAGACACGAGTAGAACATGCAAGCTCTGCTCAGACAACGACCCAAGCCGGGAATTGAACCTGGGTCCCTGGTGCTGTGAGGCAGCAGCGCTAACCACTGTGCCACCGTACCACCCATTTCCTTTCTTCAAATTATATCCAGCTAAACATTAACAAAGCCCGTGCCACTGACTTTGCTTCCCATCAGAACACTCTGTTTGTTGTCAAAGTGAAGAAGTTAGGAGTTAGATACAAAGTTCTGAGGAACGTTTCAGTCAGAGGGTAAAGGAAGGTGAGTTAAGTTGCTCAGGTTTACACCAGAGGAGCAGCAAATGGCCCAGTGTCAGTTTGTTTAAGTATCTAATTGTTGGGACTGACGCTGCTTTGTAATCACCACCCTGACAGAGGAAGCCTCCTCTCTGGCTCAGAGTGTTTTCAGATCAATGCCTTTTATCGACAGGGTCCCTGACTGTGACTTATTTGTTTTCTAAAGCTTCCCATTGTGGACAAAATCCGGATCATTGCCCAGAAAATCTACGGTGCAGCTGATGTGGAGCTCAGCCCCGAGGCACAGCACAAAGTGGACCTTTATACCAAACAGGTAAGTGAGTTGGCTGTGCAGTGTCAGTGCCCACTCAGAGTGTCTGCCCATACACACAGTGGCACAGGCTGGTTGGACATGCTGCCAAGTACAGATCCCAACTGTTCATGAAACTTCCTCACAACCCAGCAACGGCTCTGGGCTACATTAGCAGCACCCTGTGTCTCGGGTGATTCAGTCTCTCTGCCAGGGTTAAGCCAAGCCAGTTTAGCACTTATCAGAGAGAACGGGATGTAGATGGACCGAATGGATTCCAGTTCAACACCTGTGATTACTGCTCCATCTTGTAAGCAGTTGATTGGAAGCACATCTCCTTCAATACAGATATGGAGTCTGTCTGAAATAGCTGATGTGCTTCACATGTTACAAGTGGCATCATTATAGTTGAATCTTATGGATCTGGCAAGTGGATAATGCCAGTTAGAGTCATACAGGTTTACAGCATGGAAACAGGCACTTTGGCCCAACTTGTCCCTGCCGCCTTTGTTTTAAAACCATTTAAGCTAGTCCCAGTTGCCTGTGTTTGGCCCATATCCCTCTATACCCATTGTACCCATATAACTCAATGCTTTTTAAAGAACAAAATTGTACCCACCTCAACTATTACCTCTGCAGCTTGTTCAGACACTCATCATCCTCTATGTGAGAAAATTGCCCCTCTGGACACTTCTGTATCTCTCCCCTCTCACCTTAACTCTATGCTGTCTAGTTTTAGACTCCCCTACTTTTGGGAAAAGACATTGACTATCTAGCTGATCTGTGCCCCTCATTATTTTATAGATCTCTGTAAGATCACCCTTCAGCCTCCTGCCTGATATTGCTGGTTGTGATAAACATGGCTGTGGAAGTTAATGGTGTCAGTGCTGGGTTATATATTGAGGTCGGCGGTGAATGCAGGATGGAGTGAAAGTGATTGCACCTCCGTTATGCTGTAACTGTTCTTCACATTCAGGGCTTCGCTGATCTGCCAATCTGCATGGCCAAGACTCACCTGTCCTTATCTCACATGCCAGAAATGAAGGGAGCCCCAACAGGATTCGTTCTGCCAATTCGGGACGTCCGGGCAAGTGTTGGTGCTGGGTTCCTGTACCCGCTGGTGGGCACGGTGAGTGGCTTTAAAGGGTTAAATCGAGGGTTGGGGGATAGATGTGGAAAAGTGGTTTTTATCCCGTTGAGGTTCAGGGATAATCTCTCTGAGATGTTGAAAATATTCAAAGGGATTCAGTCAGGGAAATGGAGCAGAATTATTCAGAACAAGGAAAAATAATCTTAAAAATAGAGCCAGGCTGTTCCAGAAGCATCTTTTTCCACAGAAAGAATTACGGAAATCTGGAAATCTCTCCCCTAAAGGCTGAAGATGGTGGAGGATAATTTTAAACTCTCGAGACTGAGGTTTACTGGCTTTTTGTTAGGTGTGAGTGGTGAAACGTAGACACTAGATGCAGAAGTAGGCCATTCAGCCCTTCAGATCTACTCTGCCATTCATCTTGATCAAGGCTGATCATTAAATTCAATATCCTGAACCCCCTCCCCCCTTCCTCCTATATCGCTCAATCCCTTTAGTTCTAAGAGCAATATCTAATTTCTTCTTGAAATCGGACAACGTTTTGGTCTCAACCACTTTCTGTGGGAGTGAATTCCACACATTCACCACCCTCCGGGTGAAGAAATTCCTCCTCACCTCAGTTCTAAAAGGTTTACCCCTTATCCTCAAAACTATAACCCCTAGTTCTGGACTCCCCCCACCATTGGGAGCATTCTTTGAATCTACCCTGTCTAACCCTGTTAGAATTTAGGTTCTAAGCAGTGCTGAATGGCTTGTTCATGTTTCTATGGACACAGTATGAGTTGATTTGAGGGATGTTCCTCTGGTCAAGTTCCCTCACGGGGAGAGCTGTGCTCAGGGTGCGTTGTCCCAGTTCTGGTTTACCCTCCTGGCCAGTCTGACTGAGGAATGAAGCCTGCCATAGCAGAGTAACAACAGGGAGGGTTGAGTAGGACAGGGAAGGAACATTGTGTACACCAAGAAAATGCTTGGGTTCGAGAGAGAGCGAGCAGGGGCTGATAGTCCTGGTTCTGAAGTTGATGCTGTGGTTCTTTTTTTATTCATTCACAAGATGTGGGCCTCGCTGGCTGGGTCAGCATTTATTGCCCCTTGAGAAGGTGGTGGTGAGCTGCCTTCTCGAACTACTGCAGTCCCAGAGGTGTAGGTAGACCCACAGTGCGGTTAGGGAGGGCTAATCCTTCTGACGTGCACAACTTTGGACTGTGGGAGGAAACCAGAGATCTGACAGAGGTGTTCAAAATCACAAGGGGGTCTGGACAGCGTAGATCGCAAGAAACTGTTCCCGTTCGTGAGCAAATCGAGAGCAAGAGGCATGGATTTAAAGTAATAATGAAAAAAGCAAAAGTGGAGTGGCACAGTGGTTAGCACTGCTGCCTCACGATGCCAGGGACCTGGGTTCAATTCCCAGCCTGGGTCACTGTCTGTGTGGGGTTTGCACATTCTCCCCGTGTCTGTCTGGGTTTCCTCCGGGTGCTCCAGTTTCCTCCCACAGTCCAAAGATGTGCGGAATAGGTTGATTGGCCGTGCTAAATTGCCACTTAGTGTTAGGGGGACTAGCTAGGTAAATACATGGGGCTACGGGGATAGGGGCTGGGTGGGATTAAGGTCGGTACAAACTGGATGGGCCGAATGGCCGCCTCCTGCACCGTAAGGATTCTATGATCTCCTCACATTATTCTGATTCTGCTGCTGTGTAACAGCTTGAGATGGTCACATTTAAGATGCTATGTAAATGCGAGTTGTTTTATTGGAAGCAGTGACTGTGAGAGCTGATTAAATGGAGTCTGACAGGAGTGGGTGGTTTAGGACCTAAGCTGAGTACTGCTATCGCTTATAATTAACACACAGTGAAAACAGAAGAGAAATGTGTTAATTGGCCTTGCACAATACTGTTTGGGCGGGTTGTGGGGGGGCGTGGGGGTGGGAGACGGAGCTGCAAATTAAATGACACAAAACATGAGGTTGAGTTACAATATAAATGTCACTGCACAAATTGATCTGAACTGCGGCTCCTGTTTCACTGTGACAGACAGGTAGTGGCTGGAGCAGCGATACTCAGAAGCTTACTAATTCCAGCACTGGAGGTGATTGATGGCCATTGTTGAGGCGTGAGGGAGCCAGCTGCTCAGAGAGTTCCACGCTATTCTTTCAGAGCCTGGGTGTCCTTTTACTCAAGATTGATCAGAAAAGTCACACCCTCTTTAAAAGTTGAGGCGTAATTTAAACTTGATGCCACTTGTTCCACACGAGATTCCCTATTCAGCCCAGGGAAACCCGATCCGCTATTCAAAAACTGTGTTTATGCCTTTTAATTTTTCATCAGACACAGGCAGGGATTGTGTAATGGACTCCTGTTTGCTGTGTCTATTTCTTTTCCATCTCCAGTTCTGTTCTTGTGTCTAACCCACACCTGCATGACCAAAGGTGTGGGACACTTGGTGAAGTGACGATTTGACAACTGAGGGGAGGGAAGCGGGATGATGTAAAAAGTTTGGTTTTATTACCTCGCCCTGGCTGGGGAAGAACGGTAAGGAACATCGAGTGATGATGCTCCAGCCAGTATACTCTGCAGGTTGTTTAAAAATTCTGTCATGGGATGTGGGCATTGCTGGCCAGCATATGGGCAGCACGTTGGTTAGCACTGCTGCCTCACAGCGCCAGGGACTTGGGTTCAATTCCCAGCTTGGGTCAGTCTGTGTGGAGTTTGCACGTTCTCCCTGTGTCTGCGTGGGTTTCCTCTGGGTGCTCTGGTATCCTCCCACAGTCTGAAAGATGTGCTGATTAGGGTGCATTGGCCATGCTAAATTCTCTCTCAGTGTAACCCAAACAGGCACCAGAGTGTGGCAATTAGGGGAATTTCACAGTAACTTCATTGCAGTGTCAATGTACGCCTACTTGTGACATTAATAAATAAGCTTTAAACTTTATTAATTAACTAGCGCTAATTGCCACTGAGAAGGTGGTGGTGAGCTGCTGCCTTAAACCGAGTTAGCTGAAGCCATTGCCGGGCTGTTCCAGAGGCAGTTATGTTGGGATTTGAACCCAGAGCCCTGGGTTACTGAAACAGTGATGTCATTGTCTCCCTTTGCTGAACCACTTGGCTTTTTATCATTGTAGCTGTTTATTTGCTCAGTCTGTGTGTGTGTGTATGTTGTAGATGAGTACAATGCCTGGATTGCCAACCAGACCCTGCTTCTATGACATTGACTTGGACCCAGAGACGGAAGAAGTGAATGGACTCTTCTAACCAGTGAAACCACAATGATAGGTAAGGGTTAACCCCATCCATCAACCGCCCAGCCTCGCTATTCTCTCTGACGGCATCCCTGACAATGCAGCATTCCAGGGGAATCACACTGAAACACGGACAAGATTATTCACTTAAATCCTGAAAAAAACGCCGGGAAACTTGAGAAACATACGTCCTACCCAGATTGACAACATGATGGCCACATTCAACCTCTCCTGATACAAAAGTGTCTGTAGTTGTTCGGTTGTGGGGCCTCCACAGTAACTCATCGCTGTGACCCGAGAGAGAGAACCTGCCAGATCTCTGATTTGAGCGATGCTGCAGAAAGCATTGGGGTTAGAGGGTGAAACGGGGTCATTTTTCCACCCCCCACCTTGCAGGTTTATGCCTTCAGCTCCTGATAGGAGCCACCCATATCCAACTTCAATGAACAACGTTACTGTGGGAGAGGGTAGAAGATACAGGAGGTGGTTTCCTCGCTGGGAAGCGTGGGAGGGATACGTGAGGTGGTTTCCTTGCGTATGCTCAAAGGAAGCGCGTCTCCGCTTCCTGACGGATCCTTCACTTGGAAGTGGCTGTTGTCTCTCAATGTTCTGGCTCTTCAGAAAATCCCTGCTCCTGTTGCTAGCACAGCTCGTTACCGGGGCCTTGGGCCACGTGGATGGAAGGGATGATCACTCCCTGAAATCTGAATGATCCCGCTCACCTGGATGAGGGTAATAGTTGGCTGGTTAGTGGCCAAATCATTTTAGTTACCACCTTTAACTTCCTAACTTTCTTGAACAGGAATGTGAAGCCTATAGTTAGGGTTTCCAGACCCGCCGTGCTGTGTTTTCCAGCCTCCCTGGCGGAGCCAGGTTGCCATTGGCGGACAGATTCCCCAATGGCATAGCCAGTGGATAATACAAATGGCCATTGACCTTGGCAGGATCAGAGGACGTGCCATTGGGTGGGAGGTTGGTTTGCTGGAAAATCCCAACCTGTGGGTATAGGTGTCACTGGTCATAGAATCCCTACAGTGCAAAAGGCCATTCGACCCATCGAGCCTGCACTGAAAACAATTCCAACCACGCCCTATCCCTATAACCCGACATAATTACCCAGCTAACCACCTTGACGCTAAGGGACAGTTTAGCATGGACAATCCCCCAACCCAGCATTTGCTGCCCATCCCTAGTTGCCCTGTGAGGGTGGTGGTGAGTTACCTGCATGAACTACTGGCAGAACAGGTTTGATCAGATCTGGTGTTCACTGGGACCCCTCTGAGGGCAGTTTGGAATGTTAGTGGGGAGTGGTGTCAGGTCTGGAGACCAGGGCAAGGGGCAGGATTTTACAGCCTCGCTCAAGCGAGACCAGAAATTCCCACCCAAGGTCAACAAACATTCCCGTTGTCCGCCTGTCGCCGCTCCGATTCCGTATGGGTGAAGCAGTAGAATTCCAGGGAATGAGCTCCCTCCCCTGATGTATAGCACTGACACAACAATCAAACATGTTCATGTCCCAGCTTTTCAATTCCAGATTTAAGACTGGATTCGGAATCTCCGCCTGCCAAGCTGGATGTGATTCCGTGCTGTCTGGATTACTAGACAGGGCAATGAGTCTGTATCTCCAGTATCTGAAACAGCACACCATTACACTCTCCAACTAAAACCAGGACCAGTTTTTAATTGTATATGGAATGTGGATGTCGCTGGCAAGGCCAACATTTATTACCCATCCCTAATCGCTTTTCAGTGGCATGTTAGAGGATAGTTAAGATGATGTGGGCCTGGAGTCACATGTAGGCCAGATCAGGTAAAGGTGGCAGATTTCCTTCCCTAGAGGACATTAGTGACCCAGATGGGTTTTATGACATTCAATGATAGTTTCATGCTCATTACTGAGTCTGCCTTTATATTCCAGATTGATTAATTGGATTTGAAGCTCTGGTGGTGAGATTTGAACCCAGGTCCCCAGAGCATTAGCCTGCATTACTATTTCAGTGACATTCTCACCAAGACTGTCTCCCCCTAACTTGCGCCCAGCGAGGTGTTAATCTAACACACCTAGCCATCTTCCCCTTGGCATTGTCCACTGCTTAGCCAATAGGAGCTGCTTCCTCAGCCAATAGCCATCCTGTTTACCAGTCACCTTGTTAGTAATACACTGTTATGGATTGTTAATGTCTCTGTCTGACTTTCTCTCCTCGAGTTTCTCATTGGAACAGTGCATTTGAGGGGGGAATTATCTGTAGACCTACCCTAATGCTGTGCACCAGCTAACACTGGACCTTCCAAGTAGAGAAAGCAAGGCAGTACTTCCAGCTTCAACAAGGCTATTAAACATGTAGGCGCAGATTCAGGTACTGTGAAAAGCTAAGGAACTGATTGTCCAGGGAACGAAACTCACTTGAGGAGTAACGAGGTGCTGGAATGGGGAGATTGGCAGAGTCAAGAGTGTGGTGCAGCACAGGAGGAGGTTATTTGGCCCATTGTGGCTTCTGCTGGCCCTCCAAACAGGGCCTGTTGTGTATCGGATGTTGCAATAAGGTTGGCCTGTCTCAGTTGTAACACTGTGGGTTCGCGTCCCACTCAAGAACACGCACCTGACGTTCAGACAAACACTTCAGTGCAGCACCAAGCGGGCTTTGCACCGTGTGTCAGCTGAGACACTTACTCAGGCCCCACCTTTTCTGCCCGGTAATTAGAGTGTGTTTAATATTCCATTTCAATCAATCCTGAACCAGTATCATTTCAAAAATAACTCACTGATTTATGACGAGCTGTGTGGTTTGCTGAGATTTATGGAATGATATGGCGCAGTGGAGAATGCCAAGGGGAAAGATGGCTAGATGTGTTTATTAACGTATCGCTGGGTGCAAGTTAGCGGGGGAGACAGTCTTGGTGGAAATGTCACTGAAATAGTAACGCAGAGACTCAGGCCAATGCCCTGGGGACCTGGGTTCGATCTGACATATCGATAGAGAGGGTCTATTAATCCCACTCCCCCACTTTTACCCCACAGCACTTTGAATCTTTATCTTCCTAGATTTATCCCATTCTATTTAAAAGTTACTATTAAATCTCCACGATGGTATCTCCAAGTGATAATTCTTGTTTATATTTTTGAAAAGGCCTCATCACTTCTGGTTCCTTTGCCAGTGGGCTAAGTGTGTGCGCTCTGGCTGCCAATCCTTCTGTCCCAGGAAACAGTTTCTCCTCATTTACCGCAACGAAAACCCTTTGCGACTGTGAACATTGTGTACAAAGCAGAAAGGGTACAAGTGCCAGTTGTTTATCCACTGTTTAGTTTTTACGCTCTTGTGTCATATGAAAGAATACTCAGATGTTGAGAATGTGCAGTTGGGATACTCTCGATGGGATTAGCTGTCGCTGCAGCTGGTAATTTTCACACTTTTTTTTTCTCCCTCACAGTATCCAGAAGGTTGAAAATTCAGCAGTGTTGTGATGGGCCACAGCAAGACCAGAGGGCAGTTGATTTGAGACACCTGCACTGAGATCACAGTCGCGGAACAAGAAATGTGATACCCGACTCTCAGCCTTACCCCAGGCTCTCAGCCTTATCCCAAGTCTCGGCCCTAAGCCCGGGGCTCTCAGCCTTACCCTGAAAAATATCAAAGCTACCAGCATTTTTCAGACAAGCTGCCTTTTAGGCGAGCTTGCTGATAAAGTTGAAGTGGAATTCACATTTCATTCTGTATGACAGTAAGATGTTCCAGCACCAATCCCTACCAAGCTAACCTTATTGCAACATTCAGCTCTGCTTCACTATGTTTCTTCTGACTGATCGTGCACAAAGTCAGTGAAAGAAATTTTAAATCACGTGCTGACAATCAATTTACCACCGGTGAAAACCAGTGCTCCTCTTACTTTCCTAATTCAAAATAAATCATTGGGTTCATAACTTTCCCCGACTTGTGTTGGTTTCATTGGTTTCAATCCCGGAGGGAAACTTGTCTTACTGATCATAACATTCTTTTTTGTACTTGAAAACTGGGAGACAAAAGCTACTGATCTCAGAAATATAGAATTCTGGTGACACTTTTCGTATTTTAAAAATTAGAAGATTTTTTAAGAAAGCAAGTCTATAAAACTAAAGTTACACAGTTAAAACAGTCTTACAAAACACCCCAAAAAACCTACTTAGAACAGACAAGTAAACTACTTGGCAATAACTCCCTTAAAAATTTTTAACTATAAATATCCAGTAATATTACCCAAGGCAAAATGGATGTTTCTTTAGTAAAGGTATAATCCACTCTGCTGTGGAAATCCAAGCAAATTCAGAAGCAAAACAGTTTTCCGAAAGAAAGATTTTTCTGGTTTGACTTGATGGCTGTTCCAGATTTCACACCTTCTCTCAGCGCAGAGCTGTTCTCAAAACATGTCTCCCACACAACTCAACGTCTTTCCTTAAATTTGCTTTTCCCCTTTTTAGCTCCATTTCTGTTGTGCTCAACATTTCCTTGAACTCAAGTTTTCCAAAATAGAAGAATCTTTAATGTTTTCTTACTGCCACCACTTTTGGGTCAAATGTAATTTAATAACCTTCCCTTGTTTACTTAGTCACAACTGAAAAGTCAAGTCCTTACACATCTCCTCATGCAAATTTTTAAAACCCAACATATTTACTTGTCAATTCACCTCACCATTGCCCCTCGTTACAAATGCATGTCTCTAGCACATTTATCTTTCAACAGACAAGCAGTTCTGTATCCAACTAACCAGCCCACCCCAAATCCCATGTGATTTTAATTTTTATACCAGTTTGCCATGTGGGATCTTGTCAAAAGCCTTACTGAAGTATAAACTACATCCACAGCCCCTCCCTCATCAATTATCTTTGTCATCTCTTCAAAAAACCCAATCAAGTTGGTGAGACAGGACCTTCCCCATACAAAATCATGCTCCTGTCACTAACTAGTCCATTTTCTTCCAAATGTGCATTTATCTCTCCCTCAGTATCTTCTCCAAAAGCTTCTCTACCACTGATGTCAGGCTCACAGGCCTATAATTTCCTGGATTATCCCTGCTTCCTTTCTTAAACAAATTTATTTGATAGCACGAGCTTTTGGAGCGCTGTCCCTTCATCAGGTGAGTCACCTGATGAAGGGACAGCGCTCCGAAAGCTCATATTACCAAATAAATCTGTAGGACTTTAACCTGGTGTCGTGAAATTTCTTATTGTGCCTACCCCAGTCCAACGCCGGCATCTCTACATCATTTCTTAAACATTGGAACAACATCCAGTTTTCTGGAGCCTCACCTGTGTCAGAGAAGTTGTGAAGTATCTGTTAAAGCCCCAGCTATTTCTCTGCTTGTCTCCCACAGTAAGCCGGGGACTCGTCTACCTTAATGCAATTTTGGATACCTAACACTTCCTCCTTCAATATATTGACATTCTCTAGAGCGTTCGCACACCTATCCCTGATCTCAACATCCATCATGTCCTTCTCCTTGGTGAATACTGATACAAAGCTCATTAAAGATCTCACCCACTTCCAGTGGCTCCACACATAACTTCCCTCAATTGTCTTTGAGTGGGTGTACTCTTTCTCTTGCTACTCTCTTGCTCCTAATAAGAAACCTTGGGATTCTCCTTGACCCTGTTTGCTGAAGACATTTCATGGTTCCTTTTAGCTCTCTTTAATTCCATGTTTAAATTCCTTCCTGCTTTCACTGTACTCCTCAAGAGCTTTGTCTGTTTCCAGATGTCCAGACCTATTGTATGCTTCCTTTTTTCCTTTAGTCTAAACTTACAATTTTCCTTGTCTTTCATGCTTCCTGAATCCTGCCATTCCTGTCCTTCATTTTTGCAGTGCCTATCCTGCACTTCTATCCACTGGCCTTTAAAAGCCTCCCACGTGCCAGAAGTGGATTTGCCCTCAAATAGCCACTCCCAGTCCACATTCCCTGGTTCCTGTCTGATTTGGATGTAATTGGCCCAATTAAGCACCTTCAGCCAAGGGCTACTCTTGTCCTTATCCATGAAACCCAAAATCTTATGGAATTATGGTCGCTAAGCTCAAGATGCTCCCCCACTGAAACATCGGTCACCTGGCCCAGCTCATTCCCCAATGCCAAGTCTAGTTTGGCCCCCCCTCCCTGGCTGGATTATCAACACGCTATTAAAAAACCCTCTTGGACACATCTAACAAATTGATCTCTATCTGAGCCCCTGGCTGTAAGGGATTCCCAGTCAATATGGGGGAAATTAAAGTCACCCACCACAACTACCCTGCTTCTTTCACACCGTTTCAGTATCTGACTACACATCAGCTGCTCTGTCTCCTGTGGGCTGTTTGGAGGTCCTGGTCGCAGTCCCAACATTGTGATTTCACCCTTCCTATTCCTGAGCTCCACCTATAATGCCTCACTACAGGGTCCCTCCAGTGTGTCCTCCTGTTTATCTCTGGAAGGTTCTTCCACTGCTGACTGCAGTCGAGGTGACCGTGCTGACTGCTCCCACAATTCACCTCTGCTGAATAGTCTTCCTCTCCCACACTGTTCCTCTGCCAGATACTTTTCCTGCTGTTGTCCTTTGGAGGGGTTCCCCTGCTACCCACTGTACAGTCGAGGTGACAGCACCAGCTTCTCCCACAATGTTCCTCTGCTGCCTCTGGATTGCCTATACAAAGAACAAGTATTTCTAAAGCACCTTTCACAAACTCAGGAAGTTCTAAGGTGCTTTACTAATCTTCCTTGATCTGCCTCCTGGTCTGGCTTAAATGTGACTCCAGACTCAGCAATGTGAGTTCAAGAGCGGTTAGGGATGGACAATAAGTGCTGACCCAGCCAGTGACGCCCATGTCCCCTGAGTGAATATAAAAAACAATTACTCTCCGTAAATCTGAGACCATCCAAATTTCTGCTGTCTGAATCTTAACTTACAGTCCCACAGTGCAGAAGGAGGCCATTTGGCCCATCGAGACTGCACTGACAACAGTCCCATCCAGGCCCTATCCCTGTAACCTCATGTACTTCCCCTGCTAATCCCCTGACACACATTTAACATGGCCAATCAACCTAACCTGCACATCTTTGGACTGTGGGAGGAAACTGGAGCACCCGGAGGAAACCCACACAGACGTGGGTATAACGCACAGACAGTCACCTGAGGCCAGAATTGAACCCAGGTTTCCTGGCACTGTGAGGCAGCAGTGCTAACTATTGTGCTACCATTAACTTGTACAAAGTCCTATTTGCCTAACACCCCTGTGTCCACTGACCTCCATTGGCTCTTGATCTTAAAATTCTCCTCCTCCTATGACCATGCCTCTCCCTATCTCTGTAATCTCTTCCAGCCCCAAACTCTCTGAGTTCCTCTAATTCTGGTTTCTTGAGCGTTGCTGCTGTTAATCACTCCACCATGGGTGGCATTACCTTCAGAGATTACCAAGGCCATAAACTCTGGAATACCCTCTCCAATCTCACCACCTCTCGACCACACACTCCTCCTTTAAGCCTTTCTGAAGCTGACCTAATACTTCCAGATGTAGCTCGGTGCTAAATTCTGTTTGATGATGTCCTCAGGAAGCACCTTGAGTCATTCCGAGAAAGGTGCAGTATAAATTGTTGTTGGAGAGTTTCCTCAGTATTTGACCATCTCAATCTGTGTAAATCAGTCACCCTGTTTCTGACATGACAGTTCATCACCAACTATAACAGAATCCTTCGAGATGTCCTGAGTTTGCAGAAGGTGGTCTCGGAGAAACAAGTTTTTCTTCTGGTTTGAACAGAGAAGCTGTTTTACAGCAACTTTGTTTTAATAGGTGATTATGTTTTCTGGCGATTCTGACTCATTAACTTGCATTTTGCACTGAACGCTGCCATCAGCTGTGGTGAGGATTCATCCAAAATGTTAACACATCACATCCAGAAAGCACAGCTGTCTCAGGTTCTAATTGTCCATTGTAACTAAAACCTTTAGTACAAAATGTTAATGAATTCCCCAACCAAACTTCAGATTGGCTGCTTGGAAATGATGTTTGACAGTTGCTGACTCATACAAACACAAGCAGCAAGGGTAGGCCATTCAGCCCATCCATCAGCTGCACCATTTACTACAATCGAGGCTGATTTTGAACCACAACTCATTTTCCCATTTATTCACCAGATCCTCAATTCTCTCAGAGACCAAAAATCTGTCTATTTCAGCCTTAAATATATTCAACAATAGAACATCCACCAGCCTCTGGACAGAGTTCTAAAGACTCACAACCCTTTGAGTGAAGTAATTTCTCCTTGTCTCAGTTCTAAATGATCAGCCCCTTATCCTGAGACTCTGTCTCTGTGTTTTAGATTCCCCAGCCGGGGGAAACAATCTGTGTCCATCCCAACATTTTGTTTGTCTTCATGACTTTGCATCTCATAAACTCCAGAGGACCTACGCCCAATTTAACAAAGAAAATAGAAGCAGGAGGAGGCCATTCAGCCCTTTGAACCTGCTCTACCATTCATTATGATCATGGCTGATCATCCAACTCAGTAACCTGTTCCCGCCCCCTGCCGCCGCACCCCCCCCCCCCCCCCCCCCCCATATCCTTTGATCCCTTTAGCCCCAAGAGTTATATCTAACTCCTTGAAAACAAACAATATATTTGTCTCAGCTGTTTTCTGTGATAAACACAGGCTCACCAATCTGGGTGAAGAAATTTCTCATCTCAGTCCTAAATAGTTGACTCCGTATTCTTAGACTATTACCCCTGGTTCTGGACTCCCCCTGCCATCAGGAACATCCTTCCTACATCTACCCTGTCTAGTCCTGTTAGAATGAGATTCCCCCCTCATTCTTCTAAACTCCAGGGAATATAATTCTAACTGACTCACTCCCTCCTTATATATCCGTCCCACCAACCCAAGAATCAGCCTGGTAAACTTTCGCTGCACTCCCTCAAATAGCAAGAACATCCTTTCTCAGATAAGGAGACCATAACTGTACACAGTATTCCAGGTGTGGCCTCACCAAGGCCCTGTATAATTGCAGCAAGACATTCCTGCTCCTGTACTCAACTCCGTTTGCTATGAAGGCTAACGTACCATTTGCCTTCTTTTAACGCTTGCTGCACCTGCTTACCTTCAGTGACTGGTACGAGGACACCCAGGTCCCGCTGCACTCCTTTCTCTCAATTTCTAGCCATTTACATAATCTGCCTTCCCGTTTTTGCTATCAAAGTTGATAACCTTGCATTTATTCACATTATATGTGTATTTTTGCACTCACTCAACCTGTCAAAGTCACACTGAAACATCTCTGCATCCTCCTCACAATCCACCCAGTTTTGTATCATCTGCAAATTTTGAGATATTCCTGTTAGTTTCATCAGTCAGCCTTTCATTAAAGGATAACCCCCTCTCCCAGGAACCAAATTAGTGAATCTGTATCACCTCCAATGCAGGTACATCCTTTCTTAAAAACTGCCCGCAGTATTCCAGGTGTGGTCTCACCAAAAGCATTTACAATATTCTTGTACTCCAGTCCCCTTACAATAAAAGCCAACATGCCTTGCTGCAGCTGTATACTAACTTTGTGTTCCACGTACAAGGACACTCATATCTCTGAATATCAGCTTTTTGAATTGTCATGTCCTTGATCGGCAGGTCGAAAACTGATGCTGGATAATTCCCTTTTCGAGTAAAGTTGACTTCACCATGAGATAGGCACGCAGAATTGCACCAATCTTATACAGATATTCCAGCAAAAACAGTTTAGATGTGACCATTCTCTGTGCTGCTGCTGATTAGATGATGAAAATGGCAGACCCTATTAGCCCAGGGGTCGTGTGCTGCCTGTCTGGGTTCCAAGGATGGCCCACAGGACATTTTGCCCACACGCAGGGGTGCCACACTCCGCTGACTTCTGACCGTGTAGTTCCTCTCCTCCCAGTGTGACAGAAGTGATTGGCAGATAAAGCCAGGGTGAGTGAGGTGAGGTGTGTACGGATTGCTCACAACATTGACTGTGAGAGCCGTGCACCCCCTTGGTGTCCAATCAAAGAGTAAATAACTGAGTTGATTTTACCATTTGAAGTTGATGACATCTCTGTGAATGTAAAAAATGAAGAAGCATTTTCTATAACCCGTTATGAAGTATTCATTGTGTATTGAATGTGTTTAATCTTATTCATGGGGTCAGGGTTAGTGAACAAGCCCAATTTCAATCTTGTGGCCCATTGGGATGAAGGAGGGTCACTCACACAGCTAATCACCAGCCCGGGTTGGCCACCCTTGCTGTAGATTGAAGTCCAGAGCATGAGAGTTCCACTCTGAAATGTTACTGTAAATTCCTTCAATACAAGATTCATAGAATCAGAACATGAAGCACAGAAAAAGGCCATTGTTCCTTTAACAGCTCTCCAGTAAATTAGAGTTTATTAAATTACAGATTTCAGTAAATTACAGATATTAGTAAATTACAGAATTTGCCAATTTAGCTCAATCTCACAAGTAGGGCATCAGTTAGACGGCAGCATTATCTTCAGAATGCTCTGCTATTCGAGGGGAATCAGACAGGCTTTGCACATAAAACTGCCCACTAACCTCCACACTAACTTAAACACTGAACTAAAACCAATTCTTGAACAACTCCCTGCTTCTGCAGAATTGCCCATTAACAGCAGATAATTAAATGTAGGATTTACTGTGTAATCTTCACCTTAGCTGCTAATGATAATTTAAAGATGGTGTGATCGTGTGAGAGTGAAAATGAAGAACTGACTGTTCCAAAAAATGGTCTTGAACAAACCCCTGACTTCAGTTCTCTAATCAGAACAGAAGAATTTGCATCTCTGTAGCGCCTGTCACAACCTCAGGTTGATTGTCAGTCACTGTGCAGTCGGATGTCCACTCAACAGAGCAGACAAGCAGTCAATTTCAGATCATACCTAAAAGATGAATCTTCTAACAGTGCGGCGCTCCCTCACCACGGCTCTTCCTTGCCACAATGCTCCCCGACCGCAGTGCTCCCTCACCACACTGCTCCCTCGCCGTGTTGCTCCCTCATTATTGCGCAGAATGTCCATCTGAATGCTGTGTTTCCATTTCAGTGCAATCTGATCTAACCAGCTACTAACTCTGAGGTAAGAGGAGATGTGGGCTATGTAGGTACCTAGAGTCAGTCCAGTGATTGGCATTGTGGCCCTCGGTGAGGTGGGCCATGTCTCTGTAACAGTGGGCTGCTGAGGCAAGTGTTTGGCTGCTAATGGTTGTGGGTTTAAATGGTCATAGAGTCATAGAGGTTTATAGCATGGAAAGAGGCCCTTCGGCTCAAACCTTTTAAGCTACTAAGTTACAATTGCCTGTGTTTGGCCCATATCCCTCAATACCCATCTTACTCATGTAAGTGTTTAAATGCTTTTTAAAAGGCAAAATTATACCCCCTCCTACTACTACCTCTGGCAGCTTGTTCCAGATACTCACACCCTCTGTGTGAAAAAATTGCCCCTCTGGACACTTTTGTATCTCACCCCTCTCACCCCAAACCTATGCCCTCTAGTTTTAGACTCCCCTACCTTTGGGAAAAGATATTGACTATTTACCTTGTCTATGCCCCTCATTATTTTATAGACCTCTATAATATTACCCCTCACCCTCCTACGCTCCAGACAAAAAAGACCCAGTCTATTCAGCCTCTCCTTATAACTCAATCCATCAAGTCCTGGTAGCATCCTAGTAAATTTTTCCTGCACTCTTTCTAGTTCAATAATAGTTCACTCTTTCTAGTTTCCTCTCTATAAGAGGGTGACCAGAACTGTACATAGTATTCCAAGTGTGACCTTACCAATATCTTTGTAATTTCAACAAGACATCCCAACTCCGGTAGTCAATGTTCTGACCAATGAAACCAAGCATGCTGAATGCCTTCTTCACCACTCTGTCCACCTGTGTCTCCACATTCCAGGAGCTATGAACATGTACCCCCTAGATCACTTTGTTCTGTAATTCTCCCCAACACCCTCCCATTAACTGAGTAATATTTTGATTCAATCTACCAAAATATGTCACCTCACATTTATCTAAATTAAATTCCATCTGCCATTCGTAAGCCCACTGGCCCAATTGATCCCGTTGCAATTGGAGATAACTTTCTTCACTGTCCATTATGCCACCAATCTTGGTGTCATCTGCAAACTTACTAACCATGCCCCCTAAATGCTCATCCAAATCATTAATATAAATGACAAATAACAGTGAGTCCAGCACTGATCCCTGAGGCACACTGCTGGTCACAGGCCTCCAGTTTAGAAAAACAACTCTCTGCAACCACCCTCTGGCTTCTGTCAAGAAGTTAATTTTGTATCCATTTAGATACCTCACTCTGAAGCCTGTGAGATTTAACTTTATGCAACAACCTACCATGAGGTACCTTGTCAAAGGCCTTGCTAAAGTCCATGTAGACAACATCAACTGCATTGCCCTCATCTACCTTCTTGGTTACCCCTTCAAAAAACTGAGTCAAATTTGTGAGACATGATTTTCCCCTCACAAAGCCATGCTGACTGTCCCTAATCAGTCCTGTCTCTCAAAATACCTTCCAACAATTTACTCACCACAGATGTGAGGCTCACTGGCCTGTAGTTCCCAAGCTTATTCCTGCAGCCCTTTTTAAACAAAGACACAACATTTGCCACTCTCCAATCTTCAGGCATCTCACCTGTGACTATTGATGATTCAAATATCTCGGTTGGGGGACCCGCAATTTCCTCACTAGCCTCCCGCAATGTCCTGGGATACACTTCATCAGGTCCCAGGGATTTATCTGCCTTGATGCATTTTAAGATTTCCACCACCTCCTTCTCTGTAATATATACACGCCTCAAGATATCAATATTTATTTCCCCAAGTTTCATAACATGCATGCTTTTCTCAACAGTAAATACTGATGAGAAATATTCATTTAGGATCTCACCCATCTCTTGTGGATCCATACATAGGTGACCTTGTTGATCCTTAAGAGGCCCTACTTTCTCCCTTGTTACTCTTGTGCCCTTTATGTATTTGTAGAAGCTCTTTGGATTCTCCTTTGCCTTATCTGCCAAACGAATCTCGTGTCCCCTTTTTGCCCTTCTGATTTCTATCTTAACTCTACTCCTACATCCCCTATACTCTTCAAGCGATTCATTTGATCCCAGCTGCCTATGCATGTCATGTGCCTCTTTCTTCTTCTTGACCAGGGCCTCAATATCCCACGTCGTCCACAGTTCCTGACTTCTGCCAGCCTTGCCCTTCACTCTAAGAGGAATGTTTTAACCTGAACTTTGGTGAACACACTTATGAAAGCCTCCCACTTACCAGAAGTCTGTTTGCCTTCTCACAGACTCCCCCAATTAACTTTTGAAAGTTCTTGCCTGATACCATCAAAATTGGCCTTGCCCCAATTTAGAATTTTAACTTTTGGGACAGACCTATCATTCTCCATTGCTATCTTAAAACCAATAGAATTACGGTCACTGGTCCTAAAGTGATCCCTCACTGACACTTCTGTCACCTGCCCTTCCTTATTTCCCAAGAGGAGGTCAGGTTTTACCCCCTCTCTAGTTGGGCCATTCACATACTGAATAAGAAATTCCTCCTGAATACACCCAACAAATTTCTCTCCATCCAACCCTCTAATACTATGGCTGTCCCACTCAATGTTGGAGAAGTTAAAACCCCCTACTGTTACCACCCTATTTTTCTTGGATCTATCTGTAATCTCCCTACATACTTGCTCCTCAATTTCCCACTGACTATTTGGGAGCCTGTAGTATAAACTATCCAAGTGCTTTCCCCCTTCTTATTTCTCAGTTCCACCCATACAGACTCAGTGGGCAAACCCTCGGATATATCCCCTCTCAGTACGGCCGTGATGATCAGACTGATTCTATTTTGAAGCTTACTTGGGTTGATCTCTGGTATCGACTGTAACACACAAACAGTTAAGACTCATACACAGAAACTAGAAGTAGGATGAGGCCATTCAGCCCTTCGAGCCTGCTGTGTCATTCATTGTGATCATGGCTGATCATCGAATTCAATATCCTGATTACCCCTTCCCCCTCTATATCCCTTGATCCCTTTAGTCCCAAGAGCTATATCTAATTTCTTGTTGAAATCAGACAACATTTTGGCCTCAGCTACTTTCTGTGGGAGTGAATTCCACACATTCACCACCCTCTGGGTGAAGAAATTTCTCCTCATCTCAGTTCTAAAAGGTTTACCCCTTATCCTCAAACTCTGATCCCTAGTTCCAGACTCCCCCACCATTGGGAACATTCTTTCTGAATCTATAAGCAGGAAAATAGCTCCAGGAGATGCCTGCACTGTCTGCCTAGGCTTGAGATGCCGGCTCTGTAACTGGTTCATTCAGTTCACACGTAGCATGAAGTAGTTTCCTTTATAAGAACATAAGAAATAGGAGCAGGAGTAGGCCATCTATCCCTTCGAGCCTGCCCTGCCATTCAATAAGATCATGGCTGATCTGAAGTGGATCAGTTCCACTTTCCCGCTTTCTCCCCATAACCCTTAATTCCCCTGTCTATCAGAAACCTATCTACCCGCGTCTTAAACATATTTAGCGAGGCAGCCTCCACCACTTCAACGGGCAGAGAATTCCAGAGATTCACCATCCTTTGAGTGAAGAAGTTCCTCCTCAACTCTGTTCTAAACTGACCCCCTCCCTTATTTTAAGGCTGTGCCCTCTAGTCCTGTTTTCCTTTGTAAGAGGAAAGAATCTCTCTACCTCTACTCTGTCTAGCCCCTTCATTAGCTTGTAAGTCTCTATAAGATCCCCTCTCATCCTTCTAAACTCCAACGAGTACAGGCCCAGTCTATTCAATCTCTCTTCATAAGCTAACCCCCTCATCTCCGGTATCAGCCTGGTGAACCTTCTCTGTACTCCCCCCAAGGCCAATATATCCTTTCGCAAATAAGGGGACCAAAACTGCACACAGTACTCCAGCTGCGGCCTCACCAGTACCCTGTACAGCTGCAGCAAGACCTCCCTACTTTTATATTCAATCCCCCTCGCTATAAAGGCCAGCATTCCATTCGCCTTCTTGATCACCTGCTGCACCTGCAGACTGGGTTTTTGCGATTCGTGCACAAGGACCCCCAGGTCCCTCTGCACCGTAGCATGCTGCAGCTTTTCGCCCTTTAAATAATAATCCCTCCTACTATTATTCCTGCCAAAGTGGATAACCTCACACTTGCTAACATTGCACTCCATCTGCCAGGTCCTCGCCCACTCGCTCAGCCTATCCAGATCCCTCTGCAGACTTTCCACACCCTCCGCACAATTTGCTTTTCCACTCATCTTTGTGTCATCAGCAAATTACGTCACCCTACACTCAGCCCCCTCCTCCAGATCATCTATATAAATGGTAAACAGTTGTCTTTAACTTGCTGTAACATCAAGACTTGGGTCGGCCATTGGGTTCATCCAACCTTTTCCACCTTGTAATTATTACAGCTAATCTGCATCTCAAAGCCAATTTACCTGCCTTGATTCACATTAGCTGTCCACTCATCTTAATACTGATTGACCTTACAAATATTGAACGATTTTCAATTTGGACATTCATTTTGTCCTCCAGTTTCTGAAGAGAGAGGCTTCCAGCTTTCTATTTCCTTTCATGTCCCTGTCTACATCAATGGCAATGTACTAGAAATGATCGAGAGTTTCAAGATTTGAGATGTCCAGATCACCAACAACATATTCTGGTCCCACCGACACCTCTACTTTCTCAGAAGACTAAGGAAATTTGGCATGTCCGCTACGACTCTCACCAACTTTTACAGATGCACCATAGAAAGCATTCTTTTTGGTTGTATCACAGCTTGGTATGGGCTCCTGCTCTGCCCAAAACTGCAAGAAACTACAAAAGGTTGTGAATGTAGCCCAATCCATCACACATAAGAACATAAGAAATAGGAGCATCCACTGACTCTGTCTACACTTCCCACTGCCTCGGCAAAGCAGCCAGCATAATTAAGGACCCCACGTGCCCCGGGCATTCTCTCTTCTATCTTCTTCCTTTGGGAAAAAGATACAAAAGTCTGAGGTCACGTCCCAACTGACTCAAGAACAGCTTCTTCTCTGCTGCTGTCAGACTTTTGAAAGGACCTACCTTGCATTAAGTTGATCTTTCTCTACACCCTAGCTATGACTGTAGCATTACATTCTGCACACTCTCCCTTCCTTCTCTATGAACGGTATGCTTTGTCTGTATAGCGTGCAAGAAACAAAACTTTTCACTGTATAGTAATACATGTGACAATAATAAATCAAACCAAATCATGTGAATCATCATAGACTGATACAGAACAGGAGGCCATTCAGCCCATTGTACCTGTATTGAACCTTTGCTAGATCTATGGAATTAATTGCAATTGCTTTGATTGTAATTGTTTCCTATTCCAATTCCCTTTTGAGAATTCCGATTGAATCTGCTTCCATCATTCTTTCAGGCGGCGCCTTCCAATCCGCTGCATTATAATTTCTTTCCTGCCATTTTGCCCTGGGTTCTTTTGTCAATTATTTTAAATCTGATTACCAACCCTTTAGTCACTATTTATTCATTCAAAACCCTGTACTATTTTGAACACCATTATCAAATCGTCCATTACCATCTCTTTCATCTCCAGTATCATTCCTGTAAATCTATTCCGATCGCTCTCCTAGACCGGGACATCTTTCTAAGAGTGCAGAGATCAGAATTGAACACTCCATATAATCAGTGCTTGATAAAGGTTCGAATCCCTTAGCCAAAGAGAGAGAGGGTTGAAGTGAAGGTAGAAAGGTTCAGAGAAAGAATCATAGAGTCACAGAGGTTTACAGCATGGAAACAGGCCCTTCGGCCCAACTTGTCCATGCCACCCTTTTGTTTAGTGCCTAAGCTAGTTCCAAATGACCACATTTGGCCCATATCCCTTGATACCCATCATACCCATACAACTGTCTAAATACTTTTTAAAAAACAAAATTATACCCCGTTCTACTACTACCTCTGGCAGCTTGTTCCAGATACTCACCACCCTCTGTGTGAAGAAAATTATCCTTCTGGACACTTTTGTATCTCTCCTCTCTCACCTTAAACCTATGTCCTAGTTTTAGACTCCCTTACCTTTAGGAAAATGATATTGACTATCCAGCTGATCTGTGCCCCTCTATTTTATAGATCTCTATAAGATCACCCCTCAGCCTCCTACGTTCCAGAGAAAAAAAAGTCCCAGTCTATCTAATTTCAAGGGGCTATACCCTTCAAGAATCTGTATCCTGAAATCTCTTTGTTCTATAACCCTCTCCAGTGCCCTACCATTAACTGAGTAAATCCCACCCTGGTATCCCAGGGTCCCAGAACCCAGAGTCTGTTGAAGACACAGACACCAGTGACATGGTCAACTGCTGCAAACAGATGTAGAAGATCAAAGGGGGAACATTTCCCATGTTCACAGTTAGGATGGCGTTTGTGACTTTGACAAAGTGCTGTGGCAGAAACAAAACCCTGACTGGAAGGATTCAAACCTGGAATTCCAGGAAAGAACTTTGGAGGCGCCAACACTTTGGAGAGAAAGGGAATTGGGGATGGGACAATAATTTGCAAGAACCGAGGCTCAAGGGTGGGTTGCTAGTGGGTTGCTGGGATGGTAAAGAAAAGTAAAGTTTATTTATTAGGCTTATATTAACACTGCAATGATGTTACTGTGAAATTCCCCAGTCCTCCGGTGCCTGTTTGGGTTCACTGAGGGAGAATTTAGCACGGCCAATGCACCCTAACCAGCACGTCTTTCAGTCAGTGGGGGGAAACCGGAGCACCCGGAGAAAACCCACACAGACACAGGGAGAATGTGCAGACTCCACGAAAGCAGATTTGAAATGGAGAGGGAACAATTGGAGAGGAGAGAGAGGCTGTTAACAGCATCACCTTACACGATACTCTCCCCAACTCCAAGTTTACCTAAACTGGGTGCCGTTTTCTTTTGATGTTCTCTTCCAGACACTGCGTGGTTGGGGTCGAGTGAGTTTGTATTGGATATTGTCCTGCTGACTGACTGAGGCAGGATCGATGAAATTTATCTTCCTGGGTATTCATTAGGAACATAATCAGAAACACATTAGCTGTCCACTCACCTTAGCCCTGGGATCCTGCTATGTACCAAGATGGCTGTCATATTTGCCTACAGTTCAGCAATCCTGAATTTCACAGTACGATGGCACAGTGGTTAGCACTCCTGCCTCACAGCACCAGGGATCCCAGTTTGAGTCCTGCCTTGGGTGACTGTCTGTGTGGAGTTTGCACATTCTCCCCATGTCTGCGTGGGTTTCTGCTGGATGCTCTGGTTTCTTCCTACAGGCCCAAAGGTGTGTGGGTTAGGTGGATTGGCCATGCTAAATTGCTCCTTTAGTGCCGGGGGACTAGCTATGGTAAATGCATGGGGTTATGGGGTAGGCCTGGGTGGAATTGTGGTCAGTGCAGAGTTGATGGGCCGAATGGCCTCCTTCTACACAGTAGGATTCTGTTTTCATTGTGTGTTTGTGGTGTTTCAGGCTATCTCTGGGATGTAATAGGATGCTATATAAATGCAAGATATTCTTGAGTGCTTTGGAAAGAATTTCTTGCTGTGACATATCTGATTGTAATTTTTTTTAATAAACGCTGACGATATGGAACACTAAGTAACTTAACACGTCAACATATTCCAGACTTGCACAGCGCATAATTAACAGCTTTGAATTTGTGTGGTTTGGCAGGTTTGTTACAGTGATGAGATTGAGCAGAATGTTGGAAAGTGAGCTGGTTTGCTGTGACTGTGAGTGTCTTGTCCTCTCACTGAGATCTGACCAGAATCACCTCCCTTCCAGAGCAGCAGAATCATTACACTGCCCGGGACACAGCGTCAGGCACACCAGCAGCTTAATAACAAAGTCTTAATAATTCCTCACCCTCGCAGAGTTTAGAATTCAGAACATGACTTTTGCAAATTGTTTTTTCCCCTTTCAGCCTGGGCCTGAGAACTATATTTGGACATCACTCGAGTGTTTTGCTCCTGAATGGTTCCCTGACCTAATGCTGAGCTCAGAGGACAGCTCACTGACTGCACTCGCAAATCTGTCAGTTCAAAACCCACACCAGAGAATTCAATATAATATAATCCAGGCTGACACTCCCAGCAGAGGACTGAGGGAGTGCCGCACTGTCAGAGGGTCAGTGCTGAGGGAGTGCCGCACTGTCAGAGGGTCAGTGCTGAGGGAGTGCCGCACTGTCAGAGGGTCAGTGCTGAGGGAGTGCTGCGCTGTCAGAGGGTCAGTGCTGAGGGAGTGCCGCGCTGTCAGAGGGTCAGTGCTGAGGGAGTGCCGCGCCGTCAGAGGGTCAGTGCTGAGGGAGTGCCGCACCGTCAGAGGGTCAGTGCTGAGGGAGTGCCGCACTGTCAGAGGGTCAGTGCTGAGGGAGTGCCGCACTGTCAGAGGGTCAGTGCTGAGGGAGTGCCGCACTGTCAGAGGGTCAGTAGAACCATAGAACATTACAGCACAGAAACAGGCCTTTTGGCCCTTCTTGTCTGTGCCGGGCCATTTTTCTGCCTAGTCCCACTGACCTGCACCTGGACCACATCCCTCCACACCCCTCTCATCATGAACCTGTCTAAGTTTTTCTTGAATGTTAAAAGTGACCTCGCATTCGCCACTTCATCTGTCAGCTCATTCCACACTCCCACCACTCTGTGTGAAGAAGCCCCCTCTAATATTTCCTTTAAACTTTTCCCCCTTCACCCTTAACCCATGTCCTCTGGTTTTTTTCTCCCCTAGCCTCAGTAGAAAAAGCCTGCTTGCATTCACTCTATCTATACCCATCAAATCTCCCCTCATCTTTCTACGATCCAGGGAATAAAGTCCTAACCTATTCAACCTTTCTCTGTAACTCAGTTTCTCAAGTCCTGGCAACATCTTTGTAAACCTTATTAATATCCTTCCTGTAATTAGGTGACCAAAACTGTACACAATACTCTAAATTCAGCCTCACCAATGTCTTATACAACCACATCATAACATTCCAACTCCTATACTCAATACTTTGATTTATAAAGGCCAATGTACCAAAAGCACTCTTTACAATCCTATCTATCTGTGACGTCACTTTTAGGGAATTATGTATCAGTATTCCCAGATCTCTCTGTTCTACTGCACTCTTCAGTGTCCTACCATTTACCTGTAAACTTGATGTCAAATTTACCTGCCTATCATTTCCCAGATTACTTCTTGAGTTTTATTTAAACAACGGAACAACATGAGTTATCCTCCAATCATCCGGCATCTCATCCATGGACACCCTTCAATTTCAACACTAGTCTCCTTCATGGTCCAAGGGAATACCCTGTCCAGTCTTGGGGATTTATCTACTCTGATTTGCCTCAAGACAGCAAGATCCTCCACCCCTTTAATCTGTATAGGTTCCATGACCTCCCTACTTGTTTGCTTTATTTCCATAGACTCAATGCCAGTTTCCTTAGTAAATATGGATGTAAAAAACCCATTTAACATCTCCCCCATTTCTTTTGGTTCCACACATAACCCATCACTCTGATCTTCAAGAGGACCAATTTTATCCCTTACTACCCTTTTTCTCTTAATATACCTGTAGAAGCTCTTAGGATTATCCTTCACCTTGACTGCCAAAGCAACCTCATGTCTTCTTTTAGCCCTCCTGATTTCTTTCTTAAATAGTTTCTTGCACTTTTTATACTCCTCAAGCATCTTATTTGCTCCCTGCTGCCTATACGTGTCATACATCTCTCTGTTCTTCTTTATCAGAGTTCCAATATTCCTTGAGAACCAAGGTTCCTTATTCTTATTCACTTTGCCTTTAATCCCAACAGGAACATACAAACTCTGCACTCTCAAAATTTCTCCTTTGAAGGCCTCCCACTTACCAATCACATCCTTGCCAGAGAACAGCCTGTCCCAATCCATGCTTTTTAGATCCTTTCTCATTTCTTCAAATTTGGCCTTTTTCCAGTTCAGAATCTCAACCCGAGGACCAGATCTATCTTTATCCATGATCAAGTTGAAACTAATGGCGTTATGATCACTGGAACCAAAGTGTTCCCCTACACACACTTCCGTCACTTGTCCTAACTCATTTCCAAGTAGGAGATCTAATATTGCATCCTCTCTAGTTGGTACCTCTATATACTGATTTAGAAAATTTTCCTGAACACATTTTACAAACTCCACCCCATCTAGACCCCATCTAGACCTTTCACAATATGGGAGTCCCAATCTACATGTGGAAAATTAAAATCCCTTACTATCACAACTTTATATTTCTTGCAGTTATCTGCTATCTCTCTGCAGATTTGCTCCTCTAATTCTCACTGACTATTGGGTGGTCTATAATACAACCCCATTAATGTGGTCACACCTTTCCTGTTTCTCAGCTCCACCCATATGGCCTCAGTAGACAAGTCCTCTAATCTGTCCTGCCTGAGCACTGCTGCAACATTTTCCCTGACTAGCAATGCTACTCCCCGCCCCATCCCGCTGCCTCTATCACATCTGAAACATTGGAACCCTGGAACATTGAGCTGCCAGTCCTGCCTCTCCTGTAGCCAACTTTCACTAATGGCTATATGTCATAATTCCATGTGTCAATCCACACTCTCAACTCGTCTGCCTTCCCCACAATACTCCTGGCATTGAAATAGACACACCTCAGAAGATTTTTACCACCACACACAACCCTTCTATTTGTGATTTTGCGTGAACTATTAACATCATTTATTTTCACCCCCGCTCCACTATCTGCTCTGACACTCTGGTTCCCACCTCCCTGCAAATCTAGTTTAAACCCTCCACAATAACGCTAGCAAACTTTATAAGACCCTTGTCAGGCCTCATTTGGAGTATTGTGCGCAGTTCTGGTCGCCTCACTATAGGAAAGATGTAGAAGCTATTGAAAGGGTGCAGAGGAGATTTACAAGGATGTTGCCTGGACTGGGAGGCATGCCTTATGAAGTTAGGTTGAGGGAGCTGGGACTCTTTTCCCTGGAGAGACGAAGGTTGAGAGGCGACCTGATAGAAGTTTACAAAATGTTGAGAGGAATAGATAGGGTGGACTCTCAGAGGCTATTTCCCCGGTTTGAAATGGTCGCTACGAGAGGACACAGATTTAAGGTGCGGGGAGGGAGGTTCAGAAGTGATGTTAGGGGTAAGTTTTTCACTCAGAGGGTGGTGAGTGAATGGAATCGGCTGCCGTCAGTGGTGGTGGAGGCGAACTCGCTGGGGTCTTTTAAAAGACTTCTGGATGAGTATATGGGGTTTAATGAGATTGAGGGTTATAGATAGGTCTGTAGGTTGGTAGGTGATGTGGTCGGCGCAACTTGTGGGCCGAAGGGCCTGTTTGTGCTGTAGTGTTCTATGTTCTATGTTCAAACCTCTCTGCGAGAATATTGGTCCCCTTGTAGTTTAGGTGTAACCCGCCCCTCTTGTACAGGTCCCACCTGCCCCAGAAGAGATCCCAATGATCTAGAAATCTGAAACCCTGCCCCCTACACCAGTTCCTCAGCCACACGTTCATCTGCCCGAGCATCCCACTCTTAACTCTCACTGGCACGTGGTACGGGTAGCAATCCTGAGTTACTACCCTCGGGGTAGTAACTCAGCTTTTTAACTTCCTACCAAACTCTCTATATTCACTCTTCAGGACCTCCTCACTCTTCCTTCCTACGTCATTGGTACCAACGTGTACCATGACATCTGGCTGATCACCCTCCCACTTCAGAATGCTGTGCACACGATCAGAGACATCCCTGACCCTGGCACCCGGGAGGCAACAAACCATCCGAGAGTCTCTGTCACGACTTCAGTACTGAGGGAGTGCCGCACTGTCAGAGGGTCAGCACTGAGGGAGTGCCGCACTGTCAGAGGGTCAGTACTGAGGGAGTGCCGCACTGTCAGAGGGTCAGCACTGAGGGAGTGCCGCACTGTCAGAGGGTCAGTACTGAGGGAGTGCCGCACTGTCAGAGGGTCAGTACTGAGGGAGTGCCGCACTGTCAGAGGGTCAGCACTGAGGGAGTGCCGCACTGTCAGAGGGTCAGTACTGAGGGAGTGCCGCACTGTCAGAGGGTCAGTACTGAGGGAGTGCCGCACTGTCAGAGGGTCAGCACTGAGGGAGTGCCGCACTGTCAGAGGGTCAGTGCTGAGGGAGTGCTGCACTGTCAGAGGGTCAGTGCTGAGGGAGCGCCCCACTGTCAGAGGGTCAGTGCTGAGGGAGTGCCACACTGTCAGAGGGTCAGTGCTGAGGGAGTGCTGCACTGTCAGAGAGTCAGTACTGAGGGAGCGCCGCACTGTCAGAGGGTCAGTGCTGAGGGAGTGCTGAGGGAGAGTTAGCATCTTCAGGGAAGGTGGCACAAAATAGGGAATGAATGTGTTGACAAAGTATAAACCCTATTCAGTAATTTATTGAATGCAAAGTGACATTCCTGGAAGCATCTACATTGCCGATAACATCTAATTGGACTACTGTTCGTTATCTTGCTTCTTGTTAATTCCAGGTTGCCTCGCCATGCATCAAGAGGGTTTGCCGTGAATTTGTTGGAGTTGTGTGCTGAAGGCAGAGACTGCTGTTAATCAGTGAATTGTGAATCAGGTGGCTTCTGGTCATGCAATATTCATAGGATTCCAGTTAGTTTGGAATAAGAGTGATGTGCCTGGCATGCATGACTATGATAGCAAGCTGCCCGTCTGCTGTCAGAGGGGTGGGGGGGACAATGATGGGTGGGGGGTGGCGGAAGGGGCAGTGAGGGGAGTGTTTAGTTTCACTTGGCATCAAAAGTGTACGTCAGAGCGAGAGTGAGATCAGTGTTGAAGAAACTGCTTCGTGTGTGGACCAGAGTGGATGGTGAGTACTAACCAACAATTACAAATATTTAATCTAAATGAGTAATGACACTCTGGATACTATATACCCATTCCATCTAACCTCTATACCATTGATTTATATTTTGTTATAAAGATGTTCTCTGTGCAGTATTCTCTGCATTGTGTGCATCCACTGCCTGTAAATTCCCCAATGCTTGCATACTCTGTACAATTCAATCTATTCATTCTTTTTCTATGTATTCTCCTCATATATCTTGTTTCATTACATTTACATATGTAATATTTCTATACCTGTCTTGCTGAAATATAAGTGTAACTTATATAAAATCTTTCTCTGTGTCTGATCTATATCATTTTCTGAGTTTTTTCCTGTCTCTACAATAATCTCATTTCTCTGACTGTTTTTGCCTCAGTCTGCAACTTCTAATAATAACTCATTTCCAGCTGTATTTTCTCTACACCTATCCCTTCTCTTCCCATGTGTTTCTATCTATCTCACCTTCTCTGATCTCTTGCTGTGCCTTTTCTCTGTCTCTCCTGTTCTCTCATCTTCTCTGTCTCTAGCTGTGCCTTTTCTCTCTCTCTCCCTGTCTCTCTCGTTCTCTCACTCTGTCTCCTCTAGACCATGATTCAGCCAGTGGATTGTTCAGTTTACATTTTGTTAGTTTGAGTGTTTGAACACTTTCTGTTGTACACAGAAGAATGTGATTGATTTGATGGACTGAGCGGGTGGTATAATCTTTAAGCAGACACCCCTCACCCCGAACATTTGTGTTGGGTGGCATGGTGGCACAATGGTTCACAGTGTTTCTTCATAGCGCCAGGGACCTGGGTTTGATTTTCGGCATGGGTCACTGTGTGGAGTTTGCACGTTCTCCCCGTGTCTGCATGGGTTTCCTCCGGACACTCCGGTTTCCTCCCACAGTCCAAAAGGCATATTGGTTAGATGGATTGGCCATGCTAAATTCTCCCTCTGTGTACCCGAACAGGTGTCGGAGTGTGGCGACTGGGGGATATTCACAGTAACTTCATTGCAGTGTTAATGTAAGCCTACTTGTGACCATTAAATAAATTTTAAAACTTTATTTATTCAATTTCTGATAGATTATTTTCTGCGTTCTTTCAGTAACAAATACCAATCTGTCAAGGACCAGGTTACTAGTCTAACAGGGGGTGGGAGTGGCTCAGAGTTATATCCAATCCATCAGAAATGAAATCCCACTGAAGAGGTGATCTTATTGAAAGACAGGATCCTGAGGGGGTTGGCAGGGTGAATGCTGAGAGGGTGTCTCCCTTTCTGGGGCACAGTTTCAAAATAACAGGTCTCTCATTAAAGGTGTAGATGAGGAATTTCTTCTCTCAGAGTGTTGTTACTCTTCAGAGTTCTCTCCCTCAGACAGCAGTGAAGACTGGGTCACTTAGACTGGGCCTTTTTTCTCTGGAGCATAGGAGGCTGAGGGGTGATCTTATAGAGATCTATAAAATAATGAGAGGCACAGATCAGCTAGACAGTCAATATCTTTTCCCAAAGGTAGGGGAGTCTAAAACTAGAGGGCATAGGTTTAAGGTGAGAGGGAAGAGATACAAAAGTGTCCAGATGGGCAGTTTTTTCACACAGAGGATGGTGAGTGTCTGGAACAAGCTGCCAGTAGTAGTAGTAGAGGCAGGTACAATTTTTTCCTTTAAAAAGCATTTAGACAGTTACATGGGTATGATGGATATAGAGGGATATGGACCAAATGCAGGCAAATTGGGATTACCTCAGGGGATTAAAAAAAAGGCAGCAGGGACAAGTTGGGCCGAAGGGCCTGTTTCCATGTTGTAAACCTCTATGACTCTGACACTCAATATATTGAAGGCTGAGTTTAATAGGTTTTTCACGGAGAAGAGACTTGTTCATCAAAAATTGCAAATATAAAAGTTAATTAATTTAGGTAATTAGCATATTGTTATAAGGTGCCATTCTCATTAGAACATGGAAATTGTCTTTGTAAATAGGTGATAAACACTGTAGATTTCAGATTGGTGAGCAAGACAAACACTGCAACACAAACCCACCTGTGAATATCTAACAAGGATTCATTAAGTTTGTGGGATTCAGAATTTACATTCTTCATCAGTTATTAAATGTCAAGTTAAGGGGATTTATATAAATTTTCATTAGATTTACAGGGAAAAAGTGCAAAAAACCCAAAAAACTGCTCTCCTGTGATCTGACTGCACCGGTGAAATTGAAATTTACAGCAGGGAGCCAGTACTGTCTTTCAAAATGATCACTTCAAAATAAAGTCCAATATAATTATTAAGATTAGAGGATTGGAGGCAAGGTAGCACAGTGATTGGCACTGCTGCCTCACAGCGCCAGGGACACAGGTTCAATTCCCAACTGGGTCACTGGCCCTGTGGAGTTTGCACGTTCTCCCCATGTCTGTGTGGGTTTCCTCCAGGTGTTCCGGTTTCCTCTCACAGTTAGGAAAACATGCCAGTTAGGTGCATTGACCATGCTAAATTCTCCCTCCATGTACTCGAACAGGGGCTAGAGTGTGGCAACTAGGGAATTTTCGCAGTAACATAATTGCAGTGTTAATGTAAGCCTATTTGTAACACTAATAAATAAATAAATAAATCTTTATATGGGAGACAGGCTGAGTTGAAGCCACAATCAGAACAATCCTAATCTTCCTGAATGTTACAGCAGCTCAAGGGGCTGAATGGCCAATTTCTGCTTCTATTTCTTATGATCTTCAGGAACCATGGGTGAGGGGGTGTAAGATGGATGTCCACAGAAGTACCAGCCTCAGACCATGCATGATACCTCCAGTGGTTGAATGTGCTGTCTACTCGAATTGTTTGTGTCACGCTTGGGTGAGATGCTGGAGTGAAACTACCTCTGCGTCCAAGTTAGAGTGTGCCAACTCAGGGAGAATAAAGACTCAGCTAGTTCTCCTTAGAGAAGAGAAAGTTTAGGTGAGATTTGATAGAGGTTTAAAATCATGAAAAGTTTAGATTATATAAATCACAGAATTGTTACAGAAAGGAGGCCATTTGACCCATTGTGTCTGTAACAGCTCTCTTAATGAGAGTGTCATCTAGTGCCGATCCCCACCACCTCCCCGTAACACCGCACATTCTCCCTTTTCAAATAAGTCTCAGAAATTATTTCAGAGAAATGGTTTCCACTGTGAGGAGGAAGTCAGTAAGCAGAGGAACACACTGGGTGAAGAAAGAGTGGATAAAGAACCAGAGGGGAAGATGAGGAGATTGGTGTTTAATGGCTGAATGACCGCGTTCTGTGCTGTTGAGTTGTTATGATCTGCAGTGAAAGGCTGGTGAAAGCAGGCTCAATAATAACTCTCAAGCGAGCATTCTAGAAGGAGAAATTTGTAGTATCACAACTGGAGGGACATGGGTGGAATAGTAGAAATGGGACTAACCTAGATAGCTTTCTCAAAATAAAAGCAAATTACTGAAGAATCTGAAACAAAAACAGAAAATGCTGGAAAATCTCAGCCAGTCTGACGATATCTGTGGGAGAGAACAGAGCCAACATTTTGGGTCAGGGCTTTTAAATTAAAGTTTATTTATTAGTGTCACAAGGAGGCTTATATTAACATTGCAATGCAATTACTGTGAAAATTCTCTAGTCGCCACACTCCAGCGCCTGTTCAGGTCAATGCACCTAACCCACACATCTTTGGACTGTGGGAGGAAACCAGAGTACCCGGAGGAAACCCACACAGTCACGAGCAGAATGTGCAGACTCCACACAGACAGTGACCCAAGGCCGGAATTAAACCCGGGTCCCTGGCATTGTGAGGCAGTGGTGCCACCCTTCCAACGACTCTGTTAGCATTGTTTTTCTAAACAAGGTTGTTCTACTTGTTTTTCATCCGGGGAAGAGACTCCTGTAGAAATCCTCTCCTATTAAACTCTCAGAAATAATTCCAAATTCCAATTATGAGGCTGGACTGAGTTAATGTTCAGAACCCAGCAGGAGGGCTACTCACATTTCAGCTTCTCTGTGACAGTGTTAATGGATTCAAAGCAATTTGAAAGACTTTGGCATTTAATGAATTTGCACTGAGATTCTGGGGGCGAGTTGTGAACCCCGTCATCTGGAGTGAATCCAAACCCAGCCAGCAGAGGGAGGCTGGGTTCCCATTTAAAACCTATTCCTCCGGCTTCACCCTGAACCATGCCAGCCTGCTTTCCTCAGGCTGAAATGACAAATATCCGTATTCATCCCGCTCCCCCTGCTTGTTGTGTTTTACAGAGAGTCTTCCAGTGAGTTTTCCCGGTGGGGTAACTGAGAGCAGGGCGGAAAGTGTCTGAAGACCTCACTTAGAGATGAGCTCATCCCCCTCTTAAAGAAGTCAAGTGGGTTTGCTGAGTAAGGAAGTCAGTACTAGTTTGATACATGGACAATCACTAAGATATGTGCGTCCAAGCATCAACCAGATGTCTGTGTCACTAACCATAGAACCATAGAAAAGTTAGGGTGCAGAAAGAGGTCATTCAGCCCATCATGTCTGTGGTAACCAGAAAAGAAACAAGCCACTCATTTTAATCCCATTTTCCAGCTCCTGATCCATAACCTTGCTGGTTCCAGAACCTCAGACACAAATTTGACCTTTTAAATGAGTTGAGTGTTTCAGCTTCAACCAGCAACTTGGGCAGTGAATTCCCAACACTCACCATCTCTGGGTGGAAAAGATTTTCCTCAATATCCTCTCTAATCTTTCCACCAATCACCTAAATCTCTGACCCCTGGTAACTGACCTCTCAGCTAGGGGGAAACAAATCTTTCCTGTCTACCCTATCTAGGTCCTTCATCATTTTGTGCACCTCACTCTGGTCACTGAGCCTCCTCCATTATAGGGAAACAGCTCGCAGTCTGTCCAATCTCTCCTCATAGCTGCAATTTTCAAGTCCTGGCAACATTCTTGTGAATCTCTGCACTCTCTCCAGTGATGTCCTTCCTGTAATGTGGTGACCAGAATTGTACACACAATTTCTAACCAGTGTTTTCTACAGTTCGATTATACCTTGCTGCTTTTATATTTAGTACCATTCCATGTGTTTTCTTGACCACCTGAACATTTCAAGGACCTGTGGACATTCACTCTAAGGTCTCTCACTTCCTCAATACATCTCAATACATTCCCATTTATTCAGTATTCCCTTACTCTGTTTGCCTTCCCCAAATGCATTACCTCACACTTTTCTGGATGGAATACCTGGAGTATTGCAAGCAGCTTTGGGCCCCATATCTAAGGAAGGATGTGTTGGCCTTGGAAAGGGTCTTGAATGAAGAGCTTGTCATATGAGGAACAATTGAGGACTTTGGGTGTGTGCATGTTGGAATTTAGAAGAGTGAAGGGGGATCTTATTGAAACTTACAGGATACTGAGAGGCCTGGATAGAGTGGACGTGGAGAGGAGGTTTCCACTAGTAGGAAAAACTAGAACCAGAGGGTACAACCTTAGGCTAAAGGGACAATCCTTTAAAAGAGAAATGAGGAGTAATTTCTTCAGGCAGAGAGTGGTGAATCTGTGGAACTCTTTGCCGCAGAAGACTGTGGAGGCCAGGTCATTGAGTGTCTTTAAGACAGAGATAGACAGGTTCTTGATTAATAAGGGGATCAAGGTTTATGGGGAAAAGTCAGGAGAATGGGGATGAGAAAAATATCAGCCATGATTGAATAGCTGAGCAGACTCGATGGGCTGAGTGGCCTAATTCTGTTCCTATGTCTTATAGTCTTATGGAATTCCATTTGCCACTTCCCTGCCCACTCAACCTAACCATTGATATTATTCTGGAGTTGACAGCTTTCTTCTTCACCATCAACTACACAGACAGTGTCATCTGCAAATTTCCCAATTATGCTACCTACATTTAAGTCTAAATCATTGATATATACAACAAACAGTTAGGGGTCCAACACTGAGCCCTGGGTCACCACTGGAAACTGTTTTCCATTCGCAAGAACATCCAGCGATCATTATCCTTTGTTTCCTGATTTAGGGTCCAGTCTGCTAGCGGCCATGAGGTGTTAACGTTTCAGGTTGGGTGAATCAGTTGGATTTTACAGCTTCACTTTTACTGAGACGAGAGTTTCATTTCCAGGCTTTTAACATCTAAACTCAAATCAGGATTTGAACTCATTTTCCCTCGATGATTAATTCAGTAACATAGCCACACCACTACTGCAATGCTTTTTTTTTTAAGTAAGGCAAACACTAATGCTGCAATGAAGTTACTGTGAAATTCCCCTAGTCGCCACCTGTTCAGGTCAATACAGCTAACCAGACGGCTTTCAGAATGTGGGAGGAAACCAGAACACCCAGAGGAAACCCATGCAGACACAGGGAGAACGTGCAGACACAGGGAGAATGTGCAGACTCCACACAGACAGTCACCCAAGTTGGGAATCGAACCCAGGTCCCTGGCACTGTGAAGCAGCAGTACTAACCATTGTGCCACAGTGCTGCTTATCATCTATATCTTTGTATATATAAATAGGTGAGTGGGCCAGTCGCCTGATGATCTGCGTGTGCCAGGTACAGACACCTCGAAGGGATAAGGGGCATAATGCTAATGGAAACAGTGAGAGTGAGCCAGCAGTGTGGGTAAATGAGGGCTACTTGGAGAAACGGGAGTAAGATGTGAGTTGGGGGCAGATATTAAAAAACTGAGTTTAGTTCCTGTAAATATTTAAAGAGGCTGTTGAGAATCATGAAAGGTTTTGATAAAGGGAAAATGGTTGCAGGAGCAACAGGAGCAGGAAGCAGAGTACACAGGTTAAAGATAGTCACCAACAGAATCAGAGTTGGGAGGTGACTGTACTTTATACAGTTTATTTAAAATTCATTATTGGAGTAGGGTGTCGCTGGCAAGACCAGCATTTATTGCCCATCCCGATTTGCTCTTTGAGAAGATGGTGGTGAGCTGCCTCCTCAAACCTGCTGCAGTCCATGTGGTGTAGGTACACCCACAGTGCTAATAGGGAGGGAGTTTCAGGATTTTGACCCAGCGACAGTGAAGGAACGACGATATAATTCCATGTCCGGGTGGTGAGTGACTTGGAAGGGAACCACCAGGTGGTGGTGTTCCCAGGTATCTGCTGCCCTTATCCTCGATGGGAGTGGTTGTGGGCTTAGAAGGTGCCGCTTAAGGAACATTAGTGAGTTCCTGAGTGAGTTCTTGTAGACAATACACACGGCAGCTACTGTGTATCAGTCCGGAATAAGCTGCCAGGATAGGTCACTGTCACCATCCTTCCATCTGTGAAAGATGACAGGCAACAAACAACCCATTTCAGGTGTCCTCACATAGTGCCCCTTTGCTGATGGTTGAAGAGGTAAATTCTCGAGGAGCAGGTTTTGCCACAATCAACACATATGAAGCTACAAAGTGTCATTGTGTGTTGTTGTTTACAGGGTTGGAGTCTGTGGGCGCTGTAGGCATTCATCAACGTGGTGGCCCATGACCTGAAAGGGCGCTGGAAGCAGAAATATGACTTTCAAGGGGAATTGAATGAATATTTGAAAGGGTTGGAACTACCGGGGATCTGTGGAAAGATCTGAAAAGCTCTTTCAAAGAGCTGGCACAACATGATGGGCCAAATGGCTTCCTTGTATGCCATAAAATTGTATGATATTATAAGACCATAAGGAATAGGAACAAGAGGAGGCCATTCAGCCCTTCGAGCCTGCTCTGTTATTTAATAAAATCATGGCTGATCGGACGCTCACTAAGTTCATTTCCTGCCTTCTCTCCATGACCCTTAATTCTCTGATGAATTAAAAACCTATCCATCTCAGCCTTGGAAAGGACTGGGAAGCCACAGCTTCCTGGAGTAAAGAATTCCAAAGATTCACCATTCTCTAAGAAATTCTTCCTCAAACCTGTCTTCAATGAGCCCCCCCTTATTCGGTGATTCTGCCTCTGGTCCTACACGCTCCCATGAGTGGAAACATCCTTCCAACATTAACCCTGTCTTAACCCCTAAAGATCTTCCATGTTTCAATCATATCTCCTCTCATTCCTCTGAACTCCAAGGGGTACAGATCCAATCTGTTTAATCTTTCTCCATTCGGCAGTCCTTCCATTCCCGGGATCATTCGAGTAAACCTGTGCTGCCTCCAGTGATAATATCTTTCCTTAAATAGGGGACCAAAACTGTACACAGCATTCTAAATGTGGCCAATAATATTCTGACAAAGGGTCATTAAATTGGAATGTTAACAGTGTCTCTCTCTCTCTCCACAGACGCTGCCAGACCTGGAGTTTATCCAACAATCCCTGTTTTTATTTCAGATGCCCAGCGTTTGCAGTATTTTGTTGTTGTTTAGCGACTTGTATTTTTTTTCTGCAGATCTTTGTTTCAACGTCGAGCCATCATTGAGATGTTAATTTAGGCGTCTGAAGAGAGCCCATGATGTGGCCATAAGCCAAACAAGGTAACTGATTCCCAAACTGTCATACAGAGGGCTGAAGAGACAAAGCAGAGTTTAAACAGCAAAATGGATGTGACTATCCCCTCAGCCTCAGCTGAAGAAGGAGATGTGTGCACTCGCCCAAAGAGCAAGGGCAAAATTGGCTTAGTCAGGAAACTGACCAAGGGAGGTCCTCCCAAGTTATTCCTCATGAAAAATAAGAAGGCAGATAATCTGAAGAGAATCAAAGCTGGGCAGTCAGGAAGTTGCAGCATTCCGAGTTACCAGGCAGGAGTTGCTGCCTCAGATGTTCTTCAAGAAGGTGAGGAAACTGCTGCTGTTGGAGATTGGAAGAAGAAGAGTTACTCTGAGGACTTACTGTGGGCTGAGTCCCCAGGGATTGATGAGAAAGTCCTTAAAGACAACTCAGAGAGTGGTGGTGGAGAGAGGTCTACAGGTGAGGAAAATGAAGAAATGTGGCCTTGTTCTTCACCGAAGTTGAATGGCCCACTTCTCGAGCTAAAAGGACAAAACTGCCAGTCGAACAAGTGGTCTGTCAAACACAAAATAAAGCCCAGGAAAGAAGCAGGACAAAAAAGCGAGAGACCAAGGAAGGGACTGAGGGGGTCAAGTGCCACTTGGGGATCTCTGATTTGTGTCAAAAAAAACAGAAAAAACAGAGTGAAGGAGGCAGAGGTGAGATCTCAGAATGATGGGCCAGGAAGTCAAGCAGAGACAAAAGGTGAAAGGCAGAAGCTGGGGGGTTGCCTTGCTGCTCAGATATGTTATGCTGAGAGTGAAGCCTTACGCCGGTCTGCTGGCGCCCAGAACAGGTCAGAAGCTCCTGAATGGAACCTCTCGGTGTCAGGGGGTCCTGGTCTTAGCGCCCATGTACAAGAAGATGAATCCAATGTATCTGGCACTGAAGAAGAACCTGAGGCTCATAGGCCTGATGGCCAAGGAAGACTGAGAAGAAAATCATCGAGCTGGGCATCCTTTAGATATCTAATTAAATCAAAAAAGGAATGGAGGAGTTTCACCCAGAGGAATGTGGATTGCCCGGATAACCAGTGCCAGCAAGGTGGAAGTGCAGAGATGGGAATGCTGCAGGATTCCTGGGAATCAGGCACAAACATCTTATCCAACTCAAAACCCAAAGAGCAAACCAGAGGCCAGAGAGAGAAAGCCGAGAGTTCGAGTGAAGGCCCTGAAAGGAATGCAGACTGCATGAGTCCCACCAACAGAGATTCGGAAATTCTGCATCTAGAAACTGTGGTTGTATCACTGAATGGAAACCAAGATCTTCATTTACCAAGTGTCTCCAAAAGTAACCACCCTGAGAACCAAGCGAAGATTGAAGAGAGAGAGGGAATCAAAGGGATTCTCCCAGCAACACAGCAGGACAAGGCAGGACTGCTTGAGGACAATGCTCAGGCTGTGTGGGTCAATGGCACGCAGGAGAGTGACCAGCATTCACATGACTTTGAGTTTGTGTCATCAGAGTCGATGCTTTCTCCTCAAACAACAGAACAGGGACTGCAGAGTGACACTGGGACAACGCAGATCAACCCACCACACCTCCCCGAGGCTGATATGTTTCCAGATAGTCTGCAGAAAAGATTCACTCAAGTTACTTTGGGAATGGACACAGAATCAGAAACACAAGAGCTAGCAAAGGAAAGTCCAGCTCAGCCTGACCCTGCTCCAATAGGAAGTGGTGATTTGCAAAAACAAAGCACAGTTAAGATGCAATCGACCCAATTGCCAAAGAAAGATAATTCAGCAAAACCCCCAGAACCATTGGCCAATGAGGATTCTCAACAGACACCAATCCAGGAGTCAGGCAGACATGAAAGTTGCAATGATTGGAGTAACGAGAATGCTAAGCCTGCCTGCTCCTATCCAAAGCAGGACACCAAGCAAAAACAAGGTTCAGAAGGAAGCATGAACGGGACAATGTTGAACATTATTAAACAAGAAGCTTTTTTAGAAGGAATGAATGTGGGGCTTCAGAACACTGCTACCCCAGACCCCAGCTGTGACACCCTCCCCCCTTCACACTCCCCTGAGAAAGATGTTTCTGGTCTCCATGAATGGGTGAATTGGAATGACTTGTCAGAAAACAACAGATATGTTGTTGAGTGTGATGGTGAATGGGAAGTTGATCCTCTGAGTGATGTTGTCCCTAGCCTTGAGATGCCAGGCGTTAGTGGAGGACCAGAGATGCGTGAGGCATTGCTGGTTCAGACAGCTTCCTGCATTGTACAGTCAGCCATGAAGGCAGCTGTGGAACAGCTGGTTGGAGAGACAAACATGGAAAATGTTCCTGAAAACCCTCCCACATCAGAGAGCTTAGACTCATAGTAGATTCCTGAGGAATAGAAGGCAGGAGACAAAGCAAGAGTGAGGTTGGAACAGAAGCTCAAAACTCAACTTCTGATTTTTAACTTCTGCTCTCCCTCAGTGCGTTTCTTTCTTCCTCTCTCTCTTTGTGCTGTCGCTATCTGAATCTCTGGAAAGATCAGTACAGTTGGGAGGGCTGCTCACTCTCATCCCGCTGGGAACCATTCTCAAATCAGCAACAGGGTTGAGCAGGATGGCCTTGGAAATTCCTGATTCTTCAACAACATTGGCCACACATCAGTGATGGTACCTGGCACCCCGCAGTTACTCCTCCCTACAGACTGTAACGTGACTGATAGCTGGCAAGAAGTGAAATATTGGGAGTCTGACTGTGACTGTCTGACTGTATTTATTGGGTGTGGTGTATAGCCAAAGACTTACGGATTTCACCAGTTGAAATAATCCTCACTGACCTTTCACCCAGACACACCCTCTGAATGTTCCCACTGTAGATAAAATGGTGGCCATGACAACAAGAGGAGTTGCAAGAGAAAGAAAGAGCAAGATCTGTCTAATTCACCACCTCTCACCCTGGGAGTCACAGTGAGAATGGAATTATTGGCTAAGCGCAGTGATCAGTCTCATCAATGACTTTGTAACAAACAGGAGGGGATGAAACCCTTCAGCAATGGAGAGATTTGTAAACCATGGGGCCCTTTCACCTGGGCCTCCCAAGTCTGTACATTCTCCACATCATGTCTCACACTGCTCACGTACAGCTCTCCAAACTGTTACTTATCAGAGAGAAATCTGTCCAATTGACATTTGGATGGAATGATACTGGCTGGTCCCACCGTATCCCTGGTGTAGGAATTATACAATCAGTCTTGCAATGTCACTGTTACACAAAGATGTACAAAACATTATTCACCATGGCAACTGCTGCTTTCTAAATATATTGTTGGCATTTTTGACTAGGCCCGCATTATTCCTATTCCTAACTTCCCCACGGTCCATGTGGTGTAGATACACCCACAGTGCTGGGAGTTCCGGGATTTTAACCCAGCCACAGTGAAGGAATGGCCAATATATTTCTAAGTCAGGATAGTGAGTGGTTCAAAGGAGAGCCTCCAACTGGTGGAGTGCCCATGATAAACAATAGAAAACAGAACTGAATTTCAATGATTTGAGGGGGTTTTTAAAATACAAACAGCAGTAACCTTCTTCCTAGCAGGACTGCCAATAACAACAAGCTGCATTTGCATAGCACCTACAGTGTAATCAAACATCCTAAATGTGACCCTGCACCACAGAAGGTGATATTGGGGCCAGAGGTTTCTAGAATCACAGCCCTTCCCCCTCCCTTTCTTCCCTTACCACCCCCCCCACCCCCCGTGAGGCACTGTTCCCTTCACCAGCGATTCCTGTTGGGGAGAATTGGTGAAACACAGACATGACTCAAGCCAGTTTAATTCACTCTCCACGGCCGAAATTGAGAACATGCTCACAAACAATGTCATCCAAACCAAGGCCCTTTGCATCCTGGTCCGACCTGCTGTCCTTAAACAGGTCCTCAGTGCATCATGGTGAAACTTCAAATCCGATGATAGGGGGGCAACCAATCTGGAATTTTACACTTTCAGTGTTTTCATGTCATTTTGTGAACTTGCATTATAGATGTTTGGTTAGCACAGGAATTGAGCATTGCTGAAAAAAGACATTTTGCTGAAGCTTTTCAAGCCTGTTTCAGTGAAACAAAATCAGTGACAGCCATTGACTGGTTCATTCCTCAGAGCAATGCCATGACCAATCAGAGGGAAACTGCTGGTTTAAATTTTCAAGCTGTGTTTGGCGGATATCTGTCAGTGATGTTAGTGTACCTTTGAGAATTTTTTTTTAAATCATATTCTCTGCAGTTGTAAGCAGGCCTTTTGGGTTTTATTGTTGCCGGGCTGGCTGCTAGAATTCCTTTTATTGCTGCTTCAATGGTTTAAATGGGGTTTTGTTTATTTTTACTCTGAGCCTCGGGCACTTTCTGGGATGTTTTATGACTCTGCATTGTGGGGGGGAAATTGATTGACAGGTCAAAGTCAGGTGATTCCTCCCCAGATAAAAATTTAAGGGTTAACTTTCAGATTTAGTTTAGAAGGTGGACATCAGACCAAAAGCAGTGTTTCTCCCTCTCTCCCTGGTATTGGAAATTCTGCTGGTTAATTGAAAGCAAGGTTTCTTGTCCCCCTGGAGAGGAAAATCTGCTGTTAGTGGTTGGCTTGCCTAGAGTCTCTCTTTCTCTCTCACTCTCTCTCCCTGGTGTTTTGGGAAGCTGTTCTGACTTCAAATTGTTCTGAGTGTATCCAGAGGGATGCTAGAAATTACAAGGCTGAGACTTCAGGGTTTCAATTCTCCAACCAAAGGACTCAGTTCCATATCACGAGCATTAGTCTTCGCTGTGTTAAACCTGTGGCAAAAGTTCTGTTTATGGGATTTGTTTGATTGGAACAGTGTTTAGCTATTAAGGTTTATATAATATCACGATTTTTTTTTCTTGTTTATAATTGGTAACGTGCGCAGAAAGGCTAATTGCCTTTTTAAACACATTAATTGCATACTTTCATAAACTTTGTTTGATAAAAGCTCCCTAGTGGGTCATTTGAATCATACTTGAGGTGTAGCATCTCATGCTTACCCTAGCCAAATTGCAAAAACTTATGATCGAGGTGGACTTCATAAACACTTTAATTTTAACTGGTGTATTCTCCATGGCAACACCTTTACCAGTCAGGGTCCACCAATCAGACTCTCTTATCATACGGTATGAAATTGTTGTTTGCCCTGACATTGGTATTCTTGCAATTGACTTGATGAGTGTGAGTCAAAAAGCTTTGACAAGATGTCTCTTTTCAGCAACTTCCATTATACGTAGGCAACAATTTGTAAAATTGTTTTTGTGCTTTAATATGATTAATTAAAATTCTTACTGTATGATTGCAGGTCCTATTTAATTAATTAAGCCAATTATCTTAAGCAATGTTGTGAGTGCAGCACTTAGTGACAATAAGCCGTTGTGTACTTAAAGATTATATATCTTATGGTATGGGTGTTGCTGGCATTTGCTGCCAATTCCTGAGAGGATGGTGATGGATCTTCTCCCTTAGCTGTTGGCAGATGGGTTTGATACGAAGCATGAGACTGCTTAAGGAAGTGGCTCTGGAAATAGTAGATTTCATTGGTGGTAATTTTCTGAAATTCTTTGGACTCTGGACTGATTCCTAAAGATTGGAGGGCAGCTAATGTAAGCCTACTATTCAAGAAGGGAGGTAGAGAGAAAACAGGAACTATAGACCAGTGAGCCTAACGTCAGTACTAAGGAAATTGCTAGAGTCCATTATCAAGGAATTCATAATTCGGCATTCAAGATCGAGGGACATGGATTTGGGGGTAGGGTGTTAGCGTGGATAGAGGATTGGTTGTCAAATAGGAGGCAGAGAGTGGGGGTCAACGGGTGCTATTCGGATTGGCGGATGGTGACTAGTGGAGTGCCCCAGGGGTCGGTGCTGGGGCCTCAGCTATTTACCATTTATATAGATGATCTGGAGGAGGGAACCGAGTGTAGGGTGTCGAAATTTGCTGATGACACCAAGATTGGGGGAATGGCAAATTGTGCGGAGGGTGTGGAGAGTCTGCAGAAGGATCTAGATAGGCTGGGCGAATGGGCCAGGAAATGGCAAATGGAATTTAATGTTGGCAAGTGTGAGGTGGTCCACTTTGGTAGGAAGAATGGTAGGAAGGACTATTACTTACGGGGCGAAAAACTGCAGCAGGAGACGGTACAGAGGGACCTCGGGGTCCTTGTGCATGAGTCGCAAAAACCCAGCTTGCAGGTGCAGCAGGTGGTCAGGAAGGCGAATGGGATGCTGGCCTTCATCGCGAGGGGGATTGAATATAAAAGTAGGGAGGTCTTGCTGCAGCTGTATAGGGCATTGGTGAGGCCGCAGCTGGAGTACTGTGTGCAGTTTTGGGCGCCGCACCTGCGCAAAGATATTTTGGCCTTGGAGGGAGTGCAGACGAGGTTTACTAGGCTGATAACGGAGTTGAGGGGGTTGAGCTATGAGGAGAGGCTGAATAAACTGGGCTTGTACTCGTTAGAGTTTAGAAGAATGAGGGGAGATCTCATTGAGACGTATAAGATGTTGAATGGGATGGATAGGATAGAGGTGGAGAGACTCTTCCCACTCAAAAAAGATCAGCCATGATCTTATTGAATGGCGGGGCAGGCTCGAAGGGCTAGATGGCCTACTCCTGCTCCTATTTCTTATGTTCTTATGTTCATTCGGAGGTAGTGGTATATTCAGATAAAATCAGCATGGATTTACAAAAGGGAAATCATGCTTGATGAATCTACTGGAATTCTTTGAGGATGTAACTAGTAGAGTTGACCAAGGGGACCCACTGGATGTGATTTATTTAGACTTTCAGAAGGCTTTTGACAAGGTCTCAAGTAACAGACTACTATGTAAAGTTAAAGCACATGGGATTGCAAATAATGTCTTGTGATGGATAGAAAGCTGGTTAGCAGATAGGAAGGAGAGATTTGGCATAAACAGGTCTTTTTCTGATTGGCAGTCAGTGACTAGTTGAGTTTCACAGGAATCTGTGTTGGGACTCCAACTGTTCAGAGTATACATCAGTGAGTGGAAGAGGGAACTGAATGTATTATCTCCAAATTTGCAAATGATACAAAGTTGGGTGGGAGGGTGAGCTGTGAGCAGGATGCAGAGATGCTTCAGTATGATTTGGACAGGCTGAGTGTGTGGGCATCTGCATGGTAGATGCAGTATAATGTGGATAAATGTGAGGTTATCCACTTTGGTAGCAATAACAGGAAGACAGATTATGACTTGAACGTGTGTAAGTTGAGAGATGTGGATACTCAGAAAGACCTTGGGTGTCCTTGTGCATCAGTCAATGAAAGTAAGTGCGCTGGTACAGCAGGCAGTAAAGAAGGCCAATGGTATGTTGGCCTTCATAGCAAGAGGACTTGAGTATGAGGATAGAGATGTTTTGCTGCAATTGTACAGGGCGTTGGTGAGACCATATCTGGATTCTTGTGTGCAATTTTGGTGTCCTTATCTGAGGAAGGGTGTCATTGCTATAGAGAGAGTACAGCAAAGGTTTACCAGGCTGATTCCTGGGATGGCAGGTCTCTCTTTTGAGGAGTGACTAAGTCAATTAGGAATATATTCACTGGAGTTTAGAAGAGTGAGAGGGGATCTCATAGAAACTTATAAAATCCTAACAGGGTTAGACAGGGTAGATCCAGAAAGAATGTTCCCAATCGTCAGGGAGTCCAGAACTAGGGGATCATAATTTGAGGATAAGGGGGATCTGAGGATAGATCTGAGGTGAAGAGAAATTTCTCCACCCAGAGGGTGGTGGATGTGTGGAATTCACTACCACAGAATGTAATTGAGGCCAAAACATTGTCTTAGTTCAAGAGGAAATTAGATATAGCTTTCGGGGTTAAAGGGATCAAGGGATATTGGTGGGGGGGTGCGGTGAGGAACCAGGATATTGAATTTGATGATCAGCCATGATCAAAATAAATAGTGGAGCTGGCTTGAAGGGCCAAATGGCCTACTCGTATTTCTATTTTCTATGTTTCTATGAAGCAAATGTCTTCCTTTGGAGAAGGCATATAGGCTTGATTGAAATATACAAGATCCTGAGGGGTATTGACAGTGTGGATGTGGAAAGGATGTTTCTTCTTGTGGGAGAATCTAGAGCTAGGGGGAACTGTTTTAAAATTAGAGGTCACCCTTTTAGGACAAGATGAGAAGAATGTTTTTCTTTCAGAAGGTTGTGTGACTTTGGAAATCTCTGCCTCAGAATAGTGGACATAATGTGGAGATGCTGGCATTGGACTGGGGTAAACACAGTAAGAAGTCTCACAACACCAGGTTAAAATCCAGCAGATTTATTTGGTAGCAAAAGCCACTAGCTTCCAAAGTGCTGCCCCTTCATCAGATGAGTGGGAGTTCTGTTCACATACAGGGTATATAAAGACCCAAACTCAATTTACAAAATAATGATTGAAATGCGAGTCTTTACAGGTAATCAAGTCTTAAAGTACAGACGATGTGAGTAGAGAGAGCGTTAAACACAGATTAACTAACTGTCCTGTCTAGAGACAATACACATCTCTTTAACCTGTGCTTAATGCTCTCTTCACTCACATTGTCTGTACCTTTAAGACTGAATTACCTGTAAAGATTCGCATTATGCCCTGTTTGTGAATAGAACTCCCACTTACCTGACGAAGGGGCAGCAAGCACTCCAAAAGCTAGAGGCTTTTGCTCCCAAATATACCTGTTGGACTTTAATCTGGTGTTGTGAGACTTCGTAATCAGAATGATGGAAGCAGGGTCATTGAATATTTTAAAAGTGGAGGTGGATAGATTCTTGTTAGGCAGGGGATTAAAAGTTTATTGGGGTGGATGGAAACGTGGAATTTGAAACACAAACAGATCAGCGATGATCTTAGTGGTCTTCTCCTGTATCTATTTCATATATTCATAGATGTGGATGTTCATCATCGAGTCTATCCAAGACAGAGATTAATAGTTTTTTGGGAATTAAGAATCTTGGGATGGGTTAGGAAAATGAAGTTCAGACAGCAGGTGAGCCATGACCTTATTGATGGTGAAACGGGCTTGAGGGTCCATCTCTCCTGTTGCTGCTCCTATTTCTTAGCTTCTTACAGTAATCCATTGCCACAACCTAAAGCAAAATTGCAAAAGCAGCCAGAGTGCTTGAAAGTCTGGCTTGCGTCCTCAGCATTGTTATATTCAGCACAGTGTCCCAGTCTCACCAGTGACACTGTCTGATATATGATGAGCCACAATCAATTTTTTCCGATACATTTCCAACACTAAATTAACTCTGATTCATCAAATTCACTGAAATGAATGGATTTAGTTCTGTACAAAGAGAACAATAAGAGTTCTCAGCACCTGTTGGAACATATGAGAAAGGCCAGGTCAGGACTGCATGTTTTATATTTTAGATTTCTACCCACACAACATCACTGATAGCTCCAATAAGCTCTACACTCTTGGGATTTAATATTCTTCTGCCCACAATGTTTGATCTGTGGCCTGATCATCACTTTGCGTAGTCACCATTACCATTTTAATCATGTAAATATCTGTCCTTGCTTCAAATCTGTCTTCATTACCCCCTCCTCAAAAGCTCACCCCTAGAACCCCCATCACCTCCCCCCAAAAACCCACCCCTAGAACCTCCATCACCTCCCCCCAAAAACCCACCCCTAGAACCCCCATCGCCCCTCCTCAAAAACCCACCCCTAGAACCCCCATCGCCCCTCCTCAAAAACCCACCCCTAGAACCCCCATCGCCCCTCCTCAAAAACTCACCCCTAGAACCCCCATCACCCCTCCTCAAAAATCCACCCCTAGAACCCCCATCGTCCCTCCACAAAAACCCATCTCTAGAACCCCCATCACCTCCCCCCAAAAACCCACCCCTAGAACCTCCATCACCCCCTCCTCAAAAACCCATCTCTAGAACCCCCATCGTCTTTACAACCTATCATCTCATCCCCAACCACCCTTTCCTCTCCAATGTCCTTGAATACATCACTTCCCAAATTCATCCCTATCTTTGCTAGAACTCCATGTTTGAATCTCTGCAATCAGGCCTCCACCGTGCCTGGTACTGAAACGACTGATCAAAGTTACAATTAAATACTTACGTGGGTTTGACAAAGATAAACTTTCCCCCCTCATCCTGTTTGTTACAAGGCTGACCACGCCACCCTCCTCCCACCCTTCTCCATTCACACCTGTTTCCATCTTTATCTACTTAATCATAGCCACAGAATCACTGACAATGCCTGCTCCCACGCTGTTACCTCTGGTGTCCCCCAAGGATCTTCCTTGACCACCACCACCCCCACCCCCTTTCCATTTCTCATCTACACACTGCCAAGGTGACACTGTCCAAAAGCTCTCAGTTTTCTCAGGTAAATGACGATACCTCATCCCCACCTCTCCCCATTCCTCTGGCACTAAATTATCTGACTGTTTACCCCACATCCAGTACTGGGGGAGTGGAAATTTCCTCCAATTAAATATTGGGAAGACTGAAGCCATTGTCTGCAATCCCTGCTCCGAACAGTCTCACTGACTCCACCCCTGATAACGGTTTAGGGTTAAATCAGTCCATTTCAGCTTGGTGTTATTTTTGACCCCCTGATGAGCTTCCAATGTTACATTTGTTAAAATTATTTTCACTTCTGTAACATTGTTCGTCTCCGTCTGCTGCTGAAACCTTCATCCATGCTTTCCTTTTCTCTAAACCTGTTGATTCTAACACATTCGTGACTCACCCTGAATAAACACGAGATTATTCAACCTCTGCTACCTGTAGCTTTACTCACACCAAATCTCCTTCACCTTTCACCCCTGTGTTTGCTGATCCTACATGGCACTTGGTCGAACAATTTTAAGATTCTCATCCTGGTTTTCAAGTCCCTCCCTGACCTCGCCACTCCCTCTCTCTGTAATCTCCTCCTGTTCCACAACCTTCTGAAATCTCTCCACTGCTCCAGTTCTGCTCTGGCGAGCAGTTTTAATCATTTATCCACTGGTGGCTGGGCCTTCCGCTGCCTGGGGCCCTTCCAGCCTTTCTTTTGTCTTAGAGATGTTTCTTCAAACCTATTTCGTGAGTCACACAAGGAAAGATCAAGTCAGATAACCAAAAGCTCAGTGTGAATTTTCCTTCACATTTTTAAACAAGCCTCCCTACTGCATCTTGCCAAGGGCTATAAGAGAGGTTTATATTGATGGCAGCATTGCCTTCTCATCTATCTAGCAGTCAATTCTTTATGAAAAGAAGTATTGAATTTGTATACAAAATGTGTCTTTATAACAAGTTCCTGCAACAGTTCCAATCTGAGAGACTGAGAAGGTGGGAAGAAAACAGCGATCACAGATGCTCCTTGGCTAAAACCAATCACGTTTCATTTCCCATCACAACACTTCAACAATGTTTCAACAGATGTCACTTATAGAAAAACCTACAGAATCACAGGACCTTTACAGGAGGCCATTCAGCCCATTGAGTCTGTACTGGCTCTCTGATAGAGCATGCTACACAGTCCCTCCCATAACCCTGCACATTCTCTTCAGATCACAATCCAATTCTCTTCTGAATACCTCAATCGAACCAGCCTTCACCATCCTCTCAGGAATTTCGTTCCAGACTGCAACCACCCTCTGGATGAAAAGATTTTTCCTTGCCCTGCTACTAATTTCACATTATAATTAACATGCAGTGAGAGGGTGAGAGAAGGTGGGTCAGTCATTTGGATTGACATCAACGAATGGGTTCTGTGTGTTGGGTTAGACAACCTTTTCCTGTTCCTGGACTTATTCTCCTTGCTAAACTTGGCAACCAGCTAGCACAGCGAGAGGCACAGTTTTGAGATGAGTTCTAGTAACAGTTGAACCCAAAAGATTCCCATATAATTGTGGATGGAAATGTGAACAGGACAGTGGGTTATGTGGAAATGTACAGACATGCCAGACAGCAAAAGCAGCCCACTTGATCAGTACCCCATCCCCACCTTTAATATTCGTTCCCTCTGTCACTGATGCAGTGACAGCCATATGTCCCATCTACATGATATACTGCAGAAATGCACCAAGGGTCCTTAGGCAGCACCTACCAAACCATGACCTATACCATCAAGAAGGATGGGAGCAGATACCTGGGAACATCAGTATCTGGAGATTCCCCTCCAAGTTACTCACTACCCTGACTTGGAAATATATCACTGTTTCTGCACTGTCGCTGGGTCAAAATCCTGGAATTCCCTCTCTAACAGAACTATGGGTGTATGTACATCACATGGTCTTCAGGTGTTCAAGACGGCAGCTCACCACACCATCTCAAGGACAATTAAGGATGGGCAGTGAATGTTGGTCCAGCCAGCGAACAAAAAGATGAGCAGCACTATTCTAACTGCCGCATGCTATGACACATCCACAGTCCTCCCAAGAATTTAAACTGGGCAGAGTCCAGCTGGAGCAATGTTTCTCCCAGGTGGTGCATAACAATATGGGAGAGAAGCCTTTCAATCCTGTGAAGATTGGGAGGCAACGGGAGCTGTTCCTCTTTACATCCCAGTCGAGGTCACAGCACCATCAGAACGGGTGCAGGCATTGGGCTGAGGGCAATGTGAGAACTGCTTCATTGACACTGATACTAACCTCCCTGAGGATTTCTCTGCTTCCACCAACAGCCAGGGACAGCCCAGCTGGATGCTGTGATGTCACCAACTGGACAACCTGTAACCCGAAGCTGTCCAATGGCAGATCTGACAGTGAGCATGTGTGAAACACACTAATAATGGGGTTGGGTGGAAATACCGCGTGTGAACAATTGTGAAGAGAACGTCTTCAGATAATGATCCAATTTCCTTTTGAAAGCTACGATTGAACCTGCCTCCACCGCACTCCCAGGCAGTGTGCTTACAGTTGCTACACAAGCGGATTTTCACCTTTGGGTCTTTTGCTGATCATCTTAAATTGACATCCTCTGTTTCGCAATCCTTCCACCAATGGGAACAGTCTTCTCCCGATCTACCCCTCATCATTTTGAATTCCTCCATCAAATCTCTTTTCATCCTACTCTTTTCTAAGGAAAACAACTCCCGCGTCTCCGATCTTTCCACGTAACTGAAGTCTCTCATCCCTGGCTCCACTTTTGTGTATCTTTCCATTCCCTCTCCAATGTCTTCACATCCTTCTGAAAGTGTGATGCAGGTTGGGAATGGGTAAGTTCCACTGTCTGACCCAGATAGCCTGGTGAGTGGAGGCAGCAACTGACATGTTACTGAACATAGCAATCCAGAGGTTAAATCTGCTCCCATCACCCCTTCAGGCAGCACCTTCCAGATCACAACTCACTGCATGCAAAGAAATTTCATGCTGTCCTTGCTTCTTTTGCCAATGATCTTTTTTAAATTTATTCATGGAACGTAGGCTTCGCTGACTGGCCAATATTTTATTGCCCATTCCTAGTTGCAATCCAGAGGTTAAATCTGCTCCCATCACCCTTTCAGGCAGCACCTTCCAGATCACAACTCACTGCATGCAAAGAAATTTCATGCTGTCCTTGCTTCTTTTGCCAATGATCTCTTTTAAATTTATTCATGGAACGTAGGCTTCGCTGACTGGCCAACATTTTATTGCCCATTCCTAGTTGCCCTTGAGAAGGTGGTAGTGAGCTGTCTTCTTGAACCACTGCAGACCATGTGCTATGGGCTAACCTACAATGCCTTTAGGGGGAGAATTCCAGGATTTTGACCCAGTGACAGCAAAGAAACAGCAATATATTTCCAAGTCAGGATGGTGAGTGGCTTGGAGGAGAACTTGCAGGTGGTAGTGTTTCCATGTGCTGCCCTTATCATTCTCGATGGAAGCAGTCATGGGTTTGGAAAGTGCTGTCTAAGAATCTGATGAATTTCTGCAGTTCAACAGTACACAGTACACACTGCTGCTACTGAGCGTCAGTGGTGGAGGGAATGGATGGGGTGCCAATCAAGTGGGCTGCTTTGTCCTGGAATTTCAAGCTTCTTATCAGTCCTCCTATCATTGGGAGTAGTTTCTCTATCTGCTGTAACAAAACTCCTCACTATTTTGAACTTCTATTAAATCATTCTTCAACTTTCTCCTTTTTCAGTAGAATTACAGTTTCTCTGGTGTCTCCACATTTCTGAAACCCCTCCACACTTACCCTTGTCAATCTCTGCAAGTCATCAACAAGAGTGATATTGTTAAAATATCAATACCCAATTTCAATCTCAAGTCAATTTCTGGTGAACCTCATTTATGCATTCTCAAGTTCTACGCACCACAAGCACAAGCCCTTCTTGCCCATCCCCAAGAAGCCCCCTCCAGCAGATGATGATGGTCCTCCTGCAGTGGTGATAGTGTCAGCTCAAAAATTCCAGGATTTTGACCAAGTGACAATGAAGGACAGAAATGTTTGAATCAGGATGGTGTGTGACACTGATGCTATCCCTCCATCATTGTTAGTGTGGCAAAAAAAATTCACAGGATACGGGTGAGATTGGTAAGGTCAGAATTTATTGCTCTCCAATTAATGTCCTCGAGAAAGTGGTGGTGGTAAGTTTAACACAACTGTCTTGTTAGCATACAAGAAAATCATGCTAAACTTCAGGTAAGTCCTCAACAGGAATACTGTGTCCAATTCTGGCCACCACATTTCCTACTTGTCCGGATAACCTTTCATTCCCTGGTTAACCAAGAATCTGTCTACTTCTGCCTTAAAAATGTTCAATGCCCTGCCTCCACTGCTCTCTGGGGAAAATAATTCCACAGAAACTCTCACCTCAGAGAAAAAAATTCTCATTTTAGGTTTAAATGGGAGACCTCTTATTTTTAAACAGTGTCTCCTTCACTCCAGGTATCATTTGAATGCACTTGGAACTACTTCATTTCATAAATGAGGAGACAAAACTGTATAAAATATTCCAGATGTGGTCTCACCAAGCACCCTGTACAACTAGAACAAAGAAGATTACAGCACAGGAATAGGCCTTTCGGCCCTCCAAGCCTGCACCGACCATGCTGTCCGACTGAACTAAAACCCCCTACCCTTCCGGGGACCATATCCCTCTATTCCCTTCCTATTCATGTACTTGTCAAGACACTCCTTAAAAATCACTACCGTATCCACCGTATCTCCCCCGGAAACAAGTTCCAGGCACCCACTACTCTCAGTAAAAAATCTGCCTCGTACGTCTCCTTTAAACCTTGCCCCTCGCACTTTAAACCTGTGCCCCCTAATAATTGATTCTTCCACCCTGGGAAAAAGCTTCTGACTATCCACTCTGTCCATGCCCCTCATAGTCTTGTAGACTTCTATCAGGTCTCCCCTCAACCTCCGTCACTCCAGTGAGAACAAACTTAGTTTCTCCAACCTCTCCTTATACCATTGCTCTTCATACCAGGCAACTTCCTAGATAATCTTTTCTGTACCCTCTCCAAAGCATCCACATTCTTTTGGTGGTATGGTGATCAGAATTGAACACTATATTCCAAGTGCAGCCTAACTAAGGTTCTATAAAGCTGCAACATGACTTGCCAATTTTTAAACTCAATGTCCCGCCCAATGAAGACCAGCATGCCATATGCCTTCTTGATTACCTTCTCCACATGCATTGCCTCTTTCAGTGACCTGTGTACCTGTACACCCAGATCCCTTTGCCTATCAATATTCTTAAGGGTTCTGCCATTTCCTGTATATTTCCTATCTTATTAGACCTTCCAAAATGCATTATCTCAAATTTGTCCGGATTAAACTCCATCTGCCATCTCTCCGTTCAAGTCTCCAACTGATTTATATCCTGCTGTATCCTCTGATGGTCCTCATCACTGACGCAAAGTATTCATTTAATACCTCGCCCATTTCCTCTGTAGCAAAACACCAATATTCCGTTTACCTTCCCAATCACTTGTTGTACCTGCATACTAACTTTTTGTGATTCATGTACCAGGACACCCAGATCCCTCTGTAACTCACCGAGTTCTGCAATCTCTCGCCATTTAAATAATTTACTCTTTTTCTATAAGTGGACAAGTTCACATTTTCTCACATTATACTCCATCTGCCAAACTTTTGCCTACTCACTTAACCTATGCCCTTTTGCAGTCTCCTCATGTCCTCTTTACAACTTACTTTTCTACAAACACTTGCTTCATCAGCAAATTTAGCAATGTTACCTCTGGTCTCTTCATTAAACTCATTGATATCAATTATAAATAGTTGAGGCCCCAGCAATGATCTCTGTGACATGCCACTTGCCACATCCTGCCAACCAATGACCCATTTATGCAAACTCAGTTTCCTGTTAGCTAATCAATCTTTTATCCATGTTAACATGTTACTGCCTATACCATGGGCTCTTACCTTGAATGGTAGTTTAGTTTATTCATTGGTGTCACAAGTAGGCTTACGTTAACACTGCAATTAAGTTACTGTGAAAATCCCATAGTCCCACTCTGGTGCCCGTTCAGGTGCACCTAACCAGAATGTCTTTCGGTCTATGGGAGGAAACCGGAGGAAACTCACGCAGACACGGGGAGAACGTGCAGACTCCGTGCAGAGTAACCCAAGCTGGGAATTGAACCCAGGTTCCTGGCGCTGTGAGGCAGCAGTGCCAACCACCATGCCACCTCACATTATCAAATGGGCAGTCTTGGTGGTGCCATGGGTAGCGTTCCTGCCTCAGTGTCAGAAGTTCTGGGCTCTAGTCCCACCCTAAGACTTGATGGCCAAGGAAGGTGCATTTGTAATGTGATCAAATAAGTTCAGTGTGTAAGCTTGCAAATCCTTCCAAATATGCCAACGGCTGGTAGCAAGAGGGGGAGGCATTCCTGGTCAGCCACACTTGATGGAGAGTGGCACCTCCTCAAGCTACAACCCTCAGGCAACAGACTAGTGAGCTGTAGCAAGAAAAACCTTGTGACAGGAATAGATGAAAATCTGCCTTGGGTACCACAAGGTGCATGAAGAGAAACAAAAATCTTCTCCAATATCTTCTGGACATCCTCTGACTCCCCAGTATCTATGCTGCTTATTGCTTTCTCAAAGAACTCCAATAAAGTCAAACACAATTTTCCTTTTACAAAACCATGTGAGTCTCTGATTATGTTGAGAATTAAGCACCACACTTTAGGAAGGATGTCAAAGCTCTGGAATGTGTGCAGAGGAGATTTAGCAGGAAGTTGCCTGGAATGAGGGATTTCAGTTACAAGGTGAGTCTGCAGAAGCTGGCATTACTCGCCGTTGAGCACACAATCATTCCTTCGCTTTCACTACAGCAATGGTTCGGCTGTCACCATCACCTTTCTTCAACCTGCCCTCAGTCCACATCTCAATGTTATTCCCCCCATCCAAGTTTTCTTCTTCCTCTTCTGTTTTTACCCTCAATTTCTCCTTCAGTTGCTGTCAGAATAAGGCTTTGCTTCCAATCTCTGTACTCAATTGTCTTTCTCTAACTGTACTGTGCAACCCTTCTGACACCTGGTTCCTCTGATCTAACCATCTAACCACTCAATTATCTTTCTGTCCATCCAGCTGATTGAACACATCCTGTCAAACCCATGCTTCAAAATCTGTTCTCCACCTCTCAGTCTCTTTCTATAGAATCTAACTCTCACATCCAGCCTAACAATCCATAACAGAGACTGGTCTAGACATTTGTCTGGCTTCATGCTGATGCCTTTGGATCTCCTGCAGTCATTGATCAGAACATTTGTTTTATCTAATCCACATGAAGAAGATGGAGATTTAATAAAGGTATTTAAAACTGGTGCAGTTTGATGGTTTCTCTCTACTTGCTCCATTAGCTTTGGCAAATCATTCAGGAACTGTCACAGAATTAAAATAATTGGTAGGACAATTAGAGAAGCAATGTCTTCACGCAGGTTGTTAAATCTGGAGTACATCTCAAATTCTTTCAGAGGACGTGGGTGTTGCTGCCTAGACCAGCCCATCCCTAACTGCCTTTGAGGTGGCAGCGAGCTCTCTTCTTGGGCCACTGCTGGAAAAACACAAGCAGATCTTGCAGCATCTGTGGAGAGAGAGTGAGTCAATGTTTTGACTCCAGTCTGATTCCTGAGAAAAAGGACAAGTTCCAAGAAGCGTCCTGAAGATGTCTTATTGGAATCAAATTGTTAACTCTTTCTCTCTCTAGCAATACTCCCAGATCTGCTGGGTTTTCCCAGAACTTTCAGTTTTTATTCCATTTCATTCAACTTAGTACCATTGAGTTAACAGCATACAAAGTTTAGAATTACGGTTAAACAGCCTTTCTGACTCTGAAAAACAAATTGCAGTTTGGTGGCATTTCAACTTGCAGTGAAATTTCCAGAGTTAGAAGACAATCTTTCTTTGAAAGGAAGTTTGTTCATCTTTATTTTGACTTCTCTCCTGATGGAAATCATTTATCTCACTCTCAACAACATTAAGTGATTTTAACTTCCTGCTTTGCTATATATGAATGTTGTAATAAGATTGGTCACTTACTATTTGCTGACATCGGCACAGTTGCTGTCCAAAGTAATCCATGCAATCAATGCCAGATTGAACCGGTCATCTGGGAAGACAGACATTTCACCACAGACTGTAGATGCTCACACAAAGCTTTATGCCAGGACAGCAGCAATCCAGGCTAAAGTCACATGAGGAAAACGCAGGGAACAGAGTTGCAAGACTTCTCAGCATTGTACCACACTGAGAGTCAGCACCTTCTCTGACTCTCAGAGAGGATATGGTGGACTGAAGTGCATTTGTTTCAATGCAAGAAGTGTAACAGGTAAGGCAGATGAACTTAGAATTTGGACTAGTACTAGGAACTGCGAAGTTGTTGCCATTAGAGACTTGGTTAAGGGAAGGACAGGATTGGCAGCTTAACATTCCAGGATACAGATGTTTGAGGAGGGATACAGGGGAATGTAAAAGGGATGGGGGAGTTGTACTACTGGTTAAGGAGAATACAGCTGTAATCCGGGATGACACCTTGGAGGGCTCATACAGCAAGGCAATATGGGTAGAACTCAGGAATAGGGAAAGTGTAGTCACAATCTTGGGGGTTTACTATAGGCCACCCAACTGCCAGTGGGAGATTGAGGAACAGATATGTGGGCAGATTTTGGCAAAGTGTAAAAGTAACAAGGTTGTTGTGGTGGGAGATTTTAATTTCCCCCAATATTGACTGGGACTCACTTAGTGCTAGGGGAATGGGTGGGGCGGAGTTTGTAAGGAGCATCTAGGTGGGCTCCTGAAACAGTATGCAGACAGTCTAACTAGGGAAGGGGCCATATTGAACCTGGTATTGGGGAATCAGCCTGGCCAGGTGGTCAATGTTTCAGCAGGGGAGCAGTGACCACAATTCAGTAAGTTTTAAGGTACTATGGGTAGAATAGATGGGTCTTTCTTGCTGAGTTTTTGTTTATCCATGGAATGTATTGTGTTGAAACAATTCAAGATGTGCAATGTTTCCTATTGTTGATTGATAATCAAATCTTTTAGTCACTCTTTTAGTCACTTCAAATTAAGGTGCTAAATTGGGGGAAGGTTAATTAACAACAATATTAGGCAAGAACTGAAGAATGTAGATTGGGGGCAGGTGTTTGAGGACAAATCAATATCTGATGAGTGGAAAGCTTTCAAGTTGATAGGGATTCAGGACTAGCACATCCCTATGAGGATGAAGGATAAATATGGCAAGTTCTGGGAACTTTGGGTAATGAGAGACATTGTGAGCCTAGTCAAAGAGGAAAGGGAAGCATTTGTCAAAGCTAGGAGGCTGGGAACATATGAAGCAAGTGTGGAATACAAGTAGAAAGAAACTTATGCAAGGAGTAAGAAGGACTAAAAGGGGTCATGAAAAAGCATCGGCCAGCAAAATTAAGGAAAATCCCAAGGCTTTTTACACATATATAAAGAGCAAGAGGGTAGCCAGGGAGAGGGTTGGCCCACTCAAGGACAAGGGAGGGAATCTATGTGTGGAGCCAGAGGAAATGGGTGAGGTATTAAGAGAGTATTTTGTGTCAGTGTTCACCAAAGAGAAGGACTTCATGGATAATGAGTCTGGGAAAGGATGTATAGATTTTGAGTCAAGTTGAGATCAAAAAGGAGGTATTGGGATTTTTGAGAAACAGTAAGTCCCTAGGGCCTGATGGGATATATCCCAAAATACTAAGAGGGGCAAGGGAGGAAGTTGCTGAGGCCTTGAGAGAAATCTTTGTATCCTCACTAGGTACAGGAGAGGTCCCAGAGAATTGGAGAATAGCCAGTGTTGTTCCTTTGTTTAAGAAGGGTAGCAAGAATAATCCAGGTAATTACAGGCCGGTGAGCCTTACATTGGTGGTAGGGAAATTATTGGAGCGAATTCTTTGAGACAGGATTTACTCCCACTTGGAAATATGTGGACACATTGTGAAAGGCAACTGGTTTTGTGAAGGGGAGGTCATGTCTCACGAACTTGATCGAGGTTTTTCGAGGAAGTGACAAAGATGATTGAGGGTGGGGCAGCAGATGTTGTCTACATGGACTTCAGTAAAGACCTTTCACAAGTTCCCTCATGGCAGACTGGTGCAGAAAGTGAAGGTGGGATCAGAGATGAGCTGGCAAGATGGATACAAAGCTGGCTTAGTCAAAGACACAGGGTAGCAATGGAAGGGTGTGTTTCTGATTGGAAGGCTGTGACAAGTCATGTTTCTCAGGTATCAGTGCTGGGACCTTTGCTGTTTGTAATATATAAATGATTTGGAGGAAAATGTAACTGGATTGATTAGTAAGTTTGCCGATGACACAAAAGTTGGAGGATTTGTGGACAGCGATGAGGATCATCAGAGGGTACAGCAGCATATAGATCAGTTGGAGACTTGGGCAGATAGATGGCAGATGGAGTTTAATCCAGATAAATGTGGGGTAATGCATTTTTGAAGGTCTATTATAGGAAGGAAATACACAGTAAATGGTAGAACCCTTAGGAGTACTGATAGACAAAGAGATCTGGGTGTACAGATTGACAGATCACTGAAAGTGGCAATGCAGGTGGAGAAGGCAGTCAAGAAGGCATATGGCATGCTTGCCTTCATCAGCCAGGATATTGAGTTCAAAAATTGGCAAATCACGTTGCAGCTTTATAGAACCTTAGTCAGACCGCACTTGGAATACAGTGTTCAATTCTGCTTGCCATACTATCAGAAGGATGTGGAGGCTTTGGAGGGGGTACAGAAAAGATTTACCAGGATGTTGCCTGGTTTGGAGGGCATTAGCTATGAGGAGAGATTGGAGAAACTTGGTTTGTTCTCGCTGGAGTGACAGAGGCTGAGGGGAGACCTGATAGAAGGCTACAAGATTGAGAGGCATAGACAGAGTGGATAGTCAGAAGCTTCTTTCCAGGGTGGAAGAGTCAATTACTCTTGGGGGGGAGCAGGGGGTGGAGAGGTCCTGTTCCCGTGCTGTAATTTTCTTTGAGGAGGGGGCATCTGTACCCCAATGAGAGTCAGCACCTTCACGAGAGGAGGGGATCCATACCCCAGTGAGAGTCAGCACCTTCAGGAGTGGAGGGAACCCTGTGTTCCAGTGAGAGCCAGCACCTTCAGGAGAGGGGATCCCTGTACCCCAGTGAGAGTCAACAAATTCAGGAGAGAGGTATACTGTACCCGAGTGACAGACAACACCTTCAGGAAAGGAAGGGACCCTGTACTCCAATGAGAGTCAAAATCTTCAGGACGAGAGGGATCCTGCACCCCAGTGAGAGTCAGCACCTTCAACTGATCTATTTCTAGGATATAGGTCAGTTAGAGACTTGGGCGGGGAGATGGCAGAAGGCGTTTAATCCGGGCAAATATGAGACAATGCATTTTGGAAGGTTTAATACAGATAGGTAATATACAGTAAATGGCAGAACCCTTAAGAGTACTGATAGGCAAAGGATCTAGGTGTACAGATACACAGGTCATTGAAACTGGCAATGCATGTGGGGAAGGTAGTCAAGGAGGCATACGGCATGGGGTATTCATCGGCTGGGGTACTGAGTTTAAAAATTGGCAAGCCACGTTAACGCTTTATAGCTTAGTGAGGCCGCACTTGGAATACAGTGTTCAATTCTGGTCACTACACTACCAGAAGGATGTGGAGGCTTTGGAGAGAGTATAGAAAAGATTTACCAGGATGTTGCCTGGTACGGAGGGCATTAGCTATGAGGAGAGGTTGGAGAAACTTGGTTTGTTCTCGCTGGGGTGACAGAGGCTGAGGGGAGACCTGATAGAAGGCTACAAGATTGAGAGGCATGGACAGAGTGGATAGTCAGAAGCTTTTTCCCAGGGTGGTAGAGTCAATTACTAGGGGGCATAGTTTAAGGTGCGAGGGGCAAGGTTTAAAGGAGATGTACGAGGCAGGTTTTTACACAGAAGGAAGTGGGTGCCTGGAATTTGTTGCCAGAGGAGGTAGTGGAAGTGGATACGATAGTGATTTTTAAGCGGCATCTTGACAAGTACATAGGCTGGGAATAGAGGGATGTGGTCCCTGGAAGGGTGGAGGGTTTTAGTTAAGTTGGGTAGCACGGTTGGTTCAGGCTTGGAGGGCTGAAGGGCCTGTTCCTGTGCTGTAATTTTCTTTGTTTTTTTTTAGGCGAAGGGGATCCTGTACCCCAGTGAGAGTCAGCACCTTCAGGAGAGGAGGGGGACCCTGTACCCCAGTGAGAGTCAGCACCTTCAGGAGAGGAGGGGACCCTGTACCCCAGTGAGAGTCAGCACCTTCAGGAGAGGAGGGGGACCCTGTACCCCAGTGAGAGTCGGCACCTTCAGGAGAGGAGGGGGACCCCGTACCCCAATGAGAGTCAGTGAAATGAATTTAGAAACACTGAAAATCATGTTTAATTTATTTTCAGTTTTAAAATGCATCTACAGTAAAAAAAAGTCTCATACTAAACAGTTAAAAAATTGATTAACTAATCTACAGGTTTCTAAAGGTATTTTGAAAAGCTGCGCTGAATGCACGGTGTTGTTGAGAATCACATTCCAGAATGGCTCAGAGTTGCTTCATGGTGACAGCAACACCTTCCCGCTCTCTCTCACACGACATCTCTCAGAGAGAATATCAGTGACGGGGGCTTGGGGATGGAGGTTACAAATAGCACCACAAATGAGGAGAAAAGATCACATGATTTGGTTGTGTTGAGGGCTGTCTGCAGATCATTGTGGGTGAAAAGGTGCAGCCTCTCCCACCTGACACACAGTGCTCAGGAATAACCCAGAGTTAAATGTGTCCAAAAATCTCAGCCTGAAACTACAGTCAGGTTTAGTAACAGTCCGAACCTTCGGGTTACTCCATACTATAACAGGTGGTGGTCCTGGCCCCTCAGACATGGCTAGCGGAACCTTTACACCAATTAACAGGGCAGAATCCAATACAGATCAGCCATGATCTGATTGACTGGTGGTGTAGATGCGAGGGGCTGAACGGCCTGTTCCTGTTTGGTCTGCTGATGTTTCCTATGTCTTTGGGAGGGGGCTCAGTCACAGAGGCTGTCCTCAGAGTCACTGTTGACAGGAAGCTGGAGACTGTTCACTGTCTCATCCAGCTCCTGCTGCAACTGCTCCAACTCCTGCTCACTCTGTATGTCCGACACCTCGGAGGAACATGGCTGGCTCGCGTCCTCCCATTTGGCCGAGGACAGGGGGGCCTTCTCCGGCACTAACAATCCCCCTCCTACTGTTCCTCCGCCAAACCTGCGCCGCCTCTGCTGGAGAAACAGGAGCACTGCCTCCTGGACTATCTGGGAACAGTCAACAGTGCCAAATTCGGGCCCGTTGACACTGATGTGCATGAGACTGTCGAGGAGGTCAGTGCGGCCTCCTCGGAGACGGGCAGTGATCCTCCTGAGTGCACCGAACCCCCGCTCGGACCAGGAATTGGTGATGGGCATTGACAGCGAGACCTCAGCCAGTGGCAGCAGTGTGGCACACGAGCGGTACAGCTCACTTTTGAGGGTGAAGAGACGGCGGAGGCACCACTCAGTCACTGTCACTCGGGTATCCGTCAATACCGAGTCCGGCACGTTGTTTTTCCAGGTGTGAAGGTCAAACTTCAGCTTTCCCCACTCGCTCAGAAGCTGGCCCACCTTGACCTCGCCTCCATCGACATCCCGGTGGAAGTGGGCAGCCAGAGTCCTGATCTCAGGCTGACCATAATCTGCAAAGTCCGGTGATTCCGGTGCCGGCACCAGCAGTGGGTTAAAGATAGAGAAAGCAGAGACAATGGACAAGGATCCACCAAACCTACGCTGGAGGTCTAACTTCACTGCCGTCACATAGGCATCGAGCAGAGAGCCAAGTTCAGCCTCTTGCTCTGGGCTGGGCAGTGCCAGCTCAGTTGAGGCCAGGCGCCCAGTGGGCAGTAGGTCAGCTTTGAGCCTGGTCAGAGCCTCCCTGGAGCTTGCAGCCTCGTTCAGCTTATAGATCGTGTACTTGATGGAAGGCTCCAGTGTGAAGTAATTCACAGTTCCCTTGCGGAAGACCTTACTGAGGCCAGCCAGAATGGGAGAGACCTCCCGCAGGATGTACAGAGCCCCAGCAAAGCGCACACTCCTCAGCTGGCCCAGTAGGCCACAGGCTGCAGCGTCCGTGCCTTGCAGGTGAGACAGGGCCTGGAGCAAGGCCCCGTAGTCGTTGTAAGCCCCCTCAACCGAGGAGTCAAAGGACACTCGCCTCCTGCGACAGGCCCTCCTCAGCCTGTGGAGCAGCTCTCCCCTGAGCCTGCCACTGGGTAGAGCCTTGTCCAGCCTCACACTGAGGTAGGCCTCAGCTAGGCGAGGGCATTTCTCCAGCAGCTCCCACAGCTGCTCCAGGTAGGATTCAACCCGGAGCAGGTAGTGGCAGTCTGGACAGGCTGAGGCTCCAGCCAGTATTAGCCGGTGACAGAGGCAATGAAAAGCGATGAGAGAGGGATTGAGTTCTCGGAGCCTAGCGGCCACTCCGACTCTCTCAGTGGTCATCACCTCGCCTCCATCGGTCACCAACGAGCCCATTCGCTGGATGGGCAGCTCGAGCCTGGCCACTGTCCGACTGATCAGTCCGGCCAGCTCCTCAGAGAGGTCAGACTCCGGCCGCCGCCTCGCTGTCTGCACAAACAGGAAGTTGGTCAGCACCTCGGCAGTTTTGGGGTCGACGTACTGTACGAAGGCCATGAGTGCGGCAGAGTCCTTGGCATCAGCAGCTGCTGAGGTGGCCACCTGGTCAGATAGCAGCCCGTAGCAGCCGGCCTGCCTCACCCGGCTGAGCAGTCGGCTGCGTATCACCTGGCCCAATGACAGAAAGACCTCCTGGAGGGTGTCCGAGCGTCGAAACTGGGTGGCCCCCTTCAGGCCGGCCTCAGCCAGGAGCCGCAACACCGATAGTAGTTTGGAAGAGGGTAGGTCTTCACGAGCCAGCCAGTAAGCAGCCAGGAAGAGAGCGTGGAGAGCCGCCCCCTCCTCTTTCTCCTTCTCGGCCATCTCCCGCTCGGACATGCGACCCGCCAACTCCGCATGCACAGCTGCTGCATGCTGTTGTGACTCCGCGTGCACCTGCAGCGCAGACTTCTTGTAACGCACAGCAGGCGTGCCATTGAATACCTTGGTCTTGTTCTGCTTGTTCTGGGTGTCATGCCGACGGCACAAGTAGCAGAACATCCCCTGACTCTCCTCGTATAGCAGCCAATAAACCCCCGTCTGCTCGCAGTACGTCAGATCCCTGTCCGACAGCCACTTGTGAACGAACTTGTCCCCCCTCCTGCAGTCTGGTTGCACACGCTCGCAGCCTAGACGCTGGCACTTGTAGTGGGCGTGTGCCTGTGCCGAGTCGTACTGCGTAAACACCTCACGGAAAGCAGCCTCTAGCTCCACCACCTGGCTATCCCGGCTCTCGCTCGCCTCCTGCTGGTGTTTGCCGGCCGATACCTCCTCGCTCCCCGGCGGGAGAAATGAGGATGATGGAGAAATACTGATGGGTTCGTTGTCAGGTGAATCTGCAGAAGGAGACAATAGTCACAGCACAATGATTATTGTGGGAAAAATATTGGCCCAAAGACACTGGGATGAATTTATCCGCTTGTCAGAGGCAATGGACTAGTAATCCAGAGACCCAGGGTAATATTCTGAGGACCTTCATTCAAATCCCACCCTGGTAGATGATGAAATTTGAATTAAATAAAAATCTGGAATAAAATCTGAGACCATTGTCAATTGTTGCAAAAACCCATCTGGTTCACTCACGTCCTTTAGGGATGGAAATCTGCTGTCCTTACCCAGTTTGGCCTACGTGCGACTCCAGATCCACAACAATGTGGTCGACTCTTAAATGCCCTTAAGGATGGGCAATAAATCCACCAATGACATCCACATCCCATAAATAAATAAATAAAAATAGAAAGTGCTGGATAAATTCGGCAGCATCTGTAGAAGAATCCGATTGGACTCGAAATAACAACTCTGTTTCTCTCTGCAGACTTGCTGAAGTTATCCAGCATTGTCAGTTTTAATTTCAAATTTCCAGTTTCTGCAGCATCGTGCTTTTACTTCTTCTAATAATCTTTGTTTTTATTGTTTCAATGCTTTGGGGAATAACGGGGGGGGGAGTACTGGAAGGATCAAAGGGGGGAGTATTGAAAGGATAAATGGGAGGGAGGAGTTAGTATTGGAAGGATTAACAAGCTGGTTACTCTCCAGCTACTTGCTCAAGAGGCAGGGTCACGGCTCACTGAGCCACACAAACCTCTTATTCTGTGAATGCTGTTGGAACCTTCAGGAACATTAATTGTCTCACTCTCCACAAATGTCAAATGTCCCCTATCCTTACAAATGATAGAAGTTCCTGTTTAAATTTTTTTCCCCCATTCTTTTGTAGGATATGGGCGTCGTTGGCTGAGCCAGCATTTATTACCCATCCCTAACTACCCTTGAACTGAGTAGTTTCTGAGGCCATTTCACAGCGAATCGCATTGCCTAGAGTCACATATGTAAGCTGGACGAGGTAGGGACGATAGATTTCTTTCCTTAAAGAATGTGAGTGAGCCAGATGGGTTTTTACAATAATGATGATAGCGTCGTGGTTATTACTGATACTAGCTTTCAATTCCAGATTTATTACTTCATTTAAATGCTACCAGGTCCCCAGAATGTTAGTCTGGACCTCTGGATTACTAATCCAGTGACATTACCACCCCAGCGCCTCTGAACTAACTTATCTTACTAACAACTTCAATTAAAATGAGTTCACTCTTCTCCAACTTCACTCAGCACATTGGTCTTCATAGAATCCTACACGGCATAAGGCCGTACGAGTTTGTATCGGCCACAATCCCACCAGGCCCTATCCCCATGCACTGACCATAGCTAGTTCCCCTGACATTAAGGGGCAATTTAACACGGCCAATCCACCTAAACTGCACACCTTTGGACTGCGGGAGGAAACCGGAGCACCTGGTGGAAACCCACACAGACATGGGGAGAACAAGCAAACTCCACATAGACAGTGACCCAAACCAGGAATCAAACCTGGGTCCTTGGCACTGTGAGGCAGCAGTGCTAACCACAGTGCCACCGTGCTGCCCTGTCTTGTGATGTCTCAGTGGGTAGTCCCACTGGAGGGTTTTAATCTAGGCTGACACACTCAGTGTGGTACTGAGGGAGTGCACAGAATCCTTACAGATTCCTTTCAGTGCAGGAAGAGGCCATTCAGCTCATTGAGGGCAGCATGGTGGCACAGTGGTTAGCAGTGCTACCTCACAGCACCAGGGATCTGGGTTCAATTCCAGCCTCAGGTCAGTGTGTGTGTGGAGTTTGCACGTTCTTTCCATGTCTGCCTGGGTTTCCTCCATGTGCTCCGGTTTTCTCCCACATGCCAAAGATGTGCAGGTTAGGTGGACTGGCCATGTTAAGTTTCCGTTTAGTGTCAGAGGACCAGCAGAGTAAGTGCGTGGGGTTATGGGGATGGGCCTCAGTGGGATTGTTGGTGGTGCAGACTTGATGGACTGAATGACCTTCTTCTGCACTGTAGGGACTCTATGAGCCTGCACCAACTCTCCAAAAGAGCGTCTATGCATTTTGAGGAAGTCGAGTAAACACACGAAGAAGAAAGGAATTGGAGGATATTTGATAGGACGAGGTAAGGAACAGACATGCATAGAGCATAAAGACCAGCAGCGCAGCTGGGCAGAGCACCTGTTTCTCTACAGTAAATACTCATCTAACATAAATATCAAAGGAGCCTTACAGGAACCATCAACAGACAGAATCTCGCACCGAGCCACACATTCAGACATCAGGACAGGAAATAGGGGAGGCTTTAAGGATTGTCTTGAAGGAAGTGGACAGATTTAGAGAGAGAGTTCCAGAGCTTGGGGCCCAGGCAGCTGGAGCCTGGCCAACAATGGTGAAGCGATTGAAATCAGAAATGCTCGAGAGGCTGGAATTTGAGGAGAGCAGAGAGCTGGGAGGATCATGAGGCTGGATGAAATGCAGAGATAGGTAAGGGGTGAAATTACAGAGGGGTTTAAAAATAAGGATGAGAATTTTCAAACAGAGTTGTCGTTGGATTGGGAGCCAGTGTCGATCAGCAAGCACGGGACTAAGTTAGGACATGGCAGCAGAGTTCTGAACCAGTTGAAGTCTACAGTGTGTGTGTGGGTGGTTAACAGTCCAGTCGTGACGAGGGGGAGGGCTGGAATAGTCTAGTCTCAGAATGAGGGAGCTGAGAAGGCTGAAGCTGGATGATATTACAGAGGTTTTAGTCAGAAACTTTTCTTGGAATCAAATATGACATCAAAGTTATGAACACATTGATTCAGCCTCAATCAGTTGCCAGGGACAGGGATGAAGTTGGTGGTTAGTTAGTGGAGTTCCCAGCAGGGATTCTGTCTTCACAATGCTGGTGTGGAAGACTTGATGGCAGACAAGAGGGGTACAATAGGTGGTACAGAGTTGGGAAAGATCAGCATACTCATGAACGCTGACTCCAAGGAGGGAAGGGAAAAGGGACAAGGGTGGAACTTTGGAAAATGGCCCTCCCTATAGTGCTACTAGGTGGATTGTCTGGGCCTAAAGCAAGACAGTCTCACCGTGACACCAAATAGGTATCACAGGAGAATGGTAGTCGGCAACATCAACCACAAAATAAAGAAGGATAAAGGGTTTGAGTCACAGCCCTAGCAGTCATTGAGTGTGTTCAGGCTGAAACTGCCCCAGAACTCTGTCAAACTGAGAGGGTCACGGGATGTTTACAAGATGGTACCAGAGACCTTAGAGAAGCAGAGAAGCTAGGATTAGGAGAACGTGAAGAGGAAATTTAGTAAAGATGAACAAAATTACCAGAAGTATTAATAGAATATGTGGGGTAGGAACCCAATGTGTTATTATCATTTGGAGGGCATTGCCTGAAAGGGTGGTGGAAACAGGAACTCTCAAAAGGGGAATCAGATAAACGGAGGAAAATTTGCAGGGTTATGGGAAGAGAAGAGAGTGGGATAATTGGCTAGCTCTTTCAAAGGTCTAACAGGCACGATGGGCTGAATGGCCACTTTGTGCTGTAAGATTCAAAACTGAATTGCAAAACTTCAAACGTGGAGGTCCCAGAGAGATTGGCAAAAGCTTGTTCAAGTGCTGACAAAGCCCTTAGTCTGCGATTCAGAGACACAGGCAGCTGCAACTATAAGGCAGGTCTCAAACTGCAGAACATTGGGAATGAGGAAGTCCCGAATCAGAGACAACATCATGAACGAGGACATGTATTTAAATAGCTCTGTAACATCTTAAATCGTCCCAGAAAGTTTGACAATCCCAAATTTGACATCTCAGGATAGATGAGCTTGGTTAAAGAGAGAGGGAGAGAAAAGGAGGGGGGACGGAGGGAGAGAGAGAGAGAGTGGAGTGGCTAGCTCTTTCAAAGATCTAACAGACACGATGGGCCGCAAGCTTCAGTGCATTGAGGGGTGCGGAGTTCTGTGGAGAGATGCCTAGATGGAGATAGAATTGGCACAGTTTACAATAATGTTCCCCCTCCCCTCCAGAACCCATCCACCCCACTACAATCCCCCCCAAACACTTGACAGTTCCTGATTCTATGAAACCACCCCAAACAGTGACAATGTCACCCCTACCCCATCCTCACCACCTCCCCCGCCCCCCACCCACCCCACCTTCCCCTCAATTGGGGTTACAGAAACTCACGACCACAAACACTGCAAGCAAACTTCCTCCGCTTGGCAATGCCAAAGTTGCTGCTGGTTTCCACTGTGTCACCACTGGCATCGATAGTGAGGGTGAGGCCCACCGGAGGTTGCTCATCAAGGCTGTTACCATCCTGCTGGTCAAGAGGTGGGAGGAGGGGATCGTTGCCCACTGTCTGGATCCCTTCTGGTTTTTCTGCCTCCTCAGCAACCTCCTGAGAGTCTCCAGAGGTCCTGTTCTCCGAGGAAGGTCCATGGGGGAGAGTACCACTGGCATGGGAATACAGGTGATCTCTCAAGCTGCTCCTCACACTGAAGCGCTCTCCACAGTAGTGGCAGGAGTAGAGTTTGTGGTGCTTCCCCCGTTTGAAATTGAGGCCAGGGACCTGCAAACCCCCTGAGGCGCCGCTGCGGGACCCTGTTGAGAGGGTCGAGCTGTAATCCTCTGAAACCGGCTGAACAGCTGAGTCCTGGCTGCTCGCTGACATCACAGGAGCACGGGCATAGCGATGCTCTGGAATGTTAGATGGCACCCCAACCGACACCTGGCACAGTGGGTCAGAGCCCTGGCCAGAGGGCCCACTGCGTGTGCCTGATGGCTGCAGGTCCCGCATGGCCAACTTCTGGGAGCCGGATATCTGAATGCCGTAAAGGTTGGGTGACTGAAGTGGCAGCACGTCAGGATGTTGGACAAAGACTTGACCAGTGTGACCCGGGTCATGCACCAGGTTGTAGGCATGCAGGAAACGGATGCCCTCCTCCAGTCTGTTTGGATCTACAGGCTGTTTTGGGCCCTTGCCCGTATACATGAGGTGCAGCAGGTAGCTGAAGATGTCTGGCTGGATATCCACGGGCTGCACTTTGATGTAGTCACTGTTGAACAGAAGAGAAGACAAGGCATTAGTTCCCACAGTGTGTTTTTCCATAAACTTACACTTGACGGGATCACAACACTCCCAACATAGCACTGAGGGAGCGCCGCACTGTCAGAGGGCCAGCGCTGAGGGAGCGCCGCACTGTCAGAGGGCCAGCGCTGAGGGAGCGTCGCACTGTCAGAGGGCCAGCGCTGAGGGAGCGCCACACTGTCAGAGATACTATGCTGTCTTTCATATGAGACACTAAAACTGAGATGCTTCTTCCTTCTCTAGAAGACATATACTATCGCATGGCTGTTATTTTCAAGATGAGCAGAGTTCTCCTGGTATCCATGGGCATTGCTATGTGGGAGCTTACTGTGCACGTACCTGCTAACCACATTTCCTTGCTGTGGGAATTTGGGATGTCCCCTCAATTGTGAAAGTCACTATATAAATGCAAGTCTGTGAAGGGGGGGGCGGGGCCTTACCTCGATTGATGAATGAAGATCATCTTGAAGTAGTTGGAAAATGCAGCCAGCACAGCTCGATGGGCTTTGAAATGAATGTCCCCAACAGCCACTGTGCAGTCACACAGGAAACCAAACTCCCGCTGGATATTCAACTGCTGCAGCAGCACCAGACCATGGTTAGCTACATCCATGATGCAGCTCCTATCGGATAGAAAACAGGCTGATTATCAAGCTCCCTCTGAGAAAGCAGCCTGCCCTCCCACAACACTGGAACTGAGTGACTCTGGTAATAAGGCAAGCAGCTGGAAGGTGTAGGTTCAAATCCCACCACAGAACATGTGAAACTAATTCAATAAGTCTCATCACTTGTGAGTGAGCAGTAGAACTAACGAAGGAGGATGGCCAATCGTCACCAGTGTCCCTCAGTTTAGAGAATTTACAGTCCATTTCTAATCTGCCCTACACGTGACTTCCGGCCTCAGGAAGGGGCAATTGCTGACAGGGCATGCGTCCTGGTGAGAACATCCCTGAAACTCCTTCAAAGAATGTTCTCCCCAATATCCTGGGGTAAATATTAATCCCTCAGTCAAAATCTAAACCAGAATTGATTATCTGGTTATTACTACATGGCAATGCTTGAAAATGACTTAACTGACTGTAGAGCACTGTGGGACATTCAGAGGTGTGAAAGACAATTATAATAATAAGTCTGTCTTTCTAATATTGAAGGAAGGGAAGTGGTGAGATACAGCATTAGGATCTGTCAATCAGATCTACAGACTGACACTGCTGTGTTCTGGCCTATCCAGTAAATGTCCACATAGATATTTGATTTGATTTATTATTGTCACATGTATTGGGATACAGTGAAAAGTATTGTTTCTTGTGTGTACAGTCAAAACATACCATTCATAGAGTACATAGGGGAGAAGGAAAGGAGAGGGTGCAGGATATAGTGTTGTAATCATAGATAGGGTGTAGAGAAAGATCAGCTTAATATACGCTGAGATCATTCAGAAGTCTGATGGCAGCAGGGAAGAAGCTGTATGTCCAAATGAACATACCAATTAGGAGCAGGAGTAGGCTACTTGGCCCCTTGAACCTTTCCACAATCAGTAAGATCATGGTTGATCTGATTGCGACTTCAACTCCACATTCCTGATAACCTTGGGTTCTTGATAAACAAGGAAATCTATCTAGCTCTGCTTTGAAAATATTCAGTGACCCTGCCTCCGCTACTCTGAGGAAAGGAGTTCTCTTTGAGAGTGTGAACCTTTGGAACATTTCTTCGTATCTTGGTACTAAATGGGAGAAAGCCTCATTTTTAAACCTTGGCCCCTCATTGCAGTACCTAATAAACCAGCAGCCAATGAAATAGGCAAATGTCTGTGTGTTGAGTGGTCCCCTGGCTATGTCACACTTGGTGAGGATCAGTAAGTGGTCCAGAGTCGGACCATCCCCCAGGGACGTCAGTGTTTCTGGAAGACAAGAGATGGAAGGGGCTCATGGAAAGAGCTGAGAATTGGCTTGAAATTATTTAATAATCTGAATATTTCAAAATTCTCTTGTGGAGTCTTTAGCATCGCCAGCATCAATTGTTATTTCTCCACTTCCCTCCATTTCACACAACTGAGAGGTTTGCTTGGCCATCTCAAAGACCATTTGAGAGTCAACCACATTGCTGTGGGTCTGGAGTCACATGTAGGCCAGACTAGGTAAGGATGGCAGATTTCCTTCCCAAAAAGACACAAAGAACCAGTTGGATTTTTTGGACACTCTGACAGCCTCACTGAGGCCAAATCATCATTTCCAAAGTATTTAAACTCAATCCAGATTCTCAACCTGCCCACAGTAGGATTTGAATTCATGCTCCCTGGATTATTAGTCCTGGTATCTGCATGGGACAGGAAGCAGAATGAGAGTCCCCTGCATCTAACCCACTCAGAACTATATGGTATAAATTGTAGACCATTGAGACAGAAGAAGATTTTGGTTAAGGCCTAGAAATAAACAAGAGATTGGCTAGGCAGAGACCAGGAAATGGTGAAAATCCATGAAATTGATCTACATCACCAGCCCTTTCAACACTCAGTGATATTCCAAACAGCCAGAAGCCTCAATCTGTTTCAGTAAGTCACCAGGGCACTACAACAGGTTTCAAACAATGAGGAGGAAAACATGCAAAGGGTTGCAGGCTTGCAGGTAAAGTAAAAAGCATCCTGCCTCATAACGCATGAATTTCCATCAGTTGCTGCTGTGGTTATAGCAGGCAGGGTGGTGAGATCAACTAGCCCATTTCTGGGGGGCTGAGAAACCACATTGCAAGTGTATGAAGGTAGCAGATAGGCGTACATCGGTTCAGAGCCCTGTGCTTGCGGCTGTAACACAATACAATAACCCTTCCCCCATCCCCAGTCCCAAATCTGCTCTAACATTGTCAAAACAAGTAACGTTTTTAGTTTGCCCCTTCAGTCCCCCCCCACGTTAACCCGGAGGTGTGTTGCCAACCTTATATACTCCATCTCCAAGACCACCTATTTCATCAGCTGCTGAAATCCATATCCATGCCTTTATTATCTATAAATGTGACTATTCCTGGGCTGCACACCCAGGAGGGTTGCACCCCGTCATTCAAAACTCTACTGCCTGTGTCCTGACTTGAACCAAATTACACACTGTATTGCCTGGAGGGAGTGCGCATTTAATGAACGATCTGGGGTGAATGAAGTACCAATCAAGCGGTTAGTTTGTCCCGGATGGTGTGGAGCTCCTTAAGTGTTGTGATTTTATGATTCAATTTATTGTCACATGTATTCGTTCACAATGAAAAATATTGTCTCTTGTGCGCTATACAAAGCATACCTTACACAGGGAAGGAGAGGGTGCAGAATGTAATGATAGGGTCATTGCTAGGGTGTCGAGAAAGATCAAATTAGTACAAGGTCAGAGTTTAAAACAGTTAGAGTTTTAAAAACATAGAACAAGAGTAAAAGATAGAATAGAAGGATAGCACAGTGGGTTAGCACTGCTGCTTCACAGCTCCAGGGACCTGGGTTCAATTCCCGGCTCGGGTCACTGTCTGTATGGAGTTTGCACATTCTCCTCGTGTCTGTGGGGGTTTCCCCCGGATGCTCCAGTTTCCTCCCACAGTCCAAAGATGTGCAGGTTAGGTTGATTGGCCATGCTAAAATTGCTCCTTAGTGTACTAGGATGCTGAGGTTAGAGGGATTAGTGGGTAAAATACGCAGGGATATGGAGGTAGGGCCCGGGTGGGGTTGTGGTCGGTGCAGACTCGATGGGCTGACGGACCTCTTTCTGCACTGTAGGGTTCTATGATTGTATGCTGGTCACAGCTACCAACCAGGCAAGTGGTGATTATTCCATCACACTCCTGACTTGTGCGTTGCCGATGGTGAGGCAGGCTTTGGAGTCAAGGAACTCACCACGGGATTCCCAGCCTCTGACCTGCCCTTGCGGTCACAGTGTTTACGTTTGGTCCATTTTAGTTTCTTGTCAATGGAACCCCCTTTCAGAAGCTCAACAATATCCAGGACAAAGCAGCCCTAATAATTGGCACCACATCCATCACAATAAACATTCACTCCCTCCATCACCAACACACAGTGGCACTACTGTGTACCATCTACACAATACACTGCAGCAACTCATCAAGGTTCCTTCAACAGCACCTTCCAAATCTTTGACCTCCACCATCTAGAAAGACAAGGCAACAGACACATGGAAACACCACCACCTGGAAGTTCCCCGCCAAGCCACTCAGATGGGCAGAACAGTGAAATTAGAATTTAACCCTGAAAAGTGACAGGTTCTGCATTTTGAGGGGACTAACAAGGTGAGGGAACATACTGTGAATGGTAGAACACTAAGATGTGCAGTTGACCAGAGGGACCTTGGTGTGCATGTTCAAAGCACTCTGGAGGCAGCAGGGAAGGTAGCAAAATGGTTAAGAAGGAATATGGGGGATAGTTGCCTTTATTAAAGGAGGTATAGAATATAAGAGCAGGGAGGTTATGATGGAGCTGTAGAAAACGCTGGTTAGGCCACAGCTATAGTGTGTGCAGTTCTGGTCACCACACTATAGGAAGGGTGTGATTGCACTGGAGACGGTGCAGAGGAAATTCACCGGGATGCTGCCTGGGCTGGAATGTTTCAGCTACAAAGAGAGGCTGGATAGGCTGGGGCTGTTTTGCTTGGAGCAGGGAAAGCTGAGGACGGACCTGATCAAGGCGTACAAAAGTACGAGGGACATAGATAGGAAGACACTTTTCTCCTTAAAGGAAGTTAGTAACCAGGGGGCAGAGATTTAAGGTCAGGAGCTGGAGGTTTATAGATGTGAGGTTGGGGGATTCTGGCTGCCTGAAAAGATGGTAAAGGCAAGAGCCCTCACAACTTTTAAGAAGCATTTAGATGAGCACTTGAAATACCATAGTACACAAGGTTACGGACCAAGTATTGGAAAATGGAATTAGGACAGGTACTTGATGGCCATAACAAACACAATGGGCCAAAGGGCCTCTTTCCATGCTGTTAAACTCTATGCCGGTCCTGACTTGGAAATATATCACCATTCCTTCACTGTTGCTGGATCAAAATCCTGGAACTCCCTTCCTAACAGCACTGTGGGCGTACATACACCTCATGGATTTCAGAGATTCAAAGCAGCTCAAGAGGCATCTAGGAATGGACAGTAAGTGCTGGCCTTACCAGTGATGCCCACATGAACATGTAGCTGACCTACCCTGACACCCAATTAAACAAAACCTCAAACTTAAAACTTTTGTTCTTTTTTCAAGTCTCTCCATGGCCTCACCCCTGCCTCTCTCTGTAATCTCCTCCAGCCTTACATCCCTCCTCCAGATCTCTGCACTCCTCATTCTGATGAGTAACAACAGTTTCCATTCCATTTCCCACCCACCCCCAGCCACAGGGATACAGAACTCCCACTCCCCGCCGACACAGATCTCCCAATCCATTATCTCCCCCCCCCACCGCCCACAGAGCTGCCACTCCACTCAACGCCGCCCCCCCCCAGCCCCCAAGACACAGAACTCCCAGCCATCCCACCCCGCTCTCTCCAGCGACACAGAGCTCACACTCCCTCCCCACCACCCCCTCCAATGATGCATAGAGCCCACATACCACCTCCTCACCCCCCCCCCAACGCCCCACGACACAGAGCCGCCACATCCCCCTCTCTCAAGGGAGACAGAGCCACCCCATTCGCCGGGTCGGGGGCCACTGGATTTCGGACGACTGCGGCTGTCCCGCGGTCGGCGGCCCCGGGCCTGGGGCAAGGGGAGTGCCCGCGGATGAGGGCCTGTACGCGGCCTTGGCTCTGAGTAACGACTCCCTCAGGTACGGGTTCTCTCAGCCCCCCAGTCCTGGATCTCTCCGGATCCATTTGTTCCCTTACCGGATCCGCCGCGATCCCTATAGCAGGACCCTCCCGGTGACGTCAGCGGGAACCCCGTCCCGCGCGTGGTGACGTCAGCGGGAAACTGACACTCTCCCTGTGACGTCACCGGGAGACCCCCCCCTCACATCAATGACGCCACGATGCCACACAGGAGGAGCACATTCGGCCCATCCTATCCATGCTGTCCCTTTGTGGAGCAATCCAGTCCCATTCCACCTTCCCCGCCCCACTGCCCCCGCCCCAGCATCTGCTTCCCTTGGGACATGGGCATCACTGGCTGGGCCAGCATTTATTGCCCATTCCTAATAGTTCTTGAGAAGATGGTGATGAGCTGCCTTCTTGTACCTGCCACAGTCCATGTGGTGTGGGTACACCCACAGTGCTGTTAGAAGGGGAGTTCCTGGATTTTGACCCAGCTACAGTGACGGAACAGTACGTGGTTAGCACTTCTGCCTCATAGTACCAGGAACTCTGGTTCGATTCCCAGCTTGGGTCATTCTGTAGAGTCTGCACGTATTCCCTCTGTCTGGATGGGTTTCCTCTGAGTACTCTGGTTTCTTCCAAAAGTCCAAAAGATGTGCTGGTTAGGTGCCTCAGCCACGCTAAATTGCCCCTCAGTGTACCCAAACAGGCATTGAATTGTAGCGACTAGGGGATTTATATTGTATCTTCATTGCAGTGTTAATGTAAGCCCACTTGTGACACTAATAAATAAATAATGTTTAAAAACTTTAAATTTTGCTCTTGCAGCCACAGGATTTATATGGCTGGATTAGTTCAGTTTCTGGTCAATGGTGATACTTCTCTCAAGTGTACATCCATTTCCCTTTCAAGCAGGTGTTGTAATGCAGTGGATACCATCCCTGCCTTTGAACTAGAAACTCTACATGGTTACAGGCCATGGATTCAGACCACAGTTTTGAGCTCCTTACTTGAGAAAGAATATAATTGCATTAGAAGTTGTTCAGAGCAGGTTCACTCCACTAATTTCTGGATTGGAGGGGTTATCTTCCAAATCGGTTGTCTTCCAAGTTCTTAGAGTCATAGAGGTTTACAGCATAGAAGCAGGCCCTTCGGCCCAACTTGTCCATGCCACCTATTTTTTAAACCCCTAAGTGAATCCCAATTGCCTGCATTTGGCACATATCCTTTGATACCCATCTTATCCATGTAACTGTCTAAAAGTTCTTGAATCAGTTAGTACGTGTTTTCAGACTTTTGTATCTTTTTCCTGACAGAAGAAAGTGTAAGAGAGTACATCCCGGGGTGTTTGGGTTCCTTCATTATGCTAGCTGCTTTTCCAAGTGGGAAGTGTAGACTGAGTCAATGGATGGAAGGCTGGACTGGACTATGTTCACAACATTTTGTAGTTTCTTGCCATCTTGCTCAGAACAGAAGTCATACCAAGCTGTAGTACATTTGGCAAGGATATTTTCCATGTTGTTGCTGTAAAAATTGATGGGAGTCGTCGTGGACATACCAAATTTCCTGACCCTTCTGAGAAACTAGAGGCATTAGTGGACTTTCTTAACTCAAGCATCGGTGTGGAGGGACCACAACATGTTGTTGGTGATCTGGACACCTAGAACCTTGAATCTCTCAACCATTTCCATTTCATAATCGTTGATGTAGACAGGGGCATGTCCTCCACTATGCTTCCTGAAGTTGATGACTATCTCCTTCGTTTTACTGACATTGAGGGAGAGATTTTTGTCATAGCACCGTTTCACCAGAGTCTATCTCTTTCCTGTACTCCATCTCATCTTTGTTTGAGATCTGACCCACTACGGTGGTGTCATCAGCACGCTTGAAAATGGAGTTGGAGTGGAATTTGGCCATGCAGTCATAAATGTAAAAGGAGTACAATAAGATAATACTCCTTGTACATTTACGAAGACAACTATCCTTTCTGATTGCAGTCTGTGGGAGGGACGAGGTTGAATGCTCCTTCAGAGAGCCAGTGCAGACTCGATGGGCCAAGTGGCCTTCTGCTGCAATGTAAAGATTCTGTGACATGCAAGCTTCTGCCATTGGATCTGAGGAAACTGCCTGCTTCACTTTGGGAGACCAATAAGTTCATTAGGAGTACAATTAGGCCATTCGTCCATCAAGTCTGCTAGACTATGCAATCATGGCTGATATGCTGCTCATCCCCATTTTCCTGCCTTCTCCCCATAACCCTTCAACCCATTACCAATTAAAAATCTGTCTAACTCCTCTTTAAATTTACTCACTGTCCCAACATCCACTGTTCTTTGGGTAGTGAATTCCACAGATTCACAATCCTTCAGGAGAAGTAGTTTCTTCTCAATTCTGTTTTAAGTTTGCTGCCCCTTATCCTAAGACTATGACCTCTCATCCTAGGATGTCCCACAAGAGAAAGCATCCGCTCCATGTCTACTTTATCCATATCTTTTATCATTTTGAACATCTCAATTTGATCTCCCCTCCTTCTTCTCAATTCCAGAGTACGGATCTAAACCGTTCAATCTCTCTTCATACAGCAAACCCCTCATCTCTGGAATCAATCTAGTGAACCTCCTCTGAACTGCCTCCAATCTAACCTTATGGCTAAAACCCCTCATCCTAGAACCATTCTGGTAAATCTCTCACAAGTACCCCTTCCTAGAGTGTAGTGTACAGAACTGGACACAATACTCCAGCTAAAGCTTCATAGATGGTTAGCATAACTTCTTTACTTTGTTAATCAATGCCTCTATTTGCAAAGTCTGAGATGCCATATGCTTTGTTAATCACTCTCGCAACTGTTCTGCCAACTCCTGAGATTGATGCACATAGGATCATCCAAACTTGAAACGTTGGCTCTATTCTCTCCCCACGGATGCTGAAAGGCCTGCTGAGATTTTCCAGCATTTTCTGTTTTTGTTTCTGATTCCAGCATCCATGGTATTTTGCTTTAATTTTGCCATTAAGTTTTTATTGTTTTTAGGTTTGTATTAAATTAAAAGCTGATGCGTTTAGAGTGGCTAAAAGTAGTGGGTGAGTAGAGGATTGGGAGAGGTTTAAAAATCAACAAAGAATGACGAAGAAGTTGATAAAGAAAGGAAGGATAGACTATGAAGCTAAACTAGCGCTAAATATAAAAAAGGATAGTAAGAGTTTTTATAAATATATAAAGAGGAGGAGGCTGGCTCGGGTGAATGTTGGACCCTTAGAGGATGAGAGGGCGGATTTAGTGGTGGGGGATGAGGAAATGGCTGAGACCTTAAATAAGTTTTTTGCTTCGGTCTTCACGGAGGGGGACGCGAATAGTTTGCCGGGTATTAACGATAGAAGGATGGTAGGAGTTGAGGGCCTGAATGAGATCATTGTCAGTAGAGAGGTAGTGCTCGACAGACTAGTGGGACTGATGGTGGACAAGTCCCCAGGACCGGATGGAATGCATCCCAGGGTTCTGAAGGAAATGGCGGAGATGATAGTGGATGCCTTAGTGATTATTTTCCAAACCTCACTGGATTCCGGGGAAGTGCCGGAAGATTGGAAAACAGCTAATGTTACGCCGCTGTTTAAAAAGGGTAGCAGGCAAAAGGCAGGGAATTATAGGCCGGTTAGTTTAACGTCTGTTGTAGGAAAAATGCTTGAATCCGTCATCAAAGAAGAAATAGCAAGGCATCTTGAGAAGAATTGTTTGATAGAGCAGACACAGCATGGATTCGTTAAGGGGAAGTCGTGTCTGACGAATTTATTGGAATTCTATGAGGATGTGTCTAGTGCGGTGGACGGAGGGGAACCAGTGGATGTAGTGTTTCTCGATTTTCAGAAGGCGTTTGATAAAGTGCTGCACAAAAGGTTGTTACAGAAGGTTAGGGGGCATGGTGTTGGGGGTAAGGTGTTCGCGTGGATAGAGGATTGGCTGTCAAATAGGAGGCAGAGAGTAGGTGTCAATGGGTGCTATTCGGATTGGTGGTTGGTGACTAGTGGAGTGCCCCAGGGATCGGCACTGGGGCCTCAGCTATTTACCATTTATATAGATGATCTGGAGGAGGGAGCTGAGTGTAGGGTGTCGAAATTTGCTGATGACACAAAGATAAGTGGAAAAGCAAATTGTGCGGAGGGTGTAGAAAGTCTGCAGAGGGATCTAGATAGGCTGAGCGAGTGGGCAAGGACCTGGCAGATGGAATACAATGTTGGCAAGTGTGAGGTTATCCACTTTGGCAGGAATAATAATAGGAGGGACTACTACTTAAAGGGCGAAAAGCTGCAGCATGCTACGGTGCAGAGGGACCTGGGGGTCCTTGTGCATGAGTCGCAAAAACCCAGCCTACAGGTGCAGCAGGTGATCAGGAAGGCAAATGGGATGCTGGCCTTCATAGCGAGGGGGATTGAATATAAAAGTAGGGAGGTCTTGCTGCAACTATTCAGGGCACTGGTAAGGCCGCAGCTGGAGTATTGTGTGCAGTTTTGGTTGCCGCACTTGCGCAAGGATATTTTGGCCTTGGAGGGAGTGCAGAGGAGGTTCACTAGGCTGATACCGAAGTTGAGGGGGTTGAACTATGAAGAGAGGCTGAATAGACTGGGCTTGTACTCGTTGGAGTTTAGAAGGATGAGGGGGGATCTTATTGAGACGTACAAGATGATGAAAGGGATGGATAGGGTAGAGGTGGAGAGGTTCTTCCCGCTCAGAAAGGACAGCAGGACTAGAGGGCACAGCCTCAAGATAAGGTGGGGGGGCAGTTTAGAATGGAGTTGAGGAGGAACTTCTTCACTTAAAGGGTGGTGAATCTCTGGAATTCTTTGCCCGTTGAAGTGGTGGAGGCTACCTCGCTAAATATATTTAAGATGCGGGTAGATAGGTTTTTGGTAGGCAAGGGGATTAAGGGTTATGGAGAGGAAGCGGGAAAGTGGAATTGAGCCACTTCAGATCAGCCATGATCTTATTGAATGGCGGGGCAGGCTCGAGGGGCTAGATGGCCTACTCCTGCTCCTATTTCTTATGTTCTTATGTTCTTATTGCCTCTTCCAATCCCTTCTGTCAAAATATGTCACCTCACAGTTTTCTGTAATAAATTCTACCTTAAGGTTCAATTTCAGCCTTGGCTAACTGTCTGTATGGAGTTTGCACGTTTCTCCCCATGTCTGTGTGGGTTTCCTCCCAAGTCCAAAGATGTACAGGTTATGTGAATTGTTCATGCTAAGTTGCCCCTTAGTATCCCAAGATGTGTGGGTTAGAGGGATCAGTGGGGTAAATATGTGGAGTTGGGGGATATGGCCAGGGTAAGATGCCCTGTCAGAGAGTTGGTGCAGACTTGATGGGCTGAAGGGCCTCCTTCTGCCCTGTCAGGATTCTATGATTCAGCTAGTCTATTGATGTCCAGTTACAGCTGACTTGTATCATCCTCACTGCCACACCTGTGAGTTTAGTATCATCAAGAAATGTTGGCATTTTACTCTTTATTCCAGTACTCAAGTCAGGAAAAACCGTGGTCCTGGGACTGAACATTATCTAACCCCCCCCTCCAGCCTAAAAAAGAACCATTTATCACCACTAGCTGCTTTCTGACCGTAAGCAAATTTTATATCCAAATTTAACACAGAATCTCCTATCTCATGAACTATAATTCTGTTAACTTTGTGAAACACTTTGCTGTGCTTACAGGGAGCGAGTGTCTTAATGACAGAGTGATGTCACAGGGAGTGATATCTCCTGCGCATTCCCAGTTATAAACTCTGTCCTCTGCTGCCTGGGCCCTAAGCTCTGAAATTCCCTCTCTCCACATCTCTCTCTCTCTCTCTTGCCCTATAAACCTACTGCTTTTCATCATCTGCTCTAATATCTCCTCATGTGATTCAGCGCTTTATAATGCTCTCATGAAGTACATTGTGATGATTTATCAGATTAAAGATGTTATAGAAATTAACTTGTTTTTGGAGGTTGAGTGATGTCACAGGGAGGTGTCTCCCTCTAATTGACAGTCTGGAATGCATTGACTGCGAGGGTAGTGGAGGCGAGGTGTCTCAGATGCTTTAAAAAGTATCTGGATGAGTACTTTACACACCATAACATTCAAGATTATGTGCCTAATTCTGGCAAGTGGGATTAGATGGGACAGGTCAGGCCCTTTCATGCGTCAGTGCAGACTCGATGGGCTGAAAGACCTCTTCTACTCTTCTGTAGGATTCTGTGAAAAGATTGTTTAAGGAAAACTGAATATTAGCAAAGGGAAGGAAATAATTTGGATTAATTTCCTTGACTTTACAATGTTGAAGGGTGATTTAATGGAGAGTTCGAAAATCACAAAAGGATTTGATGTGATGGAGACAGAGAAACTATTCCCTTTGGTGGATGGTGTCCAGAACAAGGAGGTAGAATTATAAAATTCAATCCAGGCCATTCAGGGGTGAGCTTAGGAAACACTTTCTCATTCAAATGGCAGTGAAATTCTGAAACTCTCTCCTCTGAAAAGGTGTGAATATTCTGGCTCAATCAGAGCTTTCCAAATTGAGATTGATCATTTTTGTTGAGTAAAGGTATCCAGCGATATAAAGCAAGATGGAGTTATGGTACAGATCAGATACAAATCAATGATGGAATAGGCTGAAGGGGCTGAATAGCCTCCTCCAGCTTCTATGTAAGATTTCAAGGGTGAATGACTAGGCTAGCTTCATCAAAATGATTGGTGGTGGAAGAGATGCTTGATGCTGCCCTTTCTCCTGTATTCCCCCAATTGACCAGTATCTATGGAACTGTCTTCTCAGGAAAGTCATAGCATGATACAACACTGAAGGAGGCCATTCAACCCATTTGTGCCGGTATCAGTTCTTGTTGTTCCCAGACATTGAAAATAATCACAATTTAAACGCAAATGTTGGAGCTTCGTTATACTTCTCAGATCACAGTATACACTGCAGACTGACAGATTGTTAGCGCAATGCACTGATTGTGGTACTGTAGTGAGTGATGTAGCACTTTGGATATTTAGGTATACCTACCTAGATGTCAGTATGTATGTATGTTCTCCAAGGCCGCCTTGAAGAACGCTTACCCGGAGATCAGAGGCTGAATGCCCATGACCGCTGAAGTGTTCCCCAACAGGAAGAGAACAGTGTTGCTTGGTGACTGTTGAGCGGTGTTCATTCATCCGTTGTTGTTGACGTTACGACAATGGATGAATAAACACCTCTCGACAATCACCAGGCAAGACTGTTCTCTTCCTGTTGGGGAACACTTCAGCGGTCATGGGCATTCAGCCTCTGATCTTCAGGTAAGTGTTCTCCAAGGCGACCTTCACGACACATGACAGCGCACAGTCGCTGAGCAGAAACTGATAGCCAAATTCCGCACACGTGAGAACGGCCTCAACCGGGATCTTGGGTTCATGTCACACTATCTGTAAACCCCATAACTTGCCTGGACTTGCAAAATCTCACTAACTTTCCTGTCTGGAAATAATACACATCTCTTTAACCTGTGCTTAAAGCTCTCTCCACTCATATTGTCTGTACCTTTAAGACTTGATTAGCTGTAAAGACTCACATTCCAATCATAATACATGTAAATTGAGTTTGTGTCTTTGTGCCCTATTTGTGATCAGAACTCCCAGCCACCTGAAGAAGGGACAGCCTGTTCTGAAAGACTGCAGCATTTGCTGCAAATAAACTTGTTGGACTTTAAGCTGGTGTTGTGGGATTTCTTTCTGTTTTACCCCAGTCCAACACCGGCATCTCCACATCAAGGCAAACGAGATCAGGAAATCCTGGCCAGTGTGGACAGAACAGGGGAGAGAAAGGGAAAGAAACTGGCACCTTCTTGACTGGTTTTGAGAGGAACTGCATCAATATTGCAAAAACATTTAAAATATATTTTAAAAAGCACAAGGATGTATTTAGGGCATTGGGAGCAGAGTCAATGGTAATTATCAGAAAGGAAATTAGATCAATATTAGAAAAGTTTGTATGGCTATGGGGAAATACTGTGCCATTTAATGGCCAACTCCAACAAAGAGCTGGCACGGGGACACTGGGTCAAATGGCCTCTTGCTGTGTTGTCTGGTCCGAGGAGAGTTGTGGGAGGAAGCAGCCTGTGTACTGGGCTGAGCTGGGAGGAGACACCCTGGCTCATTTCCTGTGACTGAGGCCCTGAGCCCGGCAGAAGCTGCAGCTGGTCCCGGGGAAAAAGCAGCGAGTCCCGGCTTCTACTGCCCGCATCGCCTGATAAAGAACCCGGCTCAAAATCCCTTGCTCAGGCAGCGGCAGCAGGACAGCCATCTACACCTAGCCAGGGTAAGAGCTGCAACCCAGCCCGGAGCATTGCAACCGGGGAGAGATTGCAACGGAGCCCGGGGACCAGGGCATAGCAATCGGGGAGAAATTGCAACCCAGCCCGGGGACTGGGACATTACAACGGAGGAGATATTGCAACCCAGCAGGGGACAGGGAAATTGCAACTGGAGAGAGATTGCAATTCAGCTGGGGGGCTGGGGCATTGTAACAGAGCCCTGGCACAGGGAGTGTTGCAACAGAGCCCTGGCACAGGGAGTGTTGCAACCGGGCCCTGGCACGGGGAACGTTGCAACCGGGCCCTGGCACGGGGAGCGTGGCAACCGGGCCCTGGCACGGGGAACGTGGCAACCGGGCCCTGGCACGGGGAACGTGGCAACCGGGCCCTGGCACGGGGAGCGTGGCAACCGGGCCCTGGCACGGGGAGCGTGGCAACCGGGCCCTGGCACGGGGAGCGTGGCAACCGGGCCCTGGCACGGGGAGCGTGGCAACCGGGCCCTGGCACGGGGAGCGTGGCAACCGGGCCCTGGCTTTGCACTGGGGAGAGACTGTAACAGAGGAGAGATTGTAAACTTTTGGTGGTGACCAGGTGTATCGATGAGGATAGTGCATATAAACTATGGATTTCAGCAAAGCCATTGACAAGAATAAAAATAAACCTATTATCTGAATGGAGAGAGATTGCAGGGCTGTGAGAAGTAGAGGGATCTGGGTGTCTTAGTGCATGAGTCATAAAAGGCTAGTATAGAGGTACAGTAAGTAATTAGGAAAGTTAATAGAATGTTATCATTTATTGGGAGAGTGATTAAATACGGAAGTGCGGGGGATACGCTTCAGTTATACAGAGCACTACTGAGACCATATTTGGAGTATTGTGTGTAGTATTGAAGGAGGGATGCAGATGGATTGGATGCAGTTCAGAGATTGTTTACCAGATTAATCCCTGGAATGGACAGTTGTTCTTTGGGGAAAGCTGGGATTGTATCCACTGGAGTTTAGAGGCATAAGAGGTAAATTGATTGAAACATAGAACATAGAAAAACTACAGCACAATACAGGTGGGAGAGAGGGCCTGAGTAATATATTCTGTCACAGAGTTGGTCCAAACTCAATGGCCTCTTCTGCATTGTAGGGATTCTATGCTTCTATGAATATGCAGCTGAGGTTAAAATCAGATCAGCTATGATCTTACTAAATGGTGGAGCGGCCTACCCCTGCACCTAATTTGTATCTTTATATGATGTTGGAGGAGCCTTGGTGAATTACTGCAGTGCCTCTTAGAGGTGGTACACATTGTTCCCACTGTGTCAGTGGTAGAGGGAGTGAATGTTGAAGGTGGTGATGGGGTGCTGATCAAGTGGGCTGCCTTTTCCTGGATGATGTCTCATATAGCACGGGTGTCTGCACTACACAGTTGCATCTGGACCCTTGCGTTTGGAGGAATCTTGTGGCTTATGGAGTATTTGGGAGATGACAAAGTCACTTGAATTGTTAGTGCCCCGGTTGTTGCCTTTGGATACCATTTGCTTTGCACGTTCTGTAGATGAATGTTTGTCTCGGGAGGCAGTAGGGCAGATTGTAAAAGGTCAGAGGCATTAAACAAAGAAGTTATGTTAACCCTTAATAAGTCACTAGTTTGTTCTCAGCTGGAATAATTTGTTCATTTCTGGGAGTGTCTGGGAGATTAATCTTTCATCCCTGAATTCTCCAGATTGATTCTGTAGGTTTGGTGGTATAGTTATCCTGGTGGAGAAGCCTTCGCCACTCTCCCTTGACTTGATGATTACACTTTAATTCTGCTGCCCTGGCTAAGATTGGGCAGGTTGTTATGAGTCAGGAATGTTTAACCCAGTGACATTCCATTGAGCAACTTGTAACCGTGGTGATTGGTCAGGTTTTGGGTATGTTGCTAAAATGAGTTTTAATTTGAGCTAGAAATAGTGCAGGTGTCTTGAACATGCTCTTTAGAAAATATAAAGAATATAATTATAAATAACCCACATGCTTTTTACCCTCACCCACTGCCCCAAAGATATCAGAACTCTCATGTTCATGTTCCAGTTCACACCAAGTCTCACTTAGCCAAACACCTTGTGCTTGCTCACCTACGTTGGCACTTGGAAAAGCGACACCTTGATTTTTTAAAAATTCTTATCCTTATTTTCAAACCCTTCCATGGTGTGACCCTCTCCTATCTCTATATCCTCCTCCAACCTTGCAACACTCCCACATATTTTAAGGCAAGGATAGATAAATTTTTGAACAGTAAAGGAATTAAGGGTTATGGAGAGTAGGCAGGTAAGTGGAGCTGAGTCCACGAAAAGATCAGCCATGATCTTATTGAATGGTGGAGCAGGCTCAAGGGGCCAGATGGCCTACTCCTGCTCCTAGTGCTTATGTTCTTATATCTTCAACATGGCAGATTTTTTACACAGAGAGTAGTGAGTGCCTGGAACTCGTTGCTGAGAGAGGTAGTGGAAGCGGATATGGTAGTGACTTTTTAAGGGATGTCTTGATAAGTACATGAAAAGGATGGGAATAGAGGGATATGGTCCTGGAAGGATAGGGAGTTTTAATTAAGTTGGGCAGCATGGTCAGTGCAGTTTGGAGGGCCAAAGGGCCTGTTCCTATGCTGTAATTTTCTTTGTTCTTTGTTTTTTATTCCCATTTTATCTGCTCCACCATTGGTGGCTATGCCTTTGGTTGTCTTGACTGAGAGCATCATAGAAATCATCATTGAAACCCTACAGTATAGAGAGAGGCCATTTGGCCCATCGAGTCTACACCAAACACAATGTCAACCAGGCCTTACATCCATATCACTACATATTTTACCCACTAATCCCTCTAACCTACGCATCTCAAGACACTAAGGGGCAATTTTAGCATGGCCAATCAACCTAACCCGCACATCTTTGGACTGTGGGAGGAAACTGGAGCACCCAGAGGAAACCCATGCAGACACGAGGAGAATGTGCAAACTCCACACAGACAGTGACCCAACCTGGGAATCGAACTCAGGTCCCTGGAGCTGTGAAGCAGTAGTGCTAATCACTGTGCTATCATGCCGCCCATGCCACTGTGCTGCCCAGCCTGGGTCTCTGGATTACTGGTCCAGTGACAATACCATGACACCAATATCTTCCCCCAGAAATACAGGTGCGTTGTCTAATGCAACAAACACTAGAAGATACTCCACCTGTCTTGCATTAATTGGTGGTTTGGGATTTTGGGATAAGGCACTGGACATTCAGCCAGCTAATCACGATCAGTGGCACATTTGAGTCAATGCCTTCACAAGATGAGGAGCAGATATCCCCTGTGCTTTCTAAAATAGTTATTCAGCCTCAAGTACAATACTGTGTCCAATTCTGGGCACCGCATTTGATGGCATATAGGATTCTCTGGAGGCTTGACAGGGTAGATGCTGAGAGGTTGTTTCTCCATATGGGAGAGTCTAGGACCAGAGGGCATAATCTCAGAGTAAGGGGGTGGTCCCATTTAAGGCAGAGGTGAGGCGGAATTTCTTCTCTCAAGGGTGGTGAATCTGGGGAATAATTTACCTCAGAGAGATGTGGAGGTTGGGCCGTTGTGTTGAAATCTGAGATGGACAGATTTTTAATCAGTAATGGTTATGGGAATAAGGAGGAAAATGGAGTTGAGAATTGTCAGATCAGCTCAGTCATGATCTAATTGAATGGTGCAGCAGACTCAATGGGTTAAATAGCCTACTTCTGCTCCTACATCTTATGGTCTAGCGGAGGATATGTCAGAATGTATTAAGGATTCATGGGAATGGTTCTAGGGTTGAGGCTCTACACTGTATTAGCATTTGATAATAGTCACAATCCTAAAAACCTGTTCCTCAAAGAAAAGAGATTATCTGCAGTCATAGTGTGATAGGACCTTGATGACAGTTGTGTGACTGAATCTCTATGGCCAGGGATTCACTGTACCTCTAGAGCTGATAATGCTGGTCTCTTTAATTTACAGAATAAAAGTGTACAGTCTGCTGCATTTTCTATTGAAGTCCACAGAGCCTATGTTGTCAGGTTGAGTTTATTAAATTCTTAAATCATTTACATCCAGTTTGTTATTTTACAAAGGGATTAGTCTGTCTCTGAGCCTATTGCTTTTATTTGTGGAACTGTCTCTTTTCCCCTTAATTCCATTGCACATTTACTTTAAAGGCCTTTTTCATCTTAATATGTTCTAACTGGGGAAGGCTGAAAATCGTAAATCAGATGTTAAGGAACTGGTTATGGATCTGGAATGGCCAGTTTCAGAGCCCTGGTTCAGAATTTGAAAGGCAAATTGAATCATTGCATTTAAAGGCAAATTGGTTAAATGTTGCAAATGAATTGGTGCAGAACAGCAGAGTGAGACTCTGAAAGAGCCAGTATGGAGTTAATGGGCTGATTGGGCTCTTCCTGTGTTTTGCTATTCAGTGATCCAAATTTCTGTTTCTTTCTAGGATCCTAGTTAGGATTGGTAATCCAGGATGTCACGGTTGAGCCATAGTGAATATGTCCTGCAGCAGCTGAACAACCAGAGAGAATGGGGCTTCCTATGTGATTGCTGCATCATTATCAATGACATTTATTTTCGGGCCCATCGGGCAGTGCTGACTGCCTGCAGCTCCTATTTCCGAATGATGTTCATCAGCCAGCAGCAACTGACAGGGAACCTGAGTCTGAGCAATGTCAACATCAGTGCTGAGTGCTTTGACCTCATTTTGCAGATCATGTACTTGGGCAGGCTGGTGGGAGTGCCTTCTGACTTTGAGGAGTTGCGGTCAGCCATGACCTTCCTGCAACTTTATTACGTGCCAAAGAGCTTGGATGAGTTGCAGGAGAACAATGGAAAGTCTGTGCAGTCACCATCGTTGGCTTTCGCCTGCCCCAAAGACTCCATGATGTTCGGGGTCCGTATGTATGATGACCCATTGGAGGCGACCAAGAGGACCCGCAGGGAACCGAGTCCCGAGGTTAACAAGGCCTGTATTGTCCCTCCACCCCTCTTGCCTCCTCTTCCACTGCTGCCCTCCAGTGTGGAACGCCTGCCCAAGAAGCAGGCCTCGAGCCCTCCCCGCAAGCAGAGCCGTACGGGCCTGAAGGGGAGACTGCACCATCGCTTTGGGAAGCGTTACACCTGTGACTGTTGTGGCTTTGTTTTCAGTTGTGAGAAGCTCCTCAATGAGCATGCACTGACATGCAACAGCAGGCGCGCGCCCCCCCGAACTGACGGAGGCGGGGAGGAAAGCAACTCTGACAAGGTAGAGCGGGCAGGCGAGGAAGGCCCTGGGGGACGGGCAGACTCCTCCGAGATCCCAACTGAGGAGAGCTCAGAAAATGACACTGACTCCAAGGGGGACTTCCTGGATTCTGCAACCAACAGTCACCTGGTGAAAAGTGAGCCTGAGGACACAGCAGCTGTTGACCTTGGTGATATCACCGTGGTTCAGGTGATGGATGATGTCGACCTCCCTTCCGAGGAGGAGAAGGAAGACAGGATGACCTTTGAGGAAGCTGGCAAAGTCTACAACAACTTCCCCACCCAGAGGAGGACAGCTGTGGGCAGTAGCCATCAACGGACAGTGGAGAAGGTCAAGGGTCAATCTGGCTGGACAGTGGATGAGAAAGAGGAGGAGGAAGAGGAGGAGGAGGAGGACGAAGAGGAGGACGGACTGGAGGGTGTCTTGAAGATGGAGCCACAGAGGGAGGGGGACAGTCCCCTGGGGCCAGCCTGTGAGCTGTGCGGTGTGGCATTGCCCGAGAGTGAGCGATCTGCTCACTATGTGGCACATCATGTAGAAAGTGTGTGCGCCTGCGGTAAGTGTGGCCGGATCCTGGTAAAGGGGGGTCGTTTGCAGGAACATGCTGAGCAATGCCTGGGAGCACATGACACCCTGTACACCTGGCAGGCTGGAGGGGAACTGCTCCCCTCCTCGGCTGCAGCATCTACGGAGGGTCCTTCACCCGAGAGCCCTGGGCGTGAAGTGAGTAGGTTCACCTGTCAGGTATGTGGGGGAAGCTTCAAGCAACGCTGGCAGCTCCAGGAGCACATGTACCGGCACACTGGCCGCAACTTCCAGTGCCCGCAGTGTGCCCGAGCCTTTGACCAGGAGAAACTGTGGGTCGAGCATGTCTCCCGCTGCATGTTTGGACAGCCTGCCCGCGAGGCCTCATCTGAGCACGTGGACCGGCGGAAACATGTCTGCAACCTCTGTGGGAAGGCTTTCTACCAACGTTGCCACCTTCGGGAACACTTCACCACTCACACCAAGGAGAAGGAGTTTGCCTGTCAGATCTGTGGCAAGGAATTCCTGCGGGAGCGTTTGCTCAGGCTCCACCTCGACATGCACAGAGGCGATGCCCGCTACGTCTGTCCCAGATGTGGCCAGGGCAGCTACCGGAAGCATGACCACCTGCGGCACATGGTGTCCCATCTCGCAGGCAGAGAGGTCATTTGTGAGGTCTGTTTCCAGGTGTTTGGGGATGGAGAGTCGCTGGAACGTCACACTGATGTCCACCTCCACGCCTGCACACTGTGCGGGGACAAATTCAAACTGAAGAAAGAGCTGACAATGCACCATCTGAGCAGCCACACCAAGAAAATGTGAGTGATCCCCCCGCCGCCAACTCCCAAACAACCCCCCGTCCCCCACGATGATGATGATGGGCCAAGCTCTTCACTGGACTTATCAAGAATTGGAATCTCTTTCCTCATTGCAAACAACTTCCCCAGCTCACCCGCCACCCTGGGTACTGACTCTTGTTGGGGTAGCTAGGCAGCCCCCCCGCCTTCCTACCCCCCCACCTGTACAATGACACAGCTGTCTGTTGGTGGAACTATCAGAGACTAAAGGCAGCATTTCCTCCTCCTCAAAACCTGCCATCTTTATCAGCAGGAGCCTGGCTGCTTTCTTCACCATCCTCACCTCCTGACACTCTCACACATTGTCACTGTCAGCAACCCGTGAGACCAGCTCACTCAAGATATTATGGGATGGTTTGGCTCAGTATCTCACATTTGACCACTCACTCACGGAGGGCTCACTGACACGGCTCACTTCAGTTCCATACTATAATCTTCAGATTAAACAAGTATTATCTCGCCAGTGTCACACAGATCCGGAAGGTGCTTTCTCTACTTTATTTTCATTTTGCACACGGCTACAGAAATCCAATTTTTTGTTCATGATCTCCACCATTTCCAGCTCTGATGAACTGATTTCCTTTCTCTGTTAGTGAGTGGCCCTGCTTTACAATCCAATGAATTGTTACTGAATACTCTGAGTGACACGTAACAGAGACGCATCTGTGTTCAGCAGGTCCCTTTGGGTGTCGGACACAGAGACTGAAAAAGAGAGTTCTCCTTGGAGCAGAGAAGGTTCCAGGCAGATTTGAAAGAGTTGTTCAAAATTACTAATGGGTTTTGACAAGAGTGAATAGAAACTGTGACCAGAGGCAAGAGGGTCAGTGTTCACAGACCTGAGAATCAGTGATCAGAGGTTGCAGGTTGGTGACTGGAAGTCGGGTTGGTGACCAGGGACACAGATTGAGGATAACAATGAAGCAGCGAGGGAAACAAGACAATTTTCTGCAGTGAATTCTGATCGGAAAGAGGACATTTTCAGAGTTATGGGGGCAGAGTGAGAGAAGAAGGATTGATTGGATCAGTCTTTGAGTGTGGACATAATGGACCAAATGGCCTCTTGTGCTGTATCATCCTGTCATTTAATAAATGGCCACACCAACCATGATTCTGGAAACAATTTGAAACGGATAAGGACATGACTAGCTGACCCCCTCTGTCCTCACTCTCTCTCTCTCTCTCTCTCATTCCCCCCCTCCTCCCTCGCTGTTCCCTCCCCCCCTCCTCCCTCCCTCTCCCTCTCTCTCTCCTCCCTCTCCCCCTCTCTCTCGCTCCTCCCTCCCTCCCTCCCCTCCCTCTCTCCCTTTCCCTCCCTCTCTCCCCTCCCTCTCTCCCTTTCCCTCCCTCTCTCCCCTCCCTCTCTCCCTTTCCCTCCCTCTCTCCCTTTCCCTCCCTCCCTCTCTCCCTCCCTCTCTCTCCCCCCTCCCTCCCTCTCTCTCTCTCTCCCCCTCCCCTCCCTCCCTCCCTCTCTTCACTCCCTCCCCCTCTCTCTCTCTCTCCCCTCCCTCCCTCTTTCTCTCTCTCTCTCTCCCCTCCCTCTTTCTCCCTCTCTCTCCCCTCCCCTCCCTCCCCCCTCCCTCCCCCCTCCCCCCTCTCCTCCTTCCCCCCCTCTCCTCCCTCCCCCCCGCCTCTCTCTCCTCCCTCCCCCGTCTCCTCCTTCCCTCCCTCCCTCTCTCTCCTCCCTCCCCCCTTGCTCTTTCCCTCCCCCTTGCTCTCTCCTCCCTCCCGCCTCTCCTCCCTCCCCCCCTCTCCTCCCTCCCCCCGTCTCTCTCCCCCTCCCCCGTCTCTCTCTCCCCCTCCCCCCGTCTCTCTCTCCCCCTCCCCCCGTCTCTCTCTCCCCCTCCCCCCGTCTCTCTCTCCCCCTCCCCCCGTCTCTCTCTCCCCCTCCCCCCGTCTCTCTCTCCCCCTCCCCCCGTCTCTCTCTCCCCCTCCCCCCGTCTCTCTCTCCCCCTCCCCCCGTCTCTCTCTCCCCCTCCCCCCGTCTCTCTCTCCCCCTCCCCCCGTCTCTCTCTCCCCCTCCCCCCGTCTCTCTCTCCCCCTCCCCCCGTCTCTCTCTCCCCCTCCCCCCGTCTCTCTCTCCCCCTCCCCCCGTCTCTCTCTCCCCCTCCCCCCGTCTCTCTCTCCCCCTCCCCCCGTCTCTCTCTCCCCCTCCCCCCGTCTCTCTCTCCCCCTCCCCCCGTCTCTCTCTCCCCCTCCCCCCGTCTCTCTCTCCCCCTCCCCCCGTCTCTCTCTCCCCCTCCCCCCTCCCTCTCTCCCCCCCTCCCTCTCTCCCCCCTCCCTCTCTCCCCCCTCCCTCTCTCCCCCTCCCTCTCTCCCCCCTCCCTCTCTCCCCCCTCCCTCTCTCCCCCCTCCCTCTCTCCCCCCTCCCTCTCTCCCCCCTCCCTCTCTCCCCCCTCCCCCTCTCTCCCCCCTCCCTCCTCCATCCTTCTCTCTCTTTCCTCCCCCCTCCTTCTCTCTCTTTCCTCCCCCCTCCTTCTCTCTCGTTCCTCCCTCCCTCCCTCTCTCTCTCTCTCCCCCCTCCTCCCCCCCTCTTTCTCCCCCCTCCTCCCTCCCTCTCTCTCTCCCCCCTCCTCCCCCCCTCTTTCTCCCCCCTCCTCCCTCCCTCTCTTTCTCCCCCCTCCTCCCTCCCTCTCTCTCTCCCCCCTCCTCCCTCCCTCTCTCTCTCCCCCCTCCTCCCTCCCTCTCTCACCTCTTCTCTAGTCTCTCTGGTGTCATTGTGGCTGATTCAGCAAGTGTTAGCTGACTGGTGCAAAGAAAACATCTGGTTCTAATCTCCCAGCACCAAGGCAATTATCTTGGAGCTTCCCAATCCGAGTGCTATAACCACTCCCAACCCACTCTGTCTTTTGGAACAAAACCGTTATTATGAAAGGAATCTCGGGTTCAGAGCAATCATGTTACTGCTTTGCAGAGGCAGTTTGCTCATGGCCTTTCTCTCTGACTCTTCCTCCCTCTCCATCAACCATGTGTCTTCCGCCCTGTCTCTAATCCAGAACTCCAGTATGTCACCCTATCTGTATCCCTCTCTCCCTCTCCCTCTCTTTAATCCATCTCCCCAGTGCAGTATGCCACCCCAATCCTGCTATGTTGTTGATTACGGATAACCAACTCAATTGATAATATTCCTGGGTTAGGGGATAAAACATAAGTTGTAAATGACAGGTTTTCTGGGCCTCAAAAATGCCTTATAGAAGCAATACAAAAAATTAATTGTGAATTGATGTACTGTTTAAAAACCCTGAAAGTAGATGGTTAAATCTTTCTTTAATTTTTTTATTCCATTTTTAATAAAACTGTTCTGTATGTATGCAACAACACTAACCAATGCTGGAGTCCTGTTTCTCTTATTTCTTTCCAATGTGCTCTCAGTTCACTCCTCCATCTCCACACTCTCTCCATCCCACATAACATTCCACCATCAAAACCAGCAACTACATTGACGGCATGTTGTATCATTCCACTCCTTTAATTATCTGCTTCTATTTGACTCTGAGATGACCTGATCTGGACTCCCTCACTAAAACGGGAATATTCACCTGGATGAGTGCAGATGTAATAATACTCAAACTCAATCCAGGATGAAACAGCCCACTAGATTGGCATCCCATCCATCATTAAGGACCATTATCTCTGCCTGTGACACACAGTACCACAGTGTATACCATCTACAAGATGCACTGCAGCAACTCTCCAAGGCTCCTACAACAGCACTTTCCAAACCCATGGCATCTAGAAGGACAAGGGCAGCAGATATATGGAAACAACACCACCTGCAAGTTCCCCTCCAAGCCGCTCACCATCCTGACTTCAAAATATATCATTGTTTCTTTACTGTCAAGGGTCAAATTCCTGGAACTTCTTCCCTAACAGCACTGTGGCTGTTCCTAAACCACATGGACTGCAGTGTTTCAAGAAGGCAGCTCACCACCACCTTCTCAAAGGCAATTAGGGATGCGCAATAAATGCTGGCCTAGCCAGCGGTGATGCTCACATACTCTGAATAAATTAAAAAGATCTAATTCATGTTGTGGCTTTCATGGCAGTATTTAATGGCTGTTTATTTGTTATCTATTTTAATTCTTATGGTACTTCTCCCGGGAGTTTTCTGAACAAAGGAAGTGGAATAGATCAGTAAATTCTTTTGAGCTCGATCTATTTTGTAATTACATCATTGGCTGATCTGTATCTCAAACAATGTACCTGCTAATAAAAACAAAAAATGCTGGATAAACTCAGGATGTCTGGCAGCATTTGTGGAGAGAGAATACAACTGCTCAGTTATGTGTGTGTAGGTCTTGTTTAAATATTGCTTGTCTGTGGCTATGCAACAATAATTAAAGCTATTGCACATTGAAAAGAAGCACTAGATTTAAAATTAGGACACCTTCCCTCAACAAGAAGAATAAGTTTCTCTATGTACTCTTAACAAAAACCCTTATTAAATCAATCAGAGTGTATCTTTATTATGTACCAAAGGAAATGCAAGTCCAATTTATGTGACCTGTACTTCCATCCTTTCATTGTCAGTGTGATTCTAGTGAATCAATGCTGCACTTTCTCAGGGGCTAACAAAGCCTTCCTGATCTGTAGAATCTGAACAGTGCTTTATACAACTGCAGCATCATGTCATCTATCCACTGTATATTCCAACTGTTTAAGATAAAGGTCATTATTCAATCAGACTTTTCAATTATGTTCTCATCTCTGCACTACTTTTTGGTATAGAAACAGTGAATGCTGGAAGCCCTCAGCGGATCTATGGGGACATAAGCAGAGTGAAGGTTTTGTGTTTGTGATTGGTGATTGCTGTGCATGTTTGCTGGGATAGTACAGAATGAACCCATTAATGATCATCCAGTCACCCCAAACTGGAAAGCAAGCTTTTTTTTGTGGATGAGTGTCAGTATGATGCCAGTATTTGGTGGCCATTCCGTAATTGCCCTTGAAAAGTGATGATGAGCTGCGGCGATTTATGTGAAGGTTGGCTGAGACAGCCTCAGACTGGTTTTTCCAGCATTTTCTGTTTTTATTTCAGATTTGCAGCATCCACGGTATTTTGCTTTTAAATCCAGAGCTGCCTGGATGACAAGAGGAAATTAAGGAAGAAAAAGTTTGTTCATGATAATGTCAACTCAAAAATGAAACTGAAAACAAGCTGAATGTAGAAGGTTCAAAGAGAGGTGACATAGCAAATAAAAGCAAAGAGAGAGTATGAAAAGAAACTGGCAGCTAATTTAATTAGGGTTCAAATTAATAGTCATCAACAAATGCAAGTTAATTGAGTGAAGCCAGCACAGATTTGTCCAGGGAAAACCTACCTTGCTGGAGTTTTTGAAGAGGTAGTAGAGGGTTGATGAGAGTAATGCAGTTAATGTGACATACATAGACTTCCAAAAGGTGTTTGATACAGTGCCACACAACAGACTTATGAACAAAGTTATAGTTGAAGGAATAAAAAGAACAGTGGCAACATCAATTACAAAGTTGCCTGAGTGACAGGAAACAAGTAGTGGTTAATCAATGTTTTTTACACTGGAGGAAGATTTGCAGTGGAGTTGCCCAAGGCCAGTCCTCAATATGTGATAACTTGGAACTACTGTGAAATGTGAGGAAGAGAGTGCACAACTTCAAAAGCAGAGGAAAAAGTTGGTGGAATAGGTGGACAAGTGATAATGAGGTTCAATGCAGAGGAACGTGAAGTTGTTCATTTTGGTAGGAAGAACATGAAGAAGTAATATAAAAGGTACAATTCTAAAGGTACACAGGAGTAGAAGGGCCTGGCTATATAATTGCATCAGTGATTAAGAGTGGCAGGACTGGTTGAGAGAGAATTTAAAAATAGACAGCATCCTTGGTTTTAGTAGTGGTTAATGGATGGTGGGGCATAGAATACAAGAGCAAGATTATGTTGAACTTTTATAAAACACTAGTCTGGCCTCTGGAATATTATCTAATTCTGGGTGCTGCAGTTTAGAAAGGATGCGAAGGAGTTGGAGAGGGTGCAGAAAGAATTCAAGATTATGATTTCAGGGATGAGAAATTCCCATTATGAAGATAGATTGGAGAAGTAGGAATTAAGGCTGACAGAAGATACAGTAGAATTATTCAAAATCAGAAGAGAGCTGGATAAGGAGAAACATCCCACCCATGGAAGGACTGAGAAAGAGAGGACATGGATTTAAAGTGATTTGTAAAAAAAAAAGCAATATGAGATAAAACTTCTTCACACAATGAGTGGTTAAGGTTTGGAATGCACTGTCTGAGAGCAGTTTCTATCAAAGGTTTCAAAGGGAAATTAAACTGTTATCTGAACAAGAATAATGTCTAGGGTTGCAGGGAGATGGCAGGGTAATGAGACTCTCTGGTGCACATACAATGGTTTGAATGACCTTTTAGCACTGTAATAATTCTGTGATCCACAGTTTAAGCTCGCCTTTAAATCCTAATTATTGGGGAATATAACTCTCGTTTGATAAATCTTTCCCCATTGGTTATCCTTTGGAGTTTGGGCATCAATGCAATTCTATCCAAGGGCAACATACTTTCCAAAGTGTGTTTTTCCTGTTGATCTCTCCAGTAAACTATTGGAAATTGGACATGCTCAAGGAGTTGGAGGAATTAGCAAGTTTCCAGAATGCTCTTTGGAAAATGCTCCAGTTCTGTCCATTTCCCACATGCACTCAGCACATGGCATCATTGTATCCAGCAGTATCTGTAACCATTCAAACTGCCACTTTCCGCTCAGATGCTTCGCTGATTGCTTACCTGTTTGGCCAGTTGAACGATGATGCCGCTCCTATGAAATGACAATCAAAATCCACTGCCGCCCTTAACCAAATCGATAGCCATGGGTGAGGTGCCGGAAGACTGTCGGGAGGCAAATGTTGTGCCGTTATTTGAGAAAGGTGGTAGGGAAAAGCCAGGGAATTACATATCAGTGAGCTTAACACTGGAGGTGGTAAGTTATTGGAGGGGATTCTGAAAGACAGGATCTCCATGCATTTGGAAAGGAAAAAACTGATTTGGGATAGTCAGCCCGGCTTTGTGCATGGGAAATTGTGTCTTACAAATTTGATAAGTTTTTTTGAAGGGGTGACCAAAAAAATAGATGGGAACAGTGAGGAAGATCTTGTCCACATGGACTTTGACAAGTCCTTCAACAAGGTACTGCATGTTTGATCAGTAAGGTTAGATCTCATGGGATCCAGGGAGAACTAGCCAATTGGATATAAAATTGGCTTGCCAGGGGGTGACAGAGAGTTGTTTTTCAGGAGGCCTGTGACCAGCAGTGCGCCGCAGGGATTGTGCTGGGCCCACTATTGTTTGTCAATTATGTAAAATTGTGCGGAGGGTGTGGAGAGTCTGCAGAAGGATCTAGATAGGCTGGGCGAATGGGCCAGGAAATGGCAAATGGAATTTAATGTTGGCAAGTGTGAGGTGGTCCACTTTGGTAGGAAGAATGGTAGGAAGGACTATTACTTACGTGGCGAAAAACTGCAGCAGGCGACGGTGCAGAGGGACCTCGGGGTCCTTGTGCATGAGTCGCAAAAACCCAGCTTGCAGGTGCAGCAGGTGGTCAGGAAGGCGAATGGGATGCTGGCCTTCATAGCGAGGGGGATTGAATATAAAAGTAGGGAGGTCTTGCTGCAGCTGTATAGGGCATTGGTGAGGCCGCAGCTGGAGTACTGTGTGCAGTTTTGGGCGCCGCACCTGCGCAAGGATATTTTGGCCCTGGAGGGAGTGCAGAGGAGGTTTACTAGGCTGATACCGGAGTTGAGGGGGTTGAGCTATGAGGAGAGGCTGAATAAACTAGGCTTGTACTCGTTAGAGTTTAGAAGAATGAGGGGAGATCTCATTGAGACGTATAAGATGATGAATGGGATGGATAGGATAGAGGTGGAGAGACTCTTCCCGCTCAAAAAAGACAGTAGGACTAGGGGGCACAGCCTCAAGATAAAGGGGAGGCGGTTTAGAACGGAGTTGAGGAGGAACTTCTTCACTCAAAGGGTGGTGAATCTCTGGAATTCTCTGCCCGTTGAAGTGGTGGAGGCTGCCTCGCTAAATATTTTTAAGAAGCGGGTTGATGGGTTCTTGATAAGAGAGGGGATTAAGGGTTATGGGGAGAGGGCGGGAAAGTGGAACTGAGCCACGACAGATCAGCCATGATCTTATTGAATGGCGGGGCAGGCTCGAAGGGCTAGATGGCCTACTCCTGCTCCTATTTCTTATGTTCTTATGTAAACAATTTGGATGAAAATATAGGAGGCATGGTTAGTAAGTTTGCAGATGATACCAAAATTGTTATTGCAGGAGACAGTGAAGAAGATTATCTAAGACTACAACAGGATCTTGATCAACTGGGTGAGTGGGCAGAGAATTGGCAGATGGGATTTAATTCAGATAAATGTGAAGTAAGACAAACCAGGACAGGACTTACACAGTTAATGGCAGGGCCCTCAGGAGTGTTGTCGAATAGAGAGACCTGGGGGTGCGGGTACATAGTTCTTTCAAAGTGGCATCACAGGTAGACAGGGTGCTGAAGAAGGTGTTTGGCACACTTGCCTTCACTGGTCAGAGCACTGAGCACAGGAGTTGTGTTATAACTGTACAAGACATTGGTAAGGCAACATCTGGAGCACTGTGTACAACTTTGGTCACCCAATGGATTAATGTTATTAAACTGGAAAGAGTGCAGAAAAGATTTACAAGGATGTTACCGGAACTGAACGGTTTGAATTAATAAGGAAAGGCTAGATAGGTTGGGACTTTTTTCCCTGGAGCATAGGAGGATGAAGGATGTCCTTATCAAGGTTTACAAAATCATGAGGGGCATAGATGAGGTGAATAAGCAAGGTCTTTTCCCTAGGGTAGGGGAGTCCAAAACTAGAGGGAATAGGTTTAAGGTGAGAGGGAAAAGATTTAAAAAGGACCTGAGGGGCAATGTTTTCCCACAGAGGGTGGTGCATGCGTGGAATGAGTTGTCAGAGGATCTGGTTGAGTTGGGCAAAATTACAACATTTAAAAGATAATTGGATGGGGTTAGAGGGGGAGGGAAAATATGTGGGCAAATGGGACTACTTCAGTTTGGGGAAGTTGGTCAATATAGAGCAGTTTGGGCCGAAGGGCCGTGTCTCTCACAGAATCCGCCAGTGCAGAAGAAGCCTTTCAGCCCATCGAGTCTGCACGGACGCATTAAAAGCCCTGAGCTGTCCCCCTGATCCCACTTGCCACCACTCGGGCCGTGGCCCTGAACATTATGAGGTGCCGCCGCTCACCCAGGGGCTTTTCAAAGATCCGCCTGAGGAAGCGCGTGCCGCTGGCGGTTGGTGACGTCACCCCGACCCCACTCTCCAATCAAACGCGCCGGCCGACGCGCCCTTTGTTTTGATTGGTCGGAGCCTGACGCCTATCGAGTAAGCGCGGCTGGTCCACGTGCCAGGCGTCACTGCCCGCACGCGGAAGCACTGCGCTCTGATTGGCTGGTGCCCCGCAGTGTCATCTCACTACGTACCAGGCTGGACAGATGCCGCGCTCTGATTGGCCCGCGGCCTATGAGGTGTGAGGAAAATGGCGGCGGGCCGGGTATAAAGAGCTCCAGCGGAGAAACGGCCATCTGCCCAGCGAGCTGTCCTCAGCATTTAAGTTGGGCGCCATGGCGGGCCGTGTGCCGGCTGTCGGCATCGACCTGGGCACCACCTACTCGTGTGTCGGTGTATTTCAACACGGTAAGGTGGAGATCATCGCCAATGACCAGGGAAACCGCACCACTCCCAGCTACGTGGCCTTCACCGACACCGAGCGCCTGATCGGCGATCCCGCCAAGAACCAGGTGGCCATGAACCCCACCAACACCGTCTTCGACGCCAAGAGGCTGATCGGCCGCAGTTTCGATGACCCGATGGTGCAGACGGACATGAAGCACTGGCCTTTCACCGGTGAGCGGGGTGAGGAAGGGAAGGGCATGAAATGGCCGCCGGCACCGGAGCTGCTTCCGTCAACATTGATATAGCGTCTAAACAACCCCCTGAATTGATATAGCGCCTTAACAACCCCCTGCACAAATACAACACCTTAACTACCCCTGCATTGATATAGCGCCTTAACCTACAGTTATATAGAGTTTTAATAACCCCTGCATTGTCAATTGTAAACAGCTGAATGGTGCAGCGATTAAAATCTGGGATACTCGAGTAACCAAATCTATAGGAGCACAAAGATTGATGTGATAGAAAAGGGAGAGGCCAAGGAAGGATTTGAAAATAAGGATGAGAATTTGAAAATTGAGACATTGCCAAGCAGAAACCAGTGTAGTTCAGCGAGCAGAAAGTGATAGAAGAATGAAACTTTATGCGTTTTAAGACAGACAACGACGTTTTAGCTGGATTTGTATTTTTGATAGTAATCATTGTTTGATACAATTTAAGTAAACCATACAATACATAAAAGGTTATCACAGATCATTCTAAAGGATTCTTTTGGCACCTCACTGTACAACTCTGGGTCTCCATCTTTCTCCTCATCTTCATCCTCCTCCTATGAACTGCATCCTCTTCAAGGTCTAACCTCTCTGGAGAGTAATGTTTTTGAGGATATAGCAGACCACTATCATTCTGGAGAACATCAAAGGGATGTACTGTATTTTTTTATAGAATCCCTACAGCGCAGAAGGAGGCCATTTGGCCCACTGAGTCTGCATCAACAACAATCCTATCCAGGCCCTATTCCTGTCACCCTACATATTTAGCCAGCTAATCCCTTTAACCTACGCATCCTGGGACACTAGGGGCCAATTTATGGCCAATCGACCTATCCCACAGATCTTTTGGACAGTGGAAGAAAACCGGAGCACTTGGAGGAGACCCATGCACACGTGGGGAGAATGCGTAAACTCCATACAGACAGTGACCCAAGGCTGGAATTGAACCTGGGTCCCTGGAGCTGTGAGGCAGCAAAGCTAACTACTGTGCTACAATACTGCCACCATCGCCCACCCCACCTCCACGCCACTCCCTGATTGTCACGTGACTGGACCAAGCACCAAAATCACATCTTCAGAAGCTTGATGGCTTGCATAGTAGTTATCTTAGTGAGCAGATAGCTAACATTGTAATAGCTCTGCCCCGTGTTGGATTCTTGTAAAGGGTAAATACCTATCTCTTCAACAGCTATCATTTGTCCCTTAGAATGGATCCATGGAATTTAGTTGGTGGCGTGAATAGCTTGTGCACCCTGGGCCGGAGAGTGATGAAGGACCCATGGCAGCTGTAAGGAAAGTGAGCGCAGCAGACAGAACTCTTGTTGTGGTCACAGACCAATTGAACGTTGAGCAAGTGAAAGCAGTTCCTGTTAATAAATCTGATAAGCTGGTCATTGAATGCTTTGGCCATCAATTGATGATGTCCCTCCTACATCTGCACAAATCAAGTATTGGAGACAAAACCCTTTGTTCTTGTGAGACACCCTCTGTCTGGAATTGGAAATAGTGCAAAGCAGACATCAAGAACTTGAGATGCAGCCATTTGCAATATACCACCAAAATCTACAGCTGTTCTTTGGAAGGAGCCAGAAGTGAAGAAATTCAAGGCTACAATGATTCTGATGGCTACTGGAAGGGCAAGGTGAACAGTGCCATGAGACACAGGATTTTCCACAACAAGAATCCCCTGGCATTAGTCTTTGTTCATCTCAAGGAAGCTCTGTCATTGACAGTGGATCCCTCCATGATATGAACACTTCCACATTTATTTAAAAATTTGTATGGTGATAACATTCCAATAATGCTGCATCTTTAGAAGGTATTCTGAGCATGATGTTACATGACGTAACGGGATCACAATCAGAAATAGAAATGTACTTTTGGAAATATAAATAAGACATGAAAGGCAGCATCTGCAATACAGTTCACCCACCCCCCATTGCCTCAGGAAACAATGCAATTCTTGATCTGAACATTAAAGATTTATGAAACACCTCAAACACAAGTTAGCCAAAAGCAAAACCTTCTCATTTCTTTTCTCCACAAACATTCTTCATTTCACTTTGTAGTCTTCCTCTTCCACTCCTCCTTTTCCTCGTTAATTGTGGGCTTTTGCTGTTATTAGGTCCCGTACAGTTCTTGAAACAGTGACAGATGAGAGTAACATATGGGAAAGTGATGCAATAAAAACTGATATTTACACGGAGTTTTAAGAAAGATTATGAGGATGTCCCACAGAGATTTGTTGTAAAATTTTAAGTACACCGTGCAAGAAGAACGAACCGTGGTCAGAAAATCTTTTGGTGGCCAAGAGGCAATAAACTAGTTGCCAGCTTGGGAGAAGAGATGGACATAGTGTACCTTCAGAACCACTGTAGTGTCCATTTTCTTGCTTCCTGGTGTTTACACTAATAAATTGGACTTGGGCTTAGGGATCACAATATAACAATTTGCCTAAAATACAAAAATAAGGGGTTTTTCAAACAGCAAGGCTAATCAAAAGTTTCAACTTTAAAGTTTATTTATTAGTGTCACAAGTAGGCTTACATTAACACTGCAATGAAGTTACTATGAAAATTCCCTACGTCACCACATTCTGACACCTGTTCGGGTACAGTGAGGGAGAATTTAGCTTGGCCAATGCACCTAATCAGCATGTCTTTCGGACTGTGGGAAGAAACCCATGCAGATATGGGGAGAATGTCTGTGCAGACTCCATGCAATGACCAAAGCCAGGAATCGAACCCGTGTCCCTGGTGCAGTGAGGCCATGATGTGGAGATGTCAGCATTGGACTGGGGTAAGCACAGTAAGAAGTCTCGCAACACCAGGTTAAATTCCAACAGGTTTATTTGGTAGTGCAAGTCACAAGCTTTTGGAGCGCTGCTCCTTCATCAGGCGAGTGGGAGTTGTGTTCACAAACAGGATATATAAAGACACAAATTCAATTAATGGTTGGAATGCGAGTCTTCACAGGTAATCAAGTCTTAAAGGTACAGACATATTGAGTGGAGAGAGGGTGAAGCACACAGGTTAAAGAGATGTGTATTGTTTCCAGACAGGACAGTTAGTAAGATTTTACAAGCCCAGGCAGGTTGTGGGGGTTACAGATAGTCAAGGTTACACAGGAGGTCATTTGGGAGTAAGGAAAACTCAGCCTCAAATACAAAACTGTATAAAGGTGGTGTTAAATTTTGCTGATCATGTTTACTCAGTTTGAGATGCAGCAGCTGAAAGTCTCAACCAATCACACAAAACTGAAGAAGGAAAACCAGTTAATGGACACAAATATGAACAAAGAAAGTGAGCAGGTCTAAAGGGAGAGATACAAGACAAGTTGACTGTTTTGGAACATGTTCCTGAGTTGTTCAAATTGCCTGAACATAAATTACAGGACCGTCAGAAACAGCACATCATCTATGCAAAGGAAAGTGTGGATGAATCAACAGTCATGTGTGATCTAAAAAAGGAGATTGAGGAGTGGAAGTATCATACTAATGTGGATCAAAGGCAAGGACGACAAGGTGGAATCAGACTGTTTGCCAAAATTGTACCATCATCTAAAATGAACTGCTGGCATAATGATTGTATACAGCTTGCAGAGATGTGGATGCCCAGTGAAACAGCACTGTACACTGCTAGTGTTCAAATACATTACAGTAGCTATTTGGAACCATGGTCAAAATGGGTTCTGACACTAAGGAAGACAATCTGCTGTGTGTCTTTGCCAAAGAATGTGCAGAAACTGATGGTGCAGATCCGGAGCAAACAAAGGAATCAAATTGTTTGACAGAGGAGGAGCTAAGGCCAATGAACAAAAAAGGGGACAAGATAAAATTACCTTTCTAAATGCTGCTGATTACACACATGTAATGGGTTATCCTGCTGATCCTGCCTAGTTCTGTGAGGACATTACCAGAGCTAATTTATCATCACAGTAACAAACAGAATTTGAACTTGGAATCAATGCAGGATTAAAGATTGAAGGAGAATTTTGGGGAAGACGCTTTGGCATGAATGTGACTTTGAAAGTGTTCAATGGTAGAAAACAAAAACTGAAATGGATTATATTACTATTATGTTTACATGTTTTGATTTTGTAAAATATATGTATACTTATTGTAAAGTACAAGTGCTGTGACACTGAAGGAGTTTGAAAAATGAAACTAAATGGTTAATTTTCTTTAAGGGTGGAGGTGTGATGTTTGTGTACCTTTATTTTTTTTTAATTCATGCTCACAGCCTTAGGTGATGTAATTATTGGGAGAAGGAAATAACTGGGAACGTCAGATGTCAGATTCATTTTCAGTTTCAATTTGCAGTGTAGGTTTGAGTTTTAAGTTTTAGAAGGGACAGCAAGCTAAAAATGTGTTTTCCTTCCCTTCCTTTTTTCTTGGAAATTGTCTTGTTTTCATGAAGGGTGAAAATCTGCTGTCGTTGCAGACTGGACCAGAATCTCTCTGGTGCTTTGGGAAGCTGCCTTTTCTTCAGACTGTTCGGAGTGAATCCAGAGAACTTTATCGAAAGGTCCCAAATGAGCATTAGTCTGTGCTGTGTTAAACCTGTGAAAAAAGTCTTTTGTCCATATGATTGGTTTGATTGGAACATGTTAGATGTATTTGTTAAGGGTTATACATTGTAGTAGTTGTTTTGTTTCTTGTTTGTAATTGATAAAAAGTTATTGCTAATTTTCTTACTATACATGTTAGCTATATTCTTAAATAAAATTTGATAAAAGATCACTAATGGGTCTTTGGAATTACACCTGAACTGGAACATCTCATGCTTATCCTAGTCAAATTCAAGATGCAAAAGTTATGATTCAGGAGAGCTTCATAAAACACTTTGGAGTGTCTAACCTGAACCATAACAGAAGGAAAATGCAGTCCAGTGAGATTAGCTTTGGAAAGAGCACAAACATAATAGGTCATGTTACTGTAAGCATCGAATCTGTGAAGATCAGCTGCTTTGTGTTCTTGTCCACACCATACCTAAATGGTTATAGATTAGAATTGGCAGGGGTGGTCTGTGAGTATGTCTTAGCATTTACCTATGAGGGGAAGTATTTGACATTAAAAGATTACAAATATTCTGTTAAGACGTGGAGAGAGATTTATTTCACTTATTAAAAAGGTCTTTATTCATCTTTCCCCAGTGATTAATGAAGGAGGGAAACCCAAAGTTCAGGTGGAATACAAAGGAGAACAGAAGAGTTTCTTTGCTGAGGAGATTTCCTCTATGGTGCTAACAAAAATGAAGGAGGTCGCAGAAGCATACCTGGGCACTGCTGTGAGGAATGCTGTGATCACAGTGCCAGCTTATTTTAATGATAGCCAAAGACAAGCCACTAAAGATGCTGGAACCATTGCTGCGTTAAATGTGCTGAGGATTATCAATGAGCCAACTGCAGCTGCCATTGCTTACGGACTAGACAAAACAGGACCTGGTGAGCATAATGTCCTTATCTTTGATTTGGGAGGTGGAACATTTGATGTTTCTGTTCTTATCATTGAAGAAGGTATCTTTGAGGTCAAGTCCACTGCTGGAGATACTCATTTGGGAGGAGAAGATTTTGACAGTCGCATGGTAAGCCATTTCATGGAAGAATTTAAACGTAAATTTAAGAAGGATATCACCCAGAGCAAGAGAGCAGTAAGACGTCTGCGTACAGCTTGCGAGCGTGCCAAGAGGACCCTATCCTCAAGTACACAAGCCAGTCTTGAGATTGACTCACTGTACGATGGGGTTGATTTCTATACATCCATCACAAGGGCCCGGTTTGAGGAATTGAACAACGATCTGTTCCGAGCCACAATGGAGCCTGTTGAGAAAGCCCTTCGCGATGCAAAAATTGACAAGTCTCGGATTCAGGATGTTGTTCTTGTCGGAGGCTCCACGAGGATCCCTAAAATCCAAAAACTGCTTCAAGAATTCTTCAATGGGAAAGAGCTGAACAAGAGCATCAACCCAGATGAAGCTGTGGCTTATGGTGCTGCTGTACAGGCAGCTATTTTAACAGGTGATAAGTCTGAAAATGTGCAGGACCTGTTGCTGTTGGATGTTGCTCCCCTGTCTCTAGGTATTGAAACAGCTGGTGGTGTCATGACTGCCCTCATAAAACGAAACACTACTATCCCCACCAAGCAGACTCAGACCTTCACCACTTATTCAGAGAATCAAAGCAGCGTCCTCGTTCAGGTTTATGAAGGTGAGAGGGCAATGACCAGAGACAACAATCTGCTTGGCAAATTTGCCCTTTCTAATATCCCACCAGCTCCCCGTGGAGTGCCACAGATAGAAGTGACCTTTGACATAGATGCCAATGGTATTCTGAATGTTTCAGCTGTGGACAAGAGCACAGGGCGAGAAAACAAGATCACCATCACTAATGACAAGGGGCGGCTGAGCAAAAATGAGATTGAGCGCATGGTACAGGATGCAGAACGCTACAAGACCGAGGATGATTCAAACCGTGAAAGAGTGGCTGTCAAAAATGCCCTAGAGACCTATGTATATGCTGTGAAGCAAGTGGTACAAGATGAGAAGCTGAAAGGAAAAATCACTGATGAGGAAAGGAGTAGAATCCTTGCGAAATGTCAGGAAGTCCTTACTTGGCTAGAAAGAAACCAGACAGCAGAAAAGGATGAGTTTGAGTACCAGCAGAAAGAGCTGGAGAAAGTCTGCAAACCAATAGCTAAATTCTTTCGCTGTCCTTGTGCTGGGGTGCCTGGGGGGTCTGGCACTACCTCTGATCCTAGAAATGTTTCTGGACCCACTATTGAAGAAGTTGACTGAGTGTCATGAGTAGAAGCACTGGAAAATTTTAAGCCATTAGATTTGGAATTACTAACTACTGCTTAGTTTCCAGATTACTTCAGCATTACAGAAGGAAGGAAAGGGGAAATGTTCTGATAATGCATTGGCAAGTCATTCAACAGTTTAGTTACCTTGAAGTGTGAGATATCTAAGGATCATTAGTTTATTATAAATTAATAGTTCACTTTTTCAAAAATTCAGCATTTATTGCCCATCCCCAATTGCCCCTTGAGAAGGTGGTGGTGAGCTGCCTTCTTGAACCACTGCAGCCTATGTTGTATAGGTACACCCCCAATTATGATCCATGTCACCCATTTTCTTTCTAATTTTCAATTATCAATGAATTTCTTCACAAACTCAAACGTAAGTTTATTCTAATGAAATTTGCACAGTTATCAAACTGTGTCGATAGAGACAGGGGAAGAATGGATACAATCAATTGGGATCCACCACAACTAACTCCCAATTTCTTTAGGCAGGATACTGTCCCTGAATAGAATAAGGAATGTATTGTTAGGTTCATTTTGGGGAAACATTTAAATAACCAATAAAAAAGATGCCATTATTTTCAGCCACAAATTTGGCAAGTGTGCATTGATGTAAGACTGCTGCTACACGGTTTATTTCCTGGTAAAGCAGCTAATGGGAGGAGAGTCAGAGATCTTTTTATTGAGGGAGTGGGAGCTACTGGAGGGGCTAGCCTGGAAGGGGAGTAGGAATGACACCCCCACCTATGGTGGTGTCTGAGAAAGTGTAAACCTTCTTTACTAATGGAGAATGTTAATTCCACCCCTTATATGGATGAATTTCAATCTGTAGACTCCTGAAATAAGTGTTGCATAGATTCAAGAAACTGTTGGAGTAGATCTCATGTTTCTATGTAGTGCAATGGAACAATGTTACTCAATGTTCTTTGTGGAACATTAAGTCTTTACAACAACCTTCTTTAGAATAGGTGAAAGTATAACTTCTGCAAAACATTATAGTTAACTCAGGTTTTAAGAATGTGGTAGCTCTCTGTGGATATAAAGCTTTGAGTGTTCAACCGTTTCTATGTTCCTAAATTAACAAAAAAAAATAAAAGCAGAAAATGCAGCAAACACTTAGCAGGTCAGACAGCATCTGTGGAGCGTGGGAAAAGAGTTGACCTTTCAGGTCAGTGATCTTTCATCAGAAGTGGGAAAAGTTAGAGATGTAATTGGTTTTGAACAAGGGGTAAGGTCAAAGGTCTCTGACAGAGTGTGAGGAATTGAAGGACAGAAGAGTCTTCCAGTGCCAAAGGGAATGTTGATGGGACAAGAAAAAAGATTTTCCAAGATCAGGTCTGCTGTTGTCTGAAAGCTAATACAAGACAAAGCCGGAAATATGCACCTTATTACATCTCTAAATTTTTCCCAGTTCTGATGAAAGGTCTTCAACTTGAAACTTTAATTTTCTGCTCGCTGCACAGATGCTGCCGGGTCTGTTGAGTATTTCCAGCATTTTCAGTTTTTATTTCAGATTTTCAGTATCTGCAGTATTCTGCATTTTGCTTAACTAAAATTCCTGTTGAGTTTTTGTTTACATGTATTTTAATTCATTGTGTTTAACCCAGATGTGAAATGTTTTAAAAATAACAAAAAAATAAACACAACCTTAATTCTGTGCTGTCTGGAGCAGAGTTTCTATAGATGGGACCTAACATCATTGAAGAAGTTGCTGTTTTTAATTCCTACTCAGAATTGAGTTAAGTAACCTAAAAGATGACATGAAAGGCACTATTGGATTTTCTCAGACTTGAGTTGTTAATCAATATCCAAGGCTTCATACAGGTTTACTATAGTCCCCACCCTCTATGAACAAGTAGCCAACATTTACTGACAGGAGTCCTCCATGATACTGGCTGCCACCTGCTCAGATAGTGTCACTGCACACGGTTTAGAGACTGTTGAGATTATCACTGGACATGGATGGGCTGCAACAAGGCCAAGGGAGAAAGGATGGTTTATTTGCCAAGTCCCAAGATGGATTCCGATGCAGGAGACCTCAACGATGTTGCTTATGGGAGAACAGTGATGAGGATGCACACCGAGATGCTTGATGCCTATCCCTGCCAAGAAGCATGGTGGAGTCAGCATCTAGTTGGCAGAGAGCATCAGGTAGACCTTCTTCACCCTGCAGTCTCTGCTCCAGCTCCTTGTCATGTTATAGAGCCAAAGCACTGCTACTCCTCTTCCCATACGTATTATACCTTGGTGTGAAAATGTCACCAAGTCCACTCAGCTTCCTGTGAGAATGCAAAAATACTCCCTACCAGATTCAGGAACTTTCCACTGTACTTCCAGGCATTTCGCAGAATTGTTACAAAGAAAGTTACAGCGCAGGAACAGGCCCTTTGGCCCTCCAAGCCTGCACTGAATTTGCTGCCCAACTGAACTAAAACCCCCTACCCTTCCAGGGACCATATCCCTCTATTCCCATTCTGTTCATGTATTTGTCAAGACATCCCTTAAAAGTTACTATCATATCTGCTTCCAGTACCTCCCCCGGCAACAAGTTCCATTATCCTGTGTTTAAAAAAAAAACTTGCCTCATACATCTCCTTTCAACCTTGCCCCTTGCACCTTAAACCTATGCCCCTTAGTAATTGACTCTTCCACCCTGGGAAAAAGGTTTTGACTATCCACTCTGTCCATGCCTCTCATAATCTTGAAGACTTTTATCAGGTTGCCCCTCAACCTCCGCTGTTCCTGTGAGAACAAACCAAGTTTCTCATGAAACATCATGAGAATTCATTCATGCGGAATTCATTCATTAATGAGGATTCATGAAGGGAAAGCCGTGTTTTGACAAATTTACTGTATTTTTAAGATGTAACGAGAGCGGTTGACAGAGGGGAACCGGTGGATATAGTGTTTTTAGATTTCCAGAAGGCGTTTGATAAGGTGCCACACAAAAGGTTGCTGCAGAAGATTAAGGTACACGGAGTTGGGAGTAAAGTGTTAGCATGGATTGAGGATTGGCTATCTAACAGGAAGCAGAGAGTTGGAATAAATGTGCGCTTTTCTGGTTGGCAGTTGGTGACTACTGGCCCAATCGCTGGCCCCCCCCAAACATGTTTGGGCCAGCCTTGACCTGTTCCTAGTCCACATCGATGACCGTCTCACCCCTGCAGCCCTGATCTCCAGATCTGAGCCCTCCCAGCAGTTCTGACCCCCATCCTCCTGCCCCACAGTTCCGACAACAGGCCCTCCCCTCCCCAGCAGCTCCCCCCCACCCCACTCCAATGGCCAGCCTCGATCACTGGCCTCCGTTCTCCCCAGAGGCCCTGCCCCATTAGTCTCCCTTGGCATTGCCCCATGCCCAGTGGGCAGTGCCAAAAATCCCCCTGGGCTTTAGAACTTTGCCCTTAGGCAGTGCTGGAGGCCCAGGTTGGCAGTGCCAAGGTGACAATGCCCAGGGGACAGCTCCTACAGCACCCAAATCTCTGGACCTCGATGGGCCCCTTCACTCTAGTGTGATTGGGCTGCCAGCTCCCTGCAAGTGGGGAGCTATACAGGGTAGCACGGTGGCACAATGGTTAGCACTGCTGCCTCCCAGTGCCAGGACGAGTTCAATTCCTGGCTTGGTTCACTGCCTGTGTGGAGTTTGCACATTCTCCCCATGTCTGCATGAGTTTCCTCCGGGCGCGAGGGTTTCCTCCCACAGTCCTGGTTAGGTGGATTGGCCACGCTAAATTTTCCCTCACTGTACCCGAACAGGCACCGGAGTGTGGCAACTGAGGGATTTTCACAGTAACTTCATTGCAGTGTGAATGTAAGCCTACTTGTGACTAATAAATAAACTTCACTGAACCCCACTGGAATGAACCACTCCTGCTGAAAGGGGGAGAGGCAAGTGGGTCTGGAGACTGCAGTCCTGCTCCCACTAATGAGATTTAAAAGTGATGGAGATGCACATCTACATAAATTGTGCAGCTTCACACCCATAAATTGGCGCGGAGCTACCGGTGCTGGAACTCTGGCTGCTGGAGACACGCAGAGATTGTGGTACCCAGTGGGGAGCCTGTGAAACTGCCTCTGCTCAAGTCTCCCAACCTGCTGCACTACAAAATCACCCCCAATATTTGGATAATTAAACCCCAATATAAGCATTCTATATTTTTTGCATCTAATTGTTTTACAGATTTATTCTTTAACATTCTTCCCATTAGCTGTTGACCAATAGACTACACTGAGCAATGTAATTTCACCTTTTTTATTCCTTAGCTCCAGTTAAATAGATTCCATTTCATTGCTCTGTCATTAGCACTGAAATGCTCCGCTTTACCTTTGAAGACCTTCCTTCTTCCACTTTCATTTTTCCTGAACACCTTGGTCTGAATTTTTAGGATAGCAGGGGCTGAGTTCCCGCCATGCTAGGAGTTGGTGGGGAACGCATCCTTACCGACTATGACAGCCCAGCTCCCATTTTATGCTCTAATGATTGTTGATTGGCATTAGGTGGGACTTCCCCACTCAGGAGGAAGCCCAGCGAGCAGATCTCTAGTGCTGCCTGCAAAAGTGCTGTCTAAGATTAAATCTTGGGAATTGGAGACCCAGGTAAGTGTAAGGGGGCTCAGGGTGGCGAGAATAGAGAAGCCCTGTGGGTTCTCAGGGGATAGACCAGGGGGGTGGGGAGGGAGGTCCAGAGGTCACTGGGCTTTAAGGGGAGGATGCCCCCAGTCTGAAGGGGGACTTTGGATGGAAATGCCCAAGATCCAATTATTTCCGGGTTTCCTCAAGGTGCTTCAACCTTCCCGCCATCCTAAACATTGAGAATGAATGGAAATGACTCAAATGGCCATTAATTGGAGCAAGAGCAGTCTTCCTATTTGAGACCTTGTACACACCAATGTAAAATCGCTTCATGGTTGGGGTGAGGAATTCCATCCTTACAATTTCATGCTCCCCCCATCTAAAGTGCCAACTGGGGGAAGCATAAAGTTCCAGCTGCTGTCCCCTGGGATATTCAGTACCCATTGCTGCCCTTTGAGCCAGATCTCTGTTCTAACCACAAGATTGTTTCCCCATGGCAATCTATGCCTATAATTCATTAATCTTCATTGTCCCACTCTGTGCATTCACAGACAAACACATCAATCCCAATTAGACACTTAAGGGTCTCCTTTACTTTGATCCCAGTTATTAATTTATTATTCCCTAATCTAGTGCTATTTACCTCTTCCAGTATTCTCTGCACTTTGGCAACCTTGGTACCCATAACCTGTCCAGTTAGTTTAAACCCTCTCTAACAGCACTAGCAAAGTGCCCTGAAAGGAACTCAATCCTGGCTCCAGGTAAATGAGTTGACAGCACAAATCATTGTGAACGAGTACAATTTGGTGGCCTTTACAGAGACACGGTTGCAGAATGGTTACAACTGGGAGTTAACTATCCAGGGGTATCAGACGGTTTGGAGGGACTGACAGGAAGGTAAGGTGTAGCTCTGATATTTAAGGATGACATCAGGGCGGTAGTGAGAGATGATATAGGTTCTATGGAAAAAAAGGTTGAATCCATCTGCGTGGAAATTAGAAATAGTAAGAAAAGGTCACTGATATGTGTAGTCTATAGGCCGCCAAATAATGATGTCGTGGTGGGGTAAGAAATAAAGAAATAACTGATGCATGTAAAACTGGTACAGCAATTATCATGGGGGATTTTAACCTGCATATCAATTGGTCAAACCAGGTTGGTCAAGACAGCCTTGAGGAGGAGTTCATAGAACGTATCCGCGATAGCTTCCTTGAATATTGTGTAATGGAAGCTATGAGGGAGCAAGCTATCCTAGATCTGGTCCTGTGTAATGAGACAGCAATAATTAATGATTTTACAGTTAGGGATCCTCTCGGAAGAAGCTGTCACAGTATGGTTGAATTTAAAATGGGGCATGAGAAGGTAAAATCCAATACCAGTGTTTTGTGCATAAGCAAAGGAGACTGCAATGGGATGAGGGAGAAGTTGGCTAAGATAAACTGGGAGCAAAAACTTTATGGTGGGATGATTGAGGAACAGTGGAGGAATTTCAAAACGATTTTTCACAGTGCTCAGCAAAAATATATACCAGTGATAAGGAAGGACTGTAGAAAAATAAATAATCAGCCATGGAAATCTAAGGAAATAAAGGAGGGTATCAAATTGAAAGAAAATGCATACAAAATGGCAAAGATTAGTGGGAACCTAGAGGATTGGGAAATCTTTAAAGGTCAACAGGAAGCCACGAAAAAGCAATAAAGAAAAGTAAGATGGATTATGAAAATAAACTAGCTCAGAATATAAAAACAGGTAGCAAAAGTTTCTGCAGACATATAAAATGAAAGAGTGGCTAAAGTAAATATTGGTCCTTTAAAGGACGAGAAGGGGATTGTAATAACCAGAAATGAGAAAATGGCTGAGGCATTGAACAAGTATTTTGTGTCAGTCTTCACAGTGGAAGACACAAATAACATGCCAAAAATTGATGACAGGAAGGATATGGCAGGTGAGAACCTAGAAACTATCATTATCATGAAAGAGGTAGCGTTGGGCAACTAATGGGGGCTAAAGGTATACAAGTCTCCTGGTCCTCATGGAATGCATCCCAGGGTAATAAAAGAGATGGCGGGAGGAATAGCAAATGCACTAGTGGTAATTTACCAAAATTTGCTGGACTCTGGGGTGGTTCCCGCAGATTGGAAAACAGCAAATGTGACGCCACTGTTTAAAAAAGGAGGTAGACAAAAGGCAGGTAACCATAGGCCACTTAACTTCTGTAGACAGAAAATGCTTGAATCTATCATCAAGGAAGAAATAGTGAGACATCTGGATATAAATAGTCCCATTGGTAAGATGCAGCATGGGTTCATGAAGGGCAGTCATGTTTGACTAATTTGGGAGAATTCTTTGAGAACATTACATCCGCAGTGGACAATGGGGAACCTGTGGATGTGGTATATCTGGATTTCCAGAAGGCATTTGACAAGGTGCCACACCAAAGACTGCTACATAAGATAAAGGTGCATGGTGTTATGGGTAATAGCATGGATAGAGGATTGGTTAACTAACAGAAAGGAAAGAGTGGGGAGAAATGGGTGTTCTTCTGGTTGGTGATCAGTCACTAGTGGTGTGCCTCAGGGATCAGTGTTGGGACCACAATTGTTTACAATTTACATAGATGATTTGGAGTTGAGGACCAAGTATAGTGAATCAAAATTCTCAATGACACTAAGATGAGTGGCAGAGCACAGTGTGCAGAGGACGCTGAAAGTCTGCAAAGGAATATAGATAGTCTCAGCGAGTGGGTGAGGCTCTGGCAGATGGAGTACAATATTGGTCAATGTGAGGTCATCCATTTTGGTAGGAATAACAGCAAAATGGACTATTATTTAAATAGTAAAAAATTGCAGCATGCTGCTGTGCAGAGGGACCTGGGTGCCCTTGTGCAGGAATCTCAAGGAGTTGGTTTGCAGATGCAGCAGGTAATTAAGAAGGTAAATGGAATTTTGTCCTTCATTGCGAGAGGGATGGAGTTTAAAAACAGCGAGGTTATGTTGCAGCTGTATAAGGTGCTGGTGAGGCCACACCTGGAGTACTGTGTACAGTTTTGGTCTCCTTACTTGAGAAAGGATATACTGGCACTGGAGGGGGTGCAGAGGAGATTCACTAGGTTGATTCCGGAGTTGAGAGGGTTGGCTTATGAGGAGAGACTGAGTAGACTGGGGCTCTATGCATTGGAATTCAGAAGAATGAGGGGATAGAAACATATAAGATTATGAAGGGAATAGATAAAATAGAAGCAGGGAAGTTGTTTCCACTGGCAGATGAAACTTCCCCTCTCTGGGGCCTCAAAATAAGGGGCAGCAGATTTAGGACTGAGTTGAGGAGGAACTTCTTCACACTAAAGATTGTGAATCTGTGGAATTTCCTGCCCAGTGAAGCAGTTGGGGCTCCCTCATTGAATGTTTTTAAGGCAAGGATAGATACATTTTTGAACAGTAAAGGAATTAAGGGTTATGGAGAGTAGGCAGGTAAGTGGAGCTGAGTCCACAAAAAGATCAGCCATGATCTTATTGAATGGTGGAGCAGGCTTGAGGGGCCAGATGGCCAACTCCTGCTCCTAGTTCTTATGTTCTCTGTTTGGGTGAAACCAGCCCAGCCTGCACAGGTCCCATATCCCCCAAAACTAGTCCCAATATCACAAGAATCTAAAGCTCTCCCTCCTGAACCTTTTTTTCCCCCACTGTGCATTCATCTGACTGATCCTCGTTTTCCATACTGGCACAATTCCCAGGAGTTATCTCATCCAGGTACTCTGTCTGAGTGATTACTTAATCCCTAGTGCAGAAAGAGGCCATTTGGACCAAGCAGTCTGCACATACTCTCCGAAAGAGCATCTTACCCACATCGCTGCCCTATCCCTGTAACCTTGCCCGTTTTCCCATGGCCAATCCATCTAACCTCTATGGATGGAGGGAGGAAACTGGAGCACCTGGAGGAAACCCACGTAGACATGGGGAGAACGTGCAAACTCCACACAGACCGTGATCCAAGCCTGGAATCCGGGTCCCTGGCACTGTGAGGCACCAGTGCTAACCACTGTGCCAACCTGCCATCTATTACTTCCCCCCCCCCCACCCCCCCGAGGTTACTTTTTTCCTGGGGAGGGAGAGTTTTACTCTCTGCTGTTTCGGGGTTATCACAATTCCAGGAAGGTGACTGTCCCATTGGGGGGTTGTTATACTATCAGACCCAGTGACTACTCTCCCGGTGGGGGAGGGCTTGGCTTCTCTTGGCTCTGTAATTGTGGCTCTGCTCCTGTTGCTTGCTGCAGTTGCCAGGATACCGATGTAAACAGCATGTCTGGAGCTGCGGCTGCCTGGGAGGGATGGACGGTTATCTCAGCCTGGACCAGGTGAGAACTGGGAAAAGATTGGGAGAGAAGCCGCTAGTCAAGGCGAGGCGAGCGGGGAAGGGGCTGAGGAGCTCCCGATGGGGAGATATCTCCCTCTCAGACCTCCACAATGCACAGTGCAAGGAGCGGGCTTTAATAGAGGGACATCTCAGTGAAACAAATTTTAAACATTCACCATTAGCCTTAACCACAAAACTAAACACAGATACTAACCCTAAAACCCCCAACCCTAATCACTATCTTAAACATCATGCTGAAAAGTCACTGGAACTTTTAGAACTGTGGTGTTTACATTTAACTACACGTGTTGTAGGTATTCAGCTTCTATTTCAGTACAGAGTCTGTACAAACTGCTCTTTGAGGTGTCCGTGTAATAGCTCTTTAAAAAAGATTTGAAAAAAAGAATTATCCAACTCAAACCACTAAACCCAAAACTTAAAATCCAATCACTAACCCTTGACCCTAAGTGGAAAGGGATCCGAGTCCCTGCATAGTGAATGATCTTGAGACTTGGAGAGGGTGCATAGACTAATCTCCAGTGTAAAAACATTTTAGTTATCAAGAAACGATAGAAGGGTTGAGCTTGTACATTCAGAGAAGGGGAGACTGAGAGGTGATCTGATTGAGGTTTATAAAATAGTAACAGGAATTAATTGTGTGATGTCACCAGGGGCTAGTTTAAGTAGAATTCTCTCAGTTCAATAACTCAAAGTTGTCCAGATACAATACAAAGATGAATGTTTATTTAAAGATTTTCAGAAAAGAAATGGGAAATAAATACCTAGCTCTTCCTCAAGCCTAACTCTCTACACAGTAAATCCTTCCCTCTCCAGGGCAAGCTCCTCTCATTCACAAATGATCTTCTTCCTTTATCACAGCTCAGTACTCTGCTTATAAAGCCTGATAAGTCTGTACAGCCGATCCTGGTTGCATTGATTCCTCATCAGTCTGCCATGTGACGTCCACCTTGGTAGGTATAGCTCTTATCCAGAAACTGGAGGATATTGGGAGGGAAATTCTGCCCTTCCAATCATACAGCCCCTGGTAAACCACAGTTTACCATACAGTTGACTGATTGTTCTAATAAATAATCTTAGGGAGAAATAGCCTCCTTCTGCACTGGAGGGATTCTAATATTCTAATCAGCACTCACAGTACAGTATATGTGGACCACTCAAACACTGCCATCTCATGCCCTAATACCACCCTGGATTTATTCACTGCTTCCAGGTGATTACATGGTGGTGTGAGGAGTTCAAGATGCCAGAACTCGTGTGGGACAGTCTGGAGTGACCAGAGGGCCTTGTCTGTCAGTATTAATACATTCCTGTCAGTTCCCCTGGTCACTATTGTTGGATGAGATGTTAAAGTGAGATGCCATCACCCTATTTTGAAAAAGAGCAGGGGAATTCTCCCCAGCTTTGGTGTAAGCCATGCTAAATTCTCCCTCAGTGCACCAGAACATGCACCAGAGTGTAGCGACTAGGGGATTTTCACAGTAACTTCATTGCAGTGTTAATGTAAGCCTACTTGTGACACTAATAAATAAACTTAGAAAAACTTTAAACTCAACCAAAAGAAAGTCAGATCATTATCACATTGTTTCTCGGAGCTTGCTGTGTACAAATTAGCTCATGATGTGGAGATGCCGGTGTTGGACTGGGGTAAACACAGTAACCTGGTCTTGTGAGACTTCTTACTGTACAAATTAGCTGCCATGTTTCCTACATTACAGCAGTCACTGCAGCCTCATTGACTGTAAAACACTTTGAGACATCCAGAGGTTGTGAAAACCACAACAAAAATACAAATCTTTATAATTTTTGCAAATAATGTGTCACATAAAAGGAGATTAGACTATGATTGTTTAATAAGGAGTGACCTTTTTGAGGTGGCAGTGTCTGTTTCTTTTCTATCCTTCCCTCTCACCCCAGTTTATCTGAAGACTTCAGGACTCTGAGCTCTTATGTGGCAATGCCAAGGAAAACTGGCTGATAATAAGGAACACCATCTGTGTTTGTTAAAAGATCATCACATTGTGATGTCTGAAGCTGCCACCGGCAGTGCTATCGAGTGGCACCTACTCAGCAATAACCTGCTCACTGACGCTCAGCTTGGGTTCCACCAGAGCCACTCAGCTCCTAACCTCATTGGTCCAAACATGGACAGGAGCGGTGAGGTGAGTGAGAGTGGCTGCTCTCGACATCAGTGACATTTGCCTGAGTGTGACCCGAGGAAAACTGAAGTCTGTGGCAATCAGAGGAAACCTGTCTGCTGGCTGGGGTCATACCTGGCACACCCACATCAAAGGTTGTGGTCACAGAGGCCAACTCTCTCAACTTCAGGTCACTGTTGCAGGAGTTTGTCAGGTATTATTCTAAGCCACCTTCAGCTGCTTAAATGACCTTCCCTCTCTCATAAATATTGTGAGCAGTTTTGGGCCCCACATCTAAGGAAGAATGTGCTGCCTTTGGAAAGGGTCCAGAGGAGATTCACAAGAATAATCCCTGGAATGAAGAGCTTGTCATATGAGGAATGGTTGAGGACTCTGGGTCTGTACTTGTTGGAGTTTAGAAGGATGAAGGGGGGATCTTGTTGAAACTTACAGGATACTGCAAGGTCTGGATAGAGGGGACATGGAGAAGATGTTTCCACTAGTAGGAAAAACTAGAAACTGAGGGCACAACCTCAGGCTAAAGGGACGATCCTTTGAAACAGAGATGAGGAGGAATTTCTTCAGCTAGAGACTGGTGAATCTGTGAAACTCTTTGCCACAGAAGGCTGTGAGGCCAGGTCATTAAGTGTCTTTAAGACAGAGACAGATAGGTTCTTGATTAATAAGAGGATCAGGGGTTATGGGGAAAAGGCAGGAGAATGGGGATGAGAAAAATATCAGCCATGAATGATTGGTGGAGCAGACTCGATGGACTGAGTGGTCTAATTCTGCTCCTATGTCTTATGGTCTAATAAAGTCAGAATTTGCTGATGATTGCACAATGCTTAGTACCTCAGATGCTGCATGCAGCAAAACCTGGACAGAAGTCAGGCTTGCGTTGAAAAGTGGCAAGTAAAATTTGTGCCACAGAGGTTCCAAGCAATGACCATCTCCAACAAAGAGCATCTAATTATCTCCCCTTCAACATTCAACAACGTTACCATCTCTGAATTCCCCCACCATCAACATCCTGGGGGCTACCATTGACCAGAAACTAAACTGGACCAACCAACTTTTACAGATGCACCATAGAAAGCATTCTTTCTGGTTGTATTACAGCTTGGTCTGGGCTCCTGCTCTGCCCAAGACCACAAGGAACCACAGAAGGTTGTGAATGTAGCCCAGTCCATCATGCAAACCAGCCTCCCGTCCATTGACTCTGTCTACACTTCCTGCTGCTTCAGCAAAGCAGCCAGCAGAATTAAGGCCCCCACGCACCCCAGATATTCTCTCTTCCATCTTCTTCTTTCGGGAAAAAGATACAAAAGTCTGAGGTCATGCACCAAGTGACTCAAGGACAGTTTCTTCCCTGCTGCTGTCAGATTTTTGAATGGAATTACCTTGCATTGAATTGATCTTTCTCAACACCCTAGCTGTGATTGTAACACTACATTCTGCACTCTCTCCTTTCCTTCTTTATGAATGGTATGTTTTGTCTGTATAGCATGCAAGAAACAATACTTTTCACTGCAAATACATGTGACAATAATAAGTCAAATCAAATCAAATATAAATACTGTGGTGTCAAGAGCAGGGCAGAGGCTGGGAATCCTGTGGCGAGTACATGGGTGTGTCAACTGCACATAAATGATTAGTTTTCATCAGTATTGATCAAAGAGAAGGACGATGAGTCTGGGGAAGGGTATGTAGATAGTTTGGGTCATGTTGAGGTCAAAAAGGGGGAGGTATTGGGGTATACAGGTACACAGGTCACTGAAAGTGGCAACGTAAGTAGAGAAGATAGTCAGAAGGCATACGGCATGCCTGCCTTCATCAGCTGGGGCATTGAGTTTAAAAATGGGCAAGTCATGTTACAGCTTTATAGAACCTTTGTTAGGCTACACTTGGAATATAGTGTTCAATTCTGATCGCCACACAATCAGAAGGATGTGGAGGCTTTAGAGAGGGGACAGAAAAGATTGACCAGGATGTTGCCTGGTGTGGAGGGCATTAGCTATGAAGAGAGGTTGGAGAAACTCGGTTTGTTCTCACTGGAACAATGGAGGTTGAGGGGAGACCTGATAAAAGTCTACAAGACAATGAGGGGTGTGGACACAGTGGATAGTCAGAAGCTTTTTCTGAGGGTGGGCACAGGTTTAAGGTGCGAGGGGCAAAGGTTTAAAAGAGATGTATGAAGCAGATTTTTTTGCACAGAGGGTGGTGGGTACCTGGAACTTGCAGCCGGGGGAGGTAGTGGAAGCAGATATGATAGTGACTTTTAAGGGGTGTCTGGACAAATCCATGAATAGGATGGGAATAGAGGGATATGGTCCCCAGAAGGGTAGGGGGTTTTAGTTAAGTTGGGCAGTATGGTCAGTGCAGCTTGGAGGGCCGAAGGGCCTGTTCCTGTGCTGGAATTTCCTTTGTTCTTTGTATGCTTGACCTCCGAGCTTGAATTGCCCCTGCCTGGCACTGCTGCCCTAGGTATGTCCTCTAGGAACACTGTCCTTTCATAGCCAATGGAAATAGAACTGACCCTTTGTTACCCAATAGGATTAATCTTTGCTGAACAATAACTTACTGTAGAAATCTCCAATTTTTTTTAACAACTGAAAAACCAAAGGTTTGATAGAAAATAAAAGAAACACAGTTTTGTTAAATATTCCTGTGATTTTTCACTCCGAGTATTCTCCAGAAGAATAATCTTCAATCCTTGGAAACTCCAGGGCAATCCTGGAAAGCTGGTAAGATGTGGGTGTATCCCAACCCTTTTATTCTTTATTCTGTGAAACCCTGTTGCAAATATTATGGATTCATTTTCCAAATTGGGCTATTTGTGTTTTTGCAGCTGATTGCCGCTGTACCGGCACGTTGGATCTGGAAGGATGACACAAAAACGCTTGAGTTGGTCAGGTATGTGATTTAACCCATTCTGTACTAAATGCTGCCCACTGCCTTCCTCCTCTATAGGGGTTGTTCAATCACTTGCTTCAGGAAAAGACTGATGGAAATTCTGACCTTGACCCTGTGCACCGTGCAGTCTGGTCCAAAAATCATTTTCATTTCTGTTTGTCAACACTTCCATTTGTAAATTCTTATTCCGCACTCCTCCCTATTTTTGTCATCTCTTCCAGACCTACAACTTTCTGAGATCTTTGTTCTTCTCTAATCCTGCCCACTTGTGCATTCTCAATTTAATTCGCTCCAACATTGGTGACTGTGCCTTCAGCTGCCTGGGCCGCAAGAATTTCCTCCTTAAACCTCGGTATCCCACTTCCCTCCTTTAAAACACTCCTTAAAATCTATCTCTTTGACCAAGCTTTTGATCACATGTCCTAATATCTTTTTCTCACACCGCACTGCGTCCAATATGTATGCAGTTGAGTTACGTGGCAGATAGTTATAAGGGCGGTAGTTTTTGGAAGATCATATGTGTTCAAGTTTGTATGGGCACTGGACCAGAAACGCACATTCCAGATGCTCCGGTTTCCTCCCACAGTCCAAAGGTGTGCAGGTTAGGTGAATTGGCTGTGCTAAATTCTCCCACAGCATACGCGAACAGGCACTGAGGTGTGGCAACTAGGGGATTTTCACAGTAACTTCATTGCAGTGTGAATGTAAGATACTTGTGACACTGATAAATAAACTTTAACATCAGGAAGTCAGACTAGACCCTAATAATTTTTTCTATTTTGGCATAAAATGTGAGGATAAGATGTTTCATTCCAGGAGTCATTCCACTGACAAATTAGGATCTTTAAAAACAAAAACAAACTTTATTTAATAACACACTCCAACAAAATGAAGCAACTTAACACTTAACAGCAGAACAATAGTTAAAAATATGAAGGAAACAACTTTTATTTCTAACTTATCACAATTTCTGTTCCAGATAAACAACATCCCCTTACAGGCTTAAAACCCCATTTTAAAGGGATGTGGAAGCTATTGAAATGGTGCAGAGGAGATTTACAAGGATGTTGCTTGAATTGGGTGGCATGCCTTACGAGGATAGGTTGAGGGAGCTCAGTCTTTTCTCCTTGGAGGGACGAAGGATGAGAGGTGACCTGATAGAGGTGTATAAGATGTTGAGAGGTATAGATCGGGTAGATTCTCATAGGCTTTTTCCCAGGGCTGAAACGGTTGCTACGAGAGGACACAGGTTTAAGGTGCTGGGGAGTAGGTACAGAGGAGATGTCGGGGTAATTTTTTCACTCAGAGGGTGGTGGCAGAGTGGAATCGGCTGCTGTCGGTGGTGGAGGAGGCAAATTCGATAGGGTCTTTTAAGAGACTTCTGGATGAGTACATGGGACTTAATAAGATTTAGGGTTATAGGTAAGCCTAGTAGGTTTGGGATATCATCAGTGTAACTTGTGGGCCAAAGGGCCTGTTTGTGCTGTAGCTTTTCTATGTTCTATGTTCTAAATACAGTTAGCAACCATAAATATACTTGCTATAAAGAGTGTAGTCAGTCTTGGTGCTTTCAGAGAGAGATTTTGAGTTTCAGAGCAGCTTGCAGACCTCTAAACTCCAGCCAGAACTGAAAGCTGTTTTTCTCTGCTACATACCTAGCTCCTCCCATTAACCAGATTATCACATGACCCTGTCAATCAACCTAATCAGAAATCCCAGGAGAAACCTTCATTTATAAGCAAAAAAATCATTAGCTCTCTCCTAACTAAACAGTAGATGGCTCGGATGAATATTTAGCTACTCTCCCAGAATCTGAGCTGCTTTTCCTGCAGATATACTGAGTGCCTGTAGAAAAAAAAACTGAATTGCAAAACATTGCCCTTAAACATAAAAACTCTATAGCAACTAATATTGTCACACCTTCCCGTTAAAAGAAATGAGCTAACAATGTGAGAACATGGCTTCACTTTCTAAAGTTTTATCAGATGCAGTGAGCTGTGATGAAAAAAGAGATATTAGGACATGTGACCAAAAGCTTGGTCAAAGAGATGAATTTAAAGAAGGGAAGTGGGGTACAGAGGTTTAAGGAGGAAGCTGAAGGCACAGTCGCCAATGTTGGACCGAATAAAAGTTTTGCACACTATTACTACTCTTATATCTAAGCGCGTAAATCTAACAGTAGCACGGTCCGGCTCAGTCCGTCTTTTCCACTATTGAATGTTCCATCCTTTTTCATCAATGTGGTGATTAAGCATCTACAATCATGTTCTCTCTTCCTGCCAGCTGTATAACCTTCAAATTAAATAGCTGTCATAATAAGCTCCATCTAAACAGAGTTTTTAGATTGTGGTGGTGAGCTGCCTTCTTGAACCCGCTGCAGTCCATGTAGTGTAGGTACACCCACGGTGTTGTTAGGGAGGGAGTTCCAGGATTTTGACCCAGCGACAGTGAAAGAACAGTGATATATTTCCAAGACAGGATGCTGAATGACTTGGAGGGGGAACTTGAAGGTAATGGTGTTCCCATGTGTCTGCAGCCCTTGTCCTTCTAGACAGAAGTGGTCGTGGGTTTAGAAGGTGCTACTATCGATGGAGATTTGGTGAGTTGTTGTTTCCTATATTGTGACAGTGATTATACTTTAGAAGTATTTAATTGGCTGTGAAATGATCTGTGACACTCTGAGGTTGTGAAAGGCACTATAAAATGTAAGTGTTTTAATTTGCTCTGGGTATAAGACCGAGAGCTTGCTTCTTGTCAGCTCTCATTCCTGCCAACTTTAATATCCGTGTTTTTGTCTTGCAGTTTGTCACCGGCAGCAGCAGTTGCTAATGTTGGACCACACAGGTTGGAGCCTCCCATGAACCAAGGGTTTCAGGAGTGAGTGAAAGACTTGCAGAAATAATCAGAGTGTAAGAAATAGGAGCTGGATTAGGCCATTTGATCTCTGGACCCTGCACCACTCCATAAGATCCTGGCTGAACTTGGACAAAAACTCCATTTTCCCACATAATTCATGGTCCCGTTGTCTGCATTGGTCTCAAAGATCTGTTGATCTCAACCTGAATGTACTCAATAAATGAACTGAGCCCTCTCGCTCCAAAAATTCCCAAACACTTTTGTTAAAGAAATTTCTGCGCATCATAATCCAAAATAGCCAACTCCTTATCCTGAGATTGTGCTCCCATGTTCTAGATTCCCCAGTCAGGAAACAACCTCTCCATAAGATTTTTATGTTTTCATGAAATCACCTCCTATTCTTTGATTATCAACTTATTCTACTAAAGCTCTCCTTGCAGGACAGTCTTTTCATCCTCATAATCAATCTAGTAAATCTTCATTACACCCTTTTAAAAGTAGATGTTTCCTTAGGTATGGAGACCAATTGCACTCCAGGTATTTTGGTAAGGCCATTGCTGATGGTAAATATCGAGTTGTTCATATTCCTGAAGGGAAACTTGAAACAACTGCCCTCATATTTGTTTGTGCAATTTGTACATTATGAGGAGAGGTTTTGAACTTCAGAAACTATTTCCTCAAATACTTATGGTTTTATAGCAAAGGAAAGATTTATTAAGAAAGAGAAAGAAACAATAAAATAAATTAGAAATACACAAAAAAGACAATGATTATATGTTGGAAGGATTTAATTGGCTATAAAATGCTTTGTGACCTTCTGAGGTTGTGAAAGGCGCTATGAAAATGCAAGTGTTTTTATTTTTTCTGAGTGTAACATCGAAGGCATGCTTTAGGTCCAACTCTCGTCCCTGCCGATATTAATATCCATGATTTTGTTTTGCAATTTGCTATCAGTAGCAGATGCTAAGCTTTACACCGTATGAATACAGTTCCAAATAATCTTGATTTAACTACCTTCAGAGCTAATCTTCCCCAATCTGTTCAGCAACACCTGACAGATTTTAAGATCTATTAAAACATGATTATTTTTACCACACGGTGCCTTTAATTTTCTCTTGGGGAGACCTCTGAGGTAGCAGCAGTTGGCGTTTCAGATCTGGCTTCATTCACACTGCATGCTGGATGTTTGACAGTGATTCTGGCTGTCTACTGAGGTCACCTTCATAGGTGTTGGTATCTCCTCAAATGCATTATTTTTCTTTGATCTCACCCAGGATCTTTAGAACTGGTCTCACCCAGGTTTGATTAATTTCATCGTGGGGCGGCATGGTGGCACAGTGGTTAGCACTGCTGCCTCACAGCACCAGGGACCCGGGTTCAATTCCCAGCTTGGGTCACTGTCTATGTGGAGTCTGTACATTCTCCCTGTGTCTGCGTGGGTTCCCTCCCACAATCTAAAGATGTGCAGGTTAGGTGGATTGGCCATGATAAATTGCCTCTTAGTGTCAGGGGACTAGCTAGGGTAAATGCATTGGGTTTGGGGATAAGGGTCTGGGTGGGATTGTGGTTAGTGCAGACTTGATGGGCCGAATGGCCTCTTTCTGCATTTTATGATCTCTTTGCTTTAGCTTTTAGAATTTAATAGAAAAGTGAACTCACTCTGCCCATACTTTACCTATGATACATTTCCTTCATAACTCACATACCTTCTCCTTCGAATCACAACAACCCATTCAAATCTATTCATGCTCTATAATCACCCTTATGAACCTTACACCTTAAATAAATGTCTGTTTGAAGTCCTGCTAAGCTCAGTAACATATCAAACCCCCAGTTTACGGTCACCCTGTCCCTTGCTTTAATTGGTATCCATTTTCCCTAATGGTTTAAAAATATGACAAGAAAACTACCGAGAAAAAAAGACGATTTCTTAGGTTTTCAGACAGGCTTTCTTGATATATAATCGCAGTAAGACTTGTTTATTCGTAGTTGCTTAGTAATAATACATGATTTAAATTTTTCTGAAAACATAAACATGTTGATGAAACTTTTCACTTTTCACTTTGAAGACGAACGCAAGAATGCCAAATTTCAAAAAATCACAACAACTTATGCTATAGGAGGGAGGATGCTGATTGGTGATTCTGTGATTGAGCAGCACTTGCTGAACAATCCTGAGTGTGCTAATCATTACTGTAACAACTAACCTCAGTTCATAAAGTGGCTCATTTATGCTTGTTAGAAGTGACATAGATTCATAGACAGGGACTCAATGTCTGCAAACTAAGGGAATATGTTTAAACTTTCCACCATTCTTGAATTACCCAGGAGCGTGGGGAGGCTGTAGTTCCCTATTGCTTTCTCCATGACAATGTCTTGGCCAATCAGAGTTGACTTGTCAACCAATCCGAAAACCCTTTTGTCCTGTAGTATGAAATTGTTGTGGTGGTTTGAAAGTTGACATTCTTGAGTTCTGATGAGTATAAGATGAAAAGCTTCAACAGCACCCCTCTCTTTTCAGCCAGACTTCCTTACTCTAATACTTCAAACCACTTACAATAAAGGCTAACATACCATCTGCCTTCTTAATTACTTGCAGTATCTGCATGTTAACTTTCTGTGATTCTTCCAGGGATCTCTCTGAATGCCAACATTTACTTTCATTTTATAAAGAATATTCTACTTTCCCTACACTTCTCTGCATTGTACCCTATGTGCTGGCCTCTTGCCCATTCACTAACCTGCTTATATCCTGTGCCTCCTCATATTTCTCCCTCATACTTTCCTGACCAGCTTTGCATTGTCAGCAACCTTGGATATGTTACACTCAGTCTTTTCATTTAAACCACAGATATAGAGAGCTGAATACTGCTCCTTATGACAACTCACTGGTTACAACCTGCCAAGCTGCAATGGCAGGGGATGGTAGTTATAGTGGTTATGTCACTGGGTTAGTAGTTCAAATACCTGTATGAATGAGTTAGAGATATATGTTCAAATCCCACCGCAGCTCCTGGGAAATCTGAATTCTGTGACTGAATAAATCTAAAACTTAAAACAGAAGCTCGTGGACTGTTGTAAAAACCCATCTGGTTCACTAATGTCCTTTAGGGAAGGAAATCTCTGATCTGGCCTACATGTGACTCCAGAGCCACAGCAATGTGGTTGACTGTTAACTACCCTTGGAAATGGCCCAGCAAACCGCTCAGTTAAACTGCAGTAACTGTAAACCTTGCTAGAGATGCTGAGATCTTGAGTGACTTTAAAAAAAAGTGACCAGTTTCTTCCTACCCTCTGTTTCTGTCCATTAACCAATCCTAAACCCATGCCAATATTTCATCTCCAATCCAAAAAAAGCCTGATTTTGTACAATAACCTCTTACATTAATTACCCTTGATCCAACACTTCCTGAAAATCCAGTTTTCTTCATATCCACTGATTATTCCTTTTCTACCTTCCTAGTTACACACTCAGTAAATTCCACTAAATTCATCAAACATGATTTCCCTTCCAAAAAAGGTATATTAACTCTGGCAAATCATATTGAGATTTTCCAAGTGTTCCCTTGCCAGGCTTGTAGGGCTGAATGACCCATTCCTCATTCTCATGTTATTGGGGTTTGGAAGAGTGTATCAGAACATGAAGTAGCAACAAGTTCCTGCCACTCGGTCTGATTCTTTGAGGAGTTTATGATGTTTAAAGGAGACGGATACAATTTAAAACTCAATCATTAAATATGTGGCTGCAACTGAGCTGAAACCTTGGAGCGTTTCTCTCTTTATCGCCCTTTCCAGCATTTTCTGTTCTTAATTTCAGATTTCCATCCTCCCCAGTGGGGTAGACAGAGACCATCCCCTCTGGTGGGGGAATAAGGAACAAGGGTAAAAGATTACAGCCAGTCCAGCTAGCAAGCTCTTCACACAGAGTACTGGGAAACCAGAACTCTCTTCTCAAAAATCTGCGGATGCTGGGATCAGTGCAAAGTTCCAAACTGAAATTGAGAAGATTGTTTGCAGAATGTTCCCTGAAGGGTCACTCAGAACGGAAACGCTAACTCTGTTTTTCTCTGCCCACAGAAGCTGCCAGACCTGCTGTATCTATTGATATTTATTATTGATGAGATTCTTGTTAGCTCAGGGAGGTTGGGATTTAGGAAGCTAAGGGAATGTAGATACAGATCAGGCTTTAGAACCTAAAATACAGGGACAGCAGTGGGCCATTCAGCCCCTCCAGCTTGCTCTACTATTCAGTATGACTATATATGTTCAATGACCCCGCCTCCAAGGCTTCCCAGTAAACAGAATTCCAATCACTAATAACCCTCAAAATAAATTAATCCTCAACTCCATCTATAACTGGAGGTGTCTTGTTTTCAAACTATGTCCTCATGAGTAGATTGTTGCATCTTCCCTGCTACCTGATGCCAAGATTTCTCCCTCCCTCCTTTCCGAAATAAGCAGTGGTATGTTTTCTGCTTTCCAATCCACAGAGAACGTTTGTGAACTGAAAGAATTTTGGGAGATCAAGCCAATGTATCCACTATCTGTTTAACTACCCACAGAGTCACACAATCGTTACAGCTCAGAAGTACAGCGGCTCTCCAAATCAGCATCATAACTTTGTGCCATCCCCCTGTCTTCTCCCCAGACCCCTGCACATTGTATCTGTTCAGATAATCATCCAATGCCCTCTTGAAAGCCTTGATTGAACCTACTTCCATCACACTCTCAGGCAGCACATTCCACACCCCAACCACTCGCTGGGTGAAACTTTTTACTCCATCGCTTTTGCTTCCTTTGCAAATCACTTTAAATCTGTGCCCTCTAGTTCTTGATCCTTATGAGGGTGAATAGTTTCTCCCTGTCTTACTCTGCCCAGCCTTTTCACGATTTTGAACATCTCTATCTAATCTCCTCTTAGCCTTCTTCTCTTCAATGAGTCCCAATCTTTCCAATCTATCCTCATAACTACAGATTCTCATTCCTGGAACCACTCTTGTAAACTTCTTCTGCGCTCTCTCTTCACATCCTTCCTACAGTGTGGCGCCCGGCACTGTACACAATATGATGTCTAACTGGTGTGTTAGCTCAGCATAGCCTTTGGTAGAATCTGTACAGTGCAGAAGGAGGCCATACAGCCCATTGAGTCTGCACCGACCCTCCAAAAGACCACTTTATCGAGCCCCATTCCCTTGCTCTGTAATTGTAACCCCAGACATTGATCACAGCCAATCCACCAAACCCACACATCTTTGGACTGTGGGAGGAAACTGGAGCACCTGAAGGAAACCTACGCAGACATGAGGAGAATGTGCAAACTCCACGCAGACGGTGACCCAAGGCCAGAATTGGACCCGGGTTCCTGGAGCTGCAGCAGTGCTAACCACTGTGCCGCTGTGCCGCCCTCCATGCTCTTGTATTCTATGCCCCTATTAATCAAACCCCGAATACTATCTGCTTTATTAGCTGCTCTCTCCTCCTGCCTGCTACCTGCAATGATCTATGTACATATATATACCCAGGTCCCTCTGCTCCTGCACCCCTTTAAGAACTTTACCCCTTATTTAACATTGTCTCTCCATTTTATTCCAACCAAAATGTATCACCTCACACTTCTCCACATCAACGTCATCTGCCACCAGCTGCCCACTCCACCAGCTTGTATACTCTGCTCCTTTTGAACTTCCACACAGTCCTCCTCACAATTTATCATCCGTAAACTTTGAAATTGTCTCCTGCACAACCAAGATTGAGATCATTCATATATATCAGGAAAAACAAGGCTCCCAAAACCCACCCCCGGGGATCCCCAACTGCAAACATTCTTCCAGCCTGAAAAATATCCATATCTCTGCTCCTATTGTTCAGTCAGTTTTGTACCCATTTTAATTAAATTTTCGCAGTTACTGGACTGACACTGCGATGTAGTACTGAAGGAGTGCTGCACTGCCCAGGGCACTGTCTTTTAATTTGGTTTTGTTTCTCTTATGAGTTTTTGGAAGGTGAAGAATAATTCAATAATATCTTGTTTTTGTTTGAAAGCAGCTCACAGGCTGATATTTCCAGGCCGAATATTGTTACCCTCAGGAAAGCGATAAGTGATGGAAAAGTTCTGGGGAATGTCGCTGAAGCCCAGAAATCAGAAGATCGACGGATTCAGTACGTTACATTCGAAAACATCAAAAGTGAGCATGTGTGTGTAATATTACACAGTTTCTTGTTTCCCTTGTCCCTAGCATTGTCCCTATTCGTCTTCCAAGGGCATCAACTCCCATGAGGGCTGGCGTTCCTCCGGGCGTGCCAGCTGTGGTTTAGTGTGGAACACTCCTGTCTCTCAGTCAGATGGTCAGTGATACAAATCCCACTCCAGAGACGTAAGCTCAAAGACCCAGGCTGATACTTCAGTGCAGCGCTGTGTGATCCCAGCCTTTCAGCTGAAATATATTAAACTCTGTCTGTTCTCTCAGGTGGATCTAGGAGATTCCATTGGACACAATTAGGAGACAAATCCACAGATTTGTCACAATGCAGAAGGAGGCTATTTAGCTCACCGTGTCTGCACCCACTGTCCAAATAAGCATTATGGTTTAGTGCCATTCTCCTGCCTCCCCCCCGCCCCCCCACCCCGCCCGGCCCTGAACATTCTTTCTCTTCGAATGATCTTCTGATGCCCTCTTGAACATCTCGATTGAACCTGTCTCCGCCACACTTCCCAGCAGCGCATTCCAGACCCAACCACTCGCTGGGTGAAAAAGTGTTTTCTTGTATCGCGTTTGCTTTTTTTTTGCAAATCATTTTAAATAAGTGACTTCTCATTCTCAATCCTTTTCTGAGCAGGAACAGTCTCTCCCTGTCTACTCTGACCAGCCCCCTTCATGATTTTGAACATCTCTGTCAAATGTCCTCTTAGCTGCCTTCTCTCCAGTCTGGCCTTGTAACTGAGGTGAGAGCAGTGAGTTCTCCCTGGTACACTGGGTCAATATTTATCCCTCAATCAACATCTCTCAGAGTGTTTGATCACCAGGGAGTTCAAGTTGCTGTGGCAACATACATTCTGTAACTCAGAACTGGAATAGACACCAAGATTCTTTCAATCACATGGTGATTTAGAGTGCCTCCCACTCTTATTGCCAGCCAATGGTGTGTGTGGACAAGATTTGCAGGTTGAATGGTTCCTTGGCCATCATTTCCTGGGTTGGGATTGGAACCTGGGGCTTTAGGATCAGGGTAAGGGTGCCACCCACTGTGCCACAAGACCTCCATAACCCTGGGGTAGAGAACTGCAATGAGATCCACTCTCACGCTTCCAATCTCCAAAGAGTATAAGCCCATTCTACTCACTACCTCCTCCAAGGACAACTTTCTCTTCCCTGGAATCGATCCAGTCAAACTTCCTTGTTTTCTCCCTAAGGCAAATATATCATTCTTTGGAGATCAAAAGAGTACGCAGAATTCCAAGCGTGCTGTCATCAACCAAATCTGCTCAATAGGGGGCGGCATGGTGGCACGATTGCCTCACCAGTGACCAGAGTCCAAATCCCAGTTTGGGTCACTATCTATACAGAATCTGCATGTTCTCCCCATGTCTGCGTGGGTTTCCTCTGGGTGCTCTGGTTTCCTCCCACAGTCCAAAAGACGTGCTGGTTAGATACATTGGCCATGCTACATTCTCACTCAGGGTACCCGAACAGGTGCCGGAGTGTGGTGACTAGGGAATTTTCACAGTAACTTCATTGTGGCAGTGCTGGTGTAACTCTAACCTGTGACTAATGAATAAAACATTAAAAAATCTTTCCCTGTAGAACAGTCCAATCACCCCTGAAACTAATCCACAAATGAGCAGAAGCAGATCAGAGTTGATGAATAAACCTGGCACTGACAGAGAGGAGATAGAAATAGATGGCAAGCAACTGGGGAGGGGGTAACTGCAGGTGGGGTTACAGTGTGAACAGGGGTGTTGTGATGGTGGGGTTACAGTGTGAACAGGGGTGTTGTGATGGTGGGGTTACAGTGTGAACAGGGGTGTTGTGAAGGTGGGGTTACAGTGTGAACAGGGGTGTTGTGAAGGTGGGGTTACAGTGTGAACAGGGGTGTTGTGATGGTGGGGTTACAGTGTAAACAGGGTGTTGTGATGGTGGGGTTACAGTGTGAACAGGGGTGTTGTGATGGTGGGGTTACAGTGTGAACAGGGGTGTTGTGAAGGTGGGGTTACAGTGTGAACAGGGGTGTTGTGAAGGTGGGGTTACAGTGTGAACAGGGGTGTTGTGAAGGTGGAGTTACAGTGTGAACAGGGGTGTTGTGATGGTGGGGTTACAGTGTGAACAGGGGTGTTGTGATGGTGGGGTTACAGTGTGAACAGGGGTGTTGTGATGGTGGGGTTACACTGTGAACAGGGGTGTTGTGATGGTGGGGTTACAGTGTGAACAGGGGTGTTGTGATGGTGGGGTTACACTGTGAACAGGGGTGTTGTGTAAATTGCACTCGGTATATTAGTAATTGTGATGTGACATGTTTTTGTCCTTTAACAGAGGCTGCTTTCCTTCTACTGGAAGAAAAAGGTTTCGGCTGCAATTCGCCATTTTTTCAGCAGATGTTACAGTAAGAGTTTGTCTCTTTTTGTTGCCTTGTGACTGTACTGTGGCTGTGGCTCACTCTCCCTCACCCACAGCAGAGAGCTTTCCCCAGCTTTGTGGCCAACAGTTATCCCCCAATGGACAGGTGATCGATCATGTTAATGTTTGTGGGATCATTCTGTGCATGTTTCCTAATCACAGCAGTGTCCACAATTCATAGTACTCCATTATTGGACATCTGGATGGTAAAATTGTAAAACCGCCAGCCTTTTCTTTTCTCTGCTTTCGTCTCCCTCTCCCTCTCTTACTCCCTCTTATCTATCTCTGGGTTTTGCTGCCTCTCTCTGTCTGTTACTCTGGGAAGAATTTTAATTTCAGTGATGGGACAGGCTCTCACTCGGTGCTTGGTTCTTGACTTGTTTGGAGATTAGATCCAGTGGCCATTCCGATCCCTTGCCCAGTGCCCCCGCAGGTGAGATAGTTTTGAAATATCTCACTCTACCCCCACCCACGTCTCTTTCTCTGTTTTCATTTCTTCTCATTTCTTGTTGTTAGGGTTTCAATTGGCCAGTATTTATTGTCCATCCCTAATTGCCCTTGAGCAGGTGGTGGTCAGCATTTGCCAGAACATTTCCTCCTTACCTCCTAGCCAGTCCTCTTGGGGAAGCCATTGTTTTACAACCACTTTTAAGAACCTTTAAGCTGATCTCATGGTGGGTTGGGAGTTTTTATGGCAACCTGTCAAACACAGTGCAGCGGTAGCTGTATAAATCCCCAGGGGTATGTCTCCAACATGCAGAGCTGGATTTGTTTTTCAAGAATTCATAGTGCGCTCCTCCTGCTCACACAACCTCCAGACTGACTGACTGGAACGGTGGTTCCTGTGCTGTCCTCTCTCACTGCACCGAGTCTCGGTCTCTCTGACCCCTGCCCTACTTTTCAATGAACCAATGCAACCAATGGGACAAGCCAGGAGGCTGCACAATGTTAATGACCAATGTGTGCTGTCCATGTAGCCCTGCACAGAGGGTCTCCAATCTTGGTGTTTTTTGACCAGCTGAGACGTGGAATGAAACATAAAGATTCATCCAGAGGCTGTGACAGGGAGGAAGATGGCAGTGGAGGGCGGCAGAACCTCACTGACCATCAATACATTTAGGGAACTCTAGATGAATGTGCAAGACAGGAAGAATTGGTAAGAAATGCTGATGGGTGAGATGAAGAGTAGTGGGAGGACACTTGTGTGGAGTATGAGTACAAGTCTGGAACTGTTTGTGTGTAGATTTGATGTGACCTGTTAATGTTCTAAGCCCAACTGTCCTAACTTGTGTCTTCAACAACAGTAAACCCAGCCTGGAGCTGATTGGATAACAATACACAGCAAGATCTCACAAATAGCAACATGGTATTGACTGGATCATCTGTTCCATGATGTTGATTTAGGGATAAATATTGGCCAGGACCCGGGACATTGGGAATAACTTCCCAGATCTTCATCAAATAGTGCCATGGGATCTCTGACATTGCCTGGAGAAAGCAGGTGTATCCATGATTTAAAGGAGCGAATGTTCCCATCCCACTTCGCCACGGGAATCGTAGGTGGGGGGCAGGCGGGGGCATGTAGAGGTCCATTGATGTTGGGTGGGATTTTCCGGTTTTGGGGCGAGCGCAACCGGACAATCCTGCCCAAGATTTCTTTCAGCGATGCAGCACTCCCTCAGTACCACACTGGGGCATCAAGCTGAATATTGGGTGATCTCTGAAATGGGATTTGAACTCACAACCTTCTACGGTAAGAGCTGAGATTGCTACCCACTAAATAATGCTGCACTGCCGTAGGTACAGTCTTTCAGGTGGAACACTAATGCATCGCTGCATGTGCTCTCTCAAAATGCCATGGGAATACTCGATGAATATTGGGAAAGGTGGGGAGAAAAGTTACTGGAGATGATGAAGAGAGGAGAGATAAACTGAATTCTAGTTAAAGGTTCACCAATGAAACAATATCTTCCTTTCCCAGTTTCAGATGGAACTTTTGTGTATTTTCCAAAGTGTTCATTTTCAGTTTTTGCTGGTTATATTGTGATGTGTAAAATGCAGCATTGTTCTTTTGCTGTTTCAGAACTCCTCACTTGAACAAATTTCTGAAGATGTTACTCAATTATTTTTCTGCATTCCTTGCTAAGTATGATTTGCTGTCCAAGCCGGGTACTTTTGTCACGTAAGTGTGGTGGTAAGAACACAAGAAATAGGAGTAGATCACATAGCCTGTCATGTCTGCTTTGCCATTCAATAAGATCATGGCTGATCTTGGACTAAAGTACCCTTTCCTGCCTGCTCTCAATATCCCTTAATTTCCTGAGAGGCCAAAACTCTGTCTATCTCAGTCTATCTCAGCCAAACCAGTGGCGTTTGCTACCAAATAAACCTGTTGGACTTTAACCTGGTGTAGTGAGACTTCTTACTGTGTATATCTCAGCCTTAATCAGACAAAGGTTTACAGGAATGGTTCCAGGGATAAGAAACTTCAGTTATGGGGATAGATTGGAGAGGTTGGGACTGTTCTCATTTAATCATAGACTGCCAACAGTGCAGAAGAGGCCATTTGGCCCATCGGGTCTGTCCCAACTCTCTGACAGTATCTTACCCAGCCCCATCCCCTCATCCAATCCTTGTAACTTCACACATTTGCCGTGGCTAATCCATCTAACCTACACATTTTTGGATACAAAGGGTCAATTTAGTATGGCCAATGCACCTAGTGCGTGCATCTTTGAACTGTGGGAGGAAACCGGAGCATCTGGAGGAAACCCACGCAGGCACGGGATAAACAATTCTGTAAAATATATTCCACAGTGGAGCATCCACATCTTCAAAATAAGGGGAATGCAACTCAGGACCAAGATGAGCAGAAATGTCTTTACACAGAGGGTTGTGAATCTTTGGAATTCTCTACCCCAGAGGGTGTGGAAGTTCAGTCACTGAGTCTGCTTCACACAAAGATTGACAGGTTTCTGATGAACAATAAGGTAAAGGGTTATGGGGATCATGGGTGTAAAAGGCAGTGACGTGTCTTATCGGCCATGATTGTATTAAATAGTGGGGTGGGCTATTGGGCTGAATGGCCTACACCGGTTCCTCCTCAGTTCCGATATTTTCTGAGGCATCAGGAGCAGATGGAAACCCCATTGAAGCACTAAAACACAGCAGTGAAGGATTGTCACAAGTACAATTTCCATTAGCTGGAAGGAGAACATGTCAGGAGATCTCAGGACATCATCATTGTGACCAAAGAAAGGTAACATGACCAGTTGCAGTAACTGAAGAGGGTTTTCCCTGCCTTTGGTCACAGGGAAGATCATCGCAAGAGACCTCTAATCACCGTCTTCCTATGACTGAAGAATTCCTCACAAAGATGCAATGCCGATTCTGCTCACTAAGAGGCACGATGGACAAGATCTTCACCACATGGCACCCAGTAGAGAAATGCAGGAACAGCACTAACCCCTGTACATGGCCTTCTTTATCCTCACAGGCCTTCCATATGGTCAACCATGAGGGATAATACAGCATCCTCCTCTGTTCCAGCTGTCCCCAAATGTTTGTGACCATCCTCCTCCGCCTGCTCCATGATGACATGCAAGCTGTGATCCTGACCAACTGATCCACCACAGGTCTAATTCATGTTCAGACTGGCGTCACGCAAGCTCCACTTGACACTCCACTTGATTCCTTACTCCAGTGCTCCATCTTACCATCAGCAAGCTCCCTGCTGATGGTAAGCTACAGAACAATTGGGAATCTGTTCACTTTCCATTACATAGAAGCCAGATCCAAGGTTGTCTCATCCTCTATCATTGAGCTACAGTACGCAGTTGATGCCTGTGCCTGTGCACACTCAGAGGCTGAGCTCCAAGCCATTGTCACCACCTTCACCCAGGCATACAAGAGCACGGGCCTGACACTAAACAATAGGAAAAGCTTTATTGTCAACACGGTGTACAGTGGTTATGGATAGCTTGATAGCACAGTGGTTATCGCTGCTGCTTCACAGCGCCAGGGACCTGGGTTTGATTTCCGGCTTAGGTCACTGTCTGTGTGGAGTTTGCACATTCTCCCTGTGTCTGTGTGGGTTTCCTCCGGGTGCTCCGGTTTCCTCCCACAGTCCAAAAGATGTGCAGATCAGGTTGTTTGGCCGTGCTAAATTGCCCCTTAGTGTCAGGGGGATTAGCCCCAAATAAACCTGTTGGACTTTAACCTGGTGGAGTGAGACTTCTTATTGTGTTTATCTCAGCCTTAATCAGACAAAGGTTTACAAGAATGGTTCCAGGGATAAGAAACTTCAGGTATGGGGATAGATTGGAGAGGTTGGGACTGTTCTCATTTAATCATAGACTGCCAACAGTGCAGAAGAGGCCATTTGGCCCATCGGGTCTGTCCCAACTCTCTGATAGTATCTTACCCAGCCCCATCCCCTCATCCAATCCTTGTAACTTCACACATTTACCGTGGCTAATCCATCTAACCTACACATTTTTGGGTACATGGTGTTACAGGAATAGGGTCTAGGTGTTTGTTGTTGGTGCAGACTTGTTGGGCCGAATGGCCTCTTTCTGCACTGTAGGATTCTATGATCGATGATCTTTATCTGTAACTGGTCCTCTACCTATCTGCCCCTGCCACACAGCACTGACCCCCCCCCCCCTCCCCCGCAGCTATCCAGGCTTTGGACAACATGAGCCACTTTCCAATCACTGGGAGCCTACTGTCAACAAGGACAGACGTAATCCCATTGCTCTTTCCCTATTGGGTGAGCCTCCACTCACCTGGTGAGGAGGTTTGTATTGTACGAGGGCCACGGGGAGACCTATAGCTGATGGTAGGTTTGGAACGTGAATTGGGAGAACGATGGGAAGGTGATGGGGCGGGGTTGAGGGAATCAGTGAAGAGATGATGGACAGGAGATGATGGATGAAAATAGAAGGAGCTCAGTTAACCTCTCAGCTGTTGCTGTTGTTAAAGTTTCTGTTTTCCGTCCCGTTCCTCCCAGTGCCCTGGAGCAGATAGAGATGGCTAACGCTGATGCTAAAATGGAATTAGCACAGAAACTGATGGCGCAGATATACTCAAAACTGTTACTGGGTTTGGACATGGTGAAACAGCACCACATGGCATGTGGAAAGTAAGTACCCACTTCAGTTTTATTCACCAAAACTGACATATCGGATGAGGAACAATTGAGGACTCTGGGTCTGTACTGGTTGGAGTTTAGAAGAATGAGGGGGGGATCTTATTGAAACTTACAAGTGGAGAGGAGGTTTCAACTAGTAGGAAAAACTAGAACCAGAGGACACAACCTCAGGCTAAAGGGACGATCCTTTAAAACAGAGATGAGGAGGAATTTCTTCCAGAGAGTGGGGAATGTGTGGAACTCTTTGCCACAAAAGGGTGGCCACATCATTGAGTGTCTTTAAGACAGAGATAGAGAGGTTCTTGATTAATAAGAGGATCAGGGATTATGGGGAAAAGGCAGGAGAATGGGGATGAGAAAAATATCAGCCATGATGGAATGGCAGAGCAGACTCGATGGGCCGAGTGGCCTAATTCTGCTCCTAGGTCTTACGGTCTTCTGGACATCTGCATTGATGGCCGCCGAGCTTGGAGCAGTGCGAGGATAAGTGATGCCTCTCCTGGGCCCTGCTCCCAGCCTCCTCCCTCCTTTTTTCCTTGTGGGTTCATTTCCTCAGCTCCCCTCAAGGGGATTGGTAATGGCACAGCCAAATATACAGCTGGAATTTAATGCCCTGTCTTTGGTAGAGGGGGCAGGTAAGCAGCTGGGAGGGTGGGAAGAAGCAGACGGCCATGTAAGGACCAACCCCATCGCTGCTGGTATCGCCCCAGTGACGATGGAGAGACTCACCACGTGGGAAGCCAGCCAGTTTCCTTGTCAGGATCCCAGTGCCCGACCGAGGGACACAGAATCAAGAAGGAGGGGCTCACTGAGAGCAGGACCCCCTTCCCTCTCCCCCTACCCCTGGTTCCTCAACTATAATTCCACACATGACCCCCACTGCCATCATCATTCACCTGGGATCCAATGGCAATTCAAGGCCTTGGTGGCTATCGTACCAGCAGCAGCCACTGCCTCCCACCGCCTTCAGTAATGTGCTGGCCTCTGACTAGCTGCTGGGTTTCCAACCCCGGAGATATAATTCCCAGGCAGGCCTGCCAGCTTACTGGCCTCGTTTGGCCCTTTTCCTGCAATGGACTCTCATTGCCTCTCCAGGTTAAACATAGCTAGCTAAACATGTCAACCATCCCCATGGACACACCCCCACACATATATCCCCATGGATACAGCTCCACATATACAACCCCATGGATACACCCCCGGATATATATCCCCATGGATACACCCCCACACATATATCCCCATGGATACATCCCCACACATACATCCCCATGGATACACCCCTACGTATATATCCCCATGGATACACCCCCACACATATATCTCCATGAATACACCCCTATGTATATATCCCCATGGATACACCCCTACGTATATATCCCCATGGATACACCCCTATGTATATATCCCCATGAATACACCCCTACGTATATATCCCCATGAATACACCCCTATGTATATATCCCCATGAATACACCCCTATGTATATATCCCCATGAATACACCCCTACGTATATATCCCCATGAATACACCCCTACGTATATATCCCCATGAATACACCCCTATGTATATATCCCCATGAATACACCCCTACGTATATATCCCCATGGATACACCCCTATGTATATATCCCCATGAATACACCCCTACGTATATATCCCCATGAATACACCCCTATGTATATATCCCCATGAATACACCCCTATGTATATATCCCCATGAATACACCCCTACGTATATATCCCCATGAATACACCCCTACGTATATATCCCCATGAATACACCCCTATGTATATATCCCCATGGATACACCCCTACGTATATATCCCCATGAATACACCCCTATGTATATATCCCCATGAATACACCCCTATGTATATATCCCCATGAATACACCCCTATGTATATATCCCCATGAATACACCCCTATGTATATATCCCCATGGATACACCCCTACGTATATATCCCCATGGATACACCCCTACGTATATATCCCCGTGAATACACCCCTACGTATATATCCCCATGAATACACCCCTACGTATATATCCCCATGAATACACCCCTATGTATATATCCCCGTGAATACACCCCTATGTATATATCCCCATGAATACACCCCTATGTATGTATCCCCATGAATACACCCCTACGTATATATCCCCATGAATACACCCCTACGTATATATCCCCATGAATACACCCCTACATATATAACCCCATGAATACACCCCTACGTATATATCCCCATGAATACACCCCTATGTATATATCCCCATGGATACACCCCTATGTATATATCCCCATGAATACACCCCTATGTATATATCCCCATGAATACATCCCTACGTATATATCCCCATGGATACACCCCTATGTATATATCCCCATGAATACACCCCTATGTATATATCCCCATGAATACACCCCTATGTATATATCCCCATGAATACACCCCTACGTATATATCCCCATGGATACAGCTCCATGTATATATCCCCATGGATACACCCCTACGTATATATCCCCATGGATACAACTCCATGTATATATTGGTCTTGGAGGGAGTGCAGCTTTACCAGAATGATACCTGGAATCCGAGTGTTAAAAAATAATTTTGAGTTGTATTCACTGGGATAGAAATGGTTAAAGGGTGCTTTGATCCGAGTTTAATAAAGTAAGGGGGGGGCAGCGAGAGAAACTATTCCTTTCTCAGGGCACAGAATCTCAACATTAAAGCTGGATTCTCGGCACTGAGATTCACAGGAAGAACTCTCTCCCGTAAAACTGCTCGGAAAAGCTGCTTATTGTTCACTCTGCTGGTTTGAGATGAAGCAAAGTAACTGATTGGAATTTTTGACAGGGCGATGGGTTCATCCACACACAAGGACAGGCAACTATATGAGGTGAGTGCCATTATCACAGAATGGCTCACTCACCACCCACACAGATACATCCTCATGGATACATCCTCACGGATACATCCCCCCGGATACATCCCCATAGATACATCCTCACAGATACATCCCCACAGATACATCCCCATGGATACATCCTCACAGATACATCCCCACAGATACATCCCCATGAATACATCCCCACCGATACATTCCCACAGATACATCCTCACGGATAAATCCCCACGGATACATCCCCACAGATACATCCTCATGGATACATCCTCACGGATACATCCCCACGGATACATCCCCATGGATACAACCCCATCGATACATCCTCACAGATACATCCCCACAGATACATCCCCATGAATACATCCCCACCGATACATTCCCACAGATACATCCTCACGGATAAATCCCCACGGATACATCCCCACAGATACATCCTCATGGATACATCCTCACGGATACATCCCCACGGATACATCCCCATGGATACAACCCCATGGATACATCCTCACAGATACATCCCCACGGATACATCCCCACGGATACATCCCCACAGATAAATCCCCAAGGATACATCCCCACGGATACATCCCCACAGATAAATTCCCACGGATACATCCCCACGGATACATTCCTATGGATACATCCCCAATGGATATATTCCCACAGATACATCCCCACAGATACATCCCCACGGATTCAACCCCATGGATACATCCCCATGGATACATCCCCACAGATAAATCCCCATGGATACATCCCCACGGATACGTTCCCATGGATACATTTCCACATATATATCCCCATAGATACGTCCCCTTGGATACATCCCCACGGATACATCCCCACGGATATGTTCCCTTGGATGCATTCCCATGGATACATCCCCGTGGATACATCCCCAATGGATATGTTCCCACATATTCATTCCTATGGATACATCCCTATGGATACATCCCCACATATATATCCTCACGGATACATCCCTATGGATACTTCCTCATGGCACATCCCCATGGATACAGCAAATTGGTTAACTCACCATCCTCACCTCTGTTACAGGTAAAAGGATCGACAACTCTTCAGGGTAAATTTGAATCCAGTAAATAACAATCAGCATTCATTTCTAACGAGGAAAATCCTCACTGACACTTTGTCATGACTTCTTCTGAAAATGTGGCACCCCCGATCCTGCAAATCTTACCCTTCAAGGCTAAATCCAATTGTTAGTTATTGAATCTGCTTCCCCCACCTTTCCAGACAGCCACACCAGATAATTATAACCTGCTCTGTAAAAACAAATTATTGTCACATTGCCCCTGGTTTATTTGTTAATTATTTGAAATCTGAGCCTTCTGGTTATTGACCTGTCTGCAACTGGAAAGTGTTATTCTCCTTATCCATCCTGACAAAACCTTTCTCCAAGGGTCAGTCCTGGGACTACTGCAGTTTTGAGATATATAAATGATACTGGAACACAATTGGAAGAAAATGTTTCAGACGTGGAGTTGTAGCGAGCAATGAGGATGCTATAGTGTTCTAAGAGGGTTGCTTTGTCCTGGATGGTGTCTTTGAAAGAATACCTTGTGCTCTTTAAATGCTCCTTCGCTCAGGGCATCAGCTTAACATCGCATCCAAAAGACCTCCAACAGTGCAGCACTCCCTCAGTGTTGCATTGGAGTGGCATCTTTATAAATACAGAACCTTGTGCCTCTGAGACAAAAAGAGTGTCACCCAGCCACTGCTCACACTCAGTATCAGGGCGATGTATTTCAGCACAGTCTGAGATATTAGCCTAATGCCTGTGTGTGCTTCAGGCAAGAACAACTTCCCATAGAATGTAAATAGTTAGGTGTGAACGACTCCTGGTTCGATTCTCCTGGGTACTGAGCAGCCCCCTTTTTGTAATTTTAGTGCTTCTACTCCTACTGCGCTTATGTGACCTGGGTGACCTATGAAAGGAGAAACTTTGATGTGATCGAATTGGAAATAAGCCGACTGCTTCGTTCAGACATATTTACCCCAGCTCAAAAAGTGAAGAAGGGGGAAAAGAGCCCCAAATCTGCCCAGGCAGGCTCCAGGTAATATCATCAGCATGAAGAACACTTCAAAATCGAATGCTTTCATTCATCCCCTATTTTCTTCCCATTCCCGAGGGCGCTGACTCACGAGGGTATGGTTCCCCTCCTCCGCAGAGCAGAATTCTCTCTACACTGTCCCCCCATCAAACACTCCCAGGACAGGTACAGCACGGGGTTAGATACAGAGTAAAGCTCCCTCTACACTGTCCCCCCATCAAACACTCCCAGGACAGGTACAGCACGGGGTTAGATACAGAGTAAAGTTCCCTCTACACTGTCCCCCATCAAACACTCCCAGGACAGGTACAGCATGGAGTTAGATACAGAGTAAAGTTCCCTCTACACTGTCCCCCATCAAACACTCCCAGGACAGGTACAGCACGGGGTTAGATACAGAGTAAAGCTCCCTCTACACTGTCCCCCCATCAAACACTCCCAGGACAGGTACAGCACGGGGTTAGATACAGAGTAAAGCTCCCTCTACACTGTCCCCATCAAACACTCCCAGGACAGGTACAGCACGGGGTTAGATACAGAGTAAAGCTCCCTCTACACTGTCACCCATCAAACACTCCCAGGACAGGTACAGCACGGGGTTAGATACAGAGTAAAGCTCCCTCTACACTGTCCCCCATCAAACACTCCCAGGACAGGAACAGCACGGGGTTAGATACAGAGTAAAGCTCCCTCTACACTGTCCCCCCATCAAACACTCCCAGGACAGGTACAGCACGGGGTTAGATACAGAGTAAAGCTCCCTCTACACTGTCCCCCCATCAAACACTCTCAGGACAGGTACAGCACGGGGTTAGATACAGGTAAAGCTCCCTCTACACTGTCCCCATCAAACACTCCCAGGACAGATACAGCATGGGGTTAGATACAGAGTACAGTTCCCTCTACACTGTCACCCATCAAACACTCCCAGGACAGGTACAGCACGGGGTTAGATACAGAGTAAAGCTCCCTCTACACTGTCACCCATCAAACACTCCCAGGACAGGTACAGCACGGGGTTAGATACAGGTAAAGCTCCCTCTACACTGTCCCCCCATCAAACACTCCCAGGACAGATACAGCACGGGGTTAGATACAGAGTAAAGTTCCCTCTACACTGTCACCCATCAAACACTCCCAGGACAGGTACAGCACGGGGTTAGATACAGAGTAAAGCTCCCTCTACACTGTCTCCATCAAACACTCCCAGGACAGGTACAGCATGGAGTTAGATACAGAGTAAAGCTCCCTCTACACTGTCCCCATCAAACACTCCTGAGACAGGGTATAAGATGTTTGAGGTACAATATCAAGGAGCATCTCCTGATGAAGGAATTTTCTAATTGTTGTGTATCTCACTCACCAGTTTAGGTGCCAAATGGCGCCACCTTAGGTGGCTCTGCAGCTGGGTGGTGGGTTATTATATGTGAACTTCTCCCTAGGTTACTGATCAACCTTTTCTTGTTACTCAGACGGCCTCAGTTAAAGCGACCACCAATAAATAAAATCCTTAACCAACGATCGCCAGTCCTTCAGTCACTGCTCCAGACGCCTCGGGAGAAATCGGACTATCTCTTCAAACAGCACCGTGTCAATCCAGATTTCAACACTGAGCTGGCTGAGGACAAGACCAAGGTGGTGAATCTGGAGGACGACTTGCCTGATGTGTAAGCAACGACCCCCATCTCACCCAGTGGTGTTATCTGGGCACAGACATTGCAGTCCAGAAGGAGGCGCTCTGTCCATTGTGCCTGTTGTTCTCACTCTTGATGTGGATATGCTGGCGTTGGACTGGGGTCAGCACAGTAAGACGTCTGACAACACCAGGTTTCAGTCCAACCGATTTATTTGATAGTAAATTCACAAGCTTTTGGGGTTTGCTCCTTCGTCAGGTGAATGGAGGTTAAAGAGATGTGTATTGTCTCCAGACAGTACAGTAAGTGAGGTTTTGCAAACCCAGGCAAGTCACGGGGGTTACAGATAGTGCGACATGAACCCAAGATCCCTGTTGAGGCCGTCCTCATGTGTGCGGAACTTGGCTATCAGTCTCTGCTCAGCGACTCTGCGCTGTCGTGTGTCGTGAAGGCCGCCTTGGAGAATGCTTACCCGAAGGTCAGAGGCTGAATGCCCGTGACCACTGAAGTGTTCGCCAACAGGAAGGGAACAGGCAGTTTGTTCCTGTAAACTGTCTGTGCTTTATATGCTCTGTCTGAGGCCAGAACTCTCCATTCATCTGACGAAGGGACAAACCCCAAAAGCTAGTGAGTTTACTATCAAATAAATCGGTTGGACTTAAACCTGGTGTTGTCAGACATTTTACTGTGTTCTCACTCTTTGACAGAGTTGTTATGATTTTGAATATCACCATTCAATCTCCCCATAATCCTCTCTGCTCCAGGGAGAACCATCCCAGCTCCTGCTTGTTTACGTTAAAGCTTTATTTATTTATTTGTCACCAGTAGGTTTACATTAACCCTGCAATGAGTCTATTGTGAAAATCCCCTAGTCGCCACACTCCAGTCCTGTTCAGGTACACTGAGAGAGAATTTAGCACGGCCAATCCACCTAACCAGCATAGGCAGAAAGACCTCTTCCTTTGTTGTAACTTTCTTTTTTTTCTGTCTTTCGGACTGTGGGAGGGAATCAGAGAACCCGGAGGAAACCCACACAGACACAGGGAGAATGTGCAAACGCCACACAGACAGTGACCCAAGCTGGGAATCGAATCCGGGTCCCTGGTGCTGCGACGCAGCAGCACTAATCTCTGTACATCGTGCTGATGAGTAAGAGATCTTGGTGTAGTCCATAGACACAAATACTGATAGGCTGGTTATAAATACAGACAGGTTATTTGGGTTTATTACTTGAGGAGAAAACAGAAAAGAAAGGCATACGTCAAGAATGTTATAAACCAGTGAGGAGGCCTGAGCTGGAATATTGTGGACAATTCCGGGTGCCACATCTCAGGGAATTTGGAAAGGCTGGAGGAAGGGAAGTGAGAAAGATTACCAGGATGCTATCAGAATGAGGGACCTCAATTTATGCGAGGAGATTGGAAAAGTTAGGACAATTCTCTTGGAAACCCCTGCCATTCTCTGTCAAGCAAAATGTTGGACAAATCCAATGGAGGCTCATAAGACCGTAAGACATAGGAACAGAATTAGGCCACTCAGCCCATCAAATCTGACCTGCCATTCAATCATGGCTGATTTTTTCACCCCATTCTCCTGCCTTTTCCCCATAACCCCGATCCCCTCATTAATCAAGAACTTAGAACAGCACAGCACAGTACAGGCCCTTTAGCCCTCGATGTTGTGCCGAGCTATGTTCAATCCCAAGATCGAGCTATCCCACTCCCCATCATTCTGGTGTGCTCCATGTGCCTATCCAATAATCGTCTGAAAGTTCCTGAAGTGTCCGACTCCACTATCACAGCAGGCAGTGCATTCTACACCCCAACCACTCTCTGAGTAAAGAATCTACCTCGGACATCCCTCCTATACCTCCCACCATTAACCTTATAGTTATGCCCCCTAGTAACAGCTACATCCACCCGAGGAAATAGTCTCTGCACGTTCACTGTATCAATCCCTCTCACCATCTTCTCAACCTCTATTAAGTTGCCTCTCATCCTCCTTCACTCCAAAGAGAAAAGTTCCAGCTCCCTCAACCTTTCCTCATAAGACCCACCCTCCAAACCAGGCAGCATCCTGGTAAATCTCCTCTGCACTCTCTCCAATGCTTCCACATCCTTCTTATAGTGAGGTGACCAGAACTGAACACAATATTCCAAATGTGGTCTCACCAAGGTCCTGTACAGTTGCAGCATAACCCCACAGCTCTTAAACTCAAACCCCCTGTTAATAAACGCTAACACACTATAAACCTTCTTCACGGCTCTATCCACTTGAGTGGCAACCTTCAGAGATCTGTGGTTATGAACCCCACGATCTCTCTGTTCCTCCACATTCCTCAGAACCCTGCCATTGACCCTGTAATCTGCATTCAAGTTTGTCCTACCAAAATGAATCACCTCACACTCATCAGGGTTAAATTCCATCTGCCATTTTTCGGCCCAGCTCTGCATCCTATCAATGTCTCTTTGCAGCCTACAAGAGCCCTCCACTTCATCCACTACTCCACCAATCTTGGTGTCATCAGCAAATGTACTAACCCACCCTTCAGCCCCCTCCTTCAATTCATTGATAAAAATCACAAAAAGCAGAGGACTCAGCACTGATCCCTGTGGTACACCACTGGTAACTGGCCTCCAGTCTGAAAATTTTCCCTCCACCACCACCCTCTGTCTTCTATGAGACAGCCAGTTACTTATCCAATTAACCAACCCATTCTTTCTCAATGACCTGGCCTTCACAGCCTTTTGCGGCAAAGATTTCCACAGATTCATCACCGTCTGGCTGAAGAAATTCTTCCTCATCTCTGTTTTAAAGGAATGTCCGTTTAGCCTGAGGTTGTGCCCTCTGGTTCTAGTTTTTCCTATTAATGGAAACGTCCTCTTCACATCCGTTCTATCGAAACCTCGCAGTATCCTGTAAGTTTCAGTAAGAAACCCCCCCATCCTTCTAAACTCCAACGAGTACAGACCCAGAGTCCTCAACTGTTCCTCATATGACAAGCTCTTCATTCCAGGGATCATTCTTGTGAACCTCCTCTGCACCTTTTCCAAGGCCAGCACATCCTGTCTTAGATATGGGGCCCAAAACTGCTCACAATTCTCCAAATGGGGTCTGACCAGAGCCTTATACAGCCTCAGAAGTACATCTCTGCTCTTATATTCTAGTGTTTGATATGAATGCTAACATCGCATTTGCCTTCCTAACTGCCGACTGAACCTGCACATTAACCTTAAGAGAATCTTGAACAGTGACTCCTAAGTCCCTTTGTGTTTCTGATTTCCATTTAGAAAATAGTCTGCGCCTCCATTCCTCTTTTCAAAATGCATAACCTCTCACTTTTCCACATTGTATTCCAGCTGCCACTTTTCCCACTCTCCTAACCTGTCCAAGTCCTTCTGCAGCCCCCCACTGCTTCCTCAATGCTACCTGTTCATGTGGTCAACAGTCTCTTGAGACACGGCACCTGGAGGAGGAGGAGGAGGCTCTCCTCAGAGCAGCAAAGGTGAAGCGATGATCAAACAGAACTTTCCAGGATGGTGAGGTTTTGATTGAGGAAATAGGGAAAAACAAATTTTAACCCCTGGCCAATGTGACAATAACTGTAGGTAATCGAGCCAATCCAATTAGAGAAAGATCCAGAGGGAGAGACTTTATTTTTCACTCAGAGAGTTGTCATAAAATCACAGAATTGTTCCCCTTGAATCTGACTGTAAACTCGATTTGCAAATTGGGTCAGGTTTGGTACTGGAGACCATGTCGGAGAAGGTGGACAGGAGATTTCAGAGGTGTTCAAAACCACAAGGGTTCTGCACAGAGTAAATCAGGAAAAACTCATGGAAAGGTCAATGAGAGGATGCAGATTGAAAATAATAGGCAAAAGAATCAAAAGCATGACGATGAAAAATGTTTTCACACAGCGAGTGTTTAGAACCATAGAAACCCTACAGTGCAGAAAGAGGCCCTTCGGCCCATCGAGTCTGCACCAAACACAATCCCACCCAGGCCCTACCCCCACATCCCTACATATTATACCCACTAATCCCTCTAACCTCCACATCCCTAAGCGGCAATTTCTTAGCATAGCCAATCAACCTAAGCCGCGCATCTTTTAGGGTTTAGAATTCACTGTCTGACAGTTTAAAGTTTATTTATTAGTGTCACAAGTAGGCAGACATTAACATTGCAATGAAGTTACTGTGAAAATTCCTTAGTCGCCACACTCAGGCATCTGTTCGGGTACACTGAGGGAGAATTTACCATGGCCAATGCACCCTAACCTGCATGTCTTTGGACAGTGGGAGGAAACCAGAACACCTGGAGAAAACCCACGCAGACACAGGGAGGACATGCGGACTCCTCACAGACAGTGACTCAAGCCAGGAATCGAACCCAGGTCCCTGGCGCTGTGAGACAGCAGTGCTAACCACTGTGCCACTCGACAGGGTGGTGGAGGGAGGTTCCGTTGAAGCTTTTCATAGAACCCTACAGTGCAGAAAGAGGCCCTTCGGCCCATCGAGTCTGCACTGAACACAATCCCACCCAGACCCTACCCCCCCATATCCCTACATATTATACCCACTAATCCCTCTAACCTACACATCCCTGGACACTAAGGGGCAATTTCTTAGCACGGCCAATCAACCTAACCCGCACATCTTTGGACTGTGGGAGGAAACCGGAGTACCCGGAGGAAACCCACGCAGACATGAGGAGAATGTGCCATCGCCACACAGTGACCCAACCCGGGAATCGAACCCAGGTCCCTGGAGCTGTGAAGCAGCCGTGCTAATCACTGTGCTACCGTGCTGCCCTCTTTTCAAAGAGATAGAGCCTGTTATCTGAAAAAGAAGAATGCAAAGGGTTACAGGGAGATGGCAGGGGACTGGCATCAGGTGAGTTACTCATTTAGAAAGACAATGCAGCCAGGATCTGAGCAGGTGATGGGAGTTGATTCCATTAATAATTTTAAAAGGGGGTTGGAGAGCTAGATGGAGATGAAAGATGTAGAAAATTGCTCAGGAAAAGACAGTGGTGTGGGGCTAAGCATGACTACTGTCGCAAAGAGTCAACACAGGTCGGAAAGGAAGGTGCTGACTCTGTGCTGCAAGCTTCTCTGATTCTCCAATCCATCCACAGACTTAATTCCCACATTTTGAGGCTGAAATGATCTCAGGACTGCAGCTCTATCTGCTCTGAGGATGGAGAGATCCCAGAGCCCCATCTCACTGAGCCAGTCTGGGGGAAAGCAGATCAGAGTCTGTGTGATCGAACCCTGTCTGACAGACTGGCCCCCAGAATGTACATTTTGACCTCTGTGGGAGAGTAGGTTTGGGAACGCTCTGCTTGTTGAACAATGTGCCCACTCTCCTGGGTCACACGTTAAACTGTCCACCTTGGTAACTTCACAGAGAGATCTTGGGACCTGTGCAGTGAATCCCAGAGTCAGCTCCCTCAGTAATGAAGGAAAAGTCTGGGAAACTCAGTAAAGCAGCAGCTCTGTGTTTCCAATGGGACACAGGGAATATTAGATGACAAATCAGAACATTGTAGCAAAGCTTGTGGGTTATATCAAAGACGTGTATAGTGAGAAGAATTGACTTATATATCTAAGCTTGAGTCCCCTCCTTTCCTGAAGATTCCAACTCTCACTGGGGTACGGGGTCCCCCACCTCTCCTGAAGGTGCTGACTCTCACTGGGGTACAGGGTCCCCCTCCTCTCCTGAAGGTGCTGACTCTCACTGGGGTACGGGGTCCCCCACCTCTTCTGAAGGTGCTAACTCTCACTGGGGTACAGAGTCCCCTCCTCTCCTGAAGGTGCTGACTCTCACTGGGGTACAGGATCCCCCTCCTCTCCTGAAGGTGCTGACTCTCACTGGGGTTCAGGGTCCCCCTCCTCTCCTGAAGGTGCTGAGTCTCACTGGGGTACGGGGTCCCCCACCTCTCCTGAAGGTGCTGACTCTCACTGGGGTACAGGGTCCCCCTCCTCTCCTGAAGGTGCTGACTCTCACTGGGGTTCAGGGTCCCCCTCCTCTCCTGAAGGTGCTGACTCTCACTGGGGTACAGGGTCCCCCTCCTCTCCTGAAGGTGCTGACTCTCACTGGGGTACAGGGTCCCCCTCCTCTCCTGAAGGTGCTGACTCTCACTGGGGTACAGGGTCCCCCTCCTCTCCTGAAGGTGCTGACTCTCACTGGGGTACAGGGTCCCCCTCCTCTCCTGAAGGTGCTGACTCTCACTGGGGTACAGGGTCCCCCTCCTCTCCTGAAGGTGCTGACTCTCACTGGGGGCTGCTATCACAAATGGTCATATTTTTCCAATCTCTTTCCTGCCATATTGAGATATGAGATTTCAGCTTAAATGGGGATTTAGCTGGAACGTGCTGGTCTTGGTTAGACAGTGTGGTTTTGATTGGATCACTAGCAGGGGGAGTTTGTCATCTGCTGCTGTCCCCGTATCAGGCAGGTCTTGGTGAGTGCAGGGTGGGGACAGAATTGGGCTTGGAGCAGAGTCAAAGCACTAACACATGAAGAAGGGAAAAGCCGTTGGCACCCGTGTAACCCAGTGAGGGATCAGCAGCTTTGGGAAATGTGAGAAGGAATCAGAAAGAAATGCCTCCTTTATCATCCCGTGTTCTGTGTCTTGCAGCTTGGGAATCATCGGGGAGCCACTCTCTAACTTCTTTTCGGATAAGCTCATCCCCATCGAATTTTACAAGGAGAATGAAGGCACGGAGGATCGTGAGGAGGATGTCCTGGGACAGAAGGGTGGATACCACTATACAAGTGCCACTGATTCTTCAACTGGAGACATAAACTCCTCCCAGCAATTTTTGGACATCTCCAGAGCAACGACAGCAGGTGTCGGCTCGGAGATTGATTTGTAAGTTATGTTGTACTGGTTGCACTCACTAAACTGACTTCACTCTATTTAGGAATAAAACTTGTGTGACTGTGTTCTTTTGTTATAAGTTGGGGGTTTCTCCTGGTTTACTCCGTCATTATCCAGCTCCTGAGAAGTGGAAGCACAGAGAGAGGAATGGAATAGGACAGAGGCAGTCACAGGAGCTGTAATATTACCCAAGGTATCAGCTTCCAATCATTTTGAATGCATTTCTACGACAACCCGAGACGAGTGTTTGTGAAAGGTCCCACAAAGTCCATGTGAAATCTGGACCATGGTCTAACGGGCCAAGGGTGCAGTCGTGCTGGGGGTGCCATCTGCTGGTTGATCTGACACTCGGAACAGGACTTCACCATACTCTTCAAGGGGCCTGATTTTACCATCAAGTTGTGCCTGTTTTTGGGCGTGAAAACTTGGTAAAGTCGGGTGTGAGGTGAGTAACATGTTACACGCCCATCTCCGCACCGGTTCCCCCTTTACCAAGGCTGCAATCAGGACCACGTCCGAAACGGGTGCGGTGGCTATTTAAATGCGTTTGCATGCATTTAGAAACAAACATAGAAATATAAAATTGACTTAATGAGCTGCACGCCCAACTTTACCAGCACTTCCCCCTCTACCACCGTGTTCACCCATCCAGATTCACATGAAACAGGCATGCTCTACAAAATTCCGCTTCGGATGCTCCAGCTGGTGAGGAAGTGAGTCCCTAATGTCCGTCAGCTCTCTGCTTGAGATCAGTGGGGGGTGGGGGAGGAGGGGGGTCCGCTGCCATTCTGCCTGTGATCAATAAGGGGGAAGGGGGGGGGGGGAGCCTGCGATCGGTCTGGACAGCAGGAGGTGGGGGGATAAGGGGGTCAGTAATGGTGTGAGGGTGAGGTAATGTCTGTGGGGGGCCAGGGGGAGGAAATATCTAGCCTGGGGTGGGGTGTGGGGGAGGGGGGGAGGGGTGCAGTGTTCTACCATTCTTTTTCTGCACATGCGCAGTTGGAGGTGCCAATTGGAGCCGCAGGATTTCGGGCACATTAAGCCCCACCCATAGGCTTCCGCAGCACGATTTGGAATTGCTGATATCTTTTCAGACAGTGTGCATAGGGGGAGCGAGAACTGGTCTAAAAGTTGGATCTGAAATACTCCCAGTTTCAAGTCCACCCAACGCATAGAATCAAAATAATAAAATAGGGCCCGTAGAGTCATAGAGGTTTACAGCATGGAAACAGGCCCTTTGACCCAACTTGTTCATGTCATCCCGTTTTCACCATTACACTAGTCCCATTTGCCCACGTTGGGCCCATATCCCTGTATACCCATCTTACCCATACAACCGTGATCCAATCAAAGATTGACAAGGCCTTGAAGGGCTCGAGGGATCCTTTCACAGGGATCTGGGTGTACAGTTACACAGGTCACTGAAAGTGGCAATGCAGGCGGAGAAGGTAGTCAAGAAGGCATACGGCATGCTTGCCTTCGTTGATCGGGGTATTGAGTTTAAAAATTGGCAAGTTATGTTAACGCTTTATAGAACCTTAGTGAGGCCGCACTTGGAATATAGAGTCCAATTCTGGTCGCCACACTACCAGAAGGATGTGGAGGCATGGGAGAGGGTACAGAAAATATTTACCAGGATGTTGTCCTGGTATGGAGGGCATTAGCTATGAGAAGAGGTTGGAGAAACTTGGTTTGTTCTCACTGGAACAACAGAGGTTGAGGAGCAACCTGATAGAAGTCTACAAGATTATGAGGGGCATAGACAGAGTGGATAGTCAGAAGCTTTTTCCCAGGGAGGAAGATTAATTACTAGGGGGCATAGTTTGAGAATTGGCGAATGTTGACTGGGGGAGTGCGTTGGAAGGTAGGTCTGCTGAGGAGCAGTGGAGGATCTTTAAGGAGATCTTTCTTGGTGCTCAGCAGAAATTTATTCCGATGGTTAAAAAGGACCGTAGGAGGAGAGGTAATAAGCCGTGGATAACGAAGGAGGTGGAGGAAAGTGTTTAATTAAAAGCGGAGGCGTTTAGAGTAGTGGGCGAGAAGAGGATTGGGAGAGATTTAAATGTCAACAAAGATTGACAAATAAGTTGATAAAGAAGGGTAGGAGAAACTAAGAAGCTGGGCTAGCGCTTAATATAAAAAAGGATAGCAAGAGTTTTTATAAATATATAAAAGGGAAGAGGCTGGCTAGGGTGAACGTTGGACCCTTAGAGGATGAGAGGGGGGACTTAGTGGCAGGGGATGGGGAAATGGCTGAGGTCTTGAAAAACTTTTTTGTTTCGGTCTTCACGGAGGAGGACGTGAATAATTTGCCGGGTGTTAGCGATGGAAAGGTGGTAGGAGTGGAGGGCCTGAATGACATTATTGTTACTAGAGAGGCGGTGCTCGACAGACTGGAGGGACTGATTGTGGACAAGTCCCCAGGACCGGATGGAATGCATCCGAGGGTTCTGAAAGAAATGGCGGAGGTGATAGTGGATGCCTTGGTGGTTATTTTCCAAATGTCGCTGGATTCCGGGGAAGTGCCGGAAGATTGGAAAACAGCTAATGTTACGCCATTGTTTAAGAAGGGTGGCAGGCAAAAGGCAGGGAATTATAGGCGGGTTAGTTTAACGTCTGTTGTAGGTAAAATGTTAGAATCCGTCATCAAGGAGGAAATAGCGAGGCATCTTGAGGGGAATTGCTTGATAGAGCAGACGCAGCACGGTTTCGTTAAGGGGAAGTCGTGTCTGACAAATTTATTGGAGTTCTATGAAGATGTGTGTAGGGCGGTGGATAGAGGAGAGCTGGTGGATGTGGTCTTTCTTGATTTTCAGAAGGCGTTTGACAAGGTACCTCACAAGAGGTTATTGCAGAAGGTAAGGGGGCATGGAGTGGGGGTAGGGTGTTAGCGTGGATAGAGGATTGGTTGTCAAATAGGAGGCAGAGAGTGGGGGTCAATGGGTGCTATTCGGATTGGCGGTTGGTGACTAGTGGAGTGCCCCAGGGGTCGGTGCTGGGGCCTCAGCTATTTACCATTTATATAGATGATCTGGAGGAGGGAACCGAGTGTATGGTGTCGAAATTTGCTGATGACACCAAGATTGGTGGAATGGCAAATTGTGCGGAGGGTGTGGAGAGTCTGCAGAAGGATCTAGATAGGCTGGGCGAATGGGCCAGGAACTGGCAAATGGAATTTAATGTTGGCAAGTGCGAGGTGGTCCACTTTGGTAGGAATAATGGTAGGAAGGACTATTACTTATGTGGCGAAAAACTGCAGCAGGTGACGGTGCAGAGGGACCTGGGGGTCCTTGTGCATGAGTTGCAAAAACCCAGCCTGCAGGTGCAGCAGGTGGTCAGGAAGGCTAATGGGATGCTGGCCTTCATAGCGAGGGGGATTGAATATAAAAGTAGGGAGGTCTTGCTGCAGCTGTATAGGGCATTGGTGAGGCCACAGCTGGAGTACTGTGTGCAGTTTTGGGCGCCGTACTTACGCAAGGATATTTTGGCCTTGGAGGGAGTGCAGAGGAGGTTTACTAGGCTGATACCGGAGTTGAGGGGGTTGAGCTACGAGGAGAGGCTGAATAAACTAGGCTTGTACTCGTTAGAGTTTAGAAGAATGAGGGGAGATCTCATTGAGACGTATAAGATGATGAATGGGATGGATAGGATAGAGGTGGAGAGACTCTTCCCACTCAGAAAGGACAGTAGGACTAGGGGGCACAGCCTCAAGATAAAGGGGGGGGGGGCGGTTTAGAACGGAGTTGAGGAGGAACTTCTTCACTCAAAGGGTGGTGAATCTCTGGAATTCTCTGCCCGTTGAAGTGGTGGAGGCTGCCTCGCTAAATATTTTTAAGACACGGGTTGATGGGTTTTTGATAAGCGAGGGGATTAAGGGTTATGGGGAGAGGGCGGGAAAGTGGAACTGAGCCACGACAGATCAGCCATGATCTTATTGAATGGCGGGGCAGGCTCGAAGGGCTAGATGGCCTACTCCTGCTCCTATTTCTTATGTTCTTATGTTCTTAAGGTGCGAGGGGCAAGTTTTAAAGGAGATGTACGAGGCAGATTTTTTGCACAGAGAATGGTGAGTGCCTGGAACTCGTTGCCATGGGAGGTAGTGGAAGCGGATATGGTAGTGACTTTTAAGGGGCGTCTTGACAAGTACATGAATGAGATGGGAATAGATGGGCATATGATCCCTGGAAGCGTAGGGGGTTTTAATTAAGTCAGGCAGCATGGTTGGTGCACGCTTGGAGGGCCAAAGGGCCTGTTCCTGTGCTGTAATTTTCTTTGGTATGGCTCCTGTTCTGACCAAGACCGCAAGAAAGTACAAAGGGTTGTGAATGTAACCCAGTCTATCACGCAAACCAGCCTCCCATCCATTGCCTCTGTCTACACTTCCCGCTGTCTCGGAAAAATAGTCAGCATAATCAAGGACCACACATCCCTCTTTTCCACCATCTTCCGTCATGAAAAACATACAGAAGTCTGAGGTTATGCACCAACCAACTCAAGAACAGCTTCTTCCCTGCTGCTGTCAGACTTTTGAATGTACCTACCTTGCCTTAAGTTGATCTTTCTCTACACCCTAGCTATGACTGTAACAGTACATTCTGTACCCTCTCATTGCCTTCTCTATGAACGGTATGCTTTGTCTGTATAGCGCGAAAGAAACAATGTTTTTCACTGTACACTAATACATGTGACAATAATGAATTAAATGAATGGTTAAGTTTGGAGGTGAGATGTTGTCTTTGACAGTGCGGCCCCTTTAAATGGCAGCACGTGGCTTTGTCCAGCGTGCTCCCTGCTCCTTGGTAACGAGGATCTGGACAGGGGAGAGGAGCAGAATAATAATTTATTATTCATAATTTCCACACGCACTAGCGGCTGTTTATAGGGATAGATATTCCAATAAATATTATTTATTCACGATAGAAGCGGTGGACTGTACTTTTTTGAGGAATGTGTTTCATTTCTGCCTTTGTTATCCGCTGCCTTCCCCCCCCCCCGCCCCGTGCCAGGCGGTGAATGGGCGGTTCCGGGCCGCCGGCTCAGTCTGGCTGCGGCGGCCGAGCGGAGCGGGGAGAGCGGGCTGAGGGAGCGGACTGGACCGGGGACCGGGACCGGGGAGAGCGGACTGGACCGGGACCGGGGAGACCGGGCTGAGGGAGCGGACTGGACCGGGGAGACCGGGCTGAGGGAGCGGACTGGACCGGGACCGGGGAGACCGGGCTGAGGGAGCGGACTGGACCGGGGAGACCGGGCTGAGGGAGCGGACTGGACCGGGACCGGGGAGACCGGGCTGAGGGAGCGGACTGGACCGGGGAGCGGGGCTGGAGCGGGGAGCCGGGTACCGGAGCCAGGGCTGAGAGAGCGGAGAACGGGGAGCGGACTCGACCGGGACCGGGACAGTAGAGCCGGAGCCCGACACCGACAGAGAGCGAGAGGGGGGAGGCCGGAGAGATTCCCCGGCTCCCGTCTGTAAATAAACCCCGGAGCCGGTTACCGCCTCCCTCCCCCTCGGCCTAGGCCCAGAAGAAGCCTCGGGCTTTCCTGAGGGCAGTGTCCGAGCCGGCGCAGCCCCGGGGCCGGCCTGAGGGTTGGGGTCAGCCCCGGTGTGTTTGGGGATTATTGTTATTCTCGGGGCCGCCGCCATGTCCAGCTCCCGGGTTTGCCGCACTTGCGGCTGCACCGATATCGACATTGACCAGGCCCGGGGCGATGCGGTGTGTACGGCCTGCGGCTCGGTGCTGGAGGACAACATCATCGTGTCCGAGGTCCAGTTCGTGGAGAACAGCGGCGGCGGCTCCTCGGCCGTGGGGCAGTTCGTCTCCCTGGACGGTGAGTGAGTGCCAGTGACTGCTGTAAAATAGGCAACATTTCCCCCTCATAGAGCTTTCCAGAGGATTGAAAAGCCCAGGGTGCTGCAATGTGAACTTCTTTATGACTGTACATTACTGCTATGGTTTATTAATATTGCATTGGGTAGTAAAGAGCTTGGATTCCTGTAACAGGACCTTAACCCTCCCGCCCCAAAGATGCTTGACTATCCACACAGCACTTTCTGAAGTATGGCTGGAGGAAAAGTGACCACGTTTTACACAGCAAGCTCCCACCTGTGGTAGTCATCAGGCGGTGGTCACCATCAGGCACGGTGGGTTGGCGCTGCTGCCTCACAGCGCCAGGGACCCGGGTTCGATTCCCGGCTCGGGTCACCGTCTGTGTGGAGTCTGCATGTTCTCCCCATCTCTGCGTGGGTTTCCTCCGGCTGCTCCGGTTTTCTCCCACAGTCCAAAGATGTGCGGGTTAGGTTGATTAGCCGTGGTAAATTGACCCCAGTGTCAAGGAGATCAGCAGGGTTTATATGTGGGGTTACGGGAATAGGGCCTAGGTGGGATTGTGGTCGGTGCAGGCTTGATGGGCCGCATGGCCTCTTTCTGCACTGTTGGGATTCTGTGAATCATAGAATCCCAACTGGGCCTTACCCTGTAATCCCACAGTCAGTTCCAGTCATGTCGTTTGACGGATAAAATATTGTCTGGGAAGATTCTCCCGCTGTTCTTGGAATGCCGTGGAATTTTTGCCACCCCCACCCCGGGCGAGGGAAGATGGGGACTCGGTTCTGTGTCTTGTCTGGAGGATGGCACTTTGGACTGTGTGTCCCTTCTGCAGTGCTGCGCTGGGAGCGTGGCTGGCATTGTGGGCTCACGTCTCTTGAACCCCCTGGTGCAGGAGTGAGAATTTACCCGCTGCACTACGTTGTGGATATGTAATACGGTGTTACCATAGCGTTGGTATTGATGTAATTTGGGCAGCATGTTTGCTCGATGGTGCAACCAAGAGATAAGCGTGGAAGGAAGCTTCATTCTGTGTCTCTGCATTTCTCACACTGTTTAGATATCCCAGAAATTAACTACATGTGACAGAGAGAAATATTGTATTCTGGCTAATTCTGGGCAATGCTGTGATTATGTTCCTGGGCCACAACCCCGAGTTGTTGCTAAGATTTGGCTAGGGACAGGAGACAAAGTTTGAGATTCAAGACATTTGCTCAGTGAAAAAAGTCACATGATTCCAAGAGTTTTGAACCAACAAAAATAAACTTTAAGATACAAGGTCAGAAAGAGAAAACCATTTATAAAACTGTCTTAAAGTGAGGTACTTGTGAATTAAACCAATTGTGGTCAAAAACATCATATTGTACAATTAATGGTGAATGTGACCAAGACACAGGTTATGGATTTCCCAAAAACCCACCCAGATGTCAGTAGCACTGAGTCAACCAATCTCACTGGAACTCTGACTCTCTCACGAGGGATTCCAGTCTTCACCTTGAAGGATCTAACCTGGGAATTCTCTCCACGTGTCATTCCTACTTGGATAGTATCAACAATGGCCCACCTTGCAGGGTTTCAGTCTCATCTTCTGAGAATCCATTCCCGTGGATTCCCTGGTGTGAAGTAACCATGAATATGTTCAGGCTCCAAAAGAGGCTGATCTCCAGAGTTGTGTGCTGTGGCAAGAAGGAGGTATGGCTGCATCCCAGTGAAACAAAGCGACTACTAATACCAATTCCTGACAACAGATCAAAAATTAGTTAAAGACGGTCTGATTATACCCAAGTCTGTGACTATAGACTTGCATGCGCGATTCAGGAAGAACATGCATGCAGGAAGGGCTGGCATGTGGGCACTGGTAAACAAAGGGTTTCTGCTTATTTCTGCATGCTGGCGAAACTGGCCTGGGTGAGGAGAATGGAAATTCTGAGGCATCTGCTTCACAGCTACAGGGAGTCTAAGATCGATCACCACATGTATTACAGGTTCTCCATATTCTGATCTGAGATGCCTCTGATTTTATAGATGAACCAAAGGAAGCATTCTTCCTGGTTGTATCACAGCTTGGTATAGCTCCTGCTCTGCCCAAGACCACAAAAAATTACAAAAGGTGGTGAATGTAGTCCAGTCCATCTCACAAATCAGCCTCCCATCATTGACTCTGTCTACATGTCTTGTTTCTCGGAAAAGAAGCCAGCATAATCAAGGACCACATACACCCCGGGGATTCTCTCTTCCACCTTCTTCTGTCGGGAAAAAGATACAAAAGTTTGAAGTTACATACTAACTAGCTTAAGAACAGCTTCTTCCCTGCTGCTGTCAGACTTTTGAAAGGTCTTACCTTTCATTAAGTTGGTCTTTACACCTAGCTATGATTGTAACATTACATTCTGTACACTCTCAGTTTCTTCCTTATGAATGGTATGCTTTGTCTGCATAGCATGCAAGAAACAATAGTTTTCACTGTATGCTAATACTTATAACAATAATAAATCAAATTAAGGTCTCTATTTGCTTCAAGAAATTGACCATCATCCTATTTCCGAAGAAAAGCCAGGCAGTGTGCATTAATGACTATCGCCCGGTGGCTCTGACATCCATCATTTATAAAGTGCTTCGAAAGGTTATTCATAGCACACATCAGTCTCCCAGATTGCCTGGATCCACTATGGTTTGCCTACCGCTGCAACAGGTCCACATCAGATGCTATCTCCCCGGCTGTACACTCAACCTGGAACACCTAGATAACAAGGACACTTAGGTCAGATTCCTTTTCATTGACATACGATGCTGGAGAAAACAGCAGGTCTGACAGCATCTGTGGAGAGAGTTTTCCAGCCTTTTCTGTTGGCTCTATTCTCTGTTTCAGACTACCGTATCTGCAGGATCCTGCTGCCATCAGACTTTTGAATGGACCTACTATATATTAAGCTGATCTTTTTCTATATCCTATTGGTAACTACAACACTACATTCTGCGCCCTCTCCTTTTTCCTTCTCCCTGGTGTACTTTATGAATGAGATATTTTTTCTGTTTAGTGTGCAAGAAAATAATTTTCACTGTATACTAATACATGTAGCAATAATAAATCAAATCTGAAGGTGAAGAGTAATGTCTTCAAGAGTAAATGTATTTTGCTACAATACGTTCACAAACTGAAGGCAGACAAGGCTCACAAGAAGCTACAGGCTGAAGCTCGCAGAACCAGGACCAAAGAAGCTGGTAAATGCCATAAAGAACATCTGCAGGCCAAGAAGGAAGAGGTCATTATGTCTCTGTCCAAGGAAGAAGAAACTAATTCTCTTGTACAGACTTGCAAACTAATTAAAAACTGCTCATACCAAAAAAAAACTCAATTTTCAAATGCAACTTCAGCTCTTTGGTTTGGTTGTGCGAAGCAGATTCCTGCTGCTCCAAAGTGGTACCTTCACCTCAACAGCCCACAATACAGGATTACCAACCTCCAGTCGTCGTCTGCGACCTGCAGCCTGTTTGAGACTTTATTCTGTACTCCTCTTAACTGAATTGAGATCTCTGCCTGTCCCTGTTGCCTCTCTGAGACTCTTGTTGAGATCTCCCCCTGTCCTCAGGCTGCAGCACTAGTCTTCCATCGCACTCTGCTCCTGGTCATCTGACTGGAATTTTCATGCTGTTTTCCATTTCTTTATGCACCGGCATGCTGGGCCTGAAGGTCTTGTGATGTAGAACTGTGCATGTGCAGCCCACTTCTGAACTGCACATATTGAAAGTGTGAGCTTTGGGAGTTGAGGTTTCCTAACTTCTGCTCTCAGCATTAAGGTAAGTATAGTTTTCGTTACTTCATTCATCGATTTGTTACCACTGGACTTGAGTATTCTAATGTACTCCTGACTGACCTGCCCTCTGTCTTAACTTGCAATGAATCCTGTTCCTTGTCAGTTCTGTGCTTGTTCACTTACATTGGTTCTTGGTCAAGTAATATTGTGGTTTAAAAATTCATCATGCATGTTTTCAAATCTCGCCATCTCCTGAGATCTCCTCCAACCCCACAACTCTCAAATCTTTACACTTCACTAATTCTGGCTGCTTGCCCAACTTTCAATCACTTCACCACCGTTTCCTGCCCTGCCTTCAGCTGTCTGGGGTCTTGAGCTCCAAAATTCCCTCCCTAAATCTCCTCCATCTCTACCTCACACTTCTCCTTAAAACCTACCTCTTTAACTAAGCTTTTGATCACCTCACCTAATATCCCCTTATGTGGCTCAGTGTCACAGATTATTATGATGCACCTGTGAAACACATTGGGATGTTTTATTGCATTAAAGGTGTAAAAACTGAAACGGGAGAATCATGCAATGTTGGTCTGAGGAATCAGATGTTCTACTATGGGACTGTTTTGGAGCCAGTGGACTGGTCAGTATTTACGGAATCTGCAATCAGCCTGAACGAGTACGTCACTGCAATTACTGACTTTGTTAGTAAGCGTATTGAAGACTGTGTGCCAAAGAAGCAAATTCGCATGTTTCCCAGTCGGAAATAGTGGATGAACGGGAATAACCACTGCTTGCTGAAGCCTAGGTCTGAGGTGTTCAAGCCAGGCGACCCTGACCTATACGAGAAAGCTAGATGTGATTTACGGAGATCCATCAAAGATGCCAACAAGACGGTACTGGACCCAACTAGAGTCTCAGGCTAGCCACACGAACCCCTGCCGACTATGGCAAGGTCTGCAAGACGTAACAGGCTACAGGATGAAGATATGTAAAATTGCCGGCACCAACACACCCCTCTCTGATGAGCTAAAAGCATTCTACGCCCGATTTGAGCAAGAGGTCAGCGAGAGCACACCCTCCATCCTGGAAGCTCTGAATGAACCTGTATCTGGGGTCACCGTTGCCAATGTCAAAGTCGCTTTCTTGAAGATCAACCCACGGAAACCACTGGCCTGGATGGGATACCTGGATGAGCACTCAGATCCTGTGTGAACCAGCTGGCGGGAGTATTCAGAGACATCTTGAACCTCTCTTTACAGCAATCTGAGGTCTTTATCTGCTTCAAGATGACCATCATCCCAGCACCAAAGAAAAGCCAAATGGTATATCATAATAACTATTGTGGCTCTGACATCCATCATTATGAAGTGCTTCAAAAGGTTAGTCATGGCACGAATCAATTCCAGCCTCCCAGATTTCCTGGATCCACTACAGTTCACCTACGGCCACAACAGGGATCCACAGCTAGCTCCATCTCCCTGGCCCTACACTCAACCCTGAAACACCTACATAACAAAGACACCTATGTCAGACACCTATTTATCGACTACAGCTCAGCCCTCAACACCATTGTTCCTGCAAAACTCATCTCCAAGTTCCATAGCCTGGGCCTTGGCTCCTCTCTCTGCAACCAGATACTAACTTCCTAACTTCAGACCTGTGTTAGGCAACAACAACACCTCCGCAATCATCAACACCAGTGCCCCACAAGGCTATGTTCTCAGCCCCTCACTATACTCCTTATCCACCTATGACTGAGTGGCCAAATTCCCCCCCAACTCGATTTTCAAATTTGCTGATGACATCACCATAGTAGGTCAGATCTCAAACAGTGACGAGACAGAGTACAGGAATGCGATAGCGAACCTGTTAATAATCTCTCCCTCAATGTCAACAAAATGAAGGAAATTGTCATCGACTTCAGGAAGTGTAACGGAGAACATGCCCCTGTCTACATCAACGGGGACGAAGTAGAAATGGTGGAGAGCTTCAAGGTTTTAGGTGTCCAGATCACCAACAACTCTGCTGGTCCCTCCATGCCGATACTATAATTGAGAAAACCCACCAACGCCTCTACTTTCTCAGAAGATTAAGGAAATTTGGCATGTCAGCTGCAACCGTCAGCAACTCTTACAGATGCCCTAGATGCATCACAGCTTGGTATCTTTCCTGCTCTGCCCAAGACTGCAAGAAACTACAAAAGGTCGTGAATGTTGCTCAATCCATCACGCAAACCAGCCTCCCACCCATTCACCTCTGTCTACACTTGCTGCTTCGGCAAAGCAGCCAGTGTAACTAAGGACCCCATGCACCCCGGACACACTCTCTTCCACCTTCTTCCATTGGGAAAAAGATACAAAAGTCTGAGGTACCAACTGACGCAAGAACAGCTTCTCCCTGGCTACCGTCAGACTTTTGAATAGACTTAGCTCGCATTAAGTTGATCTTTCTCTACACCCTAGCCACGACTGTAACATTACATTCTGCATCCTGTCCTTCCTTTCTCTATGAATGGTGTGCTTTGTGTAGAGCGCAAGAAGCAATACCTTTCTCTATCTGTTAATACGTGACAATGATCAAATCTATCTTGAGGTTGTAGTAGTGTTGGGAGAGATAAATGGGGCTAGTACACAATAAGATGCTCAAGATAGCTGTCACAGTCTGAGAGTCTAATGTGGCTTCAGTGGGGTCCTTGTAATCGATGTTAATAGTTTGAGCCATTAAACTGACATCAGTGACTGTCCAGATAGCTGCACGATGATGGGTACTCTAATATCTGTAAAAACAATTGGAATGAGATTTTAGAATTCTTCTGATATTGTGGTGTTTAACAGATTTTTGTTCTGTCTCATTCTCCCAATGGGGATAAGCTAAACAATGACCATCTTCTTATAACCTCTTCTGCTGGGAAAAGATATTGAGATGGGTCAGGAGCTGATAGAATGGTGGAATGAACTTGAGGGGCCGAATGGCCGTCTCCTGTTCCTAAATAGTCTGTAACAGTCAATCTTGAGACAGTGTTATTTGATCGTGTATTTTCATGCTCTGGTTTCAGAACTTCCTTTTGATAATCATTTGTTTGTGTCTGTACAATCAGCATTAAACTATCTGGCAGAAATTGCTGGAAAATCTCAACAGGTCTGATAGCATCTGTGGAGAGAGAATCAAGCCAGAGTTTTGAGCCTGGATAACCTTTTGTCAGAACCGCTGATGAAGCGTCATCCAGCCTCTCAACATTGGCTCTATTCTCTCTCTATAGATGCTGTCAGACCTGCTGAGATTTTCCAGCATTTTCTGTTCTTGTTTTAGATTCCAGCATCCGCAACAGTATTTTGCTTTTATTAAAGTATTTGGTGTTTGAAATTTATTTCAAATGAATGATATTGTAGCTCTAATTTAACCTTTATTTTTGTAGCACCTGATTGTACAAAGAACCTGTATTCTTGTGTTTCAAAACATCCAAAATGTTTCCAAGCCATTGGGGCACTTTGTGTCAGCGCCTCTGAAGGGCCTCGCATGGCACTCGCTGCTGTCTTCTTATGGATAACTATCCTAGCCTTCTAACCAAATCTCCTCACCAGTCTGTATACTGACAGTGTGGGGTGATGTAAGTGGGACTAATCTTTCTTGCTGGGCGATTTCTCCTCCCTGTCCCCTCAACCCTCCCGGCCTTGTTCTAGAACCAAAGAATCCCAACAGTGCAGAAGGAGGCCTTTGCTTCATTGAGTTTGCACCGACTTATCCAAGGCCAGAATTGAACCCGGGTCTCTGGCGCTTGAGGCAACAGTGCTAACCACTGTGCTTATCGTGCTACCCCCCCTGGGGTCAGCAGATCTGCTCTTACTGACCCCTTCCCACCACTTGGCCCACAGTGCCGCTTACTGGCCCTTTGCTGGGAGGGCTTCTCACCTCACCGGCCGCACCATGTCACCAACTGTTAAATCTTGGTGATGAAATGCTGAGAAATATTAAGAAAATGATTGATAAAAGAGCACAGTCAGAAGTAACTTCTGGGTGGAGCCGACTCCTCAACATGGAGACTTAGTGAATGAACCGTCTCTTGATCCAGCACACTCGAAGGCATTGCAGCTGGTGACTGCTGTATTGGAGGCAGTGAGATGTGGAGCTTTGCTCTATGATGGAGTGAAGGTCTTTCTTTCAAGATTTCTCTTTGGTGATACAACAGAGGAGCATGGACTTTGAACTTAGATGACCGAAAGCTATTGAAGTGCAGTGTGCCCAACTGAGGGTACACAAGTTTATTAGCCACAAGTAAGGCTTACATTAACACTGCAATGAAGTTACTGTGAAATTCCCCTAGTCACCGCAGTCCACCGCCTAGGATCAATGCACTTAACCAGCACGTCTTTCAGAATGTGGGAGAAAACCAGAGTACCTGGAGGAAACCCAGACAGACATACAAACTCCACACAGTCAGCCAAGCTGGGAATCGATCTCGGATCCCTGGCACTGTGAGGCAGCAGCACTAATCACTGTGCCATCATGCTGTTCTATGCTGTGCTACACTGAGGGTGATAGCTCTATAAAGATGTTCGATGATTCGGCTAATGCCGTGACTTTTGTTAACTCTGCGAAAGGCAATAGTTTGGAGTAGCATTCTGCCTAACTCTCTCCTGATTCTGTGATGGTATTGGTTATTCTGACAGGTGATCTAATAATTGATCAATTCATTTCTATCCTTCAGATTGGCAGGGACTTGCAGTTGTCCTTAATGGAAAACGTTCCTCGGTGTGCTTCAGGATTACATTGTGCAGATTATAGAACACTTGGGCTGTGTAAAAATACCCTTCTTCCTTCCTTTACATCTGTACCCTGATAATGGTGATATATGTTTTATGGTGTCCTTTTGCTCTGATCATGATAAACATGAATAGCTTATTGCTGGGAGGTGGGTGAGTGGCTTAAAGTCTTAATAGGAGGGGTTAAAGTGCGGAAAGGGCTTTCTGTGCTCACACTTTGTGTGGCATATCTTTGTCTCTTTTTTGATGTAAAAGACTTGGTGTAATTGTAGAATGTTTGTAGGTGTAGCCCAATGGGACCTCACATTTGGTTTGGAAAACCCCATTAGAAGTAATGATGCAGTGTTTTTGTATTTCTGGGTTTTGGTTCCTGCTAGGGTACAGACAAGTCTTGAGTTCTAGAAAAATACTATCTAGTATAACTGGAGATGGGGACAGGATATGTTTTGGTACATGCCTGAAGAGAGTGGGAACATCTTTGACGGATAAGCTAGTTTCTTTGTGTCAATATCTGACACTCTGGCTGAATAAGCAGTGACAGCTGCTACTTTGAGGATTTTGCTTCTGGAATGTACGGGATACATCTTTCTCTTAAAAGGGAAAAGATTTTATGCTCTCTTAAAAAGGAGAAAGTTGACAAAACTTTGCTGCGGGAAACTGATGTAGATGACAGGAGCACCTGATATTGAAGTGTGACTGGGTAGGGCGGGTGATTGTTGCCTCATTCTCAACTAGTAGCCAAATGGTTTGGTTTTAGTGAGTAAGGATGTGTCTGTTAGACTGGAGAACTGTGAGAAGGATAAGTGGGGGGAAATGTGATTAAGGGGCTGTTGCATGGGGAAAGCGTTTTGATAACGTCTATGCCCTTCATTCCGCACCCCCCCCACCCCCCAAATTATTTGCCCTATTTTGTTACTAAAGTCTTTATGGATTTTGCTGAATTATCATCAAATTCCTCCATTGGTGGGGACTTCAAATGTCATCTTAATGCTTTGATGGATAAACTTCCCATAACTGGGAATTGTCGCATGTGTTGGAAAGTGAGGAAGTTGGGTAATTAGATGTTTGGAGATGGAGGGGGAGTTTGTAGTAGGTGGCACTTTGCGTCATGGTGAGTTGCAGCCGGGTTGCTTTCGGGTCAGAGTGTCACTCGTGGTAGGGCTATGCATAGTGAAAGGGGTGCTTGTGGTACCAGTGATGGGGTTGGGTACAGTGAGTGGGTGCTTGTGGCGAGATGGGCTTTTGTGGCAAGACGAGTGTTTCTAGAGTGAGGGCGCTTGTGACGAGAGACCTTAGTACATACATTCAGATAAGAAGACTATTTAAATATATAAATAGGAACACTTGATAACACTTCTCCCTCCCTAATTTCAATTGCCCTCAAAGGAAGAAACATAATGAAACTCGTCCCAACTATACGTGAGTCTTTCAGGAGCTTGGGGATTACACTGTAACCTGCGCAGTACCACTGGTGACTCTAGACATTGGGAGACTTGTCTCTGGAGCTGAACCTATGGGTGCAAGATTCTGATTGTCCTTCATTCTGTCCTGGAGTAGAGTCCTTGTACATCAGGAACCGCTCCCTGTCAAATGTCCACAGCAGTATCTCCTGTGTCATCTGTTGTTGTCTGAGTCAGGGTGTCGGCAAATGTTGTCCTGATGGGTGCGGACAATGCTTCCATTGGTCAGTTTCACTGCTTTAGTCAAAGTGAACCTCATCCTTGAAAGCTTCCGCTCGCCCCATGGAGCTGGCTGTAATATTGACCCCGTTAGTCACATTTTAATTTGATGTTTTAAGTTTCCTTTATGCATTGTCTTTTCTTTTGGGCGGTTCCCTCTTTTTGGGGCTGTTCTTCTTGCTTTGTCGTTGAGTTTGGTTTGTTTGGTACAAGAAGAATTACCACTTGCTGGAAGGAAACTGTTGCTCTGAGAGCTGCGGTGTGGGCTGTGTGCTGAAGCTGTTTACACTGTCTGTCTTATTGCTGCTCCTGAAGCTGGTTTCTTTCTGTTTACTGCTTCTACTGAAGACTCATTGTTATTACTGTTGTTGTGGGACTTGGAGTTTCTCCTTTTGACAGTACTCGTCTGAGAGACGATTGGTGTGCGTCAATGGGTCACTGGTCAGCTTGGCAGCATCTGGCTGTCGCTGGATGCCGCTTGCCAGCTGCTACACCTCCGTGCTTCTTTTGGCTCCCTCCTTCACTACTTCACTCCTTCCCATATTACAGGACCCATGTCATGTTTGCAGATGTCTTTGAAGCAAAGGGATAGGTGGTGAATAGATCTGGTACTGATGGCGAGCTCGCTGTACAATACATCCTTGGAGACAGGCAGCGCACATGTCCAAGCCACCTCGAATGCTGCTGGCTCAGTGTGGCGTACGTGCCGGAGACATTGGCTACCTGTTGGTAATGTGACCCTGCTACCTGAGATTGAGGATCCGCGGAGGCAGTGGAGGTGGACTTCATTCAGGTGTTGTTCTGAGCTGACACATGTCCACTGTAGAGCATCATACAGTGGACACTGGCTTGAAATACTCAAGCTTTTGTGTTCTGTGTGAGTGCCCCATTTTCCCATACCCTCACAGCAGACACCTTTCCGATGTGCCGGCTGATTTCTGCATTGAGAGACAGGTTACTGGTAATGGCTGAGTCCACTAAATAGTTGAACTCATGAACCACTTCCAGAGTGTGGTCACTGATAATGGATGGAGCATTCCTGATGTCCCATTCATGATGTTAGTTTCCTCGAGACTGATAGTTGGGCTGAATTTGTAGCAAGCAGCCGCAGGCCTTTTGAGTCTCTGCTGGTACTGTTCCATGTGGGGAGTGAGTGCAACATGGCCAGCATAGAGGAGGTCCCTCATGAGGACTTTCTGAACTTTTATCTTCAGCTTGAAATGAACAGGGTTGTACAGGCTGCATTCTGACCTTCTGCCAGAGACTTGAACAGATGAGAGAGCAACAGTGTGGGTGCAAGGCCACTCAAGCTGGGGAAAGGGTCTGGTGAGGCACTGCTGTACTGGATTGTGCCTTTCGTATTGTCATGGAGTGAAATAATGCTGAGTAGCTTTGGTGGACTTCCGATCTTTGCTTGTAGATTGTAGAGACCGAGTCTGCTGATGATGTAGAGGGACATCACTGTGCACAGCATTTTTCCTGGAGCTGGTGACAGGTGAATAGCATGTTAATAATGGATCTCTCTGTACGGAAGCTGCACTGGGTCCTGGTAGATATGGTCAGCCAGCTTCTGAGGTCTGTTTTGAACAATGTGGGCAAAGGCTTCCCTTGCTGTGCTGTACAGGGAGATCCCACGGCAGTTGTTGCAGTCATCACGGTCGCCCTTGTTCTCACAGAGGATGATAATATTGGCATTAGTTACATTCTGTGCGACTGCTCCCTCTCCCCAGCCCTGGCAAAGCAGATGTGGCGTTTGGAGATTGCGGCTGGCTTGGGGAGTGTGATTATTTCAGGGGTAATACCATCCTTCCCAGGTGCTGGTTAGAACCAATGGCATTACTGAGCTCTGGTTCCATTAGCTATTCACCTAACCAGATGAATCTAACTATTCTGCTTCTCGTGTTTGCCAAAGGTGGTCATTGCTGAGTTATAGATGATGCCTAATGTGGGCACACTTAGTCTTTACATCTCCTGTGATTTGAACTGTTTGCTGAAGAGAATTGAGAATCTCCTGTGAAAGTGGTGGGTGAGAAATTCAGATTGTGTTGATGTACAGATGACCATTTTGTTTGGTGTATCTTTGGAATCTATGCTGCACCTTAGGGATTGGTCAGTGTCACAGTCTGCATTGTGAAAGCTGTGTGTATCTAGAACACTGTATAGTGTATAGGGATGACCAGCTTCTGCTGTTGGTGTGATCTTGGCTCCCTCCATGAAACCTGGGAACCGGGTTTGATTTGAGAGAAAGTATTGTTGATGCAGGGGTTGTGGTAGACACTCTACTCGCCAGTTGGCAGTGGTTAGCACTGCTGCCTCACCACCAGGGACCCGGGTTCAATTTTGACCTCGGGTCACTGTGTGGAGTTTGCATGGTTTCTCCAGAGTCTGTGTGGGTTTCCTCCAGGTGCTCCAGTTTCCTCCCGCAGTCCAAACATGTGCAGGTTAGGTACGTTGGCTGTGACCAACGTGTGGCGTTATGGGGATGGGGTAGGGGAGTGGGTCTAAGCAGAGTGCTTTTTTGGAAGGTCAGTGCAGACTCAATGGGCGTTAGTCTGCGCTGTAGGGAGTCTGTGGAATTCCAGCCATCGTTCCAATGCCATGTCATCTGAGGCAGGAGGGTATGAGTCATGGTCGGCCCCAAGCTTGGTGTTAAAGTCTCCCAGCAGGAACCAGTGTTAGGGATGCTGTGGATGGTGTGGTGTTCCTCCTGGTCTTTAACTTCAGGTGAGGAGCAGAGTGCTGGGGTATAGATACTGAGCGGGTATATTGGTCGAGGTACACAGTGCTGGGATATAGATACTGAGCAGGTATATTGGTCTGGGTACACATTGCTGGGGTATAGAGACTGAGCGGGTATATTGGTCTAGGCACACAGTGCTGGTGTATTGGTCTAGGCACATAGTGTTTGGAGGGGCGGGTGGTGCGGTTTCCTCCTTGAGTTAATGCTGCTACCAAACCGGCTGCTTGGAGAGTTCCAGTATATTAAGCTCTTTGACAGAAGAGGAGTGATGCATATTCAAGTCAGGATGCTGAAGGACTTGAAGGGGAATCGGGGGCTTAGTGTTCCCCTGAAAAGCACCTTTGCCTGAGATCAGTTGGTTTAGTGTAAGCTGTGAAATTTTAATGGCCTGTCTGCCTAAGGAGCTGGTGACAGCTCCTAACACAGGGACAGCGGATCATAGATTCGTATTCCATCCAGAGATATGAGCGCTTGACCGAGGCTTGCAGTTCAGCACTGAACCCTTTGAGGAGACGTTTCCCTTCCAGGAATTGTTAGGGTACGGATCAGAAAGCCCAAGGTATATTGTGAAGCTCGAATAGACCTCAAGAATTCTCTGTTTTGGCATCAGTGTGAGGATAAGATGTTTCACTCCAGGCACGATTCTATTTATACACTGAGAAGCTTTTTATCTAAACAAACTTTATTTAACAGCACAGTTTAATGATAATAAATGACTTAGCTTAACTTTTAACATTTGAACAGTGCTTAAACATGACAAGATGCAATTCTTTAACTGCAATTCAAGCAATATTCCTCTTACAGACTTGAAGCCCCACTTCAAAGTCAGTTAGCAACCTACGAGTTTGTACTCAGATTGCCAGTTCTAGAGCTCTCAGAGCACTTCAGGAAAGAAATAGAGACACGTCTTGCTTCTTTTAGAACCAGGCAGAAACTGACTCTTAAACAGTTTCTCCTGCAAGCTTTGCTTCGCCCATTAACACTAGACTCCATCTTTTCAATCAACCTAATCAAAGATCTGCTCTGAAACCCCAATGGAAACCTAAGGAAACACAATTGCGTTAACAAATATACCATTAGCTAAAATCAGTTGTTATCCTGCATCCTTGACATTTGAGCTGCTTGTTGTTCAGACAAATCAACACTTTGTAAGACAGAATTGTAAACTTACCCCTTACAAGAAACATGGTACAGATACACTTCTTAAAGGCACAGCATCATCACCGAATGCCTATCTTGAAGAACTGCACCACTTGCCACCACCTGGGACAGGATTCTCGTTTGTCCCTTTTTACCATGTTCACCTTTGTTGCTTTCTGTATCCCTTTTGGTATTTGATAAGATGTTTATCAAAACCTGCTTCCACAGTCACATTTACTTCCTCAGCGACCGTCTCCATCGCTGACTCACCCCACATCGATTCCAAATCAAGTTTCACCCCTCCATGTTTTGGATCCACCCAGCTATTCCCGGGATACACAGTGCTCCTTGGACCACTATTCTTGCTGCATTCTGAGATCCACGCTCTGTGCTGTGCTCTGCTGTATGCACACACTTGACTTCTCTCTCTCTCCACGAGCACTGGCTCCTCCACTCTCAGATCTGTCATTGTCATCAGTTCCATTTTATTCTTTGCCTCATTCGGTGCCTTAACAAGAAACTTTTTCCTCTTCCTTTCAGATGTTAATGTGACAGTACTGTGCCTTTAAGAAATGTATTTCAACCATGTTTTTCTGCAGGGTGTTTCAGCAGTCCCTGGGATTTTATCGGAGCAATGTTTTTTTGCAGTCAGTGTCCTTTATTGTTACTGAAGCAGTATAATTTACATCATGTTTGTTTTAATCTGAACTAATGCATTGTTCTGTTGTTTTAGCGTTCCCCTGAGATGGCAGAGTAGAGCTTGATTTGGGGTGATTGACAAGTCAAGTCAAATGACTGGGCACAGCAATGTTTTCAGTGCAAAGTCCAGTTTTAGTTTTGTTTTTCAGCAGCTGTTTGGAGCTGAGAGAGACAGCAGTGTTTTTACCCCCTTCCTGGAATTGGAGTTTCTTCTGTGTTTTGGGAAGCACCTGGAAGCCGAGAGAGAGAGAGCTGTGTCTCTGTTTTCCCCTTTTCTGAGGTCTGGAGATTAGAAGCTGCCAGAGACCGGGTTTACCCTTGAGGTTTGGCTGTTTTGAGGATATATCCTACTCTGAAAACTGTGATTGGATTTACTACACAAGTGTAAAAAAAAACTGAAAATCCAACATCACGTGAGCATTAGTGCTGACTAATACGGAAGAAGAATGTATGTCTATCGGATATTGCTTTAAATTGGAGCAACAGAGATAGCTGTTAAGAATGATACTGTGTCATGTTTAAGTCTTATAATAGGTATAAGCTATGCTAATTCTTTGTGTTATATTCCAACTGTGTTCTTAAATAAACTTTGTTTGATAAAAGCTTCCTTGTGGGTCACTTGAATCATACCTGGAGTGAAAAACTTGATGCTCACCCTAATGCCAAAGCAAATGTGAACTTATGGTCTTGGCTAACTTCACAAAACATCTTGGAATCTCTGGCCTGTGCCTTAACAACAAGGAACACAAGCTCCTGCAACTTATACCAACACCCATCCTGGACCCTCCACACCTTCCCATCCCTCTGACCCTATTCCATCTTTCAATCCCAGCCCTTGCCACTATTCACTATACTCTCTGATCCCTCCCTCTCAGACGCTGAACATTCTGCGTTCAGTAAAGAATTCAGCTTCATTACCTCATGTCCTCATCTCATTTGAATTTTGAGCTTGTCGTGATGCTGAACTCCTCTCCTCGCGCCTTCACCTCTTATATCTGTCTGAGCCCCAGTTATATCTGTCTTTTTGGGGGTTATATTGGAATACTCTTTGTTCCAGTCCTACCCTTTCTCCGTTACATCACTGACGGTATTGCTGCCATTTCACATTCTCTTCTGGATCTGGAAAAAGTTATCAATTTTGCTTTCAATTTCCACCCCTTTCTCCCCTTCACATGGTGCACCTCTAAACTTCCCTTCCTTGACCATTCTGTCTCCATTTTGAGTGATGGACTGACCACATATTTATTATAAGCCCCCTGACTGAAACAGCTACCTCAACTACAGCTCCTTACACCCTGCTTCCAGTAAGGACTCCTTCCCATTCTCCCAGTTTCTCTGCTGCAGTTGCATCTCTTCTGATGATGCTACCCCACCACCCTCTGCATTCAAAGGATCATCCTCCGGCATATCTGCAACTCCAGCATGATGCCACCATGAAGCACACCTTCCCCTCACCCCCTGTCAGCATTCTGTAGGGACTGTACCTTCCGTGACACCCTCCTCCACTCCTCCATCACACTCAACTCCCCACCCCCTCCCCTTTGCACCCTCCCTCGTAACAGCAGAAGGTACAACACCTGCCCCCTTTTATGTCCTCCCTCTTCACCATTCCAGACCCAGGTTAAGCAGCATTTCACCTCCTTCAATTTGATCCACTGTATTTGCTGCAGCCAATGCAGTCTCCTCTACACCGGGGAGATGGAACACAGACATTGCTTTGCAGAACATCTCCATCCAGCCCACAAACATGGCCCCAGCTTTCCCCTTTCTTGCCATTTTAACTGAGCACCTTGTCTCTCCCAGCTCCCACTATTCACTCTGCTGCCTCTCCCAGCTCCCACTATTCACTCTCCCACCCTGTCTTGTATCTCATCACATTTCCCCTCTTTATTTCTCAAGAAGGGTCATGGAGTCTTGAAATGTTAATTCTCTCCCTCCAATACTGCCAGCCCTGCTGAGTTTTTCCTGCATTCTGTTTTTGCTGTGCTGAGGCTCTCTGTACTGTCAGATGGGTCTGAAAGACTCCGTGCTACCATTGAAAGGTGAGCAGGATTGTCCACTCTGTCCTAGTCAGTGCTGATCGCTCCATCAGCACGGTTAAAAGTGATTGTGGAGGAATGTATTACATTGCTATTTATGGGACTGCGCACAAGCTGCCTGCCCCATTTCCTACATCACCAGTCACTCCACTCTGATCTTTATTCTGCTAATGACCAGTAATCTAATTCCAACCTTGTTCCCATATCTTGTTGTTCTTCTTTCCTGTCTCACTCAGTATATAAGAGATTCTTCCACAGCTTCACATCTCCCTGCCTCCTCCTCCAGTCCCACATCTCTCCAAGGTATCTGTGTTCCTCTAGTTCTGGCCTGTGTATTCCAGTCTTAGTTGCCCCAGCCTAGGCAATACCTTCAGCTACTTAGGCTACAAGCTCTGGGATTCCCCAGCTCTCTATCTTATTTTTTAAAACGCTTCATAAAGTCACTTCCGTGACCAGGATGTTTGTCAACTGTTCCTACATTGATTTCGTAAAAGCAAAATACCATGGATGCTGGAGATCTGAAATAAAAACAGGAAATGCTGGAAAAGCTCAGCAGGTCTGACAGCATCTGTGGAGAGAGAAGCAGTGTCAATGTTTTGAGTCCAATATGATTCTTCAGAACTGAAAAAGGAACGAGTTGCATTTGAAATGTTCATGATAAACATGCGAAACACGTTAAAACTCCAGCTTGGATGACATGCACCCAAGTTAACTAGGGAGAGATGAAAAAAAGGTCAGTGTGTGCATGTGGGGACATGTAGGCCAGACCAGGTAAGAATGGCAGATTTACCTCCCTGGTGAGTTGTCATTGTTATCAGCAGGCTTTTAATTCCAGATTTTTATTGATTTGAAATTTTGCCATGTGTCATGATGGAATTTGAACACAGGTCCCAGTGCATTGCCCTGGGTTTCTAGATTACTAATCCAATGACAATATCCCTACTGAGGATAGTGCAACTTCAAAGGATAATGGCACAAATCTCACCACAAAACTGGACAGTGCAGGAGCAGATAAATGTGAGATGGTGCACTGAAGACAGGAAAAGCAGAAACAACATTTATAATCTTGGAAAATGTTTTAGAATCAATGCGATAAAAGATCAAAGAGATCTATAGATAAAAAAAAGGATGGCACAATGGTCAGCGCTGCAACTTCACAGTGCCAGGACCCTGGGTTCGATTCCCAGCTTGGGTCACTGTCTGTGTGGAGTTTGCACATTCTCCCAGTGTCTGCCTGGGTTTCCCCTAGGTGTTCTGGTTGCTTCCCACAGTCTGAAAGATGTTTTAGTTAGGTTTTGGTTTGATTTATTATTGTCACATGTATAAACATACACTGAGAAGTATTATTTTTTGCGCACTGTACAAACAAAGCATACCGTTCATAGAGAAGGAAAGGAGAGAGTGCAGAATGTAGTGTTGCAGTCATAGCTAGGGTGTAGAGAAAGATCAACTTAATTCAAGGTAGGTCCATTCAAAAATCTGACAGCAACAGGGAAGAAGCTGTTCTTGAGTCGGCTGGTACGTGATCTCAGACTTTTGTAACTTTTTCTTGACGAAGAAGGTGGAAGAGTGAATGTCCGGGGTGCGTGGGGTCCTTAATTATGCTGGCTGCTTTGCCAAAGCAGCGGGAACTGTAGACAGAGTCAGTGGTTGGGAGACTGGTTTGTGTGATGGATTGGGCTACGTTCACAACCTTTTGTGGTTCCTTGCGGTCTTGGGCAGAGCAGGAGCCCATACCAAGCTGTAATACAACCAGAAAGAATGCCTTCTATGGTGCATCTGTTGAGAGTCGTAGTTGACATGCCAAATTTCCTTTGTCTTCTGAGAAAGTAGAGGTGTGTTGGTGGGCTTTCTTAACTATAGTGTCAGCATGGGGAGACTGGGACAGGTTGTTGGTGATCTGGACAGCTAATAACTTGAAGCTCTCAACCCTTTCTACTTCGTCCTCATTAGGTTAGGTGCATTGGCCATGCTAAATTCTCCCTCTGAGTACCTGAACAGGCATCAGAGTGTGGCGACTAGCGGATTTTCACAGTAACTTAATTGCAGTGTTAATGTAAGTCTACTTATGACACTAATAAATAAACTGTAAAACTTTAAACACGGATTTGCATTTATGTAGCACTTTTCCTGATCCCGGCACAAAGTGCTTTCCAGCCAGTGAAGTAGGTGTTGAAGTGTAGTTATTGTTATAATGTAAGAACAGCAGCAGCTAATTTGTACCCAGCAAGATCCCACAAACAGCAATGTGATAATGACTAGATAATTTGTTCCTGTGATTTTGATTGGCCAGGACATGAGGGACAAGGCCTCTTCTCTACTTTTTAACAGTGCCTTTGGATCTTTTACATCCACCTCAGAGGACAGACAGCACCTCAGTTTAATATCTCCTCCGAAACATAGAATGACTTGCAGAAGGAGGCCATTTGGCCCATCATGCTCATGCCAGCTGAAAAAGAGCCATGCAGCCTCATCCCACTTTCCAGCTCTTGTGCATAATTTTCTGGGTTGTGCTACCTTGAGTGCACACCCAAGGACTGTTTGTAATCACGGGTTTTTCTCTCTGCCTCCCTTTCTGGCAGTGAGTTCCAGAACCCTCACCACCCTCTGGAAGAAAAGATTCCTTCTCAACTCCCCCCTAATTCTCCCGCTGTTTTAAAGCTTTGGTTATTGGGGATTATCAACTGTGTTTGCATGCTGTGTCCACCAGATGGCAGCATATGTCCATGACCAGAAGCCTGGTGTTGCTTTTCAGTTGAATCTTTGCTGAACTTGGTTCAAGTGAATCCGACAATATTTGATTTATGATTGTCACTTGTACTGGGGGTACAGTGAAAACTATTGCTCCTTGTGTGCTGTACAGGCAAAACATACTGTTCATAGAGTACATAGGGGAAAAGGAAAGGGTGCAGAATATAGTATTGCAGTTGCAGGTAGGATGCGGAGAAAGATCAGCTGAAAATATCAGTTTCAAGACAACCTTAACCGTTTTCATTACAGCCGATGAAATACTTTTTGAAGTGTAGACACTACTGTATTGTAGGGGTATTTGTTCTGTATTGTAAAGTGATACATCTACGTGTGATGTGCTGTGATGTCACCAGATGTCACAGAATCCTGCAGTGCAATAGGAGGCCATTCAGCCCATCAAGTCTGCACCAACAACAATCCCATCCAGGCCCAATCCCCATGTATTTACCTTGTAGTCTCCCTGACAATAAGGGGCATGGCCATTCCACCCTAATCTGCACATCTTTGGACTGTGGGATGAAACCAGAGCACCCAGAGGAAACCCACGCAGACCTGGGGAGAATGTGTAAATTCCACTCAGACAGTGACCCAAGGCCAGGAATAGAACCTGGATCCCTGGTGCTGTGAGGCAACAGTGCTAACCACCCTGTGCCACCATGAACTGATATCCAAGTCAAACTTTATCATAATGATGAACCAGCCCAATCGTCAGCACTCTTTCACACCTCCATCGCTTTACCCAGGCTCTTGTTAACAAGGAGCCAAGATTTTTATTTCTGTTCCATGTCGGATTTCAATCAGCTTGTAAATAAAGCTGTGTTGGTTTGTTTGAGTAACCACGGTGTGGCACCTTGTATCTTTTTCCCTTGTTTTCAAATCAGCCAGAAGCAATTGCCCAGACACAGTAGTATTAGCTGCCCTGTTTCCTTCAGTACGACTGGGTTAAAAGCTCCATGTTCTTCATGGACAACACACCGTGTGAACTATCCTTGGGTCATGAGATGTTATAGAAACACAAGTCTGTATGTCTGGAGCACATGATGTAGATAAATGTCCCAGTTTATTGCTGAGGGAGCACCCAGTATCCAGAGTGTATGTGCTAAGGGAACCCCAGACATTCAGAGAGTCAGCGCTGAGGGAGCGCTGTGTCATCGGAGAGTCAGACTTTTGGATTAGATGACTGCTGCTAATGATGGATTCTCCATTATCAGAACAGTACAGCACAGGAAGCAGGCCCTTCGGCCCTCCAAGCCTGCGCCGCTCATTGGTCCAACTAGACCATTCGTTTGTATCCCTCCATTCCCAGTCTGTTCCTGTGGCTATCCAGTTAAGTCTTAAACGATGCCAGCGTGTCTGCCTCCACCACCTATCTGGCAGCGCATTCCAGGCCCTTACCACCCTCTGTGTAAAAAAAAAAAGTCTCTTTGATATCTAAGTTATACCTCGCCCCTTCACCTTGAGCCTGTGACCCCTCATGATCGTCACCTCCGACCTGGGAAAAAGCTTCCCACTGTTCACCCTATCTATACCCTTAGTTTTATACATCTCTATTAGGTCTCCTCTCATTCTCTGTCTTTCCAGGGAGAACAACCCCAGTTTACCCAATCTCTCCTTTTATCACAGATCTGTTTGTTTAAAAACGTACACCTGAAAATAAATATTTGATGGATATTTGTGCCTGAGTAATAAAGGGAAACAGAGGAGTAGGTCATCCACTATGACCAGTGCTTGAAAATACAGGCTATAAAAAAGCACTGGAATACCTCTGAACTTGTCGAATGTTTGAAATGATACTTGAAACTTATACGTCTGATGTGCTAAATGTAATTTTGCCAAGATGTAAATTTTAAATTTAAACTAATGAAGAATATGAAATGTTATTTGTTTGTTCCTGTACACTGTTTAAGGTAGCAGATGATCCGATTCAGTTCAGAAGCATTAGGTGGAAAATAAGTCAAACAGATATTCACCAAATCGTTAGCAAAGTCTCGGGAGCAGCAACGAGTGAATAAAATTCATGCATAATTTAGATAGATGGCATGGATTTTTCCAGAGTCAATCATGTTTAACGAAACTGATGTATTGTTCTGAGACAAGCGTCACTATAGCTATGAAGTGAGGGAGGATGTGGTATATTGACTGTGGCTATGAATGGATTCTGGAAAACACTGTGCAAAATGGATCTTTCTCAAACTGACAGACGGTAGCTAGTGGGAAACTCCAGCAATTTGTCTTTGGGGACAGTATATAATCTTTACATAAGGATTAGATAACTTAGCGGATTAGCAAATTATGGGTGCACAGTGGTTAGCACTGCTGCCTCATAGCGCCACGGACCCAGGTTCCATTCCCGCTTGGGTCACTGTCAGTGTGGAGTCTGCACGTTCTCCCCTTGTCTGCATGAGTTTCCTCTGGGTGCTCCAGTTTCCTCCCACAGTCAGAAAGACGTGCTGGTTAAGTGTATTGGCCATGCTAAATTCTCCCTCAGTGTACCCAAACAGGGGCCAGAGTGTGGTAACTATAGGATTTACACAGTAACTTCATTGCAGTGTTAACGTAAGCCTTACTTGTGACACTGATAAATAAACTTTGAGCTACATCCTGTCTTATTGATCTCATTGAGACATATAAGATGATGAATGGGATGGATAGGATAGAGGTGGAGAGGCTCTTCCTGCTCAGAAAGGACAGTAGGACTAGAGGGCACAGCCTCAAGATAAAGGGGGGGGCGGTTTAGAACAGAGTTGAGGAGGAACTTCTTCACTCAAAGGATGGCGAATCTCTGGAATTCTCTGCCCGTTGAAGTGCTGGAGGCTGCCTCGCTAAATATGTTTAAGACGCGGGTAGATAGGTTTTTAATAGGCAAGGGGATTAAGGGTCATGGGGAGAGGGCGGGAATGTGGAACTGAGCCACTACAGATCAGCCATGATCTTATTGAATGGCGGGGCAGGCTCGAAGGGCTAGATGGCCTACTCCTGCTCCTATTTCTTATGTTCTTACCTTCTGCCTTGGTACTCGGTCTGTTTTCATTTGTGCTTCCTTGAAATGCCTTGAGATATTTTTCTACTTTTTAATGATCCATAAGGATGTTTCATTGGTATAAATCAGAACAGAAACTGAGCAGCTGTTTATTGTAGGGAATGTATTGGGAGGACAGAATGAAATAATATGGGAGAAATATCTCTTTGTACAGGGTGGAGATCAGGGTCTGCAGAAAGTCAACTCTGGAAAAGTGCTTGGATACGTTTTTTAAAAGCTCCAGGACAGTAGATTTTGGTGCTATTATTAAGGCAGAAAATATGCTGGTTCTGTGCAAAGTGATTGATTAATCCTGTAAAGGGGGGTATGGTGTGGAGAGCTGGGCTGTTCACTATTGGCATACAAAATTACATAGAATTTACTGCACAGAATAACAAGCCATTCAGCCCATCTACTCCAGGCTGGTCTTTATACTTCACAAGAAGCTCCTCCCACCCAATTTTGTCTCCCTTATCAACATTACGACTGTTCCTTTCTCCCCCATGCATTTATCTAGCTTGCTCTTAGTATCGATATGACTCCCTGTGGGAGCGAGCTCCACATTCTCACCACTCTCCGGATAAAGAGGTTCCTCCTGAGTTCCCGCTGGGATAGCAGAAAGCATTGACCAAGGCCCTGAATAGTTTCATTTGAGGATGAACGTTGAATTGAAGATATTGGGAGCATCTTTCAGAAATGATTTGGATTGGATAAGGGAGATGATGACAGATTATCCCACTGGGCCATTAATCAAAGACAAGGTTAAAATCTCAAGAATAAACAGTGGGTATGTAACGGGGTAGATTAGAGAGACCATACTGTTCAGAATCTCCAAAAGGCTGATTGATAACAATTATTACGGTGCCAGTGGAGACCATTTGACCCATCATGTCTGCCCTGGCTCTCCAAATGAGCATCATGACTTAGTGCCATTCTCCCGCCTTTTCCCCGGACCCCTGCACATTGTTTCTATTCAATCATCCAGCACCCTCTCGAAAGCCCCGATTGAACCTCCACCACTCTCCCAGGCAGAGCATTCCAGATACACACCAATCGCTGGGTGAAAAAGCCTTTTCCACATCACATTTTCTTCTTTTGTAAATCACTAAGTCTGTGCCCTCTCATTTTTTATCCTTGTACGAGGGTGAACAGTTTCTCCCAGTTACTCTGTCCAGCCCCCTTCATGATTTTGAACATCTCTATCCAATCTCCTGCTTACCTTCTCTCTGAGGAGAACAGTCCCAATCTCTCCAATCTATCCTCATAACTGAAGTTTCTCATCCCTGGACCCATTCTTGTAAACCTCTTGTACTCTCTTGTCTTCACATCTTTCTTATAATGTGGTGCCCAGAACTGTGCATAATATTCCAACTGCCCTAAAGTGTGAGACAGAGCGCGTGGGCACTGCCAGAGAGAGAGTGTGTGTGGGCACGGGGTGAGCAGAGGGAGAGAGTGGGCAGTAGATTCCAGGGGTGGGGCATGAGTTGCTGTGGGGAGAGACAGGGCAGGGAGAGGCAGTAAGTGGGTGTGAGAAGGGACAAGAACAGCAATGTCATGGGGACACAGTCACTTGGTTTCTCTCCCGAGTCTCTCACTTGTGTCTTGGACAAAGCGACCCATTCCTTCTCTGTGGCTGGGTCAGAATTAGGCTCTCCTGCTCAGAGGCAGCTCAGCACCATTGTTGGGAATTGGCCATCAATTTGGCCTTGTCCTTGAGAAGCAAATACTAAAACTAGCTGTGGATAGAGGTTGGAGTAGGTACGTGGCATCAACAAGAAGCATTGGCTCCTTGCTGTAACATTTCTGTGTCCCTGTGCAATGTGAGATTGCAGTGCTGTTGATTCTCTGTATTCTCTGAGCTACATTCCATCAGGTGAGGGCACAAACGTAGGTTTCCAAGCTGTCACTGAGTAATTTGGATCTCATTGGGTAAAGGTTCTATGGTAACCAGCACAACAAGCACAGGAGAGTTCTCTCTGTGTGCCCAGATTGAGATTTGTCCTTTAACTAGTGCCTCAGAACAGACTGGTTGTTGTATGTGTGGCATTGCAGGCACATGTGGCTTGCCAAACTCACCGTGACTGTTTTAGTAAATGATTCCTCTCTCAGGGATAGTGTGTGAGAGAGTGGGCGATTGGCCTGCAGATGGGAGAGGGTGAGCTACATGCTGTGTGCAGTCCTGATCGCCACACTATAGGAAGGATGTGATTGCCCTGGAGACGATGCAGAGGAGATTCAACGGGATGTTGCCTGGGCTGGAGCATTTCGGCTACAAAGACAGGCTGGGGTTGTTTTTCTTGGAGCAAGTGCGAGTAGGTGGTACGGGTGAGAGTGGGCAGCCGGGTGGGGGTGGACAGTCAGAATGGGAGTGGACGATCAGGACGCAATAGGAGTGGGCGATTTTGGTGCCGTTGTAAGAATTAAAGGCTGAGAAGATCGACTGTGTGAGTGCTCCTTTGTTCCACTCAGTGACAGTTCAGGAGGAACCTTTCAGTGAAAACACTGTTTTATTATTGTTGGCATCTATTGCCCGTCTGAATTGTCCTGAGGAAGTGACTGAGCCCCATTGAACCACTGCATTCCACGTTATTTTTGGTGGGTTTGAATGATTGCGGGTAGCTGTGAATCAGCATGTTAGGTGGGGGGTGGGGGGGTGCGGTGGTCTTGAGTCTCAGATACACCCAATCTGGTCAGGAGAACAGCTTCCCTCTTTTAAAGGACACTGAGCCAGGTGGGGTTTTTTGCCACTCCAACAGTTTCATGGTAACTTTGACTGAGAACAGCTATCCATTTTCAGACGATGATCACTACTCAGACTGCCTGTGCTGGGATTTGAGACTGTGTCTTGCGGATGGCCAGTCTCATTAGCTTGCCACAATGCTGCTGTTTCCTAACACCTTGGATCCGTGCACTCTCCCTGGCATTGGTGAAATTTGTCTCTTCTGAGCTGTAGCATTTCGAAAGTCCAACAGGAGACCTAATTTACTGGACCTAATTTCGGGAATGAAACAGGCTAGATGGCAGAAGTGTCAGTGGAAGAGCATTTCAGGTGGAGGAGAAAAGCCTCAGATGAAGGATGATATAGACGGGCAGAACAGCAGCAAATGGAATTTAACCCTGAAAAGTGTGGGATGGTGTATTTTGGGAGAACTAGCAAGACAAGGGAATACACATTGAACAGCAGAACCTTGATGTACGTGTCCACAGATCTCTGAAGGCAGCAGGACAGATCGATAAGGCTTATGGAATACTTTATGAACTGAGATATAGAATATTAGAGCAGGGAGGTTATGATGGAGCTGTATAAAATGCTGGTTAGGCCACAGCTAGAGTAGTGTGTGCAGTTCTGGTCACCACACTATAGGAAGCATGTGATTGCACTGGAGACGGTGCAGAGGAAATTCACCGGGATGCTGCCTGGGCTGGAATGTTTCAGCTACAAAGAGAGGCTGGATAGGCTGGGGCTGTTTTCCTTGGAGCAGGGAAAGCTGAGGACGGACCTGATCGAGGTGTACAAAATTATGATGGACATAGGGTAGGTAGGAAGAAATATCCCCTCTCATAGAGGGGTCAGTAACCAGGGGGCATGGATTTTTCACCCAGATTGCGGTGGGAATCTGGAACTTGCTGCCTGAAAGGATGGTAAAGACAAGAACCCTCACAACATTTAAGAAGCATTTAGATGAGCACTTGAAATGTTATAGCACACAAGGCTCCGGACCAAATGCTGGGATTTGAACAGTTAGGTGTTTGATGGCTGGAACACACCTGATGGGCCGAAGGGCCTCGTTCTGTGCAGTGAAACTACTGTGTGCCCTTCCACTTCATCCATACTTCATTCTACACCATGCACAAAGCTGCTGACTTTACCCCGAACTGCATTACATTCTGTTTGCTGTTGGCCTTCCCGTTTATGTAGCTCACCGCGGCCGCTTTGTATCGGGTTCCTGGTGCATTCAAGAGGCTATTCGACGATGACTTGAATAGGAGCAACGTACAGGAGTCTGGGGAAATGGCAGTAAATTATAATGCTCGTTTGGAAGGCCAGTGCAGACACGATGGGCCAAACGGTCTCCTCTGCACGGTAACAATTCAGTGATGTGTCAAAGTCCACTGCCTGTCTTTATTTGAGTGAAGCAGCTTGTAGCTGATGGGTGTTTGCCTGTTCCTGCAGTAGGTTTGGCACTCAGATCCGTCCCTGCTCTGCTGTTTAAGAAGCTCTTGTGCGCAGGGTGAGGGGTTTTTATTTGGAATGATTGATTCGGAGTTTGTGCAGGGTTGAAATAAATTGGTTCTGCCCAAAAAAAAGGAAATGTTCATCAGAATGGATCTGTAAAGAATGAAAAGGGATTCTGGCTAATGTGGTCTGCTTCACCTTTCATAAACCTGCAAATTGGGATTGACGTACAGCATCCAGCATTGGGTCAGTTCTGGTGTGGAAAGGATGCTCGGTAATAACTCTGAGCGTGATGAGTTAGCGAGTGTGGTGAATGCTCACTGAGGATCATCTTTGTGTGTGTGTGTGTGTCTCTAATAAAGCATCGTGCTGACATTCATATGACACGTTCTTTTGCATCTTGGGAAGGTTCCAAAACATTTCATGTAGAATTAATTACTCCAATGTGCAGGAACTGCTGTGTAGTCACAGAGTTCTCAAAGCAATCAGATGTTCATGTTTGCTAGATTGTAGATTCAGGGATGTTTGTTTAATGCAGCAAAGGAGGCCATTCATCCCATCGTGTCCATGATGGTCAATAAGGCTCAGACTACAGCAATCCCATTTTCCAGTGTTTGACACATAGCCTTGGAAGTTACAGCAGCGCACATGAATATCTAAATATTTCTTAAATGTTACAAATCTTTCCCACTCTGCCACCCTTTCAGGCAGTGAGTTCCACAATCCCACCACTCTCTGGGTGTAAAAGCTTCTCCTCAATTCCCCTCTTAGCCTTTTACCTCTTACTTTAAATCTCTGCCCCCTGGTTATTGACCCCTCAACTAATGGAAAGAGTGCCACCTTATCCACCCTATCCATGCCCCTCATGCTATCCACTCTCTCTATACCACTCATAATTGTGTACAGTTCTACAGGTTCTGTCTCAGCCTTTATTGGTCCAAGGAAAACCATTCACCCTATCCAATCTTCCCTCATAGCTCAGTCCCTCCAGCTCAGACATCCTGGTGAATCTCCTCTGCACCCTCTCCAGTGCAATCACACCCTTCCTGTAATGCGGCGACCAGAACTGCACACTCCATTACAAAGTCACTCATCAGTAACTGATTCTCTTGGGACATCCTCAGATTACGGATGAGCGTTCTGTGGAGCTGGAGGAAGGGCGAATAGAGAGGTTGGGCACAGACTGTGAGGGAGAGCCTGCTTGAGGCTTTTGGAAGCAGGGAAGTGAGTAACACTTGGGTGTCTGACAACATGTGGAGATGCCAGCGTTGGACTGGGGTAAATACAGTAAGAAGTCTCACAATGCCGGGTTAAAGTCCAACAAGTTTATTTGGTAGCAAAAGTGCTTCCCCTTTGTCAGATAAGTGGGAGTTCTGTTCACAAACAGGGTACATAAAGACACAAACTCAATTTACAAAGTAATGGTTGGAATGTGAGTCTACAGGTAATCAAGTCTTAAAGGTACAGACAGTATGAATGAAAAGAGCGTTAAGCACAGGTTAACGAGATGTGTATTGTCTCCAGCCAGGACAGTTAGTGAGATTTTGCAAGCCCAGACAAGCCATGGGGGTTACAGATAGTGTGTCATGAACCCAAGATCCCGGTTGAGGCCATCCTCGTGTACGGAACTTGGCTATCAGTCTCTGCTCAGCGACTCTGTGTTGTCGTGTATCGTGAAGGCCGCCTTTGAGAATGCTTATCTGAAGATCAGAGGCGGAAAGCCTGTGACCGCTGATGTATTCCCCAACAGGTAGAGAAACAGTCTTGCCTGGTGATTGTTAAGTGGCGTTCATTCATCCGTTGTCGTAGCGTCTTCATTGTCTCCCCAATGTACCATACTTCGGGACATCCTTTCCTGCAGTGTATCAAGTAGACAACGTTGGCTGAGTTGCAAGAGTATGTACCCTGTACTTGGTGGATGGTGTTCTCGCGTGAAATATTGATATCTGTGTCGATGATCCGGCATGTCTTGCAGAGGTTGCTGTGGCAGGGTTGTGTGGTGTTGTGGTCACTGTTCTCCTGAAGGCTGGGTAGTTTGCTGTGGTCAATGGGCTGTTTGAGGTTGTGCGGCTATTTGAAGGCAAGAAGTGGGGGTGTGGAGATGGCCATGACGAGATGTTCGTCGTCTTCAATGACACGTTGAAGGCTCCAGAGATGATGTCACAGTTTCTCCGCTCTGGGAAAGTACTGGACGACGAAGGGTACTCTGTCCGCAGTGTCCCATGTATGTCTTCTGAGGAGGTCGATGCAGTTTTTCGCTATGGTGCATTGAACTATCGATCGATGAGTCAAGTGCCATATACTGTTCTTAGAGGGCATCTTTCAGTATCTGGAGGTGTCTGTTGCGATCCTCCTCATCTGAGTAGATTCTGTGTATACGGAGGGCTTGTCCATAGTTTTTGATAAGAGAGGGGATTAAGGGTTATGGGGAGAGGGCGGGAAAGTGGAACTGAGCAGCGACAGATCAGCCATGATCTTATTGAATGGCAGGGCAGGCTCGAAGGGCTGGATGGCCTACTCCTGCTCCTATTAAGAACATAAGAACATAAGAAATAGGAGCAGGAGCAGGCCATCTAGCCCCTCGAGCCTGCCCCGCCATTCAATAAGATCATGGCTGATCTGTTGTGGCTCAGTTCCACTTTCCCGCCCTCTCCCCATAACCCTTAATCCCCTCTCTTATCAAGAACCCATCAACCCGCTTCTTAAAAATATTTAGCGAGGCAGCCTCCACCACTTCAACGGGCAGAGAATTCCAGAGATTCACCACCCTTTGAGTGAAGAAGTTCCTCCTCAACTCCGTTCTAAACCGCCTCCCCTTTATCTTGAGGCTGTGCCCCCTAGTCCTACTGTCTTTTTTGAGCGGGAAGAGTCTCTCCACCTCTATCCTATCCATCCCATTCATCATCTTATACGTCTCAATGAGATCTCCCCTCATTCTTCTAAACTCTAACGAGTACAAGCCTAGTTTATTCAGCCTCTCCTCATAGCTCAATCCCTTCAACTCCGGTATCAGCCTAGTAAACCTCCTCTGCACTTCCTCCAGGGCCAAAATATCCTTGCGCAGGTGCGGTGCCCAAAACTGCACACAGTACTCCAGCTGCGGCCTCACCAATGCCCTATACAGCTGTATTTCTTATGTTCTTATAGGGGATGGCTTCTTTAATGTGTTTAGGGTGGAAGCTGGAGAAGTAGGGCATTGTGAGGTTATCCATGGGCTTGTGGTACAGTGAAGAGGTGATCGTCCTTGATGGAAATGTACGTGTCCAAGAATGCATCCGATTCCAGAGAGTAGTCCATGGTGAGTCTGATGGTGGGATGGAACTTGTTGATGTCATCATATAGTTGTTTCAGTGATTGTTCACCATTAGTCCAAAGGAAGAAAATGTCATCGACGCTATAGACTAGATACATTAGTTGAAGGCCCTATGTGGTGAAGAGGTCTTGTTCGAATCTGTGCATGAAGATATTGGCATATTGAAGTGCGAATTTGGTCCCCATGGCTGTTCCATGTGTCTGGATGAAGAACTGGTTGTTGAAGATGAAGATATTGTGGTCCTGGATGAAGTGGATAAGTTGTAAAATTGCATCTGGAAATTGGCAGTTGTTGAGTACTGAGGTAGTGGCAGCAATGCCATCGTCATGGGGGATGCTGGTGTAGAGCGCTGAGACATCCATTGTGAGGAGGAGTGCTCCTGGTTCAACTGCTCCATCTGTGCTGAGTTTCTGTAGGAAATCTGTAGTGTTGCGACAAAAGCTGGGGGTTCTTTGTACAATGGGTTTCAGGATGCCCTCAACGTGGCCAGAGAGGTTCTCGCACAGGGTACCATTGCCAATACCATGGGACGGTCGGGTGTGTTTGCCTTGTGTAGCTTCGGGAGGCTACATGGGATGAGAGCACAGAGGGTGACACGATAAACTTCCTCCAAGGTGGCCTTCATTACACACAACAACGAAGAGTCGCTGAGCAGAGACTGATAGCCAAGTTCCGCACGCATGAGAACGACCTCAACCGGGATCTTGGGTTCATGTCACACTATCTGTAACCTCCATGACCTGCCTGGGCTTGCAAAATCTCAGTAAAACTGTTCTGTCTGGAGACAATACACATCTCTTTAACCTGTGTTTAATGCTCCCTCCACTCACATTGTCTGTACCTGTAAAGACTTGATTACCTGTAAAGACTCACATTCCAACCATTATTTTGTAAATTGAGTTAATGTCTTTATATACCTTGTTTGTGAACAAACTCCCACTCACCTGACAAAGGGGCAGCGCTCCAAAAGCTCATGGCTTTTGCTACCAAATAGACAGGTTGGACTTAAACCTGGTGTTGTGAGACTTCTTACTGTGTCTGAGAATACACAGTGTGTGTTACTGGAATGTGGCGGCACAGTGGCACGGCAGTGAGCACTGCTGCCTCACAGTGCCAGAAACTTGGTTTGATTCCCAGCTTGGGTCACTGTTTGTGTGGAGTCTGCACATTCTGCCCGTGTCTGCATGGGTTTCCTCCAGGTGCTCTGGTTAGGTGTATTTGCCGTGCTAAATTGTCCCTCAGTGTACACGAACAGGCACCAGAGTGTGGCAACTAGGGGATTTTCACAGTAACTTCATTGCAATGTTAATGTAAGCCTATTTGTGATTAATAAATAAACTTTAACTTTTGAGGGTTTGAGGTGATGGGACGGTCAGTGATGTTTATTGTGAGCGGTACACAGCAGCGAGCCAGTCTGAGGAAGGGGTGCAGGGGAAAGACTCAGTCTGATGAAGGGGCCATGCCACACTGAGGGGATGGTGTGCAGTACACAGCAGTGATTGTGTAATGAGGACTGATTCTGCTGCACATGGTCATGAGTTTGCTATTGCTGTTTGTAAATGCTGAGATTAGAGTATTGCAAGCTTGGCACCTGCCTCAGTGGCAGTACATAGTGATAACTTACCTCACCATGAGGTAATGTTACTGGATTTATAATGATTCACAAACACCAATTAGGGTGTTGATTTCCTCAGTGTTAATGAATTGAGCATGTAAACACTGATGTCATTTTATTTAATACTCTGGCAAGAAGAAACAAAACACAAATCTTATTATGCAAGACCAACAGTGTTCTCCTAAAGTTGTTTTTCCAGTGATCTTGGGCAAGTGGACTAAGCTGGTAGTGGTCCTGCATTTATTTACGAGATGACCTCATGGGCAGTCCTTTGTTATTCAGTACAGACAGCACTGTGCAGTCCACTGACACTGTCATACATATCCGAGTCAGCAGGCCAAGTCTTTGAGTTCTGCTCCAGGGACTTGATCACAAAATCCAGGCTGATATTCCCAGTGCAGTGCTGGGAATTTCCACGTCATTGGAGTAGACTTGTGCTGAAAGAGTTGGGAACTATTGAGCAACGTCCAGTTGCAGGTTTTGAAGTTGCTCAATTTGGTATTGATGGGATGGGGGTCGCGCACTCACACAGTGCCCCGATTTCTCCGGGCTGCTTATCAAGTGCACTGATCCCAGAGTATAGCTTTCAGGAAGCTCTTCATGCTGCAGTCACTGCATTCACAGTTACAGCTTGAATATGGAGTCTGCAGTAAACTGAAAAGCAGTAGCACAAAGGGTGGTGGAGATATGTTACGGGGAGGAGGATGGGTAATTAGCAAAGCATACTCTGGAAACTGGCCTGGGTTTCCCAGGAACTGACAATGCTGTCCATAATGCATGTTCAGTTTATTCATAAGAACATAAGAACATAAGAAATAGGAGCAGGAGTAGGCCATCTAGCCCTTCGAGCCTGCCCCGCCATTCAATAAGATCATGGCTGATCTGTCGTGGCTCAGTTCCACTTTCCCGCCCTCTCCCCATAACCCTTAATCCCTTCTCTTATCAAAAACCCATCAACCCGCTTCTTAAAAATATTTAGCGAGGCAGCCTCCACCACTTCAACGGGCAGAGAATTCCAGAGATTCACCACCCTTTGAGTGAAGAAGTTCCTCCTCAACTCCGTTCTAAACCGCCCCCCCCTTTATCTTGAGGCTGTGCCCCCTAGTCCTACTGTCTTTTTTGAGCGGGAAGAGTCTCTCCACCTCTATTCTATCCATCCCATTCATCATCTTATACGTCTCAATGAGATCTCCCCTCATTCTTCTAAACTCTAACGAGTACAAGCCTAGTTTATTCAGCCTCTCCTCATAGCTCAATCCCCTCAACTCCGGTATCAGCCTAGTAAACCTCCTCTGCACTCCCTCCAGGGCCAAAATATCCTTGCGCAGGTGCGGCGTCCAAAACTGCACACAGTACTCCAGCTGCGGCCTCACCAATGCCCTATACAGCTGCAGCAAGACCTCCCTACTTTTATATTCAATCCCCCTCGCTATGAAGGCCAGCATCCCATTCGCCTTCCTGACCACCTGCTGCACCTGCAAGCTGGGTTTTTGCGATTCATGCACAAGGACCCCGAGGTCCCTCTGCACCGTCGCCTGCTGCAGTTTTTCGCCACGTAAGTAATAGTCCTTCCTACCATTCTTCCTACCAAAGTGGACCACCTCACACTTGCCAACATTAAATTCCATTTGCCATTTCCTGGCCCATTCGCCCAGCCTATCTAGATCCTTCTGCAGACTCTCCACACCCTCCGCACAATTTGCCGTTCCCCCAATCTTGGTGTCATCAGCAAATTTCGACACCCTGCACTCGGTTCCCTCCTCCAGATCATCTATATAAATGGTAAATAGCTGAGGCCCCAGCACCGACCCCTGGGGCACCCCACTAGTCACCATCCGCCAATCCGAATAGCACCCATTGACCCCCACTCTCTGCCTCCTATTTGACAACCAATCCTCTATCCACGCTAACACCCTACCCCCAACTCCATGTCCCCTGACCTTCTGCAATAACCTCTTGTGAGGTACCTTGTCAAACATTCATTCATGGGACATGGGCATTGCTGGCTGGCCAGCATTTATTGCCCATCCCTGGTTGTCCTTGGAGGGCAGTTGAGTCAGTCGCATTGCTGTGTGGGCCAGACCAAGTAAGGACGGCAGATTTCCTTCCCTCAAGAACTTTAGTGAACCAGATGGCTTTTCCCGATGATCAACAATGGTTCCATGGTCATCAGTAGATTCTTAATTCACGTTTTTTTTGTTGAATTCAGATTCCACCATCTGCCATGGCTGGATTCAAACCCGGGTCCCCAGACAATTAGCTGAGTTTCTGGATTAATAATCCAGCGATAATACCACCAGGCCATCACCTGCTCTAAAGTTAACCAATGTCACATGAAATAAACGGCAATGAGGTAATGTCTAGGCCAGCTGACTGCTGTTGGTTTGAGGTAAATAATAAGCAGTAGAGCAGGTAGAACTCTCCGATTCCTCTTCAGAATAGTACCGTGGGGTCATTTATATCTAATAGGGAGAGAAGATGGGGTCTTGGTTTAACATCCCAACTGCACTGGGAATGGAACTTCAACCCACAACCTTCTGACTGTGAGGCAGGAATTCTACCCAGTAGGTCATAAGGAATGTAGGGTAATAGGAGCTGGATTAGACTTTCAAACACAATTCGATCATATTGTGGTCACTCATCCCGAAAAGTTCTTTTACACCTATGTTATTAATTAGTCCTTTCTCATTGTATAACATTAGGTCTAGAATTTCCCTCCTTGTCTGTCTTTCCTAAATGTCAGATATACAGTTCCCAGTCTTGGTCACCATGCAGCCATGTTTCTGTAATGGTAATCATATCAAATCCATTTACCTCTGTTTGTGCCTTTAGATTACCTGTCTTGTTATGCATGCTGCAGCATTCATGTAGAATGCCCTTAACTTTGCCTTTTTGACAGCATTCTGATTTGCATCTGATGCAGATTCTGTACTTTGTTTTTCCTTCCTTCTAGTCCTGCTGCTCCTTTTTGTTACTAAGTCTTTCAACAGCAGCAGGAGTTGGCCACTCAGCCCCTTGAGCCTGTTCCTCCAATCAGTAAGGTCATGGCTGATCTGACTATGGCCTTAACTTACGACCAAGCCTTCACTGCTGCCTGGAAAGAATATAGAAACAGAAAATTTTCCTCATTTCTGAGTTAAATGGGGGACCCCTTATTTTGAAATGTGCCCCCTAGTTCTAGACACTCCAGTGAGAGGGACCATTCTCTCAGCATCTACCCTGGCAAGCCCCCTCAGGATCTTACAACCTCTCATTCTTCTAAACCACCAATGAATATAAGCCCAACCTACTCAATTTTTTCTCAGGTTACCTGGATCCACTACAGTTCATCTACCTCCGTAACAGGGCACAGCAGATGCCATCTCCCTGGCCCTGCACTTAATCCTGGGGCACTTAGATAATAAAGACACCTATGCCGGACTCCCATTTGTTGACTAGAGTTCAGACTTCAACACTATTATTCCGACAAAACCCATCTCCAAACTCCATGGCCTGGGGCTTGGCTTCTCCCTCTGTGACTGGATCCTGAACTTCCTAACCCATAGACCACAATCAGTAAGGATAGGCAACAACACCTCCTCCACAATCATCCTCAACACCGATGCCCCACAAGGCTGTGTCCTCAGCCCTTATAGACCTGTGACTGTGTGGCCAAATTCCCCTCCAACTTGATTTTCAAGTTTGCTGATGACACCACCATAGTGGGTCGGATCTCACACAATGATGAGGCGGAATACAGGATTGAGGTAGAGAATCTGGTGAACTGGTGCGGCAACAATAATCTTTCCCTCAATGTCAACAAAACAAAGGAGATAGTCATCGATTCAGGAAGTGTAGTGGGGAACATCAATGGGGACAATATAGAAATGCTCGAGGGCTTCAAGTTTTTAGGTGTCCAGATCACCAACAACCTGCCCTAGCTCCCCCCATGCTGACAGTATAGTTAAAAAAGCCTACTAATGCCTTTACTTTCTCAAAAGACTGAGGAAATTTGGCATATCAGTTACGACTCTCAGCAACTTTTACAGATGTGCAATAGAAAGCATTCTTCCTAGATGTATCACAGCTTGGTATGGCTCCTGCTCTGTCCAAGATCGCAGGAAATTACAAAGGGTCGTGAATGAAGCCCAATCCATTACACAAACCAGCCTCCCATCCACACTTGCTGCTACCTCGGAAAAGCAGTCAACATAATTAAGGACTCCTTGCACCCCAGACATTCTCTTTTCCACCTTCTTGCTTTGAGAAAAAGATACAAAAGTCTGAGGTCACATACCAGCTGACTTAAGAACAGTTTCTTCCCTGCTGCCATCAGACTTTTGAATGGACTTCCCCTGCACTAAGTTAATCTTGTTGGGGCAGCATGGGAGCACATAAGAACATAAGAAATAGGAGCAGGAGTAGGCCATCTAGCCCCTCGAGCCTGCCCCGCCATTCAATAAGATCATGGCTGATCTGTCGTGGCTCAGTTCCACCTTTCCGCCCTCTCCCCATAACCCTTAATCCCCTTGCCTATTAAAAACCTATCAACCCGCGTCTTAAATATATTTAGCGAGGCAGCCTCCACCACTTCAACGGGCAGAGAATTCCAGAGATTCACCACCCTTTGAGTGAAGAAGCTCCTCCTCAACTCCATTCTTAACCGCCCCCCCCCCTTTATCTTTTTTTTAAAAATAAGACTGGTCGGCGCAACATTGTGGGCCGAAGGGCCTGTTCCGCGCTGTAATGTTCTATGTTCTATGTTCTAGTCCTACAGTCCTTTCTGAGCGGGAAGAGCCTCTCCACCTCTATCCTATCCATCCCATTCATCATCTTATATGTCTCAATGAGATCTCCCCTCATTCTTCTAAAGCACAGCGGTTAGACTGCTGCCTCACAGTGCCAGGAACCCAGGCTTGATTCGTGGCTTGGGTCACTATCTGCACGTTCTCCCTGTGTCTGCATGGGTTTTCTCTGGGTGTCCAGGTTTCCTCCCACGATCTGAAAGACGTGCTGGTTCGGTGCATTGACCCGAACAGGGGCTGGAGTGTGGCAACTTGGGGAATTTCACAGTAACTTCATTGCAGTATTAATGTAAGCCTTCACTTGTGACTAATAAATAAACTTTATTTTTTACTTTACTTTCTCTACTCCCTAGCTATGACTGTAACACTACATTCTGCACTCTCTCCTTTCCTTCTCTATGAATGGTATGCTTTGTCAGTACACTCACAAGAGAAACAATACTTTTCACTGTATACTAATACATGTGACAATAAATCAAATCGAAATCAATGTGGTAAACCTTCTCTGAACTGCTTCCAATTAAAGTATATCCTTCCTTCAGTAAGGAGATGAGAACTATACACAGTACTCCTGGTGCAATCATACCAGTGTTCTGTGCCAGACTTCCCCACTTTAATATTCTATTCCCCTTGCAATAAAAACCATTTGGCTTCCTAATTACTTTTCCTGCATGTTAATTTTCTTTTGATTGATGTGCAAGGTCACCCAGATCCCTCTGTACTGCAACGTTCTGCAGTCTCCATAAAGTAATATTCTGTTTGTCTATTCATCCTGCCAAAGTGGACAAATGCGCTTGATGCCATATTATTCCCTGCCTTGCTCACTCACTTAACAAATCTGATTCCTTTACTGGCTCCTTATATCCTCAAAACTTGCTTTCCTTTCTTGGTTTTGTCTCATCACCAGATTTGGCTACAATACAATTCTGCCTTTTCCTCCGAATCAGTAATATAGACCACAGCACTGATTCCTGCTGCACTCCACTAGTTACAGTTCAGCATCCTGAAACTGATCCGTTCTTCCAGTTAGTTAGCCAATCCCATGTTAAAATATTCCCCCCAACACCGTGAACTCATGTGCCCCTTTTGTGGCCCCTTATTGAACCAAGATTGTTTTGAATGGTGAAGCAGGCTGAAGGCATCATAAGGTCCACCCCTGCTCCCATTTCTTGTTTTCAGCTGTGGCTGACGCAGCATGAAACAGTTCATCACTGCGCCTAGCATTGTGCATCAGCAGACCTTTACTGTTCAACACTTATACCTTCCTTCGGAAAGTTTCTGCACTGAGATTCCATAATGGACTGAGGCAGGTTATAAGATTGAATACTTACATTTCCCTCAGAATTATGTTACCTTTTATAAATCTGTTATTTTCACCATACCAGCAATGCAAAGTAGTGACAAATGGAAACGCAGTGACTGCAGGAGGTCCCTAAGAACCTGCGCCCCTAGCCGCACCCTAGGTTCTTTTACATACCTTTCCTTACATCAACAGAATGGCCTAGCCACCAATGTATTGGAACAGGGAGTAACAGAGGGTCATAGCATAATGTATTTGAAGAGAAGGGAGAGAGATGCGGTGATAGGGTGAGATAAAGAAGGATAGGCAGGGGCTTGTATGGGGTTTAAGTGTGGACATTTGGGCTGAATGGCCTGTTTCTGTGCTGTAAATACTGTGTTATTCTGTGTAGCTGGATGTCTAGATCCTCGTGTCACTGGGATGCAAGAGGTAATTTGTAAAGGTGTAAGATTCTGGTATACCTAGCATTCAGCAAATGCAGCCCTTCCTCTGGTAAAACTAGTCCTTTATTTTTCCGAAGTACTGTTTGTGAATTGGGTGGTGTTGATATTCTCCAAGATATATTAAATACTGTGTTCTGCCAGTTCCACCTCTTCGAGTCAGGCTTTGATTAAAAGATGTTCTGGAACATTTCAGTCTGTGCTGATGAAAGAGCAAACAGCAAGGAGTAGCGTGGCACAGAAACACTCTCTCGTTCTCTTACTCACCCACTTGCACACTCTTCTTCTCCTGTTCTCTGTCATGTTCCCTCTGCCTCTTGTACTCTCATTCTCTCTCTCTCTCTCTCGTCGTTCTCTCTTTCTGCCCCCCCCCCCCCCGTTCACTCTTGTACGTTTGAGTTTGCCTGTGCAGTTTGTTCAGAATACGGATTGTACTGTGTGGCATGCCACTGATAATCTAGGGCACTGTAACCCCCTGGCCTTTGCTAAATTGGACAGGAATACCGTGGTTGGCCCCTTGCCCTGGGTGAGAGAGAGAGGAGACAGAGGGTAATATCCCATTGTCAGTGCCATCCAGCGAACCTAGAACCTCAAACTTTGTCCCACCCATAGTTAATGCCTTGACAGCCTAAATTTTCCCCACTTAACCCCTCCCTCTAATATAGACCCAACCGGATGGGGGCTCACTGTGTGTGTGTGTGTGCGTGGGTGGGGTGTGGTGTGGGTTTCCCTCTGACACTGAGACATTATTAATATTCCAGCTGCCTCGGTAAAATGCTCTGTAGTGGCGACCCCCAAATGATGTCCTTGTGTTGACCTTTATTGATGGTATGCTGCCAGTTTATCCCAAACACGGAATTCTGTCCTCCCGGTTGGTTTCTTACTGAGCATGTCACCAGCCAGTTAAAATTAAATTTGAGAGAGTGGTTTTACTTTGGGATTGTGAGGTGATTTTTGGTGTGAATGAATCAAATCTGCTGATTGTGTTCAAAATATGACTGTGCAATTCTAAACCAATGCTTCCACTTGCCCCTCTTTCTGTCCCCCCGCCGCCGCCAAAAGCTACTTCACAGGCGTCACACTGAAAATGCCAAACAGTCATTATACACACACGGCAAATAGACATGGCAAGCTTTCCTGGCTAGTTTGTTTCCTTTGTATTTACTTGTAGTAACCTGCCACATCTGGAGAGAATGCTGACTTGCTGAGTTAGCCAGAACAGTCGAAGTAATTCCTTAATGTGTTTTCTGAAGTTGCATAATAATGCAGCTTTTTAAAAATTATCTTCTGGATGTGGGTGTTGCTGGCTATGCCAGCATTTACTGCCCGTTCCGTAGTTGTCCTTCAGAAAGTGGTGATGAGCTGCCTCTTGAACCACTGCAGTCCATGTGGTGTAGGCACAGCCACAGTGCTGTTAGGAAGGGGGTTTCAGGATCTTGACCCAGTGATAGGGAACAATGATGCATCTTCAAGTCAGGATAGTATGTGGCTTGGAAGGAAATTTGCAGGTAGTGGTGTTCCTATGTGTTTGCTGCCCTTGTACTTTGAGATGGTAGAGGTTGTGGAGCTTGTAAGGTGTTACTGAAGGAGTCTTGGCATCTTGTAGATGTAGAACTGCACCAATTCATCACAATAACTGCTGATGTACCTGTGATTGAATCACAGGGTGGGGTGCATTCACCTCATCCTAACCACGTATTGAGAAAGACCATCGAATCCAAACCTTTGAAAAATCATTCTCGATCTGGCATCCACTGCTCTGTCAAGAATCCATTTCATGAGTTGATTGTTTTGCCTCCTGACATTGTTTCCTGATTTAGTGTTCACTAGTTTTAACCCTTACCCTGTTAACACACTTTAGTTTAAGATAGTGTACCGGGTTAATAGTTTGGGCATTACTGGTATCTTGCACGCATTGAGTTTGCTTTCTTTCATAGGGCTGAGAAACCAAATTTCTTCTGTGTTCTTCTAACTCGCTTCCCCGAATGTTGGGGTTAGTCTTGTGGTTTATCTCCACAGTGTCTCTCTTACAGTCTGAGTAGCAAGAGTGAGACAAGAGGTCTCGCCTGACCAGAGAATGGAATAATTTGAGCATGACTTCCTCTGACTTATATGCTCATGTTGTGGTGCCTTGGAACATATTGCATGGAACATTCTGGACAGTACATCAATGCAAGTTGTTATCATGCAATGTTCTAATGACTTTCCTGCTTTGCACATTGAATATGGAATTATCTATAAAGCCCTTAGGTACAGTCAGTTTGGCATAGTCATCCTTGTTGGGGTACCTCCTGTTCCATTTTTCTTCTGATCTATAGTATTTATCCACATTGAATTTTATTTTTCACTAATCAGCCCATTCAGATTTGATTTTAATCGAATCCTTTCCTTGTTGTTTGTGTGGACAAATCAGTGTGTGCAGATTAAATGGCTGACCACATTCTGTTTAGCATAACCCTGCATTAGCACAAGATCCAGGTAGTTTGGTGAGTAGTTACATCATTCTTTCTTCTATTGAGCCATGTGCTCTAGGGAATGTGGTGCATCTTTTGGTCTAGGGAAAGTGGAACAAACCAGCCAGAGTCTCCCCCACGCATGGCTGTAGAAAAATCCATGTTTGAAATTTAGTGTGATGATGGATTTTGTTTTAATTTTTGGGGAAAATGTGGTGGTATGCTGTTCCGTGATTAAACTGGGGGAATGTTAAGAGAGGCAGCTTTGCCTATAGGAGCTAAGAGATAAATGGTTAAAGGTGGGGAATGCATGGTGGCACAGTGGTTAGCACTGCTGCTTCACAGCACCAGGGACCCAGGTTCGATTCCCAGCTTGGGTCACTGTCTGTGTGGAGTTTGCACGTTCTCTTCATGTCTGTGTGGGTTTCTTCCAGATGCTCCAGTTTCCTCTCACAGTCCAAAGATGTGCGGGTTGGGTGGATTGGCCATGCTAAATTACCCCTAGTGTCAAGGGGACTAGCTTAGGGTAAATGCAGGGGTTTATGGGGATAGGGCTTGTGTGGGATTTTGGTTGGTGCAGGCTCGATAGGCCGAATAGTCTCCTTCTCCACTGTAAGATTCTACGTGTGAGGTTCATGCGTTTGTGACGAGAGGTGATGGTGAAGTTGGATTTCCAAGCAATTAGGCTGAGTTCAAAATTTGCATTATAGATCCATAGAGTCAGAGATTCACAGCATGGAAACAGGTCTTTCGCCCCAACTCATCCATGCTGCTTTTTTTTTAACCACTAAGCTAGTCCCAATTGCCCACGTTTGACCCATATCCCTCTATATTATGAGATAATGACTTTACAAATTTTGAATTTCTAATGGAAGTGACAGTGGACTGTTGCAGAGGTAGATTAAATTTTATTGACCTTAAAGAAACCATGAAAGATACATAAGAACATAAGAAATAGGAGCAGGAGTAGGCCATCCAGCCCTTCGAGCCTGCCCCGCCGTTCAATAAGATCATGGCTGATCTGTCGTGTCTCAGTTCCACATTCCCGCCCTCTCCCCATAACCCTTAATCCCCTCGCTTATCAAAAACCTATCAACCCGCGTCTTAAAAATATTTAGCGAGGCAGCCTCCACCACCTCAACGGGCAGAGAATTCCAGAGATTCACCACCCTTTGAGTGAAGAAGTTCCTCCTCAACTCCGTTCTAAACCGCCCCCCCCCCCTTTATCTTGAGGTTGTGCCCCCTAGTCCTACTGTCCTTTCTGAGCGGGAAGAGCCTCTCCACCTCTATCCTATCCATCCCATTCATCATTTTATACGTCTCAATGAGATCTCCCCTCATTCTTCTAAACTCTAACGAGTACAAGCCTAGTTTATTCAGCCTCTCCTCATTGCTCAACCCCCTCAACTCCGGTATCAGCCTAGTAAACCTCCTCTGCACTCCCTCCAAGGCCAAAATATCCTTGCGTAAGTACGGCGACCAAAACTGCACACAGTACTCCAGCTGCGGCCTCACCAATGCCCTATACAGCCGCAGCAAGACCTCTCTACTTTTATATTCAATCCCCCTCGCTATGAAGGCCAGCATCCCATTAGCCTTCCTGACCACCTGCTGCACCTGCAGGCTGGGTTTTTGCGATTCATGCAGAAGGACCCCCAGGTCCCTCTGCACCTTCGCCTGTTGCAGTTTTTCGCCCCGTAAGTAATAGTCCTTCCTACCATTATTCCTACCAAAGTGGACCACCTCGCACTTGCCAACATTAAATTCCATTTGCCGTTTCTTGGCCCAATCGCCCAGCCTATCTAGATCCTTCTGCAGACTCTTCACACCCTCCGCGCAATTTGCCGTTCCACCAATCTTGGTGTCATCAGCAAATTTCAACACCATACACTCGGTTCCCTCCTCCAGATCATCTATATAAATGGTAAATAGCTGAGGTCCCAGCACCGACCCCTGAGGCACTCCACTAGTCACCAACCGCCAATCCGAATAGCACCCATTAACCCCCACTCTCTGCCCCCTATTTGACAACCAATCCTCTATCCACGCTAACACCCTACCCCCAACTCCATGCCCCCTTACCTTCTGCAATGACCTCTTGTGAGGTACCTTGTCAAACGCTTTCTGAAAATCAAGAATCTCCTCTATCCACTGCCCTAGACACATCCTCATAGAACTCCAATAAATTTGTCAGACACGACTTCCCCTCAACGAAACCGTGCTGCGTCTGCTCTATCAAGCAATTCCCCTCAAGGTGCCTCGCTATTCCCTCCTTGATGACGGATTCTAACGTTTTACCTGCAACAGATGTTAAACTAACCGGCCTATAATTCCCTGCCTTTTGCCTGGCACCCTTCTTAAACAACGGCGTAACATTAGCCGCTTTCCAATCTTCCGGCACTTCCCCAGAATCCAGCGACGTCTGGAAAATAACCACCAAGGCATCCACTATCACCTCTGCCATTTCTTTCAGAACCCTCGGATGCATTCCATCCGGTCCTGGTGACTTGTCCACAATCGATCCCTCCAGTCTGTCGGTGAATTGCTGAGGTGCATCTTGTAGATAGTACACTGAGCATTGGTGGTGGAGGGATTGAATGTTTGTAGATATGGTGCCAATCAAGCGGGCTGCTTTGTCCTGGATGGTGTCAAGCTTCGCGAGTGTTGTTGCAGCTGCACCCATCCAGGCAGGTGGGGAGTATTCCATCACATTCCTGACAGACAGTAATTCTTTTGTTTGGAAAAGTTGAGCCCCTGTTTCTAATTTAATCCAACCCTGCAACACATTGAGCTATCTGCACTCCTCCAATGCTGGTCTCGCGAACAACTTCGATTTAGTTGCTACACCATTGGTGCCCTAAACTCTGAAATTCCATCCTTAAATGTCTCCGGCTCTCAACTTCTCTAAATCTCTGATGCTTCAGAAACCCTACCTCCTGTCCTCATATGCTTCTGAAACTAGGTGTCAAATTTGTGCTCGTGAATTGTCTTGGGACGTTTTGTTATACAAGCTTCATATGAATACAATGAATTGTTGGTTTAGGGAGGTACTGGAATGTGATTGGTACCTGTGGAACTGTACACTGAGAATTGCTAAGCACAGACAGTAAAGATGATGTGTGATTGTGCGCATCATGCTACGGGGTGCTTGTTAAATGCCCCTCCACCATCTACAAAGCACAAGTCAGGAGTGTGATGGAATACTCCCCACCTGCCTGGATGGGTGCAGCTGCAACAACACTCGCGAAGCTTGACACCATCCAGGACAAAGCAGCCCGCTTGATTGGCACCATATCTACAAACATTCAATCCCTCCACCACCAATGCTCAGTGTACTATCTACAAGATGCACCTCAGCAATTCACCAAAAGTCCTTAGACAGCACCTTCTAAACCGATGACCACTTCATCTAGAAAGACAAAGGCAGCAGATACATGGGAACACCACCACCTGCAGGTTCCCCTCCCAAGCTACTCGCCATCCTGACTTGGAAATATATCGCCATTCCTTTGCAGTCGCTGGGTCAAAATCCTGGAATTCCCTGCCTAACAGCATTGTGGGTCAATCCACAGCACATGGACTAGAGCGATTCAAGAAGGCAGCTCACCACCACCTTCTTGAAGGCAACTAGGGATGGGCAGTAAATGCTGGCCAGCCAGCAACGCCCATGTCCCACGAATGAATGAGAAAAGTGTGTGTTTCTCCTTGTTGCTCTACTGTGCAACTACAGCTTTACCATGAGCGATTGCTTGGGTTCAGTTAGTAATTGATCAGGGTTAAAGTTCTTACATTCCTTCACTGTTCATGTTGGGATGAAACATCTCTTTGTCGTTATCCCCCGATGATGCAGCACCTAAGCCTTGACTTCCCAGCAATAATAATGTACAGGGCTGCATTGTCAATCTGTAGGCTTCTCTCTGCTATGTGTTAACAGAGGGAATGCCGGATTCTCTTCTATGTTTAATACATGCACAGATCTTGATGCGTTTTTGTTCTGGCAGCATCCAATGAGTTCCGAAGCTTCCTGCTACTTCCTCCAATTATGGGTGGATAAGGAAGAGAATTGAAGGAGCAAAATACATGTGTGGTTAAAGCTCTTGGAAATAGAAAGAAATAGCTTGCATTTCAATAGTGCCTTTAAGGCCATCCCAGAGCACTTTACAACCAAATGTAGTCATTATTTTAAGGTAGGAAATATGGCAGATGGTTTTCACACATCAAGATCCCACAAACAGTCATTAGTTAATCACCAAATAATATTTATAGATGTTGACTGAGGGACAGATATTGGCCTAGATTTTGGGAGAGCCCTTGGTCCTACTCACAATGCTGCCATTGCTCATGCTGATCTGAAAGGGCAAATGGGGATTTGGTGTACGTTGCATCCAAGAAGTGCTAAGTTAGCAGATTTTCTGCACACAACTGTTGGAATGGGAAAGGGAGTAAGCAGCCAGGAGCAAGGTCTAAAACCCGACCCCAACCTTCTGCTTCACCTTCTCATGTTATCACGCTCCTTTGAGTCTGGAAGGCATTGCGAAATTCAGCCCGAGTGCTGTAGTGGACTCAGCTTTCTGTGTCTGGGATAAAGGAAAACTAAGTACTGCCGAGAGTGAAGATATGAAATAAATACAGGAAATGCTCAGAAGCTCTGGCAGCGTTTGTGAAGAGAGAAACCCCAGTTAATATTTTGAGTTGAATGTGACCCTTCTTCTGAAGACAGATCTTAATCTGAGGTTAGGTGGCAACTAAGTCGTCCGTGGCGGGACTGAAACATGGGACTGAAATACTCCACTAGGCTCCAGGAATCCAGCCCTGACCTTATTAACTATGCACCTGGAGGCTCTGCGCTGTATTCCGTGATGGGGCAGGCCTGATGGCGTGTAGTCTGCTGTTATATCCAAGCACCATATTGAAAAGATGCCTAACATCACTGATCCACTCGTGGAGAAAGCAGGTGGATCTTCAGGAACATTCTGAGACCAGAAGATGGGCCTTCTCCAGCGCACCAAATCTGGAAGGTCCATTTGCAGCTGCTCCTCCCAGACATTGCTGTGATGTTCCAGGTGCTGGGTGGCCTGTGGCCTTCATCTTAAACTCCAGAGCATTATTCAGGTGAGCCCCGACAATTGTACACCACATTGTTACAGCCATATTTTGCACAGAGGTGTTTTCCCGCAGCTGTCGCAGGGAATTGGGAGTTGGTGAGGTCAGGCTTTCATCTGCATCATATTAATGGGATGCAAATGAGTTTCACGCTGGCCTCCAGCAGCTTTACCAATCTGTCATCCCGTGCACCAGTGGAAAATCCTATGGGAAATTCACATCGGTGTAAAGCTGATTTTTGGGCCTCCTGCTGAATTCTTCCCCATCCTGCCAGCCATTGAACCCAATGTGTGGGTATGGGAGAATTCCATCTCGTGTCACATTCTCTGAATTAGGCATTGTACTTTCATGAATGAAATTTTCTCACACAGAGGGTGGTGAGTGTCTGGAACAAGCTGCCAGAGGCAGTAGTAGAGATGGGTATAATTTTGTCTTTTAAAAAGCATTTAGACAGTTACATGGGTAAGATGGGTATAGAGGGATATGGGCCTAATGCGGGCAATTGGGATTAGCTTAGGGGTTTAAAAAAAGGGGTGGCATGGACAAGTTGGGTCAAAGGGCCTGTTTCCATGCTGTAAACCTCTATGACTGAGCTGAGAAAAAATTTCTTCACTTGGTTGGAATTCTCTGAACATCCACAGTTCTCTGGAGTAGTCTTTGAATATCTTCAAGACTTTGGATACAAAGGCAATCATGGTAAAGAAAGGTGGCTTTGAGGTAGAAAATCAGCCATCATAGTATTGATTTGCAGAACAAGCTCGAAGAACCAAATGGTCTATTCCAACCTCCTTATCTTCTCCATCTGTAGCACTCGCTCTCTTCTTTCTCCCTCCTCTCTCCACCACTCCCCTCCTATCCTCAATGTTCCTCTGAGGAGAAATTTCTTCACCTAGACGCTGGTGAATATGTGGAACTCACTACCACAGAAATTAGTTGAGGCCAAAACGTCTGATTTCCAGAAAGATGAGATATAACTCTTGGAGCTAAAGGAATTAAGGGATATGGGAAAAAGGGGGGATCAGGATATTGAATTTAATGATCAGCCATGATCAGAATGAATGGTGCAGCAGGCCTATTCCTGCTTCTAGTTTCTATGTTTCTCTGTTTCTGCAGTCTGGTTAATGTGGGGTTGAATTTCAGAGTTATATTGATTTGTATGCTTTAAAAAGTCTTGCTTGTATTAAGAAATGGGGCGGCATGGTGGCACAGTGCTTAGTACTGCTACCTCACAATGCCAGGGATCTGGATTCGATTTCTGGCTTGGGACACTGTCCGTGTGGAGTTTGCACGTTGTTCCCCTGTCTGCGTGGGTTTCCTCCGACATTCTAAGAGACATGCTGGTTAGGTGCATTGACCCAAACAGGCGCCAGAGTGTGGCGACTAAGGGAATTTCACAATATCTTCATTGCAGTGTTAATGTAAGCCTTACTTGCGACTAATAAACTTTAAATCCTACTCAAGTACATCCTACTGATTCACTTCCATTCTGAATTTTTATATTTCAGGTCCTGGAAAAGCTCCTTCACTGGGAACAGGGTTCCACACTAACCTTGGGAAGGAGTCCCGTGCACAGACTTTACAGAATGGTAAATCTGCAGCTATATTAATTGGTGGCGGGCTGTGGGTGTCCCTGTCTTATTGTTTCTTCAAGAACAGCTCACTGGTGGTTCCACAAGATTGAGGTTTAACATTGGGCAGATTAGTGTGTCCTGAATTTGTTTATCTGGCAGTATTGTTTTTGTCTGTCACTTCTCCCTCTTCAGTCTCCAGTTGTAACAGACCATTCTTAAAAAGCCCGTGAGGAATAAAAATATCTTGATTTTCTCTGGTATAAAAACAGAAATGCTGAAAAAGCACAGCTAGTGTGGCAACATCTATGGAGAGAGAGAAAGCAAATGAACATTTCAAGCCCAACCTGACACTTCAGAACTTCCAAACAAAGTGTCACATTGGACTCGATACTAACTCCTTCTCCAGGAGGTGTGGCATAAAGATATTGTCATCAGACTGTTAATCCAGAGACCCAGGGTAATGCTTAGGCATCATGGGTTCAAATCCCACCCTGGTAGATATAGTCAAATTTGTGTTTGGTTAAAAAGCTGAAAAGTCCAATGATGACCATGAAACCATTGTCATTAAAGAAACCCATCTAGTTCATGTGAAATCTGCCATTCCTACCCAGCCTGGCCTACATGTTACTCTTGATCTACTGATTCTTAAATGGCCACTTGTATGGGCAATGAATGCAACACCCACATCCCAGGAAATTTGTTTGTACAGTAACATATATCTGAATTGGAGCAGAAGATGAAAATGTTGATGATTGATTTAGAACAAAGAAAATTACGGCACAGGAAGAGGCCCTTTGGCCCTCCAAGCCTCCTGCTTGTCTGAACTAACACCCTGCAACCCTTCCAGGGACCATATCCCTCTACTCCCATCCTATTCATGTATTTGTCAAGATGCCCCTTAAATCTCAAGATCGTATCTGCCTCCGCTACTTCCCCCGGCAACGAGTTCCAGGCACCCATTGCCCTCTGTATAAAATAAATTTGTCTCGTACATCTCCTTTAAACCTTGCCCTTCTCACCTTAAACCTATGTCCCCGAGTAATTGACTCTTCCACCCTGGGAAAATCCTTCTGACTATCCACTCTGTCCATGCCCCTCATAAGCTTGTCGGCTTCTATCAGGTCGCCCCTCAACCTCCACCGTTCCAGTGAGAACAAACCAAGTTTCTCCAACCTCTCCTTGTAGCTGATGCCCTCCACACCAGGCAACATCCTGCTAAACCTTTTCTGTACCCCCTCCAGTAATATGGCGACTAGAATTGAACGCTATATTCCAAGTGTTGCCTAACTAAGATTCCATAAAGCTACAACCTGACTTGCCAATTTTTAAACTTAATGCCCCAGCCGATGAAGGCAAGCATACTGTATGCTTTCTTGACTACCTTCTCCACCTGCATTGCCACTTTCAGTGACCTGTGTACATAAGAACATAAGAATTAGGAGCAGGAGTAGGCCATCTAGCCCTTCGAGCCTGCCCCGCCATTCAATAAGATCATGGCTGATCTGAAGTGGATCAGTTCCACTTTCCCGCTTTCTCCCCATAACCCTTAATTCCCTTGTCTATCAAAAACCTATCTACCCGTGACTTAAATATATTTAGCGAGTTAGCCTCCACCACTTCAATGGGCAGAAAATTCCAGAGATTCACCACCCTTTGAGTGAAGAAGTTCCTCCTCAACTCTGTTCTAAACCGCCCCCCCTTTATCTTGAGGCTGTGTCCTCTAGTCCTGCTATCCTTTCTAAGCGGGAAGAATCTCTCTACCTCTACCCTATCCATCCCCTTCATTATCTTATACGTCTCTATAAGATCCCCCCTCATCCTTCATCCTACCTGTACATCCATCCAGATCCCACTGCCTATCAATACTTTAAGGATTCCACTATTTACTGTATGTTTCCCATCTGTATTCGACCTTCCAAAATGCATTACCTCATGCTCATCTAATTGTTTTCAAACATTCTGTTGTGTGTATATTTATTCACATCCTTTCAGTATTGTCCATCAAATTTTCAATCAGGGTAGTAGCAGTCTGGAGTTTTTCTCCCAGAAGGTTGTGGATGCTGGGGAGGCCAGTAGATGCTTTACGTACTTGGATTGATAGATCTTTGCTATTGAAAACAATGGAGTTGAGGTGTATATCAGCCATGGTTTCACTGACTGAAAGAACGGCATTCTGTGTTCCTAAAGTCATTTGTTGCATCAGTGGAACAAAGGGGAACGTTCTGAGCTGAATTTCAATCATGCCTTCATGGGCAATTTTTGTTAGTTGCCACGGGGCTTTCCAGCAGGAGAGGAGTAAGCTTCAGGGCTGATATTGGCACCTGCAGGGTTAATGAGGCTCCTGTTTTATGGATAAAGTGTTTGTGTGCCTCTTGAGGCCATTCACTTCCTGTCACGAGATAACAAAATCTAAACATCAAATGGACAAGGAAGCAAATGAAAGAGAGACTTGAATTGGTGTTAAGCACCTTTGCGTGCCTTCCAGTCAGTTGAAGGTCATTTTAAAGTGTATTTATTCACTGTTATAATATCTGAAGCACAGTAACCAGGAAGTTTGTAGCAAGATTCCATAAGGAGCAGTGTAACCACAACCAGATATTTTGGTTTACTGATGAAGAACAAATATTAGCCTAGGCACAGGAGGTAATGCCATTGATCATCTTGGAAACAGTGCAATAGGAGCTTTTCCACCTCATCCCAAAGACATGTGCAGATTAGGTGGATTGGCCATAGTAAATTGCCCCTTAGTGTCCCAAAGATGTGTAGGTTGGGGGATTTAACAGGGTAAATGTGTGAGGTTACGGGGTTAGGGTGGGGATTTGGACCTGGGTACGATGCTCTGATGGAGAGTCAGTGCTGACCTGATGGGCCAAATGACTTCCTCCTGCATTGTCAGGATTCTTATTCTATGGAATTAAACAGTACAAAGCTCTTTTTTATAGCACAACATCCACCATCAGTGCAGCAGTCAGGCTGCAACTAGAGGAACACAGATATCTGGGGCTTGTAGGGCTGAAGAAGAGTTGGACATTGTGGAGATTGAAGGCCATGGAAGGATTTAAAAACAAGTATGTGAATTTTACCAAGCCATGACAATGCTTACTCAGCAGCCAAAGTAGGCAGTGAGCACAGGTAATGGGTCAGTGAGATTTGTTATGAGTTATGGCATAGGCAGGGGAATTTTGGGTGACTTTGTTTCCAGAAAATAGAATGTGTGGCCAGATATACATTGGAAAAGTCAAGTCTAGCAGTAACAAAAGGATGGGCTGAGGGAGGGACCGAGTCTGATAGTATTACAGAGGTGGAAATTTACACTGTTAATGATGGTGTGGATGGAAGGTTGGAAGCTCATCTCAGGTCAGGTATGGCATCAGAATTGTGAACAGTCAGATTGAGTCTTAGACAATTGAGAAAGGAGCGGGTTGGGGATTGTGGCCAGTTTGTGGAGAAAATTTCTGCTCATTCAGTATTGAATGTCAGCCAAAATCTGACAAAGTAGAGACAGTGGAGGGTCAAAGAGATGCGACATTCCCTTTGGATTTGTTTTTGGAGGCTCCAGCCCATTAAAGGAATAGTATTTGAAATCGGCAACTGGTGTTGCCCAGTATGGGGATGTTCATGCTGCTTCAGGGCACTGCAGCTTAGAGGAAGCATTGAGAATGAGTTAGAGCTGGAAGTTGTCAGTGTACTTGGGCAAACTGATATTGTTTTCACATGATGCTGAGAGACAGCATAAAGATGAGAAATACAAGGAAACTGAGGACAGATCCAGAGGGAACAGTGCAAGATCAGGAAGAGATGCCAGTACAGGTGATTTATTGGTTATGATTAGATCGATAAGAATGGAATCAGATAAGATCAGGTCCATTCAGCTGGATGACAGAGACATTGTGGTCAATCGTGTCAAAGGCTGCAGATGAGTTGGGAAGTACAAGAAAGGATAAGGTTAACTTTGTTACAATCACATTGGATGTCATTTGTGACTTTGATAACAGCTCTTTCAGTAGTTTGATGGATGGAAACTTGACTAAGAGATTCACCATGGAAAGGTGCAACTGGATTTTGGAAGCAGCAACATGTTTGAGGACTTGGGAGAGGAAAGAGAGGTTGAAGATGGTGCAGTAGTTTGCAGGGAAAGAGATATTTTGACAAAAGGCAGGTTGATGACAGCTTTGTAGGAGAGATGGTGCAGTACATGAGAGGAAACCATTAATCATAGTTAACATGGGAGCCAGAAGGGGAAGTCAGCAAGCTTGATGGGCCGTATGATTGACTCCTGTTCCTACTTCTTATGTGCTTGTGTTTGAAGTCTAATTTCCACTTTAAAAGTAGGAAATACAGACTGTAAGTAGCCAAGTCCATCAGCATCTGAAAAGAGGTTACCATTTGCAGTGTTTACTGATAAATCTGGGTAACTATGCTCTTTCATCCACTGTTCACATTGTCTGTGAGAAACAGCACCATCTGCTAAGGAAAGAATGCTTCAGGGAATAAAATGACTCATCTTGAATCCCATGGTGTATGTAATATATACTTAAAATTCCCTGGAGTAAACTCAAAGTGCACATGTTGCGTAGAATTTCTTCGTAATTGCTGCAAATGAGTATTCCCAGAAGTGAATTGACAGGGAGAAATTTCTTCTATTGGTTTCCAATCGCTAATTGAATGTCCTTATCTTCTTTCACCTCTAAAGGGTGTGCAGACTCTTTCTAATATATCATTTCATCTGTATCATCCTGCTTTCAGGTCACTACCCTCCAAACTGAGGAATGAGAGTGTAATGGTTTTGTTACTGGCTCAATAATCTGGAGATCTGACCTAATATATCTGTATTTGTGAGTTAAAATCCCACCACTGCAACTGGGAAATTTCAAATCAGTGAATAAATGATTCTGGAATTAGAAGCTGGGATCAGTATTAGTGCTAGATTATCATAGAAAGCCAGTCGGGACAAGAAAATTACCATCATTACCAACATGGAACTCCAAACTCTCAACAACGTGATTAATTCCCTCTGCAGTGGTTTAGTTTTGTATCTCTATATGCCCTGTTTGTGACACAACTCCCATTCAGACCATCGAAACAGGCAGCCACAGACTGTGGAGTTGCAATAGCCCTCTGTTCAGTAAACTATCATTCCTGATCAATGGATCCCAGGGAGGAAGCACATCGCTGTAATGTCAGTTGAGGGGCAGTGCTCTGAAAGTTTGTGGCTTGTGGTACTAATGTTGTGAGACTTCTTACCATGGTTTAACAAGCCATTTGTTATCAAGAAGGTGGCTTGCCACCAGCTTCCTGAGGGCAGTTGGAGATGAGCAATAGTGATACCCACGTTCTGGATTCAGCTGTTTGAGCATAAATGGCACCACAGCTGCACCCTCAGCTAATATTAGAGTGATGTGCTTCCTCCCTGGGATCCATTGATCAGGAATAATAGTTTACTGTGTGGAGGACTATTGCAACTCCACAGTCTGTGTCTGTTTCAATGGCCTGTGGTGCTTATGATTCTATAATGGAGGAGTAGGGCTATTAACTCGATAGCTCTAGTAAAGAGCCAGCAGAGATACTGGAATGAATTGCCTTCAGCATAAACTTAAAATTTTAAGTGCTTTTCCTTTGCCTCCCCCAACCTCTTAATTTCCTCATTTTGAACAGTTATGGTGCCCTTTGAGCAGGTTTAGCATTAAATGCTTGGAGTGGTGTTATGTAATTCAGACTAATACCTGGAATGGGTGGGTTGTCTTAAGAGGAAAGGTAAGACAGGCTAGGCTTGTATGATCCTGGAGTTTGGAAGAATAAAAGGCAGTTTAAATGAACATGCGAACATAGGAACAAGGAGCAGGAGTAGGTCATTCAGCCCCTCAAGCCTGCTCCACCATTCAGTAAGATCATGGCTGATCTGATTGTAACCTCAGCCCCACATCCTGCCTACCCTTCATAACCTATTACCCTCTTGCTTACCAAGAATCTACTTACCTTTGCCTTAAAACATATTCAAAGACTCTGCTTCCACCATCATTTCAGGAGACTCTCAACCCTCTGAAAATATGTCACCTCAACTCCACTTTAAGTGGGCAACCTCTTTTTTTTAAAATAGTGATCCCCAGTTCTACTTCCTCCCATAAGAGCAAGCATCCTCTCCACATCCACTGTTAAGACCCCTCAGGATATTTATTATATGTTTCAAAATATCACGGAGACTGATTTTTAATTTGAGATTTTGATTAACTGAATTTGAATTCCACCAGCTAATGTGGTGGGATTTGAACTCATGTCCCCAGAGCATTGGGCTGGGACCTCAGGATTACTGGTCCGATGACATTACCACTACACTGCCATCCTGAGCGGTCTTGACAAGGTGGATGTGATGAGGATGTTTCCTCTTGTGGGAGAATGTAGAATTAGAGGTCACTGTTTAAAGATAGGGGTTGCCCAATTCAATTCTCTGAGCATCATGAATCTTTGGAATTTTCTTCCTCAAAAGATGGTAAAAGCCATGATTTTTGTGTATTTTTAAGACACAGCTAAATAAATGCCTGATTAACCGGGGGGTGGGGGGGGGTCCAGTGAGGTGGCGAGGCGAGGCAACGCGAAAGGTTATCTGGGGGTAGGCAGGAATGTGGGGTTGGGGTTACAACCAGATCAGCCATGATGTTGTTGAATGGTAGCGGGGCCAAGTGACCTACTCCTAATTTATATATACATACCTGCCATTTTAAGCAGTTTTATGATGCACACAGGCACAATACCTGACCTCCACTGTTTCTAATGGGCAGGTAGGTACTATTTACAATGATTTACAGTTCTGACATTATGGACGGCACAGTGGTTAGCACTGCTGCCTCACAGTGCCGGGGTCCGGGTTCAATTCCTTGGGTCGCTGTCTGTGTGGAGTTTGCACATTCTCCCCGTGCCTGTATGGGTTTCCTCTGGGCACCCCGGTTTCCTTCCACAGTCCAAAGATGTGCGGGGTAGTAGGTGGATTGGCCATGCTAAATTGGCTCTTAGTGTCAGGGGAATTAGCTAGAGTAAATGTATAGGGTTATGGGGATTGGGGCTGGGTGGGATTGTGGTTGGTGCAGACTTGATGGGCTGAATGGTCTCCTTCTGCATTGTAGGATTCTATGTCTATTAATTAAACCTTGAAATGGACTAATAAGACTCTTTTGAGAATCTGTGCGTGTTGGTAACTTGCATAGAAAAGGTCTGATTATTCATTTGGTTGGATCATTATGATATCATTTACTGTAACTAAGCACCTGTTTCTACCAGAAATAGCTGCCACACTTTACACAGTGTAAGCAGCGACTGTGAAATTTATTGTCAGTCGTAGTCATAGAAATTGGTTAATGTAACTTTTGATTTAAACCAGATTTGGCCAGTTTAAATGGTGAGGATTATGTGCATCAATATTAAAAATTCACTTACAATTCCATCCACTTTCTCATGTTTCCCTCCCCCTTCTGATTTTCAATCTAAAAATGTAGGATTTGGTGGTCATGAGTTAATTTGTTATGTTGAATTTGCAGAGACCAGGAACTGGGCTGAGGCAGCTGAAAACAATGGACCATCCTTCCAGCTTTTCATCCCAGCAGTCTGGGCTGAACTGAAACTTTGGTCCCCAGAGCTGGAAAGACTGTGCTTTCATAGTCTATCTGACCTCATTCTACATCTGCATTGCTCTTTGATGTCTGACTTTCACAAGCTTACTTACTCTTTGGAGGAATGATCTGAAGTTTTAAAAATATTACTTTTTTTGGTTTTGTTTGCTTGACATCTTTTTGAAGCCGGCAGGAGTTTGTGTGATGTGCTGATGTTAGGAATGCTGTAGCACCTTATTCAGATAGCCATAGTACATGGCCGAAGTTTGACCACAAGTATTGGGTTATTCAGTTGTGTAGTGAACTAAGTTCTCACCTTGATGTCCACATATTTTCCAGTGACTGGGAAATTGAAGGATTGAGGGAAGTATCGTAGTGGTTACAGCATGGAAACAGGCCCTTTGGCCCAACTTATCCATACTGCTTTTTTTAAAAACCCTGCAGCTACTCCCAATTGTCTGTATTTGGCCCATATCCCTCTATACCCATCTTAGCCATCTAACTGTCTAAATGCTTTTTAAAAGACGAAATTGTACCCGCCTCTACTACTATCTCTGGCAGCTTGTTCCAGACACTCACCACTCTGTGTAAAAAAAAAAAAAATGCCTCTTTTGTATCTCTCCCCTCTCTCACCTTAAACCTATGCCCTCTAGTTTTAGACTCCCCTACCTTTGGGAAAAGATATTGAGCATCTAACTGATGTATGCCCTCATTATTTTATAGACCTCTATAAGATCACCCACTGTTATTTGTCATTTATATTTTATATTACTGATTTGGTTGAGAATATAGGGGGCATGGTTAGTAAGTTTGCAGTTGACACCAAGATTGGTGGCATAGTGGACAGTGAAGAAAGTTATCTCCGTTTGCAACGGGATCATGTTCAATTGGGCCAGTGGGCTGACGAATGGCAGATGGAGTTTAATTTAGACAAATGCGAGGTGATGCATTTTGGTAGATTGAACCAGGGCAGGACTTACTCAGTTAATAGAACACTACAGCACAAACAGGCCCTTCGGCCCACAAGTTGCGCCGATCACATCAATACCTACCAATCCATAGACCTATCTATAACCCCCAATCCCATTAAATCCCATATACTCATCCAGAAGTCTTTTAAAAGACCCCAGCGAGTTTGCCTCCACCACCACTGACGGCAGCCGATTCCATTCACTCACCACCCTCTGAGTGAAAAACTTACCCCTAACATCACCTCTGTACTTGCTTCCCTGCACCTTAGATCTGCACCTTAAATCTACCTTAAATGGTAGGGGGCTGGGGAGAGTTACAGAACAAAGAGATCTTGGGGTACATGTTCATAGCTCCTTGAAAGTGGAGTCACAGGTGGACAGAGTGGTGAAGAAGGCATTCAGCATGCTTGGTTTCATCAGTCAAAACATTGAATACTGGAGTTGGGACATCTTGTTGAAGTTGCACATGACATTGGTAAGGCCACGCTTGGAATACCATGTACAAATCTGGTCACCCTATTATAGAAAGGATATTATTAAACTAGAAAGAGTGCAGAAAAGATTTGCTATGATGCTACCAGGACTTGATGGATTGAGTTATAAGGAGAGGCTGAATAGACTGGGACTTTTTTCTCTGGAGCTTAGGACGCTGAGAGGTAACCTTATAGAGGTCTGTAAAATAATGAGGGGCATAGACAAGGTAGATAGTCAATATCTTTTCCTAAAGGTAGGGGAGTCTAAAACTAGAGGGGAGAGATACAAAAATATCCAGAGTGGCAATTCTTTCACACAGGGTGGCAAGTGTCTGGAACAGGCTGCCAGAGGTTGTAGTGGAGGCGGGTACAATTTTATCTTTTAAAAAGAGGCTAGATAGTTCCATGGGTATGATGGGTATAGAGGGATATGGGCCAAATGCAGGCAACTGGGGTTAGCATAAGGGTTTTTAAAAAAAAAAGGGTGGCATGGACAATTTGGGCCGGAGGGCCTGTTTGCATGCTGTAAACCTTTATGACTATGACCCCTCAGCCTCCTACGCTCCAGAGGAAAAAATCTCAGTTTATCCAGCCTCTCCTTATAACTCAAACCACCAAGTCCTGGTAGAAACTTGGTAAATCTTTTCTGCAGTCTTTCTAGTTTAATAATATCCTTTCTATAATAGGGTAACCAGAAGTGTTGGGCATTTGTTTCAGCAGTTGGGTGTGTTTCCCCTTCTATGCCTTGTCCTGGGGCAGTATACTGCACAGCCTTGACTGAGACCAGCTCAGACCAAGATTAAACACGGGACCTTTCTAATCAGTGCATTTTTGTACCACACTGGGCACATCCTGCACACCGCAGGTAGCTGTGGGAAAAGACCTTTGTTCACACTTATTTATGCATATGGGAGAAATTGAACTCTGGGAACCGGCATGTAAAAATGCCTTGTAGTCTGGACATTCTGCATCATTTGCTTCCAGTTATTCATGTAATTGAATAATATTAAAGAGGGCAGAATTTTAGACAGAAACGAATTGCACACACAACTACTTTACACTCAGTTACCCATCATTTTTAAACACCAGGTTAAAGTCCAACAGGTTTATTTGGAATCATGAGCTTTCAGAGTACTGCTCCTTCATCAGGTGACTCACAAATAAACCTGTTGAACTTTAACCTGGTGTTGTGAGACTTCTTACTGTGCCCATCCCAGTTCAACGCTGGCATCTCCACATCATTTTTTAAAATAGAGGCTCAGATGTTCATTCCTGCTCACATAAGCCACTTCACAAGGCTGGCATGGCAGATTTTTGCCAGTTTGTGCCCATCCAGCGGTGTTTAGTACATTCTATACAGTTCCTCAAATGCACAGGCACCTGTGATTGCATGAATTGCCCGTACCTGCAGTAAGATCAAGCCTGACCTTACTGCTGCATCTCATGCTGCTGCAACAAATACTCCAGATTAATCTAACTAGCCAGTTTCAGGCGAGCAAGACACACTTGTGGCTCATGGTCTTATGTGCCAGGGGCAGATTAAAATTATCAGTTGAAACCAATTAAAACCCAGATTATTAAATCAGCCAGTTGAAGATTGACCATTTTACTGGCAATCCCTCTCTAGTTTGTGATGGTGGAGAATGTATTGGTCTATGGGATGTTTGGGTTTATGTCAATGAGCCCACATGGTGAGTTGCACGAAATATCACTGTGAAAAATTGGCACATCATTCATTGCATCTTGCCAGCTATGAACCAGGAGCTAAGTAGGCCGTTCACCATTTGATCTGATTGTGGCCTCACTTTCCTGTCTACCCCTACACCCTTTGACTGCCTTGTCAATCAAGATTTATCTAACTCTGTCTTAAAAATATACAATGATCGAGTCTCCACCGCTCTCTGAGGAAGAGAATTCCACAGACTAATGACCCTCTGAGAGAAGAAAATTCTTTTCACCTCTGTTTGAAATTGGAAACTGCTTACTTTTAAACGATGTCCTCCTATTCTAGGCTCTCCCATAAGTAAAAACATCCTATCAGCATTCACCCTGTCTATTCCCCTCTATGTATCAAGAAGACAAACTATTTCTAATCAGATAACTATTGGTAAGTTGCAGCTTATAAATAGCAAAACAACATATCAATCTCCTGGTATGGACTAAATTATTAATGAGGACAAGGAGTTTTAAAAGTGTTGCAGGGCGAATTGGTTCACCAGTGAAGGTCTGTCTCCGTTACTTGAAGCCAATGGAAAGTTTGGCAGAATGAGCATTGCCTGATGACTGATGGTAACAAGTTGGCAGCAAAGAAGGCTATTTGAGAAGATAACATTCTATTTGATCTGAGCACAGAACTATTAATAAGGCTAGAAACACAGTTGGGAAGACTATTCGTTACACAGATAACCTGGTGCTTTCTTGTTGGGAGAAACCAGTTCAATTGGGCAGGAATTCTGAGTGTAAGACACAAGCATGCCTCCTTGATGGCTCATTTAGTAAATATTTTTTATTCATTTGTGGGACGTGGGTGTTGCTGGCTGGCCAGCATTTATTGCCCATTCATAGTTCCCCTTTGAGAACGTGGCCGTTAGGGAGGGAATTCTAGGATTTTGACCCAGCAGTTGTGAAGGAATGGTGATACATTTCCGAGTTAGGATGGTGAGTGGCTTGGAGGGAAACTTGAAGGTGGTGGTGTTTCCACGTATCTGCTGCCCTTGTCCTTCTAGATGGAAGTGGTCATAGGTTTGGAAGGTGCTGCCTAAGGATCTTTGATGAATTGCTGCAGCGCATCTTGTAGATAGTACACACCGCTGCTTCTGAGTATCAGTGGTGGAGGGATTGAATGTTTGTAGATGTGGTGCCAATCAAGCGGGCTGCTTTGTCCTGGATGGTGTTGAGCTTCTTGAATATTGTTGGAGCTGCACCCATCCAGGCAAGTGAGGAGTCTTCCATCATGCTCCTGACTTGTGTCCTTGTAGATGTTGGATAGGTTTTGGGGAGTCAGGAGGTAGTTACTCGCTGCAGTATTCCCAGCCTCTGACCTGCTCTTGCAGCCATTGTGTTTATGTGGTGAGTCCAGTTGAGTTTCTGGTCAATGGTAACCCCAAGGATGTAGACAGTGGGGGATTCAATGATGGTAACACCATTGAATGTCATGGGGCGGGGGTTGGAGTGTATCTTATTGGTGATGGTTGTTGCCTGGCATTTGTGTGGCGCGAATGTTACTTGCCACGTGTCAGCCTAAGCCTGGATATTGTCCACATTTTGTTGCATTTGGACATGGACTGCTTCAATATCTGAGGAGTCGCAAATGGTGCTGAACATTGTGCAATCGTCGGCGAACGTCCCCGCTTCTGACCTTATGGAGGGAAGGTCATTGATGAAGCAGCTGAAGTTTGTTGGGCCGAGAACACTACCCCAAGGGACTCCTGCAGAGATGTCCTGGAGCTGAGATGACTGACCCTCCACAACCATCTTCCTATGTACCTGGTATGACTCCAACCAGCAGAAAGTTTGCCCTGATATCCATTGAATCCAGTTTCTCCAGGGCTCCTTGATGCCACAATCGGTCAAATGTGGCCTTGATGTCAAGGGCTGTCACTCTCACCCCACCTCTGAAATTCAGCTTTTTTGTCCGTTTTTGAATCAAGGCTGTAATGAGGTCAGGAGCTAAGTGACCCTGGCAAAACCCAAACTGGGCATCACTGAGCAGGCTATTGCTGAGCAGGTGCTGTTTGACAGCACTGTCGATGACCCCTTCCATCACTTTATTGATGATCAAGAGTTGACTGATTGGGTGGTAATTGGCTGGGTTAGAGTTGTCCTGCTTTTTGTGTACAGGACATACCTGGGCAATTGAGCTGAACCATGCAGACCAAGGTGTACTGAAGAGGGTAGAAAATGGAGATGGAATTAAAAAATGACAGCAAACAGCAGTAAATTGGTATGACCGAGATTGTACAGAGTCAAGTGTTAAATCATGAATTAAACATCCAGCTTCAACCTGGGAGGTTTATTCCACATCACTTCTTTCCCCCACTAATCGCCATTCCTCATTCTGAAGGTACTGATTCCTACTTAATATGGAGTTCATCTGTAATCCAGCCACACTTGACTGGAGTGACATCATGATTGATGGCCACATTCCCATCGCCCGTTCTGTGATCTAATCTTTTGCGTGTGATGGGTTTATATGGAGCATTTACACGCCAGTGAGCAAACATGATTTGGCATCCATCTGTTGTTTAATGGTGAGGCCCATCATTTCAAAGTGACCCCAGTGAAATGAACCGCCTCCGGAAGCTACAATGTCATACTGATCCTTGGCAAATGCAGCAGTCCGTGTCGCTGGTTGAAGGATATTTCCTAGTTTTTTGATCCAGTGCCTGGGCTTCTTGTAGTTGGCGACTTTATTAAGGAATTTCAACTTTGACTTCTGTGGAATGATCACATCATCATAACAAGGAAGATGCTCCTGTGTCTTTCACCCATGAGAAGCTCGGTATAATTCTGAAATGAGCTGGAGTTGTTACTGATTCCTGGACAGACAAGGCCCAGGCCCCAGAGTGGAAAGGCCATGGCTGTGCCTCTTTGGTTCATAACTACTTTTTGTGGTAATGAGTTCCACCAAATGTTGTGGCCATTTTGCCAGGAGGCCTTTCCCAATGGTAGGAAAAATGTGTGCAAGAAGGAATGTGCATTACAGTCATGGACACGAGAATCTCGGGGGATCCCTGACCTTGGCTGAATGTACCCACCCTAAAAATTCCAAGAGCTCTGTTTACATTTGGTGCCCCCCTGTTTATATTTGGAACCAGTGAATAACACAGCTTATGAGGAAGGATTTTTTTCCTCATAACAAACACATTTTCTTTGCTCTTTAGTAGGGGGATATGATTCCTTAACTAAAACCGGGGGTTTTAGTTAAATGGCCTGCCCCATTTGTGCTGTAATTTTCTTTGTTCTCGGTTATATATGGATTAAGGGTAGTAGTCCAAAAGGGCGGCATGGTGGTTAGCCCTGCTGCCTTACAGCACCAGGGACCCAGGTTCAATCCCAGCCTCGGGTGGCTGTCTGTGTGGAGTTTGCACATTCTGTCTGTGTATGCATTGGTTTCCTCCGAGTGCTCTGCTTTTCTCCCTCAGTCCAAAGATGCTGGTTAGGTATTAGCCATGCTAAATTGCCCCTTAGTGTCAGGGGGATTAGCAGAGTAAATACATGGGGTTACAGCTTGGGCCTGGGTGGGACTGTTGTTGGTGAAGTTTGATGGCCCAAATAGCCTCCAACAATGTAGAGATTCTGTGAAAGCCTGCTCTGCCGCTTGAAAAGATCATGGCTGACCTGATTGAGGCCTTAGCTGTAGGGTGGCACGATGGCACAGTGATTAGCACTGCTGCCTCACAAAGCCTGAAACCCAGGTTCAATTCTGGCCTCGGGTGACTTTGTGGAGTCTGCATGTTCTTCCTTTGTCTGTGTGGGTTTCCTACCGCAGTCCAAAGATGTGCAGGTTAAGTGAATTGGCCATGCTAATCCCAGAATGTGTAGTTAGCAGTATTAGTGGGGTTACAGGGATAGAGTCTGGGTAAGAAACTCTGTTGGAGAGTTGGTGCTGACTTGATGGGCCAAATGGCCTCCTTTTGCCCTGTAGGGATTCCATGATTCTCTTTCCATGTCGCTTCTACGCTCCCCCCCCCCACCTTGTCAATAAAGAATCTATTAACTCTACTTTAAAATATTCAATGACCAGCCCCCTGGGAAGACAATTCCACAGACTAATGATTCGCTGGGACAAAAAAGTTCTTGTTATCTCCGTCTTAAATGCTAGACCTCTTATTTTTAAACTGTTCCTTCAATTCCATTGTCTCTCACAAAAATTGCCTCAGCATCCATCCTGTCATGTCCCCTCAGGATCTTGTATGTGTTAATAAGATCACCCCTCATCCTTCTAAACTCCAATGAGTATGTGCCTAGCCTGTCTGACCTTTAATCATAAGATAACCCCCTTTATCCCAGGAATCAGTTGCATGAATCTTCTACAATATAATCTGAACGCATCACCCTTTACAAGGGCATTGATTGTTGAACACGGTGCTGTTGTGTCCAGGGGATACAGTTTCGGAATAAGGGGCAGGCCATTTAAGACTGAGGTGAGGAGAATTTATTTCACACAGAGGGTGGTGAATCTTTGGAATTCTCTAATCCATGGTGGTGTAGAGCCTCAGTCACTCAATGTATACCAGACAGAAAACAATACAGTGCAGGAAGTGGTATTGACCTGAATGAACAGACATGATTGAATTGAATAGGAAGCAGACTTGATGGGCTGAATGGTCTGCTCCTGTTTCTATGCACAGTTCTGGGCCTGGTGAGTAGGTAATTGATTCTGTATTCTCCCCAGGGAGAAATCCTTTTCTTCAATAATCTATCCCCGCACAGAGAATGTCTCAAAACCTTGTGTGGGAAATGAAGCTCTCACAAGTCGTCCCTATCACAATATTTATAGTGGAATGGTGGAGTAATGAAATTGAGCAACCTGGGCCAATAAGGATGATTGATGTATCTCTACCCTCCAAACTAACACAACAGTAGGCAATGGCAGCTTTCCATGAACATTGACATCCAGTTCTGTTACTTAAGAAATGTGAATGCTGACAGTGCATCACCTGCATTCTACATGAACAGTTCCCTTAATTTAGTTATTGGATAAAACAGTTTGGAAAATATAGTGTCTTACAGCTTGACTCTATTCCTAGCTAGTAAACTCAAGGCCAACATTTCTCTCGTTTCAAACTATAGAAATAAGAAGACTTGCATTTATACTATGCCATTCAATTCCTCAAAATAGCCTATGAAGTACTTTTGAAGTGTAATTACTGCTGTAACGTAGCAAACTAAGATGCCAATTTATACACAGCAAACTCCTACAAATAGCAACGTGTAATGTGCCCACATCTGTCTTCATCCTCTTTCATAGGGCTGCATAGAGAGCACCAGCTATGATTTTACATGATGTTTTCATAATGTTGTTTGAGGAATTAATGCTGATTGGACACCTAGGAGAATGCCATTTCTTCGAAATAATGTCACGGGAATGTTTTCATCCACCTGAGGGGGCAGGCAAGGCCTTGGTTTAACGCTTCATCTGAAACATGGTTATTACTTGGACGCAATTGCATTTTCTGGGTGACACTGTGGTTAGCACTGCTGCCTCTCAGTGCCAGGGACCTGTGTTCAATTCCAGCCTCGGGTCACACTCTGTATGGAATTTGCACATTCTCTCTGTGTCTGTGTGGGTTTCCTCCAGGTGCTCCGATTTCCTTCCACAGTCCAAAAGATGTGCAGGTTAGGTGAATTGGCGATACTAAATTAACACTAATGTTAAGGGGGATTAGCAGGGTAAATATGAGGAATTACGGGAATAGGGCCTGGGTAGGATTGTGGTCAGTGTAGACTTGGTGGGCTGAATGGCCTTTTTCTGCACTGTAGGGATTCTATGATTTATATACATTTTGCCTCATTCTCAATATGTGAAGCAACAAGCAGACCTCATGCTTGTCAGCATAGATCTACTTATGGAAGCTTCCGTTTGAGTGGGAGGTGTTGGAAGGCATCCTAAACCATAACATACCTGAGCTCCTAAGTGCCCTGTGTAAGCTACGACTGAATAGAGGCTGCAATGTAATCTATAAAGAAAGGGGCAGTCAACAACATCATACATTTATTATAGCACTTTTGATACAAAACCTTCACAGAAGCATTATCAGGCAAACTTTGACACTGAGTCACATTCACGTTTAGGTGGCTGACAAAATGCTTGGCCAAAGAGGTGGTTTTTAAGGAGCATCTTAAAAGTGGAGGTTTAGAAAGGGAATTCCAGAGCTTGGAATAGCTGAAGGCACAGTTGTCATTTTGAACATGTGAATTAGGAATAGACCATTCAGCTCCTTGAGCCTTCTCTGCCAATGAGATCAGGGTTGACCTAATTGTAACCTCAATCCCACATTCCTGCTGACCCCAATAATCTTACACCCCCTTGTTAATCGAGAATCTACCTAGCTATGCCTTAAAATATTCAAATACTCTGCATCCACTTTTGAGGAAGACTCACCATCCTGAATGGAATTATTTCTCCTCACCTCTGTCTTAGTTGAACAGCCCTTTATTTTTAAACAGTGACCCCTTGTTCTAGATTCTCCCACAAGAGGAAACATCCTCTCCACACATCTCCTGCCAAGACACTGCAGGATCTTATATGTTTCACTCAGGTCGCCTCTTCTAAACTCCAGCAGATACAAGCTCAACCTTTCCTCATCAGACAACCCATTTTACGGCAGTATCTGAGTGAGAATTGGGCTGTCAAATGCAGGCCCAGCTCTGATACCATTTATTCCTTTTGAAATGAAATTGTTCTTCAGTCTGTGGACCTCCAAATAGTATTGTGCAGCTGTGCACACACTGTTTTTAACACATGGCCTGGGTGGTGCCTTTGAGGTGGCTTCATGGCAATGCACCCTGCCACTTAACGGGGAACAAGGCTGTGGGTTCGAGAGCAAATTTCAACCAAGTGCAGAACCTTGAGAAGCAGAGGGGTTAAGTTCGTAGACCCAGCATGAGAGCTTGCTCTTTATCAAGTTGTAAAGTTTATAATCAGTAACAGGTCGGCATCTGTATTGGGTGGTTTTACAACTTGTCATCTAATTCCTGAGACTGTATTAAACTTTAGTGAGGTTAGGTGGTAAATGTTTTTTGAAGCACACAATTTGGATGTTCATGGGCAAATCTTTTTTGTTTCTGTAAATTCTCTTGTCTCATTTCCAGAAGGCACTAACTTTTTGGGATAGATTATACAGGTGGTGCCAACTGTCTGTGACGCATGTCAATCTTTAGGCTGACAGAGGGCGCAGAGGAGGTGGGCAGTTGTGGTGTTCATCATGACCCTTTGACTCAGACTAATTAACTCTGATGAACCAGGGGGTTAATCCTGTGGTAGTATGTAGATTATGGCTGGTCTGTCAGTGGGATGGGTTCTCCTACCCCAGCTCCATGTGGCATTTCTAATGAAGCAGATGGTGTCCAGGATTGTCCCTGAGCATCTGCCAAGGGGCAGCTACAGTGTGTCATTGTGAAGTCCTTCAACATAGCATGGATAATCATGGAGCTATATAGGTGATGGCTCCACACTGGGGTTATTTACTGCAATCCTATCTCCTTGCTCTTTTCCTAGACATTGATATTTAATGTGTATCTGATGTACTATTAATATTGGAGTTGATGAAGTTCAGTAACCAGTTTAACCCAACTGATGTATGCTGGTAGCTATAGCCTACAAGATCCTTATCGCTCTGCTGATTAACTCTTCACACCCTGCTGTCTTCTCCATCTTGTATCCATCTCGTGTCACTGTTCAATTGCTCCATGTGTCAGTGAAGTCTGTAATCTCGTCACCGCTCCATCAAATAAATTGCTTCTAAATTCCTTAAAGAACACAGAAAATTACAGCACAGGAACAGGCCCTTTAGCCCTCCAAGCCTGCACTGACCATGATGCCCAACTGAGCTGAAACCCTCTACCCTTCCGGGAACTATATCCCTCTAGTCCCATCCTATTCATGTGTTTGTCCAGACACACTTTAAAACTCACTATCATATCTGCTTCCACTACCTCCCTCGGCAACGAGTACCAGACACCCACCATCCTCTGTGTAAAAAAAAAAACTTGCTTCATACATCTCCTATAAACCTTGCCCCTTGCACCTTAAACCAAAGCCCCCTAGTAATTGACTCTTCCACCCTGGGAAAAAGCTGACTATCCACTCCGTCAATGCCCCTCATAATCTTGTAGAATTCTATCAGGTTGCCCCTCAACCTTCGTTGTTCCAGTGAGGATAAACCAAGTTTCTCCAACCTCTCCTCATAGCTAATGCCCTCTAAACCAGGCAACATCCTGGTAAATTTTTTCTATGCCCTCTCCAAAGCCTCCACATCTTTCTGGTAGTGTGGCGACCAGAATTGAACACTATATTCTAAATGCGGCCTAACTAAGGTTCCATAAACATAAGAACATAAGAACATAAGAAATAGGAGCAGGAGTAGGCCATCTAGCCCTTCGAGCCTGCCCCGCCATTCAATAAGATCATGGCTGATCTGTCGTGGCTCAGTTCCACTTTCCCGCCCTCTCCCCATAACCCTTAATCCCCTCTCTTATCAAGAACCCATCAACCCGCTTCTTAAAAATATTTAGCGAGGCAGCCTCCACCACTTCAACGGGCAGAGAATTCCAGAGATTCACCACCCTTTGAGTGAAGAAGTTCCTCCTCAACTCCGTTCTAAACCGCCTCCCCTTTATCTTGAGGCTGTGCCCCCTAGTCCTACTGTCTTTTTTGAGCGGGAAGAGTCTCTCCACCTCTATCCTATCCATCCCATTCATCATCTTATACGTCTCAATGAGATCTCCCCTCATTCTTCTAAACTCTAACGAGTACAAGCCTAGTTTATTCAGCCTCTCCTCATAGCTCAATCCCCTCAACTCCGGTATCAGCCTAGTAAACCTCCTCTGCACTCCCTCCAGGGCCAAAATATCCTTGCGCAGGTGCGGCGCCCAAAACTGCACACAGTACTCCAGCTGCGGCCTCACCAATGCCCTATACAGCTGCAGCAAGACCTCCCTACTTTTATATTCAATCCCCCTCGCTATGAAGGCCAGCATCCCATTTGCCTTCCTGACCACCTGCAAGCTGGGTTTTTGCGACTCATGCACAAGGACCCCGAGGTCCCTCTGCACTGTCGCCTGCTGCAGTTTTTCGCCACGTAAGTAATAGTCCTTCCTACCATTATTCCTACCAAAGTGGACCACCTCACACTTGCCAACATTAAATTCCATTTGCCATTTCCTGGCCCATTCGCCCAGCCTATCTAGATCCTTCTGCAGACTCTCCACACCCTCCGCACAATTTGCCTTTCCCCCAATCTTGGTGTCATCAGCAAATTTCGACACCCTGCACTCGGTTCCCTCCTCCAGATCATCTATATAAATGGTAAATAGCTGAGGCCCCAGCACCGACCCCTGGGGCACTCCACTAGTCACCAACCGCCAATCCGAATAGCACCCATTGACCCTTATGACTTGCTAATTTTTAATCTCAGTGTTCTAGCTGATGAAGGCAAGCATGACGTATGCCTCCTTGACTGCCTTCTCCACTTGCGTTGCCACTTTCAGTGACTTGTGTATCTGTACACCCAGATCCCTCTGCCTATCAATGCTCTTAAGGGTCTGCCATTTACTATACATTTCCTATTTGTATTAGACCTTCCAAAATGTATTACCTCACATTAGTCTGGATTAAACTCCACCTGCCATCTCTCCGCCCAAGTCTCCAACTGATCTGTATCCTTTGATGGTCCTCATTGCTATCCGCAAATCCACCAACCTTTATGTTGTGCGCTAACTTATTAACCAATCCAGTTGCATTTTCCTCCAAATCATTTATGTATATTACGAACAGCAAAGGTCCCTGCACTGATTCCTGAAGAGCACCACTTGTCACAGCCCTCCATTCAGAAACGCATCCTTCCACTGCTACACTCTCTTTTATGATCGAGCCAGTTTTGTATCCACCTTGCCAGCTCACCTTTGATCCCATGCAACTTCACCTTTTGCACCAGTCTGCCATGATGAAACTTGTCAAAGGCCTTACTGAAGTCTATGTAGACAATATCCACTGCCCTACTCTCATCAATCATCTTTGTCACTTCCTCAAAAAACTCGAATCAGTTTAGTGAGACATAACCTCCCCGTCACAAAACCATGTTGTCTCTTGCTAATACGTCCACATTTACAAATATCTTGAAGAATCCTCTTCAATAATTTCGTTACCACTGACGTTAGGTTCACCAGCCTGCAATTACCTGGATTATCCTTGCTACCCTCCTTAAACAAAGGAACAATATTGGCTATTCTCCAATTCTCTGGGATCTCCCCTGTAAAAAGTCTGACAACACCAGGTTTTAGTCCAACTGACTTATTTGATAGTAAACTCACTAGCTTTCGAGGGGTTTCCCTCTTCTTCAGGTGAATGGAGAGTTCCGGCCTCAGACAGAGCATATAAAGCACAGACAGTTTACAGATTACTGATTAGAATGCGAATCTTTACACCTAACCTGCTGTTCAAGTCTTAAAGTGGCTGACAATGCGAGTGGAAGGAGCACTGATCACAGGTTAAAGAGATGTGTATTGTCTCCAGACAGTACAGTAAGTGAGGTTTTGCAAACCCAGGCAAGTCACGGGGGTTACAGGTAGTGCGACATGAACCCAAGATCCCTGTTGAGACCGTCCTCATGTGTGCGGAACTTGGCTATCAGTCTCCGTTGTCGTAGCGTCTGCATGGTCTCCTCAATGTACCATGCTTCGGGACAAGTTTGACAACGGATGAATGAACATCACTTGACAATCACCAGGCAAGACTGTTCCCTTCCTGTTGGCGAACACTTCAGTGGTCACGGGCATTCAGCCTCTGACCTTCGGGTAAGCATTCTCCAAGGCGGCCTTCACGACACACGACAGCACAGAGTTGCTGAGCAGGGACTGATAGTCAAGTTCCGCACACATGAGGACGGTCTCAACAGGGATCTTGGGTTCATGTCGCACTATCTGTAACCCCCGTGACTTGCCTGGGTTTGCAAAACCTCACTTACTGTACTGTCTGGACACAATACACATCTCTTTAACCTGTGATCAGTGCTCCTTCCACTCACATTGTCAGCCACTTTAGGACTTGAACAGCAGGTTAGGTGTAAGGATTCGCATTCTAATCAGTAATCTGTAAACTGTCTGTGCTTTATATGCTCTGTCTGAGGCCAGAACTCTCCATTCACCTGAAGAAGAGGGAAACCCCTCGAAAACTAGTGAGTTTACTATCAAATAAATCGGTTGGACTAAAACCTGGTGTTGTCAGACTTTTTACCGTGTTCACCCCAGTCCAACGCCGGCATATCCACATCACATCTCCCCTGTATCCAGTGAGGATACAAAGATTTCTCTCAAGGCCCCAGCAATTTCCTCCCTTGCCTCTCTCAGTATTCTGGGGTACATCCCATCAGGCCCTGGGGACTTCCTACCTTAATGTTTCTTAAGAACCCCAAAAGCAACTCCTTTTTGATCTCAACATGACTCAAACTATTTACACACCCTTTCCCAGAATCATCATCTATCAAGTCCTTCTCTTTGGTGAATACTGACGGAAAGTACTCAGTTAATACCTCGCCTATTTCCTCTGGCTCCATGCATAGATTCCCTCCCCTGTCCTTGAGTGGGCCAGCCCCCTCCCTGGCTACCCTCTTGCTCTTTGTATATGTGTAGAAAGCCTTGGGATTTTCCTTAATCCTGCTAGCCAATGATTTTTTGTGACCCCTTTTAGTTCTCCTTACCCCTTGCTTAAGTTTCTTTCTACTTTCCTTGTATTCTACCTTGCTTTGTGTGTTTCCAGCCTCTTATCCTTGACAAATGCTTCCTTTTTCTCTATGACTAGTCTCACAATATCTCTTGTTATTCCTCTTTTGATGTGTTTGTGATTAATTTTATGATCACTTGTTCTGGGCTCATCCAAAATTGGCAACAGCTTCTCCATGTCCACCCTCATGCCTGACTCCGCCAGATCCTACACGGCCCCGCTGCTGCCGCTGCCCTGATGGCTCAATCCTGGTTTCTCTTGGTGTGCTATGTATTCTTTTGTAGCGTGCAGACCATAACTGTTCACACTCCTCCATATGGTCTAAGCAAGGACCATATGGCCTAAGTAAATGTGGCATTATCTTCCTGCTTCTATATTCTATTCCTGTAGAAAGGAATCCCACCACTACTTCTGAATTTATCACTGGATGATTTATGTGTCTTTTATTCCTAGATTTCCTCTTTATCCTATTTCGTTCCTAAACCATCCAAGATACCACTATTCCATATCTTGATATACTGGCAATCTGAGATCCCCCGTAACCTGCCTGATTGCTTTAGCGAATCACTAATCATGACAGAGAATCTTTTAACTGTACTCACCTTTAAACTCTGATTTATGGGAACATTTGGATCCGCCACAACATTCTTTATTCCAATGATTTCCCCTTGCTTCTACTGTCTGTCCAGTGGTTATGTGTGGCCAAGAATTATGGCAGATTTTTCAATTGTGGACTGGACCATCAGAGCAGGAACTTGTTTCCGCTGTACCCCCTCTCCAGAAGGTGTATCCCCTCCCCAGGAGTGTGTTTCCCCCTGTACCCCTTCCCCAGGACTGAGCGTGTTCTCCCTGCACTCCCTCCCAGGGCACAGACAGAATGGAATACGTCAGTTGAGATTGAGCAAGGAGCATTCCGGTTTGGTCAGTGTGCTGAGACAGGGAGCACCACAACCTGCTTCCTGTACTCACTAAGATAATGAGCCTTTGTTTCTGCTGTCTGGGAAATGGATCCTCTCCTATTTACCATTCCTAATTGTGGAAATGGTACACATCGTTCACCCCATTATTTCTCCCTCTATTTATTTTTCTCACTCCCACCCAGAAACTATTCAACACTTTGACTAACAATAGATGAAAGGTTTCCACTATCCCTTGTATCTCGACTATGTATGAGTCATTCCAAGGGATGAATCATTTTGTAGGCGGGATGGGCACTCAATTAAATCAGTGCTGGCTGACGTATTCTGGAGTGGCTGAGACTACGAGGGTTTTATCACACTCTTTCATAGTTTGCAGGAGTTTAGACATCATTGGAGTAAGGCTTATTTCACATTTCAGACTGAGCTAGTCACCTCTCCACTCATCCTTGACCTCAAAAGCAAGTATGTCTGTGTTTATATACCCGGAGGACACTCTCATCTGTGTTCATCCTCTGCCTTATCTCCATGCCCACAGTCTGGGTGCGTTATTTATTTATTTTGTGCTGATTTGTCTGGTATTTGAAGAACAGTAATCTTTTGTTTCACTTTTAATTCATCCGTTCCCCCCTCCCCCTCATCACTGACTCATCCTGTTCCAGACTCTGAAGCCCACAGGGCAATCTTGCCTTTTAATTATACATGCATGCAGCGCTGGGCCAGGAGCTTGGCTGCAGCTTTCACTTGCTAAATTGATGTCAGACACATCTCTGTTGTGACACTAATGTTGCTGTGATAGCTTTCACTTTTCAGTTGGGTACGGCTGAGTCTCTAATGATACGGGGTAATTCCTGAGTGAATTGTGATTATTGAGGTCCCTTTTCTTTCCCCCTCCCTAGGTTGTCACCACCTGTTGTTCAAAAAAACATAAAATACATCAGGTCATTGCCACAGTCCTCACTGACTGATATTGGTTTCCTATCCACTATTGTTTTGATTTTTAAATTCTCATTCATATGTTCTTATGTTCACATCCCTCCATGGCCTTGATCTCTGTAATCTCCTCCAACACAGTAAGAAGTCTGACAACACCAGATTTATTTGATAGTAAACTTACTCCAACCCATCTCCTCCAACCCCACAAACCTCCAAAATCTGTACTCTCTTCCCATTCTGACCTCGAGTGCATTGCCAATTTTAATTGTTCTTCTATTAGTGGCTGTGCTTTCTTGGCCCAAGTTCTGAAATTTGAATGATGGAGCAGGCTCCAGGCGCCAAATGGCCTACTCTCGCTCCTAATTCATATCTTCATAAACCTCTCTACCTCTCCATCTCCTTGAAGCAGTGACGTAGTTGTGTTGTCATTAGACTTGTAACCAAGGACTTCCCTTTAATGAAACCGTGCTGCGTCTGCTCTATCAAGCAATTCCCTTCAAGATGCCTCGCAATTTCCTCCTTAATGACAGATTCTAACATTTTACCTACCACAGACGTTAAACTAACCAACCTATAATTCCCTGCCTTTTGCCTGGCACCCTTCTTAAACAACGGCGTAACATTAGCCGTTTTCCAATCATCCGGCACTTCCCCGGAATCCAGCGACGTCTGGAAAATAACCACCAAGGCATCCACTATCACCTCCGCCATTTCTTTCAGAACCCTCGGATGCATTCCATCCGGTCCTGGGGACTTGTCCACAATCAGCCCCTCCAGTCTGTCGAGCACCGCCTCTCTAGTAACAGTAATGTCATTAAGACCCTCCAGTCCTACCAAGGATCTAGATAGGCTGGGCGAATGGGCCAGGAAATGGCAAATGGAATTTAATGTTGGCAAGTGTGAGGTGGTCCACTTTGGTAGGAAGAATGGTAGGAAGGACTATTACTTAGGGGGCGAAAAACTGCAGCAGGCGACGGTGCAGAGGGACCTCGGGGTCCTTGTGCATGAGTCGCAAAAACCCAGCTTGCAGGTGCAGCAGGTGGTCAGGAAGGCGAATGGGATGCTGGCCTTCATAGCGAGGGGGATTGAATATAAAAGTAGGGAGGTCTTGCTGCAGCTGTATAGGGCATTGGTGAGGCCGCAGCTGGAGTACTGTGTGCAGTTCTGGGCGCCGCACCTGCGCAAAGATATTTTGGCCTTGGAGGGAGTGCAGAGGAGGTTTACTAGGCTGATACCGGAGTTGAGGGGGTTGAGCTATGAGGAGAGGCTGAATAAACTAGGCTTGTACTCGTTAGAGTTTAGAAGAATGAGGGGAGATCTCATTGAGACGTATAAGATGATGAATGGGATGGATAGGATAGAGGTGGAGAGGCTCTTCCCGCTCAGAAAGGACTGTAGGACTAGAGGGCACAGCCTCAAGATAAAGGGGGGGCGGTTAAGAACGGAGTTGAGGAGGAACTTCTTCACTCAAAGGGTGGTGAATCTCTGGAATTCTCTGCCCGTTGAAGTGGTGGAGGCTGCCTCGCTAAATATTTTTAAGAAGCGGGTTGATGGGTTTTTGATAAGAGAGGGGATTAAGGGTTATGGGGAGAAAGCGGGAAAGTGGAACTGAGCAGCGACAGATCAGCCATGATCTTATTGAATGGCGGGGCAGGCTCGAAGGGCTAGATGGCCTACTCCTGCTCCTATTTCTTATGTTCTTATGTTCTTATGACTCAGGACAAATCGCACCATGGCAGATACGAGTTCAATAAAAATCTGGAGTTAAACGTCTACTGATGACCATGAAACCACTGTTGATTGTTGGAAAAACCCATCTAGTTCACTTTAGAGAAGGAAATCTGTCGTTCTTAACTGGTCTGGCCTTCATGTGACTCCAGAGCCAGATAGCGTGGTTGATTCTCAACTGCCCTCTGGAGTGGAGGGCAGTTAGGGATGTGCGGTAAATGCTTGCCTGGCCAGCGATGCTTACATCTCAGAAAATGAATTTACAAAAACGTCTTTGGCAAAGCGGTTTCTCTCTATGTGACTCGTTGTCAGTTGTTAAGTAAAATACCCTTGGAAAATGCATTGGGGCATTTTGTTACTTTAAAAATGCCAGATAAATACTGATTAAGATGCAATTGAACCTGAGTCTTCAGAGAATGAGTTTAATCCGTCACTCTTCATTTTATCCTCTATATTTTTGACACATATCTGAGCTTCATGTTATCTGCAGATCTAGAAATTACGCCTCCAATGCTAAGTTTAAATATGTTTAAAAAATGTGGTGGTCCTTATGTCGATCCCAAAGGAAAGCCGCTTTATCCTTTCTTTCAGTCTGAGAAGTAGCCATTCTTCACCTATCCCTGCTCTCCTTTCTTATTCAGTTTTGTACCCAATAATGTGAAAATTCATGTTCACAACTTCAGCCTTTACTGACCCTCTCCCTGACTTCGTCGAAGAACTCAAGTTTGTCAAGCTGGCTGGTACGGTGGCACAGTTGTTATCACTGCTGCCTCACAGCACCAGAGACCGGGTTCGATTTCCAGCTTGGGTCACTGTGTGGAGTCTGCACATTCTCCCTGTGTCTGCTTGTGTTTCCTCCGGGTGCTCAGGTTTCCTCCCACGGTCTGAAAAACGTGCTGGTTAGGGTGGATTGGCCATGCTAAATTCTCCCTCAGTGTAACCCAAACAGGCGCTGGAGCATGGCAACTCGGGGATTTTCACAGTAACTTCATTGCAGTGTTAATGTCAGCCGACTTGTGACTAATAAATTAACTTTAAAAAAAAACTAGTATTTGATGGGGTGGCAGGAGGATTTTTTTTTTATTCATTTGTGGGACATGGGCATTGTTGGCTGGCCAGCATTTATTACCCATCCCTAGTTGCCTGAGGGCAGTTGAGAGTTAGCCGTATTGCTGTGGATCTGGAGTCACATGTAAGCCAGACTGGGTAAGGATGGCAGATTTCCTTCCCTAAGGGACATTAGTGAACCAGATGGGTTTTTCAACAATTGGCAATGGTTTAATGGTCATCAGTAGATTCTTAATTCCAGATATTTTTATTGAATTCAAATTCCATCATCTGCTGTGGCGGGATTTGAACCCAGGTCCAGAACATTAGCTGGGTTTTTGGATTAATAAAATAGCAATAATAACATTCGACTCTCTCCTCCCCATCATGTGGAACATAAACTCTGGAATAGACCAGTTGGGCCAAATGGTCTGGCTCTGTGCTGCAGACTTGATGTGAGGGTTGTGACGAGGAGCTGCAAACACATGCATCCTAAATTTGATCTTGCTTTTGCTCCTCAGGTCGGCGTCAGATTCACCACCTGGGTAATCAGCTTCAGTTAAACCAGCATTGCCTCGATACTGCCTTTAACTTCTTCAAAATGGCAGTGAGCAAGCACCTCACCAGGGGCCGGAAAATGAGCCACGTCATCGCTGCCTGCCTTTATCTCGTCTGTCGAACAGAGGGCACACCTCGTATCCTTTTCAGGCTGCGTAAATGATGCCAATCTTAACGGTCATTTTCAGAACATTTAAACCATGTTTAACTTGTTTTTTTAAGTAAATCCAGGTAATGAGTTACTTTATTTAATTCTCTGTCCAAGTTTATGGATGTTACAAGTTGCTTATGCCAGATCTTTGTGTGTGTGCATGAAATGTTAACCGATACAGAGTAAAGCTTCCCATGCATGTAACTGTTTCAGATATATCCCAGTATCATTGCCTCTGATGGACATGCTTCTTTTGGTCACTTTCTTCCCCTGAAAAACTCTTGTTGGCGTATGAAGTTGCATTGAACTAGGATGAAAATCTGAATGTCTGATGTTATAAGATGGACAGGTCTTAAGTTCCGGTTGCAGCTATTCTCTGGTAGTGGCCTTTTACACAAGTGCAGGGTTGAGGGAGCTCTGCACTGTGTGGAGATGCCTGCTCAGGTAGACATAGTGCTGCCCAACAAGAGCAGGGGAGTCTGGTCACTCAACCAAAATCACCGATCTATATCCCTTTGCAGTCTGTCTCCTTATAACTTGCTTTCCCACCTATCGCTGTATCATCAGCAAATGTCAGGAAGATTTCAGCGGCCTTTTCCTCAAATGCAAGCCCAGAATTCCAGCTTCTTAATCATTTTATCCGTGATATCGAAGATGGTTACATTCAACCTTGAAGTCCTAGTTTCAACTCAGTGAGACAAGAAAATATATCTGACATTTAATACAGCTGCGGGAAGCAAAGTGTGTCATATGCAGAGTAAGAGAATGGGAATAGGCAGCTTATAAAGAATAACCTGATCTCGGAATGATCGGGCCACGCGACTCATCAAACCTCCATGTGGAGCACCAATAGATCCCACCTCATTTCACAGAACTGAATCTATGCTTAAATTCAGGGATCAATGTTTTATAAAGTTTACCATCCTCACAGCATTATCCAGGATGTGGAGATGTCAGTGTTGGACTTGGGGTGGGCACAGTAACAAGTCTCTCAACACCAGCTTAAAGTCCAACTTTAATTAGGTGTGTCCTAATGAAGGAGCAGCGCTCTGAAAGCTTGTGATTCCAAATAAGCCTGCTGGACTATAACCTGGAGTTGTGAGACTTCTTAAAGCATTATTCAGCACCTCCATAAAGTTGACAGATGTGCTTTTGACAATGAGTACCTCTCAATGTATACTCAGTGCATCCATATCACATTTACAGCAAATCCTCTGCTATAGGTCACCACTACGCTGGTTTTAACAGTCATTGACTTTGTTTCACCTTTACTGATGCCAGCATGTGATCACACAATATCATGTTGATTTATTAAGTAATTATCTGTAAAAAAAAATCTTCTCCACTATCGAGATAGGCAGCAACTGAGAAAATAAAATGTCCTCCTGTGTTGCACCTTTGTAAATATAACACCTGTACAGCAGAAGGTGCACTTGTGGATTCAGCTCAGTGCAGAGCTTGGTATTGGCTACAAATGACATGGTTTACCAATTGAATTAGGATGTAATTATTCATGTCATTAATTTGATATTATTTCACTGTTATCAACTGAATTAATTCTAGGGCCTTGTCTCCAAGCGTAGTGCTTACTATATCTGCAGCTACAGGTAGTATAGGGTGAGAACAAAAACAGAAAATACTGGAAAATCTCAGCCGTTCTGACAGCATCTGTGGAGAGAGAATAGAGCCAATGTTTCAAGTTTGGATAACCCTGTGTCAGAGCTGGATATGGGTTGTCCTGCCTTTCCAGCTCTCTGACTTGTTCGGTATGAGGCTGAATGTAGCTGAGCATTATCATCAGCACTGAGTGTAAAACTGTCTCGCTCATCAATAGTTGTGCTGGTGAGCACTTGGAAAAAGTTTGGGGCTTTGTCCTTTTGTTGTGCATGTTATGTGTCAAAGTGACTATATTGAAGCGATGGTTTTATTTAACAGGATTTCACCACATAACCTACAGCTTATGATATTCACCAGATCCATGACAAATAAACCCCCCTTTCTTAGTATTTTTTATAATATTTCCAACTTTTGGATATAGATCATGTATTATATTGCTGCGATTTGCAGGTTGAGTCAGTAGTCTTTGTTTTACCTATGATTTCAGCAAGTGACAAGACGGTTTCAGTTGACCAAACAGTTTTCCAGCCTGACTGTGCTTGAAACTAATTTGGGTTTTGCTTTGGTCATATACGTTGCACTGTAACTACACTTGGGAGAACATAATGGTGAAAACTGGACTGCTGGCTAAAGACATGATGTGGGTATGCCGGCGTTGGACTGGCGTAAACACAGTAAAAAGTCTGACAACACCAGGTTTTAGTCCAACCTATTTATTTGATAATATACTCACAAGCTTTCGGGGTTAGCCCCTTCGTCAAGTGAATGGAGAGTTCTGGCCTCAGACAGAGCATATAAAGCACAGACAGTTTAGAGATTACTGATTAGAATGCGAATCCTTACACCTAACCTGCTGTTCAAGACCTGAAGTGGCTGGTAATGTGAGTGGAAGGAGCACTGATCACAGTTTAAAGAGATGTGTATTGTCTCCAGACAGTACAGTAAGTGAGGTTTTGCAAACCCAGGCAAGTCACGGGGGTTACAGGTAGTGCGACATGAACCCAAGATCCCTGTTGAGACTGTCCTCATGTGCGGAACTTGGCTATCAGTCTCTGCTCAGCGACTCTGCGCTGTCGTGTGTCGTGAAGGCTGCCTTGGAGAATGCTTACCTGAAGGTCAGAGGCTGAATGCCCGTGACCACTGAAGTGTTCGCCAACAGGAAGGGAACAGTCTTGCCTGGTGACTGTCGAGCGATGTTCATTCATCCGTTGTCGTAGCGTCTGCATGGTCTCCCCAATGTACCATGCTTCGGGACATTCTTTCTTGCAACGTATCAGGTAGACAATGTTGGCCGAGTTGCAAGAGTATTTACCATGTACCTGGTGGATGGTATTCTCACGTGTGATGATGGTATCCATGTCGATGATCCGGCATGTCTTGCAGAGGTTGCTGTGGCAGGGTTGTGTGGTATTGTGGTGTTCTCCTGAAGGCTGGGTAGTTTGCTGCGAACAATGGTCTGTTTGAGGTTGTGTGGTTGTCTGAAAGCAAGAAGTGGGGGTGTGGGGATAGCCCTGGCGAGATGTTCGTCTTCATCAATGATATGTTGAAGACTCCGGAGAAGATGTCGTAGCTTCTCCGCTCCGGGGAAGTGCTGGATGTACATCGCTCGACAGTCACCAGGCAAGACTGTTCCCTTCCTGTTGGCGAACACTTCAGTGGTCACGGGCATTCAGCCTCTGACCTTCGGGTAAGCATTCTCCAAGGTGGCCTTCACGACACACGACAGCGCAGAGTCGCTGAACAGAGACTGATAGCCTCAGCACCTCACTGTACCGCAAGCCCACAGACAATCTCACAATGTTTCACTTCTCCAGTTTCCACCCTAAACATGTTAAAGAAGCCATTCCCTATGGACAAGCCCTCCGTATACACAGGATTTGCTCAGATGAGGAGGATCATGACAGACACCTCCAGACCCTGAAAGATGCCCTCATAAGAACAGGATATGGTGCTCGACTCATAGATCGGCAGTTCCGATGCGCCACAGCGAAAAACCGCACCGATCTCCTCAGAAGGCAAACACAGGACACAGTGGACAGAGTATCCTTCGTCATCCAGTACTTCCCCGGAGCGGAGAAGCTACGACATCTTCTCTGGAGTCTTCAACATATCATTGATGAAGACGAACATCTCGCCAGGGCTATCCCCACACCCCCACTTCTTGCTTTCAGACAACCACACAACCTCAAACAGACCATTGTTCGCAGCAAACTACCCAGCCTTCAGGAGAACAGTGACCACAATACCACACAACCCTGCCACAGCAACCTCTGCAAGACATGCCGGATCATCGACATGGATACCATCATCACACGTGAGAATACCATCCACCAGGTACATGGTAAATACTCTTGCAACTCGGCCAACATTGTCTACCTGATACGTTGCAAGAAAGGATGTCCTGAAGCATGGTACATTGGGGAGACCATGCAGACGCTACGACAACGGATGAATGAACATCGCTCGACAGTCACCAGGCAAGACTGTTCCCTTCCTGTTGGCGAACACTTCAGTGGTCACGGGCATTCAGCCTCTGACCTTCGGGTAAGCATTCTCCAAGGCGGCCTTCACGACACACGACAGCGCAGAGTCGCTGAACAGAGACTGATAGCCAAGTTCCGCACACATGAGGACGGTCTCAACAGGGATGTTGGGTTCATGTCGCACTATCTGTAACCCCCGTGACTTGCCTGGGTTTGCAAAACCTCACTTACTGTACTGTCTGGAGACAATACACATCTCTTTAAACTGTGATCAGTGCTCCTTCCACTCACATTATCAGCCACTTCAGGTCTTGAACAGCAGGTTAGGTGTAAGGATTCGCATTCTAATCAGTAATCTCTAAACTGTCTGTGCTTTATATGCTCTGTCTGAGGCCAGAACTCTCCATTCACCTGATGAAGGGGCTAACCCCGAAAGCTTGTGAGTATATTATCAAATAAATAGATTGGACTAAAACCTGGTGTTGTCAGACTTTTTACTGGGCTAAAGACAGGCAGGGTTGTGAAGAACATGCAAAGAATCAGTGATGAGAAGCTCGATAAATGAATGTTGCTAGTGTTCAGTAACTGACTCCTCCCCTTTAATTTATTAATTTAAGAGGGTTTGAATCCCTCTACTACGTATACTGTAGCCTGTATTTCTGGCATGGCTCTGAACCAGTCACCGACTCAGAGTGATAGTAACTGAGCCAGGCTGACACATGCACAGATGATGCAATTTTTCCAAGGGAAGATAAACAAAATGAGTGAGCCACAAGTCACAAATAATGGATTTGTAGCCCCCAGTCTCGGTTAAATTGTGCAATAACTCAGAAGCAACTTAGCTACTTTAACAATGAAGGGTAGGAAATCCTTTGGACTTTACCTTTGAATGCTTTTCAAACAATTTGCAAATCTTAGGAGTAACTTTAGTGCTGCCAAAGTACGCTGAGCTCTCAATAACAAGACACTACCTCATTCATCTTGCTTTGTTTTTGTTGAGAAGTTTTTGTAGACATCTTGCATCAAGTTGATAAGTGTTTGACAGGAACTATCAGCCAAATTTACTGGAATTGTTTTACAGCAACAACTGCAGTTCAGACTTGCCCCAGTCAGAGTTGCACCTGGAATTGTTGGGGCGTGCAGTGGATTCAGTGCAAAGCCATGCACCTTGATTTGATTTGATTTGGTTCATTATTATCACGTATTGGTATACAGTGAAAAGTATTGTTTCGTGCGCACTATACAGACAAAACATACCATTCATAGACAAGGAAAGGAGAGAGTGCAGCATGTAGTGTTACAGTCATAGTTAGGGTGTGGAGAAAAATCAGCTTCACGTAAGGTAGGTTCATTCAAAAGTCTGACAGCAGAAGGGAAGAAGCTGTTTTTGAGTCAGTTGGTACGTGACCTCAGATCTTTTGTATCTTTTTCCCGATGGAAGAAGGTGGAAGAGAGAGTGTCTGGGGTAAGTAGGGTCCTTAATTATGCTGCTTGCAGCAGGATGTGTAGACAGAGTCAATGGATGGGTGGCTGGTTTGCGTGATGGATTGGGCTATATTCACAACCTTTTGTAGTTTCTTCTGGTCTTGGGCAGAGCAGGAGCCCATACCAAGCTGTAATACAACCAGAAAGAATGCTTTCTATGGTAAGTCTGTAAAATTTGGTGAGAGTCGTAGCTGACACGCCAAATATTCCTAGCCTTCTGAGGAAGTAGAGGAGCTGGTGGGTTTTCTTAACTGTTGTGTCAGAATGGGGGAACCAGGGCAGGTTGTTGCTGATCTGGACACCTAAAAACTTGAAGCTCTCGACCCTTTCTACTTCGTCCTCATTGGCATGTTCTCCTTTACGCTTCCTGATGTCGATGACAATCACCTTTGTTTTGTTGATATTGAGGGAGAGATTATTGTTGCTGCAGCAGTTCAACAGATTCTCTATTTCATTCCTGTACTCTGTCTCGTCGTTGATTGAGATCCAACCCACTGCGGTGATGTCATCAGCAAACTTGAAAATTGAATTGGAGGGGAATTTGGCCGCACAGTCATAGGTGTATAAGGAGTACAGAAGGGGGCTGACAACACAGCCTTGTGAGGCTGCATCTCCTGGTATCTTGGGCATTATGCCTTAAATCTTAAGATTACGCCGAAGCCCTGATTGTCTTTGAGTAATGTTTGGGCCAAGGATTAAATCAGAGACTTTATAGTCTGTTGGAGTTTTGTGGTGTTGTTTAGGAGTAGCAGAACAGAGGATTGTTCTAGCATGATCCCAGCATGGACTCTGCCATCCAAACAATGCAGACTAGAGCTTTTTCCTTCTATTGACAGAAGGGAAAAGAAATGCTCGGGTACTGTCTTGAAGGCTTGCACAGTACATTTGATAGAATCCATGGGACAGATGTGCACTTGCCTTAGAGTAATTGAAGATGTGTCATAACAAAGCAGAAATTGTTCAAATTCAACTTTACTACTTTGCTCAGGTCCTACAACACAGTTTGTGCAGAATTCAGGGGAGCTCTCCATAGTGACAGTGGTTATCTCAAAATAAGCATCACTAAATTGGATTTTTTTGGTCATTATTTAATTTTTGGACATTGCTGTGTGCAAATTGGTGACCATAGACTTTGAGACATAAAAGTTAGAGTAATGTTTTATTTCTTAGTCACAAATGGGCTTACATTAACAATGTAATGAAGTTATTGTGAAAATCCCTTCATTGCCACACTCCAGTGCTTGTTCAGGTACATTGAGGCAGAATTTAGCACAGCCAGTGCACCTAACCAGCATATCTTTTGGACTATGGGAGGAAACCAGAGCACCTGGAGGAAACCCACGCAGACACATGCAGATTCCACATAGATAGCAACACAAGCCGGCAATGGAACTCAGGTCCCTGGTGCTGTGAGGCAGCAGTGCTAACCAGCATTTTGCCCCATGTCCCAGGCTTTGGGTCATTCCTGAAATAAGCTATGTATATACATTGTTCTTCTCGTTATACTTTATCTTCCTGTTCATAAAATCCAAAAACATTTGACATGTTTTGTGTATTTATCTATGCTTACAATTTTGGGGAATTAGCTGTTTGAATCACTTATCCGTACAAATGTGCACTCTCGTTACATGCTTTTTTTTCTCCCAAAGTGTATTTACTTCATACTGTCCACCTGAAACTGTACCTGCCACCTGTCTGCCCATTCCATGAATCTATGTTGTGCTGAAGCCACTTGTAGTACTGTGTTTGCCAAAATGACAATTTTATCATGTCAATAAATTTTGGGATTCTTCATTCAGATCCAAGTAATGTATAGGTTCCTCCATCTCCACACACACTTAGAACTATAGGTGATTGAGGCCACATTTGTTGAGGTCAGCCTCTGAGCAGCGATTAAACATAGGGCAACGTGGTGGCCCAGTGGTTGGTAGCATTGCTGTCTCACAGCTCCAGGGACATGGATTCAGTTCTGCCCTTGGGTCATTGTGTGGAGTTTGCATGTTCTCTCTGTGTCTGCGTGGGTTCCCTCTGAGTGCTCCAGCTTTCTCCCACAGTTCGAAAATGTGTGGGTTAGGTGCATTGGTCACTCTAAATTTCCCCTTAGTGTCCCAAGATGTGTAGGATTGATGGATTAACCACAATAAATGTGTGGGATTACAAGGAAAAAGCGGGATGCGGACCTGAGTAAGATACTCTGACAGAGAGTCAGTGCGTATCTGATGGGCTGAATGGCTTCTTCTGAACTGTAGGGATTCTATGAGTAGACCTTGCTGGATTGTGTGGTTCTGAAACTCACGATCTGGCCACTTAGCCAGTCAGTAAGCTCTTCTGTTCTTCTTTCACCGTTTCTCTGTTGGTGCTCGAGGTTTAAGAACACAAAGGCTCCCACTACAAAACAAAACTTGCTCCATGGAGCTCTGTGCTATTTTAAATGTATCCTCCCAACTGAACATGTTATGTAGCCAGAAGTGATGACAGTAGTCGAAGATGACTTCCTAGCTGTTTTGTGTGGCACTGCACTGAATTCTCAGTACGTGCCATTCTTTCAATGACGCTCCTGAGAAGACAGCCTTATTTTTGTTTATAGTGAGATGATGTCAGTGCGTCACGGTGACTAAACCGATTAAGTGATTTATCTGCTTAGTACTTGTGGGAACAACGTAATTGGGTGGCATGGGGGACGGATAGGCCAGGATAGGTTGGCAGTTGGTGTAGTGCGGTGAGCGGTGGACATACATTTAAGGCAGTAAAATGCAGAACAAATGTAATCCTGGAATGGGGTGGTGGGGGGGGAGAATGCTACAACATATGCAGATGTTGTAAATCTTTGCATGGTCATCTTGTCAATGTTTGACAATAGCTCTGATTGAGTTGGTGGAAAAATTCAGATCTGTGGGACCAGGAATAACACCAGCAGTCCTGCCAGGAACGGTCTGTACAATAGTCCTTTATTTAGACCTCTTATTAAACTTTCACAGAATGAAACAGAAGCAGGAATCACAATGCCCTGTATGAGTCCATCTGCAGCATGTCAGTTTCAGTCAATAAAAGATTTATATCTAGCAGAACCCATTTGTGCTTCTGACAGAAGGCTGAAGGGGGAAGGATGTATAAGACGTCATGTGCAGAGCTTGAGAGGAAAGGGCTGGTTGTGAAGATGTTGAACCTGTGTGAACATCAAACTCCCTCAACCCTGTAGCAACACTGATGCTGATTACAGAGTGTTTTTTGCCCTGGTTTGATGGGGGTGGGGGAGGAGGAGGAGAGAAGAACGATTGCATATTAGAACTACTGGTGACTTTCTGTAAAATGAAACGCATTTGAACGCCTACCCATAAAACCAGCAGATTTACTGTGCCCTTCAGCCAGAGGGACCCTCTACACTGTGGTGTGATTGTTGCTGATTTTCACAGATCTAATGTTATTTTCCGGTGTGCTGTGCAGGGCTGCAGATTATTTTAGGGGAATCATTGTTTCATAAGAATTTGTGAATAGGCATTGTCTGCATTCAAATTTTTTCTCCTTCTGCCATGAGCCCCTTTACCCCTCCCCAAGGCAGAATATGTCATTTAGTTGTATCGTTTAGGTTCAAAAATTACAAATGCTGGAAATCTGAGCGGAAAACGGGAAATGCTGGAAATACATGGGTCAGCTCTGCATCCACAGGAGGGAACACGCTGGCAAGCTTCCAGTTTTATCTCGATTGTCCTCAAACTTCTGACTCCAGTTACGAAACAAAACCCATTTACCAGCTAATTCAGGGTTGAAGTGAGTTGGAGTTATTTTAAATGTGGTTACTGTAACAAATGCAAATTTAATTTGATGACAAGTTCACATCCATCCATTTGAAAAAGGATTCTAACTTTGCTCCTTGGTCTGGGCTGAGTTAGTGATTTGGGTTGAATGGGCCTGCGGACTTGCTCATAGCTCGAGCATTCTGCACTGCTAAGAGTCAAATTGTGACCCCGTAATACCCCCATCACCAAATACAGCTGCTCTCATCTCTAACCTCAGCAACCTTCACCTCCTACTGCTACTGAAACCCTCACCATGCCCTTGCCACCTCCAGATTTGACTACTCATTATCCTGGCTGTCTTTCTCCACACTCAAAGCTTCCGCTGATCCGAGCTGTCTTGGTGCCAACTCATGCCATCCATCACTGTCTTGGCTCACCAATGCCATCTGCTGATCCCCAATTCTTCCTGTTTGAAATTCACACTCCTGTTTAATTTCTTTCTGGTCTTGCTGCTCCCTGTAGGTGTATCAGATCAGATCAGATCAACTAGATAGTCAATATCTTTTCCCAAAGGTAGGAGAGTCTGAAACTAGAGTGCATAGGTTTAAGGCGAGAGGGGAGAGATACAGAAGTGTCCAGAGGGGCAATTTTTTCACACAAATGTTGGTGTGTGTCTGGAACAAGCTGTCAGAGGTAATAGCAGTAGAGGCGGGTACAGTTTTGTCTTTTAAAAAACCATTTAGACAGATACATGGGTATGATGGGTATAGAGGGATATGGGCCAAATGTGGGTAATTGGGATTAGTTTAGGGGTCTAAAAAAAAGAGCGGCATGGACAAGTTGGGCTGAAGGGCCTGTTTCCATACTATAAACCTCGATCCATCCCCCTCCTGTTGCTCTTTACCTTTGGTCTGCTGGCTATTCCTCCTTCCCATTGACTCACCACTGTGAATTCTACCTGCAGCTGCCGAAGCCGCTCCTTTTTTTTGGCATCTATTTTAGATGACCGTGTGTGAAGCACATTTGGGATTGTTTTCCTTGATCAGCTAAACACAGGTTTGTTGTAACAACTACTTATATAAGGCACAAGAACCTTGTTGCTGCCCAAGAGTCAACATATACAGGGAGAGGGAAAGAGCGACGTATTTTGGTTACTAGTGGAATTGAGGGGGTAGAGTAGGAAGGTTGAGCTGAGGTAGCGGATAGTCATATTCATATTGAATCAAGCTCGAAGGCCCATTATTCTGTTCTTGTCTGGTCTAATGCAGTCCTTCTGACCTATGGAGAGTGATCTTGAACTGGCAAACAAACTTAGAAAACAAAACAATGGAGAGTGATTGCTCAACAGAATCAGCATCCTTCCAACTCTGTGATAAGGGTGGATTACTATACACTGCAACTAGTGATTCTGTTCACCAGATGTAGTACATGTGAACCTACGGAATAGGAGCACGAATAGGCCATTCATCCCCTGGAGCTGCAGGATGTGAAGATTTTTATTTTTGTTTTTATTCCAATTCAATCAAATCAAGTCCAATTCAGAGTCTCAACAAGTTGAGACATTCCCGATCCTAGCTGACAAGACAGGGCTTTCACCTCCTGTCTTGGGCTTGATCTACATGATCCAAGCTGATAGTAGGCATAGCTCCTCCTTCAAGGCTTGATCTCATTTGCGTCTTAGCCAAAAGGCCGAGATGCTGCTTTTAAAAATTGCTTCAAATGAAGCTGAAATGTAACCTAATGACTTCAACCAAGCGCAGCATGTCGATACCGCACTTGATCTCAGCTAAAAGGTTGAGAAGTGGTGTGAAGGTATTGGACAGGGTGCAGAAAGCATTCACAAGGAGCGTAGGTTAGGAAGAAAGATTGGAGAAGTTGGGAATATTGACCCTAGAGAAGGGAAGATTAGGAGGAGATTTGATTGAGATACTCAAAATCATGAGGGGTGTGGGTTGGGGAAAATTGTTCCTGTGGGCAGAATGATCTAGAATTCGAGGGCAGCAAACTGATTTGGCAAAAGAAACGATGATAATGTGAGGAAGAACTTTTTTATGGTTGGGATCTGCAATGCACTGGTGAGAATGTCTGGAGGCAGGTTCAGTTGAAGCTTTCAAGAGAATTGGATTATTATGTAAAGAGAGAGGTTTGCAGGGAAAAGGGTGGCAGAATGGGACTAGGGGCCCTGGCATGGAAACAAAGGACCAGTAGTCTCCTGTGCAGTGTAATCATTCTAGTGTTCCAAACTTAAGGAGCCAATCAGCACTTTGACTTCGAAAGTTGCAGGTTGAAGTCCCACTGCAGAGAGTTGAGCACAAAACTTCGGCCGACATTTCATGCTGGACTGAGAATGTCTTGCACTGTCAAATGTGCTTTTATTTGAATGAAATATTACATCAAGGCCTATCCTCCCTCTGTGGGAAAGATCTCACAACCACTACTCAAGGAGAAGCGATGGAGTTTTCCCAGTTGTCCTGACCACTATTTATTCCTCGGCCAACATGACTAAAATGGGTCATCTGTTCAATATCACATCACTGTTGGTGAGAGCTTTCTACATGCAAATTGGCTGCTTCATTTCCTGCCTTAAAACCAGGGTGACTCTCTGTTCTTTATTTTATGGATTTTCCCCATAATTGAGGCCACTGCCCATGTCCTGTTTTTCTTATAATTTGGGACTCCCAGAGTGACCCTGAAGTTCTTCGTGAGAGTTGGTGACCCTGATTACAGTGGGCAACTACACTTGAAAGGCCTTCATTTGCTTTAAAGCATTTTGAGGTGTTCTGAGATTGTGAAATGTGCTGCAGCTAAAGGAAGACAAGTTTTAGTCAAGTCTGCAGAATTTATGCCATGGTCCAGAACAAAGATGTATGAACCCCTAACCAGATGTAATGCCACCCATGGATCACCCTGGACAGACTTCAGGGAAGATTATTGTTCTAATTCATAATCATGTTTTGATCAGCCAGGACTGGCTCATTAATAAACTTGTCAAATTAATTTATCTCCATCCCACCGGAAGCAGCATTACTAGAAATCAAACTAGAAAGTGTGAGATGTTCTCAGCAGATCAGGGAAGCTCTTTGTTGAGAGAAGAACAAAGTTAACATTTCATGCCAAAGACCTTTCAGAACTCTTCATTTGATGTTATTTATTTTTTTACTAAAATTCAATTATGCATTAATTTCAATTCAACAATATTGAATTAAGATCAGAATGTATTACTGATTTCTTTCAACCGAACTCAAACCTTTGTAATATGAACCTTCAGTAAAAGAAAGCCACTCAGCCAGTTCATTACAAGCATATAATAAAGAAGGTTAGACTTCATGACGAGGATTAAAGGCTGGCAAACAGCAGGTTTTTACAGATTAAGGCAAACTGAGAGACAACGTAAACCAAGGCACTAGAAAGCGATTCAGAACTTCAAAAGGGATTTGAACTCTGATCTCACACGCCGGGCTATTTTGGTCACATTTTGAATTAGATTTTGAACTTCTGTAGGTTCAGAGCAGCTCTTGACACTATTTCCCTTGTGATCTGCAGAATTTGCAGTTTCCAATCTCAGATTTGTTGTGGAAGTCACAAGGAAATGTTCCCGTTGCAGCTGGTAGAATCAGCAGAGACATGCTTGTTAGAATATTGGCAGGGGCTAGATTACTCTTCTCTTGTGCATCCCCTTTCCCTTCACTCCACCACTGCTGGCTGGACTTTCAGTTGCCTGATGTCTAAATTTCTGTCTCTCTGCTTTGATGTTCCATTTGGTCACCTGTCCCTGCATGTCAACTTTTACTTGGTATTGCTTCCATTAAGCATGGTGTTTTGTTGGGGGTGGGGATGATGTTCATGAATGTTGCTGGCTGCTGAATTCCCTAACTGCACTTCAGGAGTACTTCTTTGGCTGTAAAGCATTTGGGACATCTTATGGTCATGAAAGCCACTCTATAAATGTTATTTTGTTCCCCTTTGGGAACTCAAAGTTCTATCTGCAATCATCTAACTCGAGAGTAAGATTTTCTGCTTGATGCTTTGTTTCAAAGATGATTGTTTCCTTTTGCCTGAGGTGGATAGCTCATACTCATCTTTATCTCCAGCTGCCACTCATAACACTGCTGTCACACTCATATAATTCCTATTCTCTTGTTTTTGGCAATCTATTACTGACCAATTGTAATTCAGATCCTGATTGTAGACATTAAGCAGCCTGTGGACAGGAAGAGCCAGATTCCCAATCAGTAATAACTCTGGAAAAATACAAGCGCTCCACTTTCTTATTATCTGCAGTTTTACAGGAAAGTGGGTGTGTGAGAAATATGTTACGCATTGCCTGTCTTGTCTTCCATGCTTGCACTTGTCTAAACACTCGAAAAGCAATATAACTGAGCCTCTTAGCTATTGTTTTGGTGCTTCAGTGATTAGATGGTGAAAGACTGGGGTTGTGTAACACTGACGGTTTTTGGACAGTTTGTTCAGTAATTTACCCAATTTATGTCCCCAGGGAGTGACATGAATATAGTTGCAGTAAATAGCATTGTCCTTCTGAAGCATGTGTGAATGGGTATATTCAGTTTTATTTTGGAAGATTCAGTGACTTAATAGGTGCATGCACTGCCTGGTGGCTGAGGTTTATACATCAAGAAATTTCTGAGTTTGATTCCCTTATATGCTGAGTAAAGCTGATCTTGGTGCCACCCAGATTAGAGAGAAGGAAACAAACCTGTCTAGCCACTGCTGTTGAAACATGTATAAGGTAGAATTACTTAGATTTTGTAGCATAGACGCAGACCATTCAGCCCAACAAGTTGGTGCACTGTATGTCAGCAAAGATATTTTGGCTGTGGAGAGGGCGGTGATGATTCATTAGAATGATACCAGATTTTTAATCAGTAAGGGAATCAGGGAGGCAGTGATATAGTGGCATTGTCATTGGATTCGTTATCCAGAGACCCTGGGTAATGTCCTGGATCGAATCCCATCATGGCAGATGGTAAAATTTGTATTCAGCAAAAATCTGGAATTAAAAGTCTTATGATAACCGTGAAACCATTGTCGGTTGTTGTAAAAACCCATCTGGTTCATGAATGTTCTTCAGGGAAGGAAGTCAACCATCCTTACCTGACCTGGCCAACATGTGACTTCAGATCCACAGCAATGTGTTTAAATCTTAAATGCCCTAAAGAATGGTTAATAATTGCTGGCCCAGCCAGCAACACTCATATCCCATGGACAAAAGGATTCCTTTGTTTTCTCTGCCGTTCAAACTGTTCACAATTGCTTTAACTCTTGATTCCCAGACTCTGAAAATGGCATCAAACTTTTGACTTGCCTTTCAAGTCTGCTTTGCCACTTTAAATCTGATCACCGCAGCTTTCTGTTTAACTCAGAACACTTGGTTTATTTTTCCCCTTGAATTTCCCTGATCAATACCTTGGTCTGTGTTCTAGCTACAATCTTCAAACATTCTTCTTAGCCGACAAGGCCTGTGGAGGATCATGTCAAAGTTCGGCCGCCCCCCCCGCCCCAATTCATTTAGGTGGTACGCCAGTTCCATGATGGCCAGAGTACTAGATGGCGGAGAATCCTCTGAGGCATTCCCAGTCACCAGTGGCGTCAAACAGGGTTGTGTGCTCACATCCACACTGTTCAGCATGATGTTTACAGTGTTGCTGGAATCAGCCTCAAGTACAGAGTGGATGGGAAGCTCTTCAACCTGAGGAAACTTCAAGCTATTACCAAAGTGAAAGAGACTGTTCTGAGAGACTTCCTCTTTGCTGATGACTGCACCCTGTATACTGGCTGAGCCAGAGATGCAAGTCAGTATGGACAAATTTTCCACGGCTCGTGACAACTTTGGACTCACCATCAACATTAAAAAGACCGAAATCATGCACCAGCCTGCTCCTCATGCACCATACACAGAACCCATAATCACAATCAAAGGGCAGAAACTACAGGCAGTAGATCAGCTCACTTATCTTGGCAGCATCCTCTCCCAAGCAGTGACTATTGATACAGAAGTTAACTGCAGAATAGAAAAGGCAAGTTCTGCTTTCGGTAGACTGCGCTTCACTGTTTGGGAATGTCGAGGAATCAGCCCAGCAACAAAACTGAAGGTCTACAGCACCATGGTACTCACTAACCTCCTGTCTGCCTGTGAAACGTGGACTGTGTATCGAAGGCATTCAAGACAGCTCAATCATTTCCACATGACTTGTCTTCGCAGAATATTATGCATCAAATGGCAAGACAAAGTATCAGCCACTGAAGTTCTCGCTAGAGCAAGTCTACCATCAGTCCACACACTGCTGATGAGAGCACAGACCTGGTGGGCAGGGCAAGTCATGTCATCCGTGTGCCAGATGAGTGCATACCCAAGCAGCCCCTTTCTGGGGAACTCTCTGCTGGAAGACGTTCGCATGGAGGGCAGAAGAAACATTACAGAGACACACTCAAAGCCTCCCTGAAGTCGCTTGACATAGACACGGCCACCTGGGAAATGCTGGCACAAAACTGCCCTTCCTGGCGCTGCCTCATCCACAAAGGCTGTCAAGCTCACAAAGCAAGGTGCAATGCTGAAGCACAACTTAAGCGTGAGCTGTGTAAGTCCAGAGCTACCAGCGCAACAACTACAGGGCCTACACAAGTCTGTCCAATATGTGCCAGGACATTCCGTGCCTGAATTGGCCTGATCAGTCATCTTCGGACACACCGCATCCAGCCTCAAAATGATTAATGGTGTTGAGGTCTTCATCGACGACGATGGACGAACAACCATATCCCAATTACCTGGTTATATGGAGTACATCTAGTGGTTTGGGAACCCTGCCCCCGGTCCTGTCCAGTCTTCCAGCAGAGTTGAGAGATGTTCACTCCCCAGTGTCTTGTCTCCAACTGCAGTCAATTTCAGCTAAACTAAGGACAAAAACCTTTCTACTTAAAAGATGCCCAGTTGCTAAGCAATCACTATTACTACTATTTACTCTTCATGCTATAACCACCGCTAAACGCAGTAGAATCACATAGAATCCAAACAGTGGAGAAGGAGGTTGTTCGGCCCATTGAAATTGCACTGACTCTCTGAAAGAGCATCTTACAAAGGTCCACTCACATTTACCATGGCTAATCCGCCTAACCTGCACGTTTCAGGACAGTAGGACGAAACCAGAGCACCTGGAGGAAGCACACATTGGGAGACCGTCCAAACAGACTTAAGCAGACAGTCATCCAAACCTGGATCCCTAATGCTGTACAACAGCAGTGCTAACCACTGTATCGCCTACACAGCTGGAATTGAAACCGACCCCCACACGTTGTCCTATTGGTTTTCCCATTCCAGGCACAGAAACATTAAATTAAATTTTACCAAGACAAATGTAAATCCATTAAAATAGCATTTTTTTTCCCTAACACTCTGCATAATATACTCTGCAGGTCAATCTTAGATAATATTAAAGGCTGTACTGCTGTCTTGTAGGTGCCGTGAACTCATCAGAAATTCTCTCTGGATAGAATTGAAGGAATGATGGTACTTTGTTTGATTGTCCAAGTCAAGAAGCATCTTGAGTAATACCAGGCCTGACTCTGGTAAATGGGCAATGGTGACGGAAGATGATAGTGAGCTCACAAGGAACAGAAATAGGCATAGGCCACCAGACTCTTGAAGCCTGGCCTGCCATTCACTTTATTGAATCTTGTTTGTTCACAGTAAATCACGAGTTACCCAATCTCCGTGTCCCTTTTCAAGGTCTCATAGTAATACATGGTTCTCTCATCGATGTGTATTGAGTTTCCTGATAAAAGAATTGGACAAGCTAGTCAGGAATACAGGTGAAGGGAGTGTTATCCCGCCGTCTGCATAATGTTAAAATCTGACTCATTTTTCCCCCTATCCTTTCCTGAAGGTGCTGACATTGGTTGGGCAACAGTCTGGAACCTGAAAGCGTTTATAGCACAGAAGTGGACCATTTGGCTCAGGCAGTCTAAGACGGCATTTTTTTTGCTCCATAGGAACCATCTCCCATATCTTTCTGTCCCTGTCAGATCCTTCTATTCCTTGTGTGAGTATTGGTGCCTGGCTGGTTGACTGTGTAAGCCATTGCAGCAGCTGACTCTTAGTCAACATCTGCGCACATTCAGTTTCTCGGAAGGCTTGCTAATTAGCAATCAGAAACAAAAACTCTGCTCAATTTTCCCTTTTTCCTGCCCATCTACTTATGGATAATGAAGTCAATCCTCACAGTTACCCCTTAAGAGATCAGCTCACTTGTCACACAAGCTGAGGGTTGTGTTTGGGACCTCCTGCTGTGGCTCGGTAACAAAACCAGTTGATGCACTTAATCACTGAACGGGGACTGCAATACAATCTTTACTTAAGAACATAAGAAATAGGAGCAGGAGTAGGCCATCTAGCCTTTCGAGCCTGCCCCGCCATTCAATAAGATCATGGCTGATCTGAAGTGGCTCAGTTCCACTTTCCTGCTTTTTCCCCATAACCCTTAATTCCCTTGTCTGTCAAAACCTATCTTCCCGTGTCTTAAATATATTTAGCGAGGTAGCCTCCACCACTTCAACGGGCAGAGAATTCCAGAGATTCACCACCCTTTGAGTGAAGAAGTTCCTCGTCAACTCTGATCTAAACTGCCCCCCCCCCCCCGCCCCCCTGTCTTGAGGCTGTGCCCTCTAGTCCTGCTGTCCTTTCTGAGCGGGAAGAATCTCTCTACCTCTACCCTATCCATCCCTTTCATTATCTTCTACGTCTCTATAAGATCCCCTCTCATCCTTCTAAACTCCAACGAGTACAGATCCAGTCTGTTTAGTCTCTCTTCATAGTCTAACCCCCTCATCTCCAGTATCAGCCTAGTGAACCTCCTCTGCACTCCCTCCAAGGCCAAAATATCCTTCCGCAAGTGTGGTGACCAAAACTGCACACAGTACTCCAGCTGCGGCCTCACCAGTGCCCTGCACAGTTGCAGCAAGACCTCCCTGCTCTTATATTCTATCCCCCTTGCTATAAAGACCAGCATCCCATTCGCTTTCTTGATCACCAGCTACACCTGCAGACTGGGTTTTTGCGACTCATGCACAAGGACCCCCAGGTCCCTCTGCACCGTAGCATGCTGCAGCTTTTCGCCCTTTAAATAGTAATCCCTCCTACTATTATTCCTGCCAAAGTGGATAACCTAACACTTGCTAACATTGTACTCCATCTGCCAGGTCCTCGCCCACTCGCTCAGCCTATCTAGATCCCTCTGCAGACTTTCCACACCCTCCGCACAATTTGCTTTTCCACTCATCTTTGTGTCATCAGCAAATTTCGTCACCCTACACTCAGCCCCCTCCTCCAGATCATCTATATAAATAGCAAATAGCTGAGGCGCCAGCACCGATCCCTGCGGCACTCCACTAGTCACCAACCGCCAATCAGAATAGCACCCATTGACACCAACTCTCTGCCTCCTATTAGACAACCAATCCTCTATCCATGCTAACACCTTACCCCCAACTCCATGCCCCCTAACCCTCTGAAGCAACCTTTTGTGCGGCACCTTATCAAACGCCTTTTGAAAATCGAGAAACACCACATCCACCGGTTCCCCTCTGTCTACCGCACTAGTCTCATCCTCATAGAAATCCAATAAATTCGTCAAACACGACTTCCTCTTAACGAATCCGTGCTGCGCCTGCTCTATCAAACCATTCCTTTCCAGGTGCCTCGCTATTTCTTCTTTGATGACGGATTCAAGCATTTTTCCAACAACAGATGTTAAACTAACCGGCCTATAATTACCTGCCTTTTGCCTGCTACCTTTTTTAAACAGCGGCGTAACATTAGCCATTTTCCAATCTTCCGGCACTTCCCCGGAATCCAGCGAAGTTTGGTAAATAATCACTAAGGCATCTACTGTCACCTCTGCCATTTCCTTCAGAACTTCTGTGACTGCTCAGTGAATTTCCCCGATACAAATTGCATGGTTGTGCACTGTTAGCTTTGAAGCTTGTTGCAGTGACTGCCATATCAGAGATGGGCACAGAAAGCAACTTATAACGAATGTTGGCCTTTCCTCAAAGTGGGGGCTGGAATCCCCAGGGAGGGAGTGATGCTTCGGTTGTACAGAGCTTCAGTCAGGCCCAGACTGGAAATCTGCAAAATGACATTAGGGCTGAAAAGGGTGAATTGATGAGGAAGTTGGGATTGCATTCCATTGAGTTTAGAATATTTTGAGAGGTGATCTGATTAAAGATTAAAATAATTAAAGTCTGAAAAGAACTATTTCTCCTTAAACTTGGAAAATAAAAGCCGGCAAAGTGACTCAGTCCTTTGAGCCCGCTCCATCATTCAGTATGATCCTCTGTCTTGTGCCATACTCCCATGCTCTCTACATACTCCTTGCTGCTCTAGACTCCTTTTAGAGTCTAGAAATCTATCCATTTCCTTCTTAAATATATTCAGTGTCTTGGCTCCATTGCCTCTTGTGGTAGAGAATTCCACATCTTCACCAGCCTCTGAGTGAAGAAATTTCTCCTCTGTCAGTCCTAAATGGCTTATGGGGAATTGAGAAGAGTGGGGGGCTTAGTCTTAACATTGGAGTCTGGCTGCCTGCCAGGTGTGACATCAGGGAGCAGTTCTTCACACACAGGGTAGTGGGAAACTGGGACTTCCTTTCTCACTAAAGAGTGTGGGTGTTGAGGGTCAGTTGGACCTTTTGAGACTGAACATGGTAGATTTTTATTAGGTAAGCATATTGAGGGATGTGGATGAATGGACTTGAGGTACAGATCAGATATGAAGGACTCTTGATGGAGTTGAGGTACAGGTCAGATATGAAGGACTCTTGATGGAGTTGAGGTACAGGTCAGATACTAGGACTCTTAAATCGGCCTCGCAGGTAGAGGATGTGGCTAAGAAGGCATATGGCGTACTGGCCTTAAATCGAGGGATTGAGTTTAGGAGTCGGGAGATAATGCTGCAGCTTTATAAGACCCTGGTCAGACCCCACTTGGAGTACTGTGCGCAGTTCTGGTCGCCTCATTACAGGAGAGATGTGGAAGCTATTGATAGGGTGCAGAGGAGATTTACAAGGATGCTGCCTGGGTTGGGTGGCATGCCTTATGAGGATAGGTTGAGGGAGCTCGGTCTTTTCTCCTTGGAGAGATGAAGGATGAGAGGTGACCTGATAGAGGTGTATGAGATGTTGAAAGGTATAGATCGGGTGGATTCTCAGAGGCTTTTTCCCAGGGCTGAAATGGTTGCTATGAGAGGACACAGGTTTAAGGTGCTGGGGAGCAGGTACAGAAGAGATGTCAGGGGTAATTTTTTCACTCAGAGGGTGGCGGCGGAGTGGAATCGGCTGCTGTCGCTGGTGGAGGAGGCAAATTCGATAGGGTCTTTTAAGAGACTTCTGGATGAGTACATGGAACTTAGTGGGATTGAGGGTTATAGGTAAGTCTAGTAGGTATGGATATGATCGGCACAACTTGTGGGCCGAAGGGCCTGTTTGTGCTGTAGTTTTTCTATGTTCTATGGTCTGTGATCTCATTGAACAGTGGAGCAGGCTCAGTGAGCTGAATTTCTTGCTCCTGTTCCTATGATATTGCAGATTACAGTATGTTGTGTCCCAGAATTGGAACATGACGCATGCTGACAGCCTGTTCTTGTTTTGAGAGAAAGCATGGTGAATAATGAAAAGGAAAGGACAATTGGTTCCTGATAGCATGCTTTCTGTAATGTCATAGCACTGTGCAATGACAATGTATTTCTGTTGTCGCTCTCTTTCTCTCATCTCATTTCTACGTTTCTAATAACTGTAAAATCTTGAAACCTTGGAATAATTTCTATCAAACAGCCTCTTCACATCAAACTGGGACTTCTTTATTGAATGGGAAATTCCAGAGACTTGAGCACATAATAATAATCTATGCACAGTGGTTAGCACTGCTCCCTCACAGCATCTGGGCCTCGGGTTACTGTGTGGAGCTTGTATGTTCTCCCCATGTCTATGTGAGTTTCCTCCGGATTCCTCCCACAGTCCAAAGATGTGCAGGTTAGGTTGATTGGCAATGCTAAATTGCCAGTTAGTGTTAGAGGCCCTAGTGGGGTAAAAATGTGGATTACAGGGAGAAGGCCTGGGTGGGATTATAGTCAGCAGAGACTCAGTGGGCCAAATGGCCTCTTTTGGCACTTTAGGGATTCTGTGATTCTAACATCATGCAGTACTGAAAGGGTATTGTGGTGTTGAACATCCTCCTTTTCAATTGAGACATTAAACTAAATTATTTTTTGCCATCTTAGTCTCTGAGTGTATAAGATCCCACATCACTATTTCGAAGAGGAGCCTGGTTAGGCCCCTGTGTTCTTTGCCCGTTTTTATATACAGCGTATGCCCACATTATAGCAGCAAGGTAGTTCAGTATGTGATATGCCACATAACACAAGCTTTAGTATTTTTATGGCTTATGCTTAGTCCTGGTATTTAGTCACCAAAAGAACCCCTTTGCTGGACTCATTGACAACAATGTGGGCAGTTTTTAAGGTGGCAGTGCTGCCAGGTGACAGACAGTTGGGAGCACTCTGAAACTTGGGTTCCGTGAGATCCATTTATCAAAAGTGGATAGAAGTATAAAAAGTCACAGTGTAAAAGTGACTTTCTGTTCTGTTTATCAGTCAGGCCTGTTTGTGTGCACAGCTGTACAGTTGGCTCTCTGTCACATAACCTGCTGTCTCAGTGAAAGTTGATGTGTCTGCAGTGACGTTGTGGGTTCAGCTTGGTATAAGAGGGATGTGGAAATAAACAGAAGCAGAGAGCTTCCCCGAATATTACTGTGCAGTCACCTATGAAGTGTGGGTTGGTTCATTTCTCCTCTCCAATTGAAAGCATTTCTGTATCTTGTGTTACTGCCAGTGGAAGGAGGAGGTTCAGCTCCCTGTGTCCAACTTGCTGCAGTAGTCATTTAACCCTTCGTGGCACTGTGCAAAACCAGAACAACACCCACTTTACTTTTCTGTCTGTTTTCTGTCTGTCAGTCTCATTCCTTGCAAGTGTGGGCTGAGACAGCATGCATTACAGCAAGGATGCACACACTCCGACGTGTGCAGGCATTCTAGCAGAATCACTGAAGCAATCAGGACCAAGAAAGGGAGACAGAAAACCGAAAATGCTGGAAATAACCAAGCATGTTAATTCTGCTGCTATGTCTTATGGTCTTATGTTTATTTGAAAGAATCAAATCCGTCCATAGTCTCTGCCCTCCAACCACAATCTCTGTAACTTCTCAAACCCTACAACCTTCCCTCTCTCTAACCTCCTGTGTTTCCACAGCTCACTGAGATCTCTGTGCTTCTAGAATTCTGTTCTCCTCTTTCTAGTTTAATAATAACCTTTCCATAAGGATATTACTAAACTAGAAAGAGTGCTGAAAAGATTTACTAGGATGCTACCGGGACTTGATGGTTTGAGCTATAAGGAGAGGCTGGATAGACTGGGTCTGTTTTCCCTGGAGCGTAGGAGATTGAGGGGTGATCTTATAGACGTCTATAAGATAATGAAGGGCATAGAGTGCAGTCTGTGCCCTTCATTATCAATAGTCAGTATCTTTTCCCAAAGGTAGGGGAGTTTAAAACTATTCGGCATAGGTTTAAGGTGAGAAGGGAGAATACAAAAGGGTCTGGAGGGGCAATTTTTTCACACAGAGGGTGGTGAGTGTCTGGAACAAGCTGCCAGAGGTAGGAGCAGAGGCAGGTACAGTTTTGTCTTTTAAAAAGCGTTTAGACAATTACTTGGATAAGATGGGTATAGAGGGATGTGGGCCAAATGCGGGCAATTGGGATTAGCTTAGTGGTTAAAAAAAGGACGACATGGACAAGTTGGGTCGAAGGGCCTGTTTCCATGTTGTAAACCTCTATTACTCTGTGTCCTTGATTTTAAATATTTTCATTATTAGCAGACATGCATTTAGCTGCTTAACTTCTTTCCCCAAGAGCTCTCTTCCCTCTTTTTAAAATAATCATGAAAACCTATCACATTGATCAAGTTTTTGGTCACCCTGTGGTTGGGTTTCAAGTTTTGTTTGCTTGCATGCCAGCAAATCATCTTGGGATATTTTACTTCATTAACAACCACTTCCATTTAAGCAGTGTCTTTAGTTAATGTACGCACCCTCCCTCACAGAGCAGTCCAAAGTCTCACTGATCTGACTTGTGGCTGCAATGGGATTGGCTAACTCAGCCCAGAGTGGGGGGGAAGAGAAAGAGGGTGATTAATCTGAGGTTTTTTTTGCTTGCTATCTCACTGGTCAGCATATTTACACACAAGGTATTGAAGTGTAATTAATTTGCAACGTAAAACAAAATATTCCATACAGACAAATTTCATTTAGTGGATATGATCAGAGAAAAACCCTGTATTAGGCCCACATGGAATTTTGTTATTCATAACACACTGTTTTCCCTCCTAGAGGCATCCTTTAGAAACTGAGAATTGATTTCCATTTATTCTGGGTTCTGCATGCGGAGAGCTTTATTGCTTTGTGTATCTGCAAAATGGTGCCAAAGAGTGGAAGCAGTAACTCTCCTGGGTATGGCTTTTACTGACTAGCTGATTTGCCAGGCATGTTGCCTGAATTTTTGACAGGACTTCATGCTGGTGCTGAGTTAAGATTTTTAAAAAGTGAACATGATTTTACTACTTTGTATCAAATAGAAAAGCCAGATGTACCCCTGCATCTGTGTGCTAGTTATGAGACCATATCCCTCTTATTGAAGAGGACATGCTTATCTCTAATGCTGTGCTGTGGGCGGTGTGTGTGTGTGTGTGTGTGTGTGTGTGTGTGTGTGTGCGTGCGTGCGCGCGTGTGTGTTCCACTTTAATTTGCTCTCTCTAAGCAAGTGTTTGAAGGTAAGATTGCATGCCTATTGTAGGAGGGGGTTGGGTGAATAATGCCTGTGCTGGGCTCCTTATGCTAAGATAGGAGATGTGAGAAAGTGCTTTTCTGGACTGCAGCCAGTAGCCTGTTAAGAGTGGGCTGCTGATAACTCAGCTTTCTCCAGTTTGATGTCCTCTTACTTGGCAGTAAAACAAACTACTTCTGTTTACCCTATTTTTCTTTGAAAGCATTTCCATCCATGTATCACAGCCAGAAGGAACAATGATCCCTTTGCTGTTGCTGATGTTCCCAAGAACCTTGGTCCTGTCGTTGAGAATGCTTTTCATTCTTGGGATGTGGCATCGCTGTTGAGGCTGGCAGCTATTGCCATGTCCAGGTTGTCTTGAGAAGGTAGTTAGCTGTCCTCTGGAAAAGCTGCAGTCTGTGTGCTGTCATAGAGCCGCAGCAGCACACAAGGAGGCCATTCAGCCATCAAGTCCATGCTGCCTCTCCACAGTGCATTCCAATTAGTCCCATTCACCTGTTGTACCCCTATAGTTTTGCAAGTTTACTTCTCTTCGGTGCATGGTGTGCAGATATTTCTTCAGATACACCACAATATCTTGCTTAAGATCCATGCAAAATACTGTGGATGCTGGAATAAAGAACAAAAAAAAAGAAAATTACAGCACAGGAACAGGCCCTTTGGCCCTCCAAGTCTGCACCAACCATGCTGCCTGACTGAATTAAAACCCCCTACCCTTCCGGGACCAAATCCCACTACTCCCATCCCATTCATGTATTTGTCCAGTCGCCCCTTAAAACTCACTATTGTATCCGCTTCCATTACCTCCCCTGGCAGCAGGTTCCAGGCACCCGTCACTCTCTGTGTAAAAAAAAAACTTGCCTCGCACATCTCCTTTAAAACTTGCCCCTCGCACCTTAAACCTGTGCCCCCCAGTAACTGACTCTTCCACCCTGGGAAAAGCTTCTGACTAACCACTCTGTCCATGCCCCTCATAATTTTGTAGACTTCTATCACGTCACCCCTTAACCTCCATTGTTCTAGTGACAACAAACCAAGTTTCTCCAACTTCTACTCATAGCTGATGCCCACCATGCCAGGCAACATTCTGGTAAATCTTTTCTGTACCCTCTCCAAAGCCTCCACATCCATCTGTTAGTGTGGTGACCTATTTTCCAAGTGTGGCTTTACTAAGATTCTATAAAGCTGCAACATGACTTGTCAATTTTTAAACTCAGTGCCCTGGCTGATGAAGACAAGCATGCCATATGCCTTCTTGATTACTTTCCCCAGTGCGTCGCCATTTTCAGTGACCTGTGTACTTGTATATCCAGATTCCTCTGCCTATCAATACTCTTAATGGTTCTGCCTTTTACTGTATATTTCCTATCTGTATTAGACCTTCCAAAATGCATTACCTCACATTTGTCCGGATTAAATTCCATCTGCTATCTCTTTGCCCAAGTGTCCAGCTGATCTATATCCTGCTGTATCCTCTGATGGTCCTCTTGCTGTCCGCAAATCCACCAACCTTTATGTCGTCCGAAAACTTACTAAATCAAACCAGTTACATTTTCCTCCAAATCAATTATATATATTGCAAACAGCAAAGATGCCAGCACTGATACTTGAGGAACACCACTTGTCACAGCCCTCCATTCAGAAATGCACCCTCCCACTACTACCCTCTGTCTTCTTTGGCCGAGCCAGTTCTGTATCCACCTTGTCAGCTCACCTCTGATCCCATATGACATCATCTTCTGCACTAGTCTGCCATGAGGGACCTTATCAAAGACCTTACTGAAGTCCATGTAGACAACATCCACAGTTCTACCCTCATCAATAATCTTCGTCACTTTCTCGGAAAACTCTATCAAGTTAGTGAGACATGACCTCCCCTTCACAAAACCATGTTGACTCTTGCTAATCCAAGTGGGAGTAAATCCTGTCTCGAAGAATCCTCTCCAATAATTTCCCTACCACCGATGTAAGGCTCACTGGCCTGTAATTACTTGGATTATTCTTGCTACCCTTCTTAAACAAAGGAACAACACTGGCTATTCTCCAATCCTCTGGGACCTCCCCTGTAGCCAGTGAGGATACAATGATTTCTCTCAAGGCTCCAGGCAATTCTCTCCCTCGCCTCTCTCAGTATTTTGGGATATATCCCATCAGGCCCTGAGGACTTATTTACCTTAACGTTTCTCAAGAATCCCAATACCACCACCCTTTTCATCTCAACATGACTCAAATTATCTACACACCCTTTCCCAAATACCTTAACATTTCCTCTTGCTCCATGCATAGATTCCCTTCCCTGTCCTTGAGTGGGCCAGCCCTCTCCCTGGCTACCTTTTTGCTCTTTTTACATGTAAAAAAAGCCGTGGGATTTTCCTTAATCCTGCTGGCCAATGATATTTCATGACCCCTTTTAGCTCTCCTTACTCCTTCCTTATGTTTCTTTCTATTTTCCTTATATTCCACACTTGCTTCGCGTGTTCCTAGCTTACTCACCTTGACAAATGCTTCCTTTTTCTCTTTGACTAGGCTCACAATATCTCTCATTATCCTAGGTTCCCAAAACTTGCCATACTTATCCTTAATCCTTACAGGAATGTGATGGCCCTGAATCCCTATCAGCCTACACTTGAAAGCCTCCCACATGCCAGATGTTGATTTGTCTCAAACATCTGCCCCCAATCTACATTCTCAGTTCCTATCTAATATTGTTGTAATTAGCCTGCCCCCAATTCAGCACCTTGACTTGAGGACCAAGCTTTTCTTTATCCATCAGTGTCTTAAAACTTTCTGAATTGTGGTCACTGTTCCCAAGCTGCTCCCCTACTGAAACGTCAACCTCCTGGCCAAGTTTATTCCCCAGTACCAGCTCCAGTATGGCCCCTTTCCTAGCTGGACTATCTATATGCTGTTTCAAGAAGCCCTCCTGGACACTCCTTACAAACTCTGTCCATCCATACCCCTAGCACGAAGTGACTCCCAGTCAATGTAGGGGAAGTTAAAATTTCCCACCACAACAACCCTGTTACCATGTCAAAATCTGCCTACATATTTGTTCCCCTATCTCCCGCTGGCAGTTGGGCAGCTTATAGTAAACTCCCAACATTGTGACGACACCCTTCCTATTCCTGAGCTCTACCCATATTGCCTTGCTGTATGAGCCCTCTGAGATGTCCTCCCGCAGTACAGCTGTGATATTCTCCTTAACCAGTAGTGCAACTCCCTCACTCCTTTTACATCCCCCTCTATCCCGCCTGAAACATCTGTATCCTGGAATGTTAACCTGCCAGTTCTGTCCTTCCCTTAACCGAGTCTCTAATAGCAACAACATCATAGTTCCAAATACTAATCCAAACTCTTCAGTTCATCTGCCTTACGTGTTACACTTCTCGCATTGAAAACATTAGCAGAAAAATGCTGGAAAATCTCAGCAGGTCTGACAGCATCTGTGAAGAGAGAATAGAGCCAGTGTTTCCAGCCTGGGTGACCTTTTGTCGGAGCTGTTGCTTATTGATTCAGAAGGCACTTGTGCCAACCATAGTGATGGGGAATTGGAGTCGCATGTAGGTTAGTATGGGTAAGGGACAATGGATTTCCTTCCTGGAGGGAATGTCTCAGTTTTATGGTCACTCTTACCGAAACTGGATTTTTTTGAAATTCAAATCCCTAAGTTATCTGTGGTGGGATTTTAATTTATTTTCTGTGGACTACAAGTTCAATAACATAGCACTATATTATCTTGCTTCCCAGAAAATGATTTTAAGAAGACACAAAACTAGGTAGAATTGCGAGTGGTGAGGAGGAAGTTAAGAGGCTTCAAGATAATTTAGACAAGTTGAGTGGGTGGGCAAGTGCATGGCAGATGCAATATAATGGGATAAATGTGAAGTTATCAGCTTTAAACAGAGAAACAGAACGGCAGAGTATTATTTAAAAGGTGATAGATTGGGAAATGTTGACGTACAAAGTGACCTGGGTGTCCTTGTACACCAGTAACTGAAAGCAAGCATGCAGGTGCAGGAAGCAGTTCGGACAACAAGTGGTATGTTGGGCTTCGTTGCAAGAGGGTTTGAGTACAGGAGCAAGGATGGTCTACTGCTGTTGTACAAGGTCTTGGTGAGACCATACCTGAAGTATTGTGGGCAGTTTTGTTCTTCATACCTAAGAAAATCTATACTTGCCATAGAGGTGGTGCAGTAGTAGCTCACCAGTCTGATTCTTGGGATGGCAGGATTGTTGGATGAGGAGAAGTTGGATCAGTTAGGCCTGAATTCACTAGAATTTAGAAGACTGTGAGGGGATCTCATTGAAATGTATAATATACTGATAGAAATGGACAAACTGGATGCAGGAATATTGTTTCCTCTGGCTGTTGTATCTAGAACAAGGGGTCACAGCCTCAGGATATAGGGTATTTAGGACTGAGATGAGGAGAAATTTTATCACTGAGGGCAATGGACCTGTGGAATTCTCTACCATATATGATAGCAGTGTCCAAGTCACAATGAATTTAAAAAATGGACAGGGAGAGTGAGGGCATATGGCATTGAGATGGATTATCAGCCACGATCACATTGAATGGCAGAACATGCTTGATGGGCCAAATGGCCTTCTATGTCTTTTTTTTGTTCCTATGTTTCAATCATAAATTGTTGCGACAGAAGGAGAGCATTCAGTCCATTTCCTCCATGCTGGCTCTTCTGTAGAGTTGACCATTGGATAACGTTGTGAATGTAGTACTTTTTGCAAAATAAGTTTCTTCTGAATTCCTTTTGCATTTCTTTGTGATTGTCTTATATTTAAGGTCTCTAATTATGCTCTTCCCCACAAGTTTCTGGGGACCTGTGGCATACTGGTATTGTCATTGGACTAATATTTCAGAGGTCCCAGCTATTACTCTGGGACCAGTGATGCAAATTCCGGTGGTGGAATTTAAAGTCAATTCATAAATCTGGAATATAAAACTAGCCTCACTACTGGCGTTTATTGTTGGAAAAACCCATCTGGTTCCCTAATGCCCCTTAGGGGAAGGAAATCTGCCATCCTTTCCTTGTTTGGCCTACATGTGACGTCAGAGCCACAGAATGTGGTTGACTTTTAACTGCCCTTTGAAATTCAGTACAAGGGCAATTAGGGATGGACTGGCTCAGCCAGTGATACCCACATCCCCGGAATGAATTTAAAAAAAGCAAACAGTTCCAGGATTATGACTGGAAGAAATATTACTCCCAAACTGAGGTGGTGTGTGACTTGGATGTGATCGTGTTCTCGTACAGCTGCTGCCCTCCTACTTGGTGGTGGAGGTTACAAGTTGAATATTTGGCCTTCGCTAATGCTGTAGATATTATCTTAGCGTAAATTTCAGCACCCCTGAGTGTAGGAGGATAAAACAAGTAGCACCTTTGGCTGACCCTGGGTTCTTGTGTTTTTTGTCTTACTAGATAACTAGTCAATGTTTTTGGGTGTGCTGCTGTAATACTATTCAGAGATCAGGAGGTTTTTCCAGTATCCTAGCTAATGTAACTCATCAACAGACCATACAGATTGATAACTATTTATTCCTCATCTCTTTGTGTAAAGTGGCTGCCATGCTGATATTATATTTGCTACATATTCAGAGAATGTTTAAAATGTTGCAAAACAAGTGCTAAATGTGGGATACCTGGAATATGAATAGGAAATGCTGTAAATACTCAGCAGGTTTAGCGGTATCTGTTGAGAGCAAAACATTTAACATTTCTTGTTGATGACTTCTGTTTTTTTAATTTTAAAATATTACAAGAATACAGACTTTTGATTTGGTTTATTATGGTCACATGTATTAACAGGCAGTGAAAAGTATTGTTTCTTCCGCGCTGTACAAACAAGGTATACCGTTCATAGAGAAGGAAAGGAGAGAATGCAGAATGTAGTGTTACAGTCATAACTAGGGTGTAGAGAGAGATCAACTTAATGTGAGGTAAGTCCATTCAAAAGTCATTGGCAGCAGGGAAGAAGCTGTTCTTCAGCCAATTGGTACATGACCTCAGACTTTTGTATCTTTTTCCCGATGGAAGAAGGTGGAAGAGAGAATGTCCAAGGTGCAAAGGGTCCTTAATTATGTCGGCTTCTTTTCCGAGGCAGTGGGAAGTGTAGACAGAGTCAATGGATGGGAGGCTGGTTTGCATGATGGACCGGGCTTCATTCAAGACCCTTTGTAGTTTCTTGCGGTCTTGGGCAGAGCAGGAGCCCATACCAAGCTGTGATACAATCAGAAAGAATGCTTTCTATGGTGCATCTGTAAAAGTTGGTGAGAGTCATAAGAACATAAGAAATAGGAGCAGGAGTAGGCCATCTAGCCCTTCGAGCCTGCCCCGCCATTCAATAAGATCATGGCTGATCTGAAGTGGGTCAGTTCCACTTACCCACCTGCTCCCCATACCCTTAATTCCCTTATCGATCAGAAATTATATAGCGTGCAAAAAACAAAACAAGACATGGTGGATATGCCAAAGTTCCTTAGTCTTCTGAAAAAACCTTTGTGAAATGGATGCCAGAATGACCTGTGAGCTGCTTAGATGGCGGACAGGATATGGTTAAGTGGCAGAATTAATAATAGCAATGAAACAACAGAAGGTGTAGTATGAGGCTCAAAATCACACATGTTGGGGCACCTCCTGTGGACTGGCATGCACCAGTGCAATGGCAAGTGGTTTGGAAATGGGTGTCAACACCAAAACAAATTCACAGCAACACTCTGTAGCTTCATGGGTGTTGGTTGTGGCAGAATCTGCCCCTCAAGAATTAACCTTTTCAACCATCAGCAAAGATGCACCACATGAGGACACCTGAAATGGATTGTTTGTTGTCTGCCCATCATTTTTCACAGTTGGAAGGATGGGTTAAAAGGAATGGGGATAGATGAAGCTGTGCTGTTGCCTCCAGCTCACTAGTTCTAAATGAAAGGCCTCAGACTAATTGCACCTACTAGTCCTAATTTGTTGCTGTTGTGGTTTAGTGCCTGTCTGTATTATATGAAGAATAGCCACTGTGAAATCATGTTTGCATTACAGGAATAGTGCCTTCTGGCTGATCTTGCTGCTTTGATCGAAGAATGGGTCCCAATTAGACCACTTGAGGGGAGTAAAGGGAGCCTTTCAAAGATAAAAGCACCTTACGCTGTTTTATTATTGTAATGAGTTCTGTTGGAAGTGCAGAATGATTCCGCACTGCACTGGGATAAATACTATGGTAGGAATTTTACAACTGCTGTTTAGCCCTGTTTACAGTGCTATGTCAAAGGAGCTGGTGACACCTCTGTATCTTGGGCAACTTCTGTCTGTACTGCTGATTGTAACATTGGGGGTGGAGAGAGAATCGCAATGCCTGTAACTAAGTTCTTTGCCCAGAGTGTGGTTAGAATGTTAAACTCATTACCACAAGGAGTGGCTGAACTGAATAACATACAAGGAAAAGTACACGGGGTGGAGGAGGAATAGAAAGTTATGTTGATATAAAGTTGGAGGAGACTCACATTGTGCTGAAATCCGTATCATTGTAATTCTGTGTCAGTATAGGGCGGTTTTAAACTTTGCCTGAATCTAGAATGGCTGCTGGCAATCCTGAATAATGAAGTGGAGATGCTGGTGTTGGACTGGGGTAAGCATAGTAAGAAGTCTTACAACACGAAGTTAAAGTCCAACAGGTTTATTTGGTAGCACAAACTTTCAGAGCGTTGCTCTTTCTTCAGGTGAGTGAAGAGCATTGGAGAATGCTCTGATCTTCGGGTAAGCGACCTTCACGACACATGACAACGCAGAATCGCCGAGCGGAAACTGATAGCCAAGTTCCGCTCACATGAGAACTGCCTCAACCGGGATCTTGGGTTCATGTCACACTACCTGAACCCCTCGATTTGCCTGGGCTTGCAAGATCTCACTAACTGTCCTGGCTGGAGACAATACACGCCTCTTTAACCCATGCTTAACCCTCTCTCCACTCACATTGTCTGTACCTGTAAAGACATGCATTCCAACCATTATCTTGTAAATTGAGTCTGTGTCTATGTATGCCCTGTTTATGAACCCAATCTTCCACTCACCTGATGAAGGAGCAGCACTCCAAAAGCTTGTGCTACCAAATAAACCTGTTGCACTTTAACCTGGTGTTGTGAGACTCCTTACAATCCTGAATTAGTCATGATAGATTTACTTGGGTACCGTCAGCTGCTGTACAGCCATGGATTGGGAAGTCTCGATGTCCACAAACATTCACTCCCTCCACCATTGCCTTACAGAGGCAGCAGTGTGTACCATCCACAAGATGCACTGCAGCAATTCACGAAGATATCTTAGGCAGCACCTTCAAAACCCACAACTGCTACCATCTGGAAGAACAAGGGGGGGGCAACAGACACATGGGAACACCACCACCTGCAAGTTCCCCTCCTAAGCCACACACCATCTGGACTTGGAAATATATTGTCATCCCTTCTTTGTCACTGGGTCAAAATCCCAGAACTCCCTCACTAACAGCACTGAGGGTGTACCAACACTCAGCACCACCCCCTCAAGGGCAATTAGGGATGGGCAATAAATGCTGGCCTAGCCAACAACATCCACATTCTATGAATTACTTTTTTAAAATTAGTACTTCATTAGCTGAAAAGAGCTTTTGAATGCCTTGAAGTTGTGAGAAGCTCCATAGAAATGCAGGATTTCGCAAACACAAGATAAAGGATGTTCATTTGTCTGGAATGGCTCCTTGCATTTAAATAAATAATGACATTTCTGTAAGTCCACCAACTCAGCATGGTCTAGAACAGGAAAGGAACCAAGAGGATCCATATTCTTGATGTTAAATACCAGGAGCATAATGAACTTTGCTTTTGAAAAAAATGAGTGCAGTGTTTTGAAATAGAAATTTCAATGTTTGAAGTACTGAGGAATTCTTGCAGCACACTAATGAAATCCACATTTTGATTTGAAAATGTACGTTGTACAGATTTAATCGTAATGACACCGATTTTCATGGGAACACAAGCTGCCTAGTGTTTTCCCAGAGTATGCCTTACTAAGAATTGCTTCCCCTGGGGCAGATTGTGTATAGCGTAGCAGTTTTTGCAGAGCCCTTCCCACAGAGACTTGCACCAGCTGGGCTAAATTTAACACAGGGGTCAGCGCTGGGGGAACGGTCCCTCACTCGCAGACGGTGGCAAAACGTAACCAGCAGGTTCACTTGCAGTGCAGAGGCATTCACTCATTGGAGGAATGTAGAAGCAGCGAAAGTACCCCTTTCTGTTCGAGGGATGTCACCTTTGTCCATTCCTCAACTTTCTGAGCAAAATGATTCTCAGAGAAGTTTGCAGTGCAGACATCCGTAGCCAGTCTCAGTTTGACATAGACACATTTCCTATGAATAAACATCAGAGAGTAGATCTTCCGCTTTGAGTGCAGTCGGGTTAGGTTACAGTTCAAGTTTCCACTAAAACTCATTTGTACAATCTCAACTGTTAAATTTTCCACAAACCCACTGAAATTGAGCAGTGTAATAGAAGGAAAAGAAATGATTACATCCTCTTTCCATTGAAATGTATTCCTTGATGTATTTGCGTGCTAACCTGGTGAATTTCAATAATGTAGCTAAAAATGGATTTATCAGCAGAATCAATCATTTTATAAGGGTGTTCATCCCTCCAACAGTAATTACATTTAAAATTCTCCGATCTTTTGTGCTATTCCAGCGGAATTTGCCTGGATCGTGTTGATGTGACAAGTGGAAACTCTGTCCCCTGTTGTCGATGTGGCAGTACTGTAATATATTCCAGATCACCTTGAATCTGTCCACCTTCAGCCGGCTGCTGCTCTTTGAATAAACAGTTTCAAATGCTCCATTTCATGAGCAATTTTCATTGAAACATACAGCACAGAGGGAGTCTATTCAGCCCATTGAGCAGGTGCCAGCTCTTTGAAAGAGCTATTCAGTGAGTCCCAGTCTCCCTTCTCTTTCCCAATAACTCTGCAAGGTTTCAAATTCAGATTCAATTTCACTTTGAAAATTACTGTTTTGTATATTTGCTTCCATCACATTTTTAGGCAATGTATTCCAGGTTATAATAGTTCTGATGTATTCTAGGAAGGAGGGTAATGTTGTAGCTTGAATTCCCATGTTTACTGATTAAAAAAAACACTGAAAACTTTTGACTAATTGCTCGAATCACTAGAACAGTATGTGGAGACAAAACTTGCTATTTGATTTTCATTCCAGACATTTTCTGGACCGAACACTCAATAGAACAGTCCAGTCTGATAGTTGATAAATGAACTCAACTCTTTAATTTTAACCAGTCCTCCCAAAAAAGCAACCTCTTCTTGATGTGGGCTTGATTGAAAATTGATTTGAGCTTTCATATCGCAGAGATTATCTCTGGGAATACTGGCTGTTTGCTCCCTAATCCAATGAAAATACTCATTGTCCAGGTGCAAATACATTAAAATTGGGCAGTTAGTGTGTGTAATGAAAAGATTGATCTTTTCAGAGACTGGAAGCTTTGGCATGCTTCTCTCTTGTGTGTTTCAGTCCAGTAAGTAACAATGATGCTTTGTGTTTACGGTAAGTAAATTGTATTTTCTCTTGTGTGTGGTTTTATTTCCGCCTCTCATCAACTTTTTGCCCCCTTTATGCTGGGGTAGGTTCTTATAGGTGCCAGTTATCTCTCACAACTTTGTAAAATTGACCCTTGAGGCTTTTGTGAGCTTTCTTGTTGTTCAAGGCCCAACTTGAGCCCATTCTATCATGTTCGTAATCCACTCCTGTACACGTTCAGTACACATTCAGCAGCAGATGGTCAAGAACCGGGAAACCTTACTTTCAATTTCCCTTTGCCTCTCCTAAGTAGAGGAACAAACTGAACAGAACCCATCTGGAGGAAGATGACAGAGCATTTCGTAAGTTTTTATAAAATAATAAATAACTGGGTGTCACATGTTTGCTGGAATCTGATTGAGGGAGTCAGGTGGTTCATATGTAGAAAAATAAATACCCAGGAATGAGTTACAGACTGGAATCTAAACGAGGAGTTTGGGGTGGTTTATATATAGAATAACAGATACCCGGGAGTGAGTTACAGACTGGAATCTAAGCGAGGGGTTCGGGGTGGTTTATATATAGAATAACAGATTCCTGGGAGTGAGTTACACACTGGAATCTAATTGAGGGGTTTGAGGTGGTTTATATACAGAATAACAGATACCTGGGAGTGAGTTACACATTGGAATCTAATCAAGGAGTTCAGGGTACTTTATTTATAGAATAACAGATACCTGGGAGTGAGTTACAGACTGGAATCTAATCGAGGGATTCAGGGTGGTTTATATATAGCATAACAGATACCGGGGAACGAGTTATAGACTGGAATCTGATCGAGGGGTTGGAGTTGAAGCATAAATAGAGATTGAACCGGTGTTAGTTTAGAGGGATTTGGAACTAGGGGTGGTACAGTATGTAACTTAATGCTTGTTTGTTATCCTGTATGGCACACAGCTAAATAAACTGAGTTATAGTACCTGGATTAGATCCAGGAGGTCAGAGTCCTATTAATGGAACAATGTCACAGACAGTCTGCGTTAAACTGCACGTACTGCACACTGTATTGGTGTGGTTAGGTTGGGTGCTGCCTCTGTACTCTGTCTCCCTGTTGACGCTTGTGTATGAATGATGGTCACATGGGTGAGGTACTGGAAGGCAGCTGGTGTCTATGGGGCTAAGCCATACCTCTGTGTAAGGAGAGGAAATGTGTGTTAAAGTGGGGAAGAGAGAGAGAGAGACGACCTGAGCTGGAACACATCGGCAACTAATTCAACTGCACTCAACTAACCTGAATGAATAGAGCAGCTGATTTTAAATGACATTTGTTTTGATGTCTTACAGCACTTACGTCATGGCCGCTTCATGTGTAGAATACTAATAGCATTGTGTGCACAATATTTGTGTTTGACTTGGTTCTGACTGGATCCTAACGCTATTCTTTTCTAAAGATCAGTTCATGTTGCTGTATACTATCCCTATACAATGCTCATTCACTTCCTAGTCCCTCCATACCTGACACAGTGCCCTTGTTCAACACCATTAGCTCTCTATCTCCTAGCACATTGAACTGAAAATGCTCTGCCAAAGAAAAACATTCTGCATGTTGGTATGAAAACAGGCAATGTCTGTAGTGAGAGGAAAAGTTAATGTTTTAGACTAATCAGCTTCCATCAGAACTGGCAAGTGTTAACTGGCAAATGTAACAGAGAGAAAGCAGCTGGGAGTGGTGGGAGAAGAAAAGGGAAGGACCGTGATCAGGTGGAGGAGAGATTAAATGATGAAAGGGATGAGGGGAGGAGAAGCAAGGTGAAAGGAGCCAGCCATGGGGCAAGTAAAGAAACAAGAAATGGTTCTAGGAATCTTAATCAGCTGCCATCCACCAAAGTGAAGTCAAAGATTACAGTCTGAAATTTTAAATTTGGTCTTGACTCCAGAAATCCATGAAGTGCCAAATTGAAAATGGAATATTCATTGAATAAATGGTGATGTTCTTGAAGCCAGCTCCACGAGTGTTCAGGCTAATAGCCAGCAAAATCAACCTTGACGTGGCTTGAATTTTCTGGCTATTTTTATCAGCGGGATCTTCTGGTCCTGCTGATGGTGAACCCCCAACCCCGGCAGCAGGTGGTGCATAGAACGCCAGTGGTGGGCTCCCTCCACCACCGTGAAACATGCTGTGGGGGGAACAGAAAATGCTGCCCAACAACCCTGTCCCCCCAACCCCCCCTCCGGTGGCATGTGTTCCAGGTGAGGATAAACAAACCATTTCAATGACTCTGAAACTCTTGACTGAAGTATAGTAGTATTGACATTGACGACTGGACGAGCTTGCTACCAATTCAGAATGGCAGTAACCTTTTCATCAAGCTGCATTACACTTTGATTCACCAGAATTGAATTATCAGGCAGAATGGCAGCAGAGAAGGAAAGAAAAGGGAGCATTCTCTCTTTCACCTTCTTCCTTTGGGAAAATGATACGAAAGTCAGAGGTCATGTACCAACTGACTCAAGAACAGCTTCTTCCCTGCTGCTAGAATGGACCTACCTTGCATTAAGTTGATCTTTCTCTACACCCTAGCTGTGACTGTAACACTACATTCTGCACACGCTACAAATGCTCATCCCTTTCACCTTTTCATGGTGAATTTTCTTCAACCTTGCAATGCAGTGTTTGCTCCTGGCTGCTGTACGTTTCCTCCCTGCTTTCCCAGATGTGGTTTGGAGCCTTGTGCTCAAGTACTCCTGCACTCTGGGAATTATCTCCCTCAGCTTTGCTAAACGCACCAAGTCAAGTCACATGTCCACACTGAAGAGAGGAGAAAATAATGTTTATTTTATTTATTCATGAGATCTGGCCATCATTGGCAAGGTCAATATCTATTACCTATCCCTGACTGCCCCTGGGGAGATGATGATGGGCTGCCTTTCTTAAATACAACTGAGTGACATTCCAGGTTATTTCAGAAGTTAAACATCTACCACACTACTGTGGGGAAAGGAATGGTGGAACTGAGTCTAACATGAATTATGTAATGAATAGCCCAGGCATATGCAGCTCTTAAAAAAAAATCTTTAATTGTTCTTTTCCATAACGTTTCCCTTACTGTGGAGACCTGTACCCTAACAAACACATCCAATGGGTGATCCTGTCCCGGGGGAGGGTATAGAAGCGTGACAGTAGTTGAACTTTTTGCATGGAGCTGTGTTCCCTGATGAGGCAGTTGAGTAAGTAATTAATAACTGTAATTACAAGTAATCTTTCTTCAGCAGCAGCTTTAGAATGTCAAAAGCAAAGAAAAAAGCCTTGTGCCTGAATTCTTGGTAAAGAGCTTCCTTTTTATTGTCAGCAATTTCTATCACCCTGTTTTACAGGTGATAATTTAAATGTATTTTGTGTTGTTTGTTCCTTGTTTGTGGGTCTGTGATTCTGCCACTGGAATAAGAGCCGGGTTTAGTGGTACAAATGATTCGAGCTAGCTAGCCAGTGTAAGTTATATAAGCACCAGTGTAAAATTCCTTTCCATGGACTTATGAAATCCACACTAATAGGTACTTGTACAGATCAACTGTTACAGTCCAGTGCCTGGGAACATGTAAATATATGCTGCTGTTTGATTGTCTACCGCAGTGTCAGGATAAAGGAACCCATTTTAGCCAAGTGAACTGGCAATGTTGTTCTCCTGAGATCTAACTGCAGAAATGCTTCTGTTCATCTGACATGGATTCTTTGTCAGGCTTAAGGTTTACCCCGTTTAATGAAGGGGACATATGTACATGAGTAACCATCTCATTTCAAGGACACCCAAGGTTTGCTGGATTGAAATCAGCCGAAAATGAATTGTCACCGCAGAGTGCAGTCATAAGCCTCCAGTTAGACTCAGCACTGCTTGTTTAAAGACTGCCTTTGAAAGTAATGAAATGTCCCAAGGCACTTTAATGGATCATTATAAAATAATGACACTGAACCACACAAGGAGATATTAGGTCAGATAATAAAAAACTTGGTTTTAAAAAGCACCTTGAAAGAAGTGCAGTGAGGTAGAGAGATGTAGGGAGGGAAACTCAGAGGTGAGGGTCTTGACAACAGAAGGCATGGCTTCCAGTGTGGAACAGTTACAATTGGAAATAGACAAGAGGCCAGAATTAGGGGAGTGCAGGTGTTTTGGAGGGTTTGGAGGCCATTCTCCCCGGGTTTCCTCCAGGTGCTCTGGTTTCCTTCCGCAGTCCAAAGGAGTGCAGGCTAAGTTGATTGTCCATGCTAAATTCCCCTTAGTGGCAGGGGACAAGCAGGTAAATATGTGAGGTTATGAGGATGGGGCCTGGGTGAGATTGTTGTTGGTGCAGATTCAATGAGCCGAATGCCTTCCTTCTGCACTGCAGGGATTCTGTGATCTCACAATCACTATTATTCTGGAGCCTCATGAGAAGAATTCCAGGAAACATGGAGTAGTGTGGATTTCAGTAACGGCCATTCAGTGCAGCACAGTGGAGGCACAAATAGAAATGTAGTCCGGGATCGATTTAAGGACGTTGATTTCAAGGCTGCAGGCCCTTCATGGTGTAGTGTCAAGTCACATAGACCAAATTGCTCCGTTTTCGATATTAGGTTTGTGTTGCGTAAATTAAACACAGCCGATGTAGCCTTTTGATCGCCTCTGTGCTCCATTCATGTGTTGGGGAGATGATGGCATTGTGGTAATGTCACTGGATTAGCAAACCTGAGGCTCAGACTAATGCTACTGAGATATGGGTTCAAATCCCACCCTTACAGCTGGGGGAATTTAAATTCAATTAATTAAAAAATCTGGAATATAAACATATTCTCATTAATATTGACCATGACAACTGTAATTGGCTGTTCTTAAAAGAAAATCCATCTGGTTCACTGCTGTCCTCCTTACTGGATATATTTGGCCTACCAGCGACTCCAGATCTACAGCAATGAGGTTGACACAACTGTCCTCTGAAATGGTCCAGCAAGTCACTCAATTCACGGGTAATTGGGGATGGGCAACACAGTGGCTTTACTGCTGACATCTACATCCCATAACACAATAAAGAAAAAATAATGTTCTCCTGATTGGGAAAGTATATGTATTTTGACTTGAGTGAAATAGAGTTTGACTCTGATGGCCAGTGTTGTTGAATGCATTAGTCCATCTGGGTAGTGGTCGCTTGGGTGAGTTAACAGACAGCAAGTGGTGTGTGTGGATCCTAGGATGAGTCAGCATCGTAGGCAGTAGGATGAAGGGCATTTGCAGCAACGTAGCATTACTAATTGTATTCTGTTGAAGTACCCTGAAGGAAGAGAGTGCCTGATTTTAAATAATGTTTATTTTGTTGCCTTTACTAATGTAACGGCCACATGAGTGCGTGGAATAGTACTCTGCGTGTAGTTATTGTGTGTGTGCGCGCACGCGTGCATGTTCGAGTGTGTGAGTGCTCGAGTGCATGCATGTGTTGTAGTTCACCTAACATAGATGTAATCCCAGCTTCATTATAATTCAAGGAATAGTTTAGCCATTATGATAGGAAAGTAGTAAATCGCTCCACCTCGTGTACTGAACATTACACTGGTTTCTTGCTCAACCTGTGGTTTCCCAATCCCTGTCTGCAGCTGATTGCTAAACCAGCTCATTGTAACTGCCGTAATTTGTGATATTTAGATTAATTCACTCCAAAGATATACAAAGCCCCTGAACCTCTTAATTACGTTCCACCCTGTAACTCGCTCCCAGATGTCTTTTGTTCTAATTAATATTTGGTCACCTGTCCTAATTTTGGTTTGGTGACAGTTTTTGTCTGATTAGGCTCCTGCGAAGTACCATGGGACCTCTCACTGTGTTAAATGCATCCTATAAATGCAAGTTGTTGCTGGAAAGCTGCAGGTCGTAGTAATGAATCAGGCTCCTGGTTAATCATTGGTAGCGCCGTGACCTACTGCCACCTTGCCTGACTGGGTATCAGATTACTGAAACGGGGAAAGAGTGCTAAGTGCTGGATATTTCAGCATTTGTGTATAAGATTCAATCTCCTTGCACCTCAGAGATACTAGTGTTCAGGGCACTTCAGTACAAAGTGAAAGTATCTAACTAAGTAACTAGGGGCAGCACAGTGGTATTGCTGCCTCACTGGTCAAGGTTCGATTCCAGCCTCCCTGTCTGTGTGGAGGCTGCATGTTCTCCCCGTATCTGTGTGGGTTTTCCCTGGGTGCTCCCCATAGTCTAAAGATGCGCAGGTTAGGTGGATTGACCATGCTAAATTGCCCCTTTGTGTCAGCGGTCGGGTAAATAGGTTAGGGTGATGTGACCTGGGTGGAATTGTGGTCGGTGCAGACTCAACGGGCCAAATGGCCTCCTTCTGCATTGTAGGGGATTCTATGAACTGTCTTAATTTTGCTTCTCACAAGCTTAATGCGTCTTATTCGTGCAAATATAAATTACAGAATTTTTCTTCTGTTTGATTTTAATTCTTGGCCCTCACCAGCGACATACTTCAGCTGAACTAGACCGTGCACAATCTTAACCCTGAGTTGAGCTTCAAACTACACATAATTAACCCTCTGCATTATTCCTTATTCTCACTGTAACATTGCCTGCGTCAATCCCTCTGTCCCTATTTCTCTGCCAACACACCCTCAACAAACTCTAGCTGTGTCCAAAGTGCAGGTCTGGCAGTTTATTTGATTTGATTTATTATTGTCACATGTTTTGAGATAGAGTAGAAAGTATTGTTTCTTGTGTGCTATACAGACAAAGCATACCCTACAGAGAGTACATTGGGGAGAAGGAAATAAAAAGGTGCAGAATGTATTGTTGCAGTTACAGGTAGGGTGAAGAGAAAGATCCGCTTAATATATGATAGATCCATTCAGAAGTCTGATGGCAGCAGGAAAGAAGCTGTTCTTGGGTCAGTTGGTGCATGACCTCAGATTTTTGTATCTTTTTCCCGAAGGAAGAAGGTGGAAGAGAGCATGTCTGGGGTGCGTGGGGTTCTTGATTATGCTGGCTGCTTTTCCGAGGTAGCGGGAAGTGTTGACAGAGTCAGTGGGTAGGAGTCTGGTTTCAGTGATGGAAGGGGCTTTGTTCATGACTCTGTAGTCTCTTGTGATCTTGGTCAGAGCAGGAGCCGTACCAAGATGTGATACATCTGGAAAGGATGCTTTCTATGGTGCATCTGTAAAAATTGGTGAGAGTTGTAGCAGACATTCCAAGTTTCCTTAGCCTCCTGAGAAAATAGAATATGGTGGGCTTTCTTAAGTATAGTGTCAATGTGGAGGGTCTAGGACAGGTTGGTGATCTGGACAACTACAAACTTGAAGCTTTTAAGCATTTACACTTCATCACCATTGATGTAGACAGGGGCATGTCCTGCACTATGCATCCTGAAGTCGATGACAACCTCCTTTGTTTTACTGATGTTGGAGGAGAGATTATTGTCATCGCACCAGTTCACCAGATTCTGTATCTCTTTCCTATACTCCGTCTCATCATTGTTTGAGATCACACATAAGCTACATGGGCTGCCTACATCTTAATGCATTAGGATAAATCTCTTATCCTATCCCATAAACTCCTCAGTAGGTTTTGTTTCCCTCCTTGAGGCTTTACTGTCTTCCTGATCGCAGTAACTATTGATGGTAGCCCTTTCGGCCATCTTGGTCCTAGTCTTTGGAATCCCTCCTTTTACCTATTCTGTTTTAAGAAAGCTCTGCTAATCCCATCGTTTTTATCAAGCTTTCTGTCAGACCCTCCCGTTTCCAGACAATGACCCGAGGCTGGAATTGAACCTGGGTCCCTGGTGCTGAGAGGCAGCAGCGCTAGCCACTGTGCCGGCCCATTTGTTATTTGAGGTATTCTATGCCTTATTGTATTTTAAATTTTAACCCATGCACTATGAAAATCCGGCTTGTCTTGGATGGTAGCTCACTTGTCTCCAAGTTGGAATGCTGTAGATTCAAATATTTGAGTATATAATCAGAAATCCTCAGTGCCATTCTACTGGCAAAACACACTGTTAGATGATGAGATGCAAGGCTCTGTATGTTTTTTCTTAGCGCACTATAGCTGGAGGGGTGAGATACAAAAGTGTCCAGAGGGGCAATTTTTTTCACGCACAGGGTGATGAGTGTGAGAACAAGCTGCCAGAGGTAGTAGTAGAGGCGGGTACAATTTTGTCTTTTAAAAAGCGTTTAGACAGTTATATGGATAAGATGGGTATGGAGGGGTATGGGCCAAATGCAGGCAATTGGGACCAGTTTAGTGGTTTAAAAAAAAGGCAGCATGGACAAGTTGGGCCAAAGGGCCTGTTCCATGCTGTAAACCACTATGACTCTATGATTCTGTTAAAAATCCTGTGACACTAATTGCAGAGAGGGAGTTCCCCGAGACCGACATTCATCCCTCACCCAGTAGCATCATTAATAAATTAACTTATCGTTCATCTCATTGCTGTCTGCACAAATTGTATTTTAAATATTTGAGTGATACAGATTGTATGTAAATGTGAGTTTAAATTGCTCTAAGCCCAGTTGAAAATGGCCCAAGTTGTAAGCCCAGATGGTGAGTGTAAAAGTGGTTATTCAGCTGTGTGGCATCAGAGTAATGCTCTTCCCTCACCTGATGCCTACCTGCCCAGGGTAACTCTGGCTCCTCCAAAGGTCATACTGTCCATGGTCGTCTAATTCACAGTAAGAAGTCTCACAACACCAGGTTAAAGTCCAACCAGTTTATTTAATAGTAAACCCACAAGCTTTCAGAAACGCTGTTCCTTCGTCAGGTGTGTGGAAGGTTCTGATCAGAGAAGGGCATATAAAGGCACACACAGTTTACAGAATACTGATTAGAATGCGAGTCTCTACTGTTAACCTGCTATTCAAGTCTTAAAGGTGCAGACAATGAGTGGAGATAGCATTAGGCATAGGTTAAAGAGATGTGTATTGTCTCCAGACAGGACAGTAAGTGAGGTGTTACAAGTTCAGGCAAGTCATGGGGGTTACAGATAGTGCGACGTGAACCCAGGATCCCGGTTGAGGCCGTCCTCGTGTGCGGAACTTGGCTACATCAGTCGGTGGTCAGTGACTCTTCGTTGTCGTGTGTCGTGAAGGCCGCCTTGGAGAATGCTTACCCGAAGATCAGGGGCCAAATACCCGTGACCACTGAAGTGTTCGCCAACAGGAAGGGAACAGTCTTGCCGAGTGATTGTCAAGCAATGTTCATTCATCTGTTGTCGTAGCATCTGCATGGTCTCCCCAATGTACCATGCTTCGGGACATCCTTTCCTGCAGTGTATTTAGGTAGGCAGTGTTAGCTGAGTTGCAAGAGTACGTGCCGTGTATCTGGTGGATGGTGTTGTCACGTGAGATGATCCAGCATGTCTTGCAGAGGTTGCTATGGGAGGGTTGTGTGGTGTCGTGGTCACTGTTCTCCTGAAGGCTGGGTAGTTTGCTGTAAACAATAGTCTGTTTGAGGTTATGCGGCTGTTTAAAGGCAAGAAGTGGGGGTGTGGGAATGGCCCTGGTGAGATTTTTGTCTTCATCACATCTTCATGCACAGGCTCTAACAAGCCTTCTTCACCGCACAGGACCTTCAACCAATGTTATACACTAGATACATCGATGACGTTTTCTTCCTTTGCACTCATGGTGAACAATCACTGAAACAACTATATGATGACATCAATAAGTTCCATTCCACCATCAGACTCACCATGGATTACTCTCTGGGATCGGTTGCATTCTTGGACACATGCTTCTTTATCAAGGACAGTCACCTCAAGGTCAGAGGCTCACCTCTGAGCCCACAGATAACCTCACGATGCTCCACAGCTGTTCTGTGTGTCTGGATGAAGAACTGGTTATTGAAGGTGAAGACATTCTGGTCCAGGATGAAGCGGATAAGTTGTAAAATTGCATCTGGAAACTGGCAGTTGTCGGCATTGAGTACTGAGGCAGTCGCAGCAATGCCTTCGTTGTGGGGGATGTTGGTGTAGAGCGCCGAGACACCCATTGTGATGAGGAGTGTCCCTGGTTCAACTGCATGTGTGCTGAGTTTCCGTAGGAAATCCATAGTGTTGCAACAAAAGCTGGGGGTTTCAGGATGCCCTCGATGTAGCCGGAGAGTTTTTCGCACAGGGTCCCATTGCCCGAAATGATAGGACGGCCAGGTATGTTTTCCTTGTGTATCTTTAGGAGGCAGTAGAGATCTCCAACGCGGGGAGTACGTGGGATGAGAGCACGGAGGGTGCTCTGAAGGTTAGGATCAAAAGTCTTGATCAGAGTGTTAAGTTGAAGGGTGTGTTCTTTGGTCGGATCTGCGGGTAACTGTCTGTACTGTTCCTCATTGTTTAGTTGTTGGTACACATCTTTGCAGTGATCCATTCTGTTCAGTATGATGATGGCTCCTCCTTTGTCTGCTGGTATGATGACAATGTTGTAGTTGGTCTTGAGAACATGGATGGTGTTGTGTTGTGTTTAAATGATGTTCGGGGCTGTCTTGTGAGTGTGGTTGACAAATCTGGTGTTGACATACCTCCTGATGGCTTGGGCATACATGTCCAGTCGAGGGCAGCAGCCTTCTGGAGAAGTCCAATTGGACTCTTTCCTCTTTAGTGCTGCATTGCGGATCTCTCTGTCAGCTGTTCCAGTTCATTGGCTGTCTCGTTGTGTTCGCTGTTGGCCTCTTGGAGTTTGTGGAAGAACTCCCGCAGCCTCATTTGCCTGATGAATTCCTCTGTGTCTGCTGTGAGACTGATGGGGTCCATTTTGGTGGTGGGGCAGAAATTGAACTCTCGGCTGAGAACTTCGATTTCATCTGGTTGAAGTGTGTAGTCCGACAAGTTGACAGTAGACTTCCCTGCGAAGGTACTGTTTTCTACTGTGGTGCCGGGGGAGGCTCGGTTGTTGCTGGAGGTGATGCCGAGTTTCTCAAGTTTCCTGTTCTTGATGTGCATGTAGATGGTGTAGTTCCTTTGTCTCACCTGATTGGCAGAAGTTATCATGAACGGTCTTCTGTAAACTGTGTATGCCTTTATATGCCCTTCTCCGATCAGAACCTTCCACACACCTGACAAAGGAACAGTGTTTCCGAAAGCTTGTAGGTTTACTATCAAATAAACTGGTGTTGTGGCGGTAGGACTGCTGAGGAACAGTGGAGGATCTTTAAGGAGATCTTCCTTGGTGCTCAGCAGAAATTTATTCCAATGGTAAAGAAGGATCGTAGGAGAAGAGATGATCAGCCGTGGATAACGAGGGAGATAAAGGAGACTATTAAATTAAAAGCTGATGCGTTTAGAGTGGCTAAAAGTAGTGGGCGAGTAGAGGATTGGGAGAGGTTTAAATATCAACAAAGAATGACGAAGAAGTTGATAAAGGAAGGATAGACTATGAATCTAGGCTAGTGCTACATATAAAAAAGGATAGTAAGAGTTTTTATAAATATATAAAGAGGAGAAGGCTGGCTAGGGTGAATGTTGGACCCTTAGAGAATGAGAGGGGGGATTTAGTGGTGGGGGATGAGGAAATGGCTGAGGCCTTGAAAAAGTTTTTTGTTTCGGTCTTCACGGAGGAGGACGCGAATAGTTTGCCAGGTATTAACGATGGAAAGATGGTAGGAGTTGAGGGCCTGAATGAGATCATTGTCACTAGAGAGGTAGTGCTTGACAGACTAGTGGGACTGATGGTGGACAAGTCCCCAGGACCGGATGGAATGCATCCCAGGGTTCTGAAGGAAATGGCGGAGGTGATAGTGGAACTTTAGTGATTATTTTCCAAACCTCGCTGGATTCCGGGGAAGTGCCGGAAGATTGGAAAACGGCTAATGTTACGCCGTTTAAAAGGGTAGCAGGCAAAAGGCAGGGAATTATAGGCCAGTTAGTTTAACGTCTGTTGTAGGAAAAATGCTTGAATCCGTCATCAAAGAAGAAATAGCAAGGCATCTTGAGAAGAATTGTTTGATAGAGCAGACGCAGCACGGTTTCGTTAAGGGGAAGTCGTGTCTGACAAATTTATTGGAATTCTATGAGGATGTGTCTAGTGCGGTGGATGGAGGGGAACCGGTGGATGTGGTGTTTCTTGATTTTCAGAAGGCGTTTGATAAGGTGCCGCACAAGAGGTTGTTACAGAAGGTTAGGGGGCATGGAGTTGGGGGTAAGGTGTTAGCGTGGATAGAGGATTGGCTGTCAAATAGGAGGCGGAGAGTAGGTGTCAATGGTTGCTATTCGGATTGGTGGTTGGTGACTAGTGGAGTGCCCCAGGGATCGGTGCTGGGGCCTCAGCTATTTACCATTTATATAGATGATCTGGAGGAGGGAGCTGAGTGTATGGTGTCGAAATTTGCTGATGACACAAAGATAAGTGGAAAAGCAAATTGTGTGGAGGGTGTAGAAAGTCTGCAGAGGGATCTAGATAGGCTGAGCGAGTGGGCGAGGACCTGGCAGATGGAATACAATGTTGGCAAGTGCGAGGTTATCCACTTTGGCAGGAATAATAGTAGGAAGGACTACTACTAAAAGGGCGAAAAACTGCAGCAGGCGACGGTACAGAGGGACCTGGGGGTCCTTGTGCATGAGTTGCAAAAACCCAGCCTACAGGTGCAGCAGGTGGTCAGGAAGGCAAATGGGATGCTGGCCTTCATAGCGAGGGGGATTGAATATAAAAGTAGGGAGGTCTTGCTGCAACTGTACAGGGCACTGGTGAGGCCGCAGCTGGAGTACTATGTGCAATTTTGGTCGCTGCACTTGCCCAAGGATATTTTGGCCTTGGAGGGAGTGCAGAGGAGGTTTACTAGGCTGATACTGGAGTTGAGGGGGTTGCGCTATGAAGAGAGGCTGAATAGACTGGGCTTGTACTCATTAGAGTTTAGAAGGATGAGGGGGGATCTTATTGAGACATATAAGATGATGAAAGGGATGGATAGGGTAGAGGTGGAGAGGTTCTTCCTGCTCAGAAAGGACAGTAGGACTAGGGGGCACAGCCTCAAGATAAGGTGGGGGGGCAGTTTAGAACGGAGTTGAGGAGGAACTTCTTCACTCAAAGGGTGGTGAATCTCTGGAGTTCTCTGCCCGTTGAAGTGCTGGAGGCTACCTCGCCAAATATATTTAAGACACGGGTAGATAGGTTTTTGGTAGGCAAGGGAATTGAGAGTTATGGGGAGAAAGCAGGAAAGTGGAACTGAGCCACTTCAGATCAGCCATGATCTTATTGAATGGCGGGGCAGGCTCGAGGGGCTAGATGGCCTACTCCTGCTCCTATTTCTTATGTTCTTATGTTGTGAGACTTCTTACTGTGTTTACCCCAATCCAACGCCGGCATCTCCACATCACATCTAATTCACCACAGACTTCAGAATTAATATGAGTAGGGAGTGTACTGTTTTTGTGGATCTGTGAATTTTAACGTCATAGCAAAGAGGTGTTTGCTTTGCAGGAATTTAAGGGAACTCATGAAGTGTCCGAGAGTTCACTGAGATTTCAGTTTGTGTGCCTTTGGACATTTCATATGGGTGGAGTGTGTTTTTAGTATTGATCCCTTTAGCAGTTGCCACCAGAGTCAGACCAACGAGCCACTTCTTGTTATGTTGATTCTGGCTGCACCCTGTTGTGATACGTAAACCTGTATACATGAGAAATAGCTCTGGGGTGGGAAAATACACTGTGTTCTTTTATTTCATTTGGGTTATTTCCAGCAAACAGTACAAGAACCACACCCATGAGTGACCCTCTACTACATTGAATCTCTACTTCTCAATCTGGATTGATGGATTCTCTGAATGAATAAATACAGAGTTTGGGAAGCTTGCTCATGTTAACTTCTGGCACTTTGGTTTAATCGTTCCCAATCACACCTCAAGGAGAATTTACACTCTCTAATTTGGGAGGAAATTGAACTCTTTAACCCTGCAGCAATTTGAATTTGTGTAGAATTTGAATTTCTGCTATTTACATAACAAATTATCCCAAGGTGCTTCATAGAATGGCTGTGGAGGAATTAAGGAGAGGTGATTGAAGAGCCGGCATGAAGGATAAGGCTTGAGCAAATTTTTAAAGGCGGGAAGGGAAAGTAGCAAGTCAAAAAGATTTCAAACTTCCAAAGGCTGGGAGACTTGTATTGCTAATGTGCTGGGAGTGGAGGACGTGCAAGATCCAGAGTAAGTTGCATTGGAACAGAAAATGCTGGAAATTTTCAGCAGGCCCTACATCATCTCTTCAGAAGGAGATGCATATTGGAGTTAAGTTATCCATAGTGGATAACTTCTTATGTCATATTAAGTCTATTAAGTCAGGTGGCACAGTGGTTAGCACTGCTGCCTCACAACCTGGGTTCGATTCCTGCCTTGGGTCACTGTCTTATGGAATCTGCATGTTCTCCCTGTGTCTACGTGGGTTTCGTCCGGGTGCTCCGGTTCCCTCCTGTTGTCCAAAGATGTGCGGATTAAATGGATTGGTCATACTAAATTGACCCTAGTGTCAGGGGGATTAGTAGGGTAAATGAGGGTTACAGGAATGGAGCCTGGGTGGTATTGTGGTCAATACTGACTCAATGGGCTGAATGGCCTCCTTCTGTAGGGAATCTATGATTCTATTGCTCTCTCCACAGATGCTGTCAGACCTGCTGTTTTTTTTTGTTTTTATTACAATGATCCAGCTTCCTTCTCCCCTGTCTCGCGTTCTGAAGGGAGTACTTGACTTAGCATTGATTCTTCTTTGCTAGAAGAATATTCCATGTATGCACAGCTCCTTTGACAATGGATCGACATTGGAAAAGTCATTATACAGACATCTGTGCACATCAAACCATTAGCACCTCTGTTCACCCTTGCATTAGCAATACAATGATATCAGCTACTCATCGAATGTGAATAGAGTGGTTAATGTACAGCCATTATGAAACCATTGTGATACAGGAAGGAACGCTGGCCTCAGAGTATGAATTTTTAAGCATGTTTGTGATTTAATGTCTCCTTGATGCTACAGTACTTAGGTTCTATTCACTTGTGCATTTATAATTTATTGTTGGTTCTCTTCTTTCTTGATATGATCTGTTACATACCCCATTGGAGATTCCTAAACTTAAGCTTTGCTTCTGCCCAATTTTAGACTTACAAAGTATTTACAGCAGAGAAACTGGCCACTTGGCCAACAGTGTTTATGTTCCACATGATTTGCATGATGGATTGGGCTCCCTTCACGAGTCTTTGTAGATTGAATAGTTATTTCCAGTTAGCTGTCTAAAAGTCATCCAATATCAATCAACATCACTCCACCCTGCCGAACCCCCTCAAAACAGCACTGCTGATACCTGAAGCAGAGGAGGGGAAAAGTGGAGTGGTATCCTTCCCCCTCCTGCCTCTAACCCCATCAACATTATCCTTCTCAGGCAAATAAAGAGTGCACAGGCGAGTATGCAGTGCATTTCTGGGAAATGGAAAGTCGAGCGGTGTAGAATTAGAAACAACTTGTTTTGGAGATTCCTGAGGTTTGCAAACATCTTTGCAGCATACATTCAGGTTGTGTCTGATATTTTCCAGATTCCTAATCTTCTGGGAGCCAGTCTGGGCCTTGCTGTTATGTCCATGTCTCATCGCTCTGCACTATCTGACTAAGTCTGCAGCTTTGTAAGGACCGCCTCAGCTTGATGGTTTGCCTTCTATTTCGCATCTTACTACAATTGTATTCCTGCTGTTGGTGCTTCCTTGCATGTTCACATTGGTTCACATCGGCTGCCTTCAGCAGCCTGGACCCTAACCTCTGGAATTCTCTCACTAAAGTCTCCATCTTCCTTTCCTCCCTTTAAGGCGCAATGAGCAAACCTTGAACTTTCATCCTAATATCTCCTTAGGTGTCTCAATGTCGGATTTTTGTTGATAGTCCTGTAAAATGCCTTGTTATTTTCGACTACACTAAAGGCCGTTTATAAATGCGATTGTTCTTGTCTGTTTTGTGATGGGGGCACTATCTGATATACCATTGTTCTGGTCTGCTGTACCACCTTGGCACAACTGCAACTCATTAAAATTCACTGGAAGACGCACAATCAATTTAATTGTACACACTTCTACCTTGGAGTGGGGGAGGGATACCACTCCACTTTTCCCTTCTTCTGCTTCATGTATCGGCAGTGCATTTTTGAGGGGGTTGGGCAGGTTGATTGATATTGGATGACTTTTAGATAGCTAACTGGAGATGACTATTGAAACTACAAAGGCTCGTGAAGGTAGCCCAATCCATCACGCAAACCAGCCTCTCATGCATTGATTCTGTCTACACTTCTGCCTTAGAAAAGCTGCCAGTATAATCAAGGATGCATCCTGGACGTTCTCTCTTCCACCTTCTTCCATTGGGAATAAGGTACAAAAGTCTGAGGGCACGTACCAACTGATTCAAGAACAACTTCTTCCCTGCTACCATCAGACTTTTGAATGGACCTACCTTGCATTAAGTTGATCTTTCTCTACACCCTAGCTTTGACTGTAACACTACATTCTGCACTCTCTCCTTCCCTTCTGTATGAATGATATGTTTTGTCTGTATAGCATGCAAGAAACAATATTTTTAACTGTACCCCAATACATTTGACAATAATAAATCAAATCAAAAGAATACCGAAAATGCTTTGGGAGAAGGAGATTCCGCAGAACAAATGCTGGAGATGTTCATATTCCCTTTTCTTTCTCACTTCCCTGTCCTCATGTTGCATTTTTTTAAAAGGCACAGATCTTTGTTTTCTAGTTGCTAAAGTGTAATGGAAAGGTGCAGTTCAAAGGGCCAAGTTTGACCCTGAATGCTGAGTTAACCATTCCACCCACTGGTGCAACAATTGGGAGAATTGTATTTGCCTTTGGGCCAGGAAGGGATAGGTTTGTCCAGAGCTATGTTTGTATTCATTTGTAGGAGTGGCACATGTGGATGATGTTGGGGGAGTGGGTGCAGCTGTGATGCACACACATTACAATGATATGACGCTCACCTGATAAGGAGCAGTGTTCCGAAAACTCATGATACCAAATAAACCTGTTGGACTTTAACCCTGGAGTCATGAGACTTTTTACACATGTCACAATATTCACCAACTCTATCTTCAGCCATTTTCCCAGATGGGATAACAGAGGGTGTCTGTAAAAAAAAAAAAAAATTTTAACCCAAAAAATGCAGGGCAGCATTTTAAAATAAAATGCAAATATCACATGCCTTGCTAACAAATATCCTGTGATTTTGGATTTTCTTTATATAAAAAGATTGTGTATTCCGGTCACGTGTCTTGAAGGAGCAAGGCTGTCATGGTAGCAGCTCCTAAACAGCATCATCTGCCTGCAGCTAACTCTCACTGCTGAAGCGATGATTCAGAGTGCACACACATGGTGCTTGTGACTGTGATGTCTACAGTGACGCTGAAAGGTTTATTTTGGCAATTCTGTCTCTTCCGCTCATCAGATGTTGACCCTAATGCAGGGGGTATGGACCACTGAGTTCCAGTAACTCTGCACTGCCTCACTAAGGGCTCCTTCTTTGTTGGTGGGGAAGGTTTTCAAAAGAAGCCACTTGCATTTCTACGAAAAGTCACGACCTCGGAGTTTACAGAAATGCTTTACAGCCAGTAAAGTCTCTTTGGAAGTCACTGTGGTAACGTAGAATATGTGTTGACAATCTGTACACAGCAAGGTCCAACAAAGAGCAATGACAGTGACCAGATCTTTTATTCAGTGTTCTGGCAAAAGGTCACGGGTCTGAAATGTTAACTGCCCTTCGCTGTCCACAGCTGCTACCAGACCGGTTGAGTATTTCTGTTATTTTCCGTTGATGTTTTGTATATATATCGGTTGAGGGTTAAATGCAGGCTCGGACACCAGAGAGAGTGCATCTTGCCTGCTGTTCCAATAGATAATGCTGTTGGGGTTTTCATCCACCTGAGAGAGTGCTGCTGGCCTTTGGTTAACAACACATTTGAACAATGGTACCTCATACAGTGCATCATTCTCTCAGTTGGGCTGAAGTGCCATCCTAGATTTCGAACTCAAGTTTTTGCACACAACTTTCCGACTCGAGGGGAAATTTTGATCACTGAGCCACAGCTGACAAAGACATGAACCGAGAATGTCATAAAAACAGAAAATGCTAGAAAATCTCAGCAGGTCTGACAGCATTTGTGGAGAGAAAATAGAGCCAACGTTTCAGATCAGGATGACCCTTTGTCAGGTCAAAATGTTGGTTGTAGTCTCTTTCCAAAGATGCTATGAGACTAGCTGAGTTTCTCCAGCATTTTCTGTTCTTGTTTCAGATTCTAGTGCCTGCAGTGTTTTGCCTTTAACCAAAAATGTAGTGTTCATGCCAGGAGCATTCATTACAGGATAACCACTATTGCAAATCTTTTCTAATTTTGCATTCCCTTTCTGACCTGCTGTTCCAATCCCTCTGATCCAGGGTACTGAGACCAGTTTTAGGATCCCAGTTGAGAGCCACTTATGAAACCACTTTGGGGCCTTCCTGTTGGCATGGTTGGAATCTCGTTGTTGCCTTTGTTCAGCAGACTGATCACTTACCTTGTGAATCAAGAGTTCCTGCCCCTCCCGAGGGAGTGCTTTCAGAGTTCCAGTCTCAATTAATCCCAATACAATTAATTCTGCTGTATTTGCAAGATCCCATGGCAATATTTGAAGAACAACAAGGGCATTCTGTCAGTTTCTGTTCAATGTGCCTCTCTCATACATCACCAAAGTAGATTACTCAGTGTCTCACATTGTGGTTGATAGGAACTTGCTGCATATGATGTTGCCGGGACTTGAGAAACTGAGTTCAGAGAAAGGTTGAATAGGTTAGGACTTTATTCCCTGGAGCGTAGAAAAATGAGGGGAGATTTTGATAGAGATGTATAAAATTATGATGGGTATAGATATCGTAAATGCAGGCAGGCTTTTTCCACTGAGGCTCAGGGAGAAAAAATCACCACCTCAACCACCTGCCCAGCTTCATTTCCCGGAATTAGGTCCAATACTGCGCCGCCCCTTGTTGGACCCTTCACGTATTGATTTAAAAGTTTCTTCTGTGCATATTTCAAGAAATCCATTTTGTCCAAGCCCTTAACACAATGTCTATCCCAGTTAATGTTAGGGAAGTTGAGATCACCGAATATAGTAACCCTATTGTTACTGTGGCAAAGCTGGCACAGAAATGTACATTCTAGTCTTCTCTCACTTTCTGTTTTTCTCTGCACTTAATGAAGGGCTTTTGAGGTATCTTGCTGTTGATGCTGAGCTAAATAGAAGTGGTTGTTATATACCAAAGATACAATGTGTTGAGAAATGACTAGTTCTGTCAACTTTTCTCTAATTCAACCCAACCCCACTTTCAATTTTTTCTTCTTCTTTTCCTAAGATGCATCAATTTGCCCTTTGCCCTAAACAATATTGCAATATCTGTAGTGGTTCAAGAAGGTTTACCACCACCCATTGTGGGTGGGTCTTCATTGCGACCTTGTAGTGTCACTACCCTCCCCACTATCACAAGAGCAAAGTTTAAAAAAAGGGTGAATTTTTTGGAGTTCTATGAGGATGTGTCTAGGGCAGTGGATAGAGGAGAGCCGGTGGATGCGGTGTTTCTTGATTTTCAGAAGGCATTTGACAAGGTGCCTCACAAGAGGTTATTACAGAAGGTCAGGGGGCATGGAGTGGGGGGTAGGGTGTTAGCGTGGATAGAGGATTGGCTGTCAAAAAGGAGGCAGAGAGTGGGGGTCAATGGGTGCTATTCGGATTTGCGGTTGATGACTAGTGGAGTGCCTCAGGGGTCGGTGCTGGGGCCTCAGCTATTTACCATTTATATAGATGATCTGGAGGAGGGAACCGAGTGTATGGTGTCGAAATTTGCTGATGACACCAAGATTGGTAGAACGGCAAATTGCGCGGAGGGTGTGGAGAGTCTGCAGAAGGATCTAGATAGGCTGGGTGAATGGGCCAGGAACTGGCAAATGGAATTTAATGTTGGCAAATGTGAGGTTATCCACTTTGGTAGGAATAATAGTAGGAAGGACTATTAATTACATGGTGAAAAACTGCAGCATGCGACGGTGCAGAGGGACCTGGGGGTCCTTGTGCATGAGTCGCAAAAACCCAGCTTGCAGGTGCAGCAGGTGGCCAGGAAGGCGAATGGGATGCTGGCCTTCATAGCGAGGGGGATTGAATATAAAAGTAGGGAGGTCTTGCTGCAGCTGTATAGGGCACTGGTGAGGCCGCAGCTGGAGTACTGTATGCAGTTTTGGTCGCCGTACTTACGCAAGGATATTTTGGCCTTGGAGGGAGTGCAGAGGAGGTTTACAAGGCTGATACCGGAGTTGAGGGGGTTGAGCTATGAGGAGAGGCTGAATAAACTAGGCTTGTACTCGTTAGAGTTTAGAAGAATGAGGGGAGATCTCATTGAGACATATAAGATGATGAATGGGATGGATAGGATAGAGGTGGAGAGACTCTTCCCACTCAGAAAGGACAGTAGGACTAGGGGGCACAGCCTCAAGATAAAGCGGGGGGGGGGGGGCGGTTTAGAACGGAGTTGAGGAGGAACTTCTTCACTCAAAGGGTGGTGAATCTCTGGAATTCTCTGCCCGTTGAAGGGGTGGAGGCTACCTCGCTAAATATTTTTAAGACGCGGGTTGATGGGTTTTTGATAAGAGAGGGGATTAAGGGTTATGGGGAGAGGGCGGGAATGTGGAGCTGAGCCACGACAGATCAGCCATGATCTTACTGAATGGCGGGGCAGGCTCGAGGGGCCAGATGGCCTACTCCTGCTCCTATTTCTTATGTTCTTATGTGACTAAGACAGACCAGGAATTGAGCCAAAGCCCATCCTGGGTTGTATGACAGTGACACAGGATGTAAAATCAGTGTAGTTTCAGTATGAAGGCTTAGTGGCTGTCCCAGAGTTAACAATTAATCCGTTAAGTGCATTGAATTTAGTCGATATAGAAGGAGAAATGAATTTAGGGTTTTCAGTTGCTGCATTAAAGTGTTTTTTGGTCGAGGTCCTTTAGAATGGATTGAACTGTACAACATGTCATTTAGTTCAGTTTGTACATTATTGGAAATGTAACATTGCTGCAGAAACTTCCATTCTGTCCACCATCCTTAATCAAAAGAATCATTTTTTTGCTAGTAAACCTTAGCAGATTACACAGCAGTAATCTTGTAGCAATTGCCCCACAGATGTGATACTCGTGCAGTGAAGCTATCACAAACCAATTTATTTATGGAAAAAAGAAACGTCATCCGATAGATCCTCATTCATTTCTATGTGAATGTCACTCTGGTTGGCTCTCTGATGAACTTTTTTTCTCTTGTTCTTCCAACATTTTGAATATGCCATTTCAAACATTCTTCCTCTCTACCCTTACTCCCATAACTTTTGGTACTTGTTGAACATTTCCTACGCCTACTCTTTTTCCCCCAGGGTCACAAACTGGGGAATACCTCTTGTCCCACATTTGTTCTCAAGTCTGTTAAATGCTTAAATTCAGCATTGCTGACACACCACTTTCTGATTTATCCTGTCCACTCTCCAGTGGTTAACCTGGTTGTGTCCCACACTCTTAAGGCAAGCCTCAAAAAAAGCTACTCGCTCCACAGTATGAATGTACCTCGTGCTTTGATGTTAAGTCCATTAGTCAATGGCACAAGACCAAGGGTACATGGATTTAAAGGTTTTGGCACACAGTGAGTGGTAATGTCCTGGGGCTCGCTGCCCACAAGGGTAGTGGAAGTAGGTTAATCAATGATTTCAGAAGAAAACTGGATGGACACTTGAGGGAAATAAATATGCAAGGCTACAGAAATGGAACCCACTTGATTGCTCCACACACAGCTGGGATAAACTCAATGGGTAGAATGGCCTCCTGTGCTGCAGTGATTCTGTGGCCAGGACCAAGCAGAAACCCACCTCCACGCATTTCTCTATGTCATGTGAGAACTTCTGGACCTCATGGGTAGTTGTATAGACATAACATCCAGAAGAAAATTGATCATTGAGGGGTAACATTGCCAGAAATTTAACATCGAGGATTATCTTTTTTTCTTCTCATGGAACCTTTGTACAGGCACTGGCTTCCATTTAAAATCTCACACTCATTTCCATTCTCCATATTGAGACATTTGTGACCTATGCACAACCAATTCCAATTCTTCTTTCGCCCTATTCGCTTTCCAGGAACCTAACACCCTTGTACAGCCTCCAGCTAGGGACATTTAGTGTGTCTATGCCTTAGAATATTGAGGCTACCTTCAGTGTTCTGGGGCTGAGAGCAGCTAATGTAACACAAGACCTGGGACCTTCCTGCACTTTTGGGCTGACAGGCAGTAATGGGGTCATTGGGAGGTCCAGTCGAATCTGCTTTTAGTTAGGATTCAATAAGTAATAAGGAAATTGCAATGATCAGCGCAAAACCACACTTAGGTGAATGTTCGATGACCTGCCCTACTAATCCTAACACAATTAACCCTGAAATAAAATTACAGCTTTCAACACACAGCAGGCCCATCAGCAGCAGATGAACCCGAGGAGGTTTACTAGGCTGATACCGGAGTTGAGGGGGTTGAGCTATGAGGAGAGGCTGAATAAACTAGGCTTGTACTCGTTAGAGTTTAGAAGAATGAGGGGAGATCTCATTGAGACATATAAGATGATGAATGGGATGGATAGGATAGAGGTGGAGAGACTCTTCCCGCTCAGAAAGGATAGTAGGACTAGGGGGCACAGCCTCAAGATAAAGGGGGGGCGGTTTAGAACGGAGTTGAGGAGGAACTTCTTCACTCAAAGGGTGGTGAATCTCTGGAATTCTCTGCCCGTTGAAGTGGTGGAGGCTGCCTCGATAAATATTTTTAAGACGCGGGTTGATGGGTTTTTGATAAGCGAGGGGATTAAGGGTTATGGGGAGAGGGCGGGAATGTGGAACTGAGCCACGACAGATCAGCCATGATCTTATTGAATGGCGGGGCAGGCTCGAAGGGCTAGATGGCCTACTCCTGCTCCTATTTCTTATGTTCTTATGTTAATCGAGGGGCACAGCAACAAAGGAAAAGTTATTGGATCATCCCATCCATTAAACAGCGAAACCTCAACATGACCCTCCCACCCATCGTACTGGGAACCTCTGGGCAAGGGAAGAGAATGAAGAAGACAGGAAAATTGCAGCTAAAATCAAGAACTTCAGTGAAGCCCTTTCCCAACTTACTATGGTTAACAAGCAAACTCTAGGAGACTATGGTTTTTTAAAATGCTACTTATTTTGTGGGATGAGTGTTGCTGACAAGAGCCTGTAAGTACCTTTTTTGCTGTGAATGACCTTCATTTAAATACAAGTTCCTAGTCATTAATCTGCTGATTCAGTGTTGCATGTAAACCCACGATTTCTACCCCTAGAAGAACAAGGGCAGCATGGGAATTCCCCTCCAATTCACTCACCACCCTGACTTGGAACTACATCGCCATTCCTTCACTGTAGGTGGGTCAAAATCCTGGACCCTCATGGTACAGTGGGAGTATCTACACCACACGGACCGGAGCTGTTCAAGAAACTGACTGGCCACCACCTTCTTGAGGGCAGTTAGGAGTGGACAATAAATGCTGACCTCTCCTGACCCATGCCCAGAGAATGGATAGAAATACAAGCCACCTTTAGAGAAGCCTTTTCTGGTTGCTTGTCTCCCAACCTTTCCTGGAGGGATTGATTCTTACTTGGGTCTGAAGTCAGTAACCTTCCCAAGTAATCATTTCATGCGTTTATTGTACAGGAAACACAGCATTGTCCAACATTAGCTTCCAGCAGGTGTCGCGGTTAGTGTTTGGAAATTAACTCTTTGATTATCAGTGGATGTGAAATTAGGACTGGTTTTTAAAAATGGGGCTGATCTGCTGACCAGCTTTTGATGCCTAACTGGTAAGTTTAAAATATACCCAAGGTCTGTTAGAAGCAGCAAAAACATTTGCTGTTAAGAAAGGAGAGAACTTGCATTTACAGTGTATCCTTCACAACTTTAGAATGTCTCAAAACACTTCATAGCAACGTTTGAAGGAAAGACATTGTTGTAAAATAGGAAACATAGCAGCTAATTTGTGCACAGCAAGAAAGCGCTCAGTGGTGGCACAGTGGTTAGCACTGCTGCCTCACAGTGTCAGGGACCCAGGTTCAATTCCCAGCCTGAGTCACTGTTTGCACATTCTCCCCATGTCTGCGTGGGTTTGCTCCGGATGCTCCAGTTTCCTTTCACAGTCTGAAAAATGTGCTGGTTAGAACAAAGAGCAAAGAAAATTACAGCACGGAAACAGGCCCTTTGGCCCTTCAAGCCTGTACCGACCATGTTGCCAGACTGAACTAAAACCCCCTACCCTTCCAGGGACAATATCCCTCTGTTCCATCCTAGTCATGTATTTGTCAAGATGCCCCTTAAAACTCACTGTCGTATCTACTTTCACTACTGTTCCCGGCAGCAAGTTTCAGGCATCCACCACCCTCTGTGTAAAAAAAACTTGCCTTGTACATCTCAAGAACAAGGAGAAAGGTGCATTGGCCATGCTAAATTCTCCCTCAGTGTACCTGAACAGGTGCTGGAGTGTGGCAACTAGGGGATTTTCACAATAACTTCATTGCAGTATTAATGTAAGCCTACATGTGACTCTAATAAACTTTAAATGAACAGCTTAATAATGCTGTTTGAGGGGTGCATATTGGCCAGTACTTGGGGGAGAACCTCCTTGTTTTTTTTCCAATAGGAACCATGGCAGCTTTAACATCCAGGCTCATGGTTTCATGTGTCTTCTGGAAACCAGCAGCTTCCACATGGTACCAATCCCTCAGTATCATGCTGTAAGTGTCAACCTACATTATGTGCTTGTGTCCTTAGAGTGGTACTTGAACCCACAACTCTCTGACTCAGATGGGAATGCTACCCACAAGCGTGCCACCCATTTTAATTGATTGGTTGCTGCCTTATGTTTGTCAGCAGCAGTGCAGGCAGTTCATATAACTGTCCAACCAGGTCTGATTTCCTACCAGTAAGTGGGTGAAGTGGAAAAGTTGTTAAAGATTTAAATGGGTGGTTTATCCTACTTGAACGAAAGCCCAACTCAGTTTTGTGGCCTCTTTCTCTTGAAGTTCTCCAGTGGGTTTTGAAGTTTTAAGATTTGGACTATTTTGAGCTTGACGAAGCATGTTATCACTGCTTGGAATCCTGGTGATTGTGGTTATGGAGCTTGAACAAATGGAAGCCATTAGGTTAATCTCATCAGTGAATCCTCTGTTTTAAATAAGGAGCTACAGTAGAAGGCGTGATCTGGGTCCTGCCATCTTGCTGGTGCTGCTGTTCTGTTGCTCCCTGGTTTGCAGGTGCTTACTTTAATTTGGATTCCAGGTCACCACTTCTTGCTGTTTACACTGCAAAACCCAGCTCCCTCCACACTGGCTCAGAACCATAGATTCATTGATTGCAAAGACCTTTACCTCTCCTGCTGGGATAAGGAGCTGGATTTAGTACTGTGAATGGGAGAATCTAAATTAAAACAAGCTCCAGCATAAAATCAGATCTGCTTGGGCAGAAAGGCAAGAAAATAATGGGCACTCAGATTCTCTCGTCCTCTCAGTACTCTCTGGCAGATTTTACAAGAGTGCCGTTAAAGTAAACTGCATTCTTATGCCTATTTTTCTCCCTTTCCACTATTAACTCCTGGTGCACTGTTCCACAGGCAAGGACTACTCTTCAGTACCCCTTGTCCATTTGCCTCAGTTGATGTCACATATTCCCTCCTGAGTCAGGAAGTGATAGTTTCAAGCCCCGATCTACAGATTGAGCACATGGCCTGGGCTGACTCTCTGGTGCTGTAATGAAGGAGTGCTACTCTGTTGGAGGTGCCACCTTTCAATGATACTTGAATTTGACACTGCAGTGATCTGTTGGGGAATGTGTAAGAGATCCCACCGTGCTATTCACAGAACAGCAGGGAGTTTCCGGTGCTCCAGCCAGCACTTACCCCTCAACCAGTTACTACCCATGAGTTACCAAGTCAGTCATCTCCATACAAAATGAATGTGGTTAGTTTATTGCTCGTGACAGGCTGCTGTAAAAGCGTAATGTCCTATACCCCTGCAACTCTTCACTCACTCAGTTTTATTCTTTTTTTCTTGGCATGTTAACAAATCTTTTTTCTGATGCAGACTGGCACATTACATCGAACAGTAAATTCTGTGTTTTAAACATATTGTATATTAAAAGCTCCTCAAGTGAGCTGAACCATCTGGTGCTGGCTGTTAACAGCCCACTGCACAGGTGTGGCCGCTCAATTGTGCTGGGATGAGAAAAGTATGCTCTCCTGTCTAATGAAGAATCGTCTGCTTTCTGGAGAAAGTAAAGGCTTCAGTTCTTGTGCTGTGACATGAAAAGCACCTCAGGAATTATCAAAGAGATTTCAAGTTGGCAAAGCTTCTGAAAGGCAGTTTTTCAAGGGAATCTACAAGTCTTTTTATATTATCCCACTCTTTTTTAAATGTATAGAGTTTTTTTGAAGTATCTGCTGAAAAAAATCTGTCAGTGGGATTGTGGTGCCTTCACATCCACTCAAGAAAGAAGTAATTAATGATTCTTGTACGTTTCTGTAAAAGTGGCATAAAGCCAAACATTTTCCAACCCCTACTCCCCGCTCCCTCTCTTCCTGAAAGCATTAACTTCTTACAGCGCTTTTCTTTCCTTCCATAGGCACCCTGTTGTTGCTCCGTTATTCCCCATGAGCCGAATGAAAGAAAGGAAGACATAAATGCATTTCTGTACTACATTTGACCATTTCAGGAAACACAAAGTGACTCGTAGCTAATGAAGTACTTTGGGAAGTGTGTTCATTCCTGTAGTTTTTCTGCTCGCCCTTGCTTGCCGCAGGAGAGTTTACCATCGACTGTGGTGGAATTTGAGTGTGAAACCCTGGGGCATTGCCCCAGGTTTGTGGATTACCAGTTCAATGACCTATACATCAGGCATCAAGAGGAACAGCTTTAAATGATTTTGACACTTTTTCAGTCTGGTCTTGAACCAAGGACCTTTCAGGTGTTAGGCAAATGTGATAACCACTACACTACAGATTTAGGTGTCAGTACTGGCCAGCACTTCAATCATGGCAGCTGAACCAAATTCTGTTCTTGTCCACTAACTCCAACAAGATAGCAATTTGGAGCAGGAACCTGGGGCTGGATGTTTTTCCTCTCCTATTCCTTACCCTTCCCTTTCCTCCCTCTTTCAGGGAAGTTGAGGGCCAAGTTCCAGGCTTCTGTTCCTGCCTTTCAAGAGTGTTAGTGAAATAGCAGTCCTTATAATAGGCAGTGAGTTCTGCTGAAATTGCTCATCAGTGGATATCCAGTATAAACAAATTGTGATGCCACTGTGATCAAATATCCTGGCATCATTCTGTGCTGAGTTGATGTGCAAGTGCTGACCATGTGGGTGAGTTCAGAAGGAGCAGTGAGCAGCCATTACCTGTCCCCCAGCAAAAAGTCACGTCTTCAGCAGGAGAGAGGGAGGAAACATGATGGAATTGCAGTGCTGCTTCTGGTTTGCTGTGTGATTCACCACCGTATTTCAGAGTAAACATAGCACAGAGTGACTCTTGTTCCTCACAAAGGCAAGTACAGAGCACCCCTGTTAAACATAGAACTGATTTATCTGCAATCTGTGTCGATTTGTCCCGAGTGTAGGAGTCGATGCTGGGTGAAGGACAGCGCAGGAACAAAAGCCTGTTTTCATTCAGAAACAGCAAGGAGTTATGTTTACAGTAATGGAGCTGTACAGGACTGTTTCAGAGACTCCATCTGTGAAGTTTGCTTTCCGGATTTTCAAAATGTGACCTGTTTTAACGCGTGTCACTCTTAAAATAGTGTGCCACACAGATTCACTAGAGTGGAAAAGTAAATATACAAAGAAAGACTTGGAAAATTGGGACAGTTTTTAGATAGAATAACATTGATTACACAGCAATAAGACAGAAATGCTTAAAGTTATGGAGAAGATAGGTAAATAGACTCGTCAATAGTTATGGAGGACCTCATTTGGAATACGCTGACAAGATGGTCAGAAAATTAGAACAGGAAACTTCAGAGACTTGAGGATAAAGAATTCAGTTTCAGGTAGAAAGTGTCAACATTCAGGGACTGGAGGATGAAGGGATATAAAGTTAATTTATTAACAGCAAGTAAGGCTTACACTAACACTGCAATGAAGTTACTGGAATATTCCCCTGGTCGCCACAGTCTGGCACCTGCTCGGGTCAATGCGTCTAACCAGCATGTCTTTCAGACTGTGGGAAGAAACCGGAGCTCCAGGAGGAAACCCATGCAGAAACAGGGAGAACGTGCAGACTCCACACAGACAGTGAACCAAGCCAGAAACTGAACCTGAGTCCCTGGCGCTGTGAGGCAACAGTGCTAACCACTGTGGCACCCTATGGGAACAGTGTGGCTAAATTTGACATAGACTATTGGATACATGTATGCATGGACCAGGTGGCCTGGAACAGCCTTTTTCTGTGTTAAAGCAAATAGACTGCTCCAAGTATTTCAATATATTTGCTGGCAGCACCACTTTCTGATCCTAAATATCACTCTTCAGTCAGCATTGACAGCTCAGATGTGTGCCTTTACACTAATAAACAAAGCTGTCTTTCTAAACCATCGATTGAAATGTTTTTATTGGAAGGAGAATTGGTGTTTGAATTGTCTAGGTGTCTCTCGCTGTCTCTCCATTTTGGTCTCATTGTGTTGTCGCTAGACTGTGTCTTTCTTTACATCTTCCTTGACTAAATCCTCAAGATATGTTATTGGATCTCAGTGACTTGTTGCAGGTATGTACAGTGCACCGTCTGAAAACAGCTTACTTGTCCTGATTTTTTTTCTTTATTAAATCTTTGGCACCTGTCGACACTTCCTGACAATGTCAACTTCACATTCTTTTATTAAATTAAATTTGGACAAAAATAACTTGACAGTGGGTGAGGAACAGATCATGTATGATACTCTCCTTGACATCTCTCTTTGTTGCAGTGTGCCCCAAACCATGAATGGTTTCCACAGGAAACTGTTGTTCTCCTGCCTCATCTTCCTCCAGTGTTCTGTTAGAACCGTAGAACACTAGAGCACAGAAACAGGCCTTTTGGCCCTTGGCTGTGCTGAACCATTTTTCTGTCTAGTCCCACTGACCTGCACCTGGACCACATCCCTTCACACCCCTCTTATCGTGTACCTGTCCAAGTTTTTCTTAAATGTTAAAAGTGAACCTGCATTCACCACTTCATCTGGCAGCTCATTCCACGCTCCCACCACTCTCTGTGTGAAGAATCCCCCCCACTAATATTCCCTTTAAACTTTTCCCCCTTCACCTTTAACCCACGTCCTCTAGTTTTTTTCTCCCCTAGCCTCAGTGGAAAAAGCCTGCTTGCATTCACTCTATCTGTACCCATCATAATTTTACACACCTATCAAATCTCCCCTCATTCTTCTACGATCCAGGGAATAAAGTCCTAACCTATTCAATCTCTGTCTGTAACTCAGTTTCTCAAGTCCTGGCAGCATCTTTGTAAACCTTCTCTGCACTCTTTCAACCATATTAATATCCTTCCTGTAATTAGGTGACCAAAACTGCACGCAATACTCTAAATTCAGCCTCACCAATGTCTTATACAACCTCATCATAACATTTCAATTCCTACACTCAATACTTTGATTTATAAAGGCCAGTGTTCCAAAAGCACTCCTTACGACCCTATCTACCTGTGATGGCACTTTTAGGGAATTATGTATCTGTATTCCTAGATCCCTCTGTTCTACTGCACTCTGAAAGAGTCCTACCATTTACCTTGTACATTCTACCTTGGTTTGTCTTTCCAAAGTGCAATACATCACACTTGTCCGCGTTAAACTCCATCTGCCATTTTTCTAGCTGGTCCAAATCCCTCTGCAAGCTTTGAAAACCTTCCTCACTGTCCACTACACCTCCAATCTTTGTATCATCAGCAAATTTGCTGATCCAATTTACCACATTATCATCCAAGTCATTCTGGAATGCTGGGGATCACTAACTCAAGCTAGTAATCACTAAAGAGATGATATCAGATGAAAAAAGACCATTTGGATCAACTGTATGCAAACAACTCTACAGTTTCAAAATGTAAAATCCAATTCTATCTTAAGCACTGTTAGAGATTTTTGCCTCCTGCTTGAAACCTGGTTACGTTTTACTAGCTTATTCGTTTCAATCTGTATTTCCCATAATTTAAGATTCCGAGGGCTGTTGACAGATGGGTGCGAGGAGAATGTTTCCCCTTGTGGGAGAATCCAGAACTAGTGGTCACTGTTTAAAAATAAAGATAGATGAGGATAAACATGTTCTCTTGGACATTTGTGAATCTTCGAAACCCTTCTTCAAAAGAAGGTGTCAGCAAAGATTTTGAATGTTTTTAAGGCAGAGATAGATTCTTGATGAGTAAGGGGGTGAAAGGTTATCAAGAGTAGGCAGGAATGTAGGGTTGAGGTTACAATTAGATCAGCCATGATTTTATTGAATAGCGGAACAGGATCAAGGGGCTGAATGGCCTACTCCTGCCCCCAACTCATTTGTTCATAGATCTTATTCTTGCAATTCAGTTTGCTATCAGGGTGGAATACAATTGGACGAAAAGGATTAAATTATGAGGCCAACCCTTTCGAGACTAGACTTGTATTCCCTTGAATATGAGGGACCATGAGGTGATCTAAGGCACTTAAGATGATCAAAGGAGGTGATAGGGTCCATAGAGAGAACACTTTCCTCTGAATGGGAATCCAGAACAAGGAGGCATAGGATTAAAATTAGAATGAGACCATTCACGGCTGATGCCAGGAAATATTACTTTGCATGAAGGTTAGTGAACATCTGGGATATTCATTCCCAAAAGCTGTTGAGGCAGGAATTGGGAAAGAGGGTAGAGGGTCAATTGAAAATTTCTAAATTGAGATTGATGTAATTTTGTTAGGCAATGGTATTAACTGTAATTGAATTAAGGTGGGTAAGTGGAATAGAGGTACAGATCAATCAGGATCTAATTGAATTGGAGAACAGAGACAAGGGACTGAATGGCTTCGTCCTGTTTGGTAAAAGGCAAATCGCAAAAATTGCTTCCAGTGAAACTTGTCGAATACATGGAAGTTGGCCAAGGGCAGCTGTAAAACTCTTCCATCACCATAGTCTGGACACGCAGTATTCGGGAGATTGATGGTAGTGAGGGACATGAGGCTGCATGGCTTAAAACAGAAAATGTGGAAAATTTAGCAGCAAAATGGAGAGGACGAGTTCAGTGTTTCAGGCTGATGACCTTTTGTCATAACTGGAGGAAGTTTGAGATAGTTTTAAACAAGTACAGAGGAAAGGAGAAGGAAGAACAGAGGGTAAAGTCTGCGATTGGCAAGTGGGAAATAGTGACTCAGTGATAAAAGTGACGATGTTGGAAGGCCAATTGGACAGGTCAAGAAACAAAAGTATAGTACTGAAAACCTGAAATAAAAACCAAAACTGCCGGAAATACTGTGTGTCGAGAGAAAAACAGAATTAGTACTTCACGCCTGTGACCTTTTCTGGTGTCTTTCCCATAACTTAACCTGTGCCTCCATATTTAGATTTGATGGCATTACACAGAGAAGCTGTTAATTAAAATGTTGTCAAGTGACATTTGGTTGAGTTTGTATCGAGATTGGGATAGCTTCACAGGTCAGAGTTGTGAGCCTAATTGGAGGGTTCAGAAGACTGCTCGCTCCAGCATCAGAAACAAACGCTGCCGCAGCTTCATGTCCTGTTTTCCCTGCTGATGGCACATAAGAGGGAAAGCCTATTTGTCTCAACTTGCCTTTGAAGAATGATTGCTTCCTGAAGAGCTGTTTCAAAAATTCATGTTCTTGGTGTGTGTCATTACCAAAAACAGTATCTGTAAAACAAAAACCATTCTTTATTGTCTTTGAGCAGGTGGTGGTGAGCTACCAAATGGAACCTTTGCAGTCTGATGTAGATACACCTGCTGTGCTGTTGGGAAGGGAGTTCCAGGATTTTGAGCTAGTGACAATTTGGGAATGATAGATTTCCAGGTCAGGGCAGTGTGTGACCTGGAGGGGAACTTGAAGGTGATGGTGTTCCCATGCATCTGCCATCCTTGCCCTTCTTAGTAATAGAAATCTGGGTTTGGAAGGTGCTGTTGAAGATGCCTGTGTTACTGCAGAAGATCTTTGCTGCAGCTTGCAGCTGGTGGTTGAGGGAGTGGATCATTGAGTCGTTACAGTGAACTTGCTGGCATTTGACACTCCAGTACTGACCACCTCCCCCCCCCCCCCCCCCCCCCCCCCCCCCCACCCCCACACACAATGCATACGGACACTTGTGTCAACACCTTTAGCAAGATTGCAATTTGTAATGGGTGTGAGGATTTGCTCTTTAGAGCCCTTTTTAAGTCACGTTTTTTGCGGACTGCTTTGCCGCAGCTAGCAGCAGCTGTTGAGGACTAAATTAGATTGCCATTTGTTTGCATTTTAACCTGGGCAAGCGACATTGGTAAATTCTGCCCAAATGCAGCTGGTTCTTGGTTTATTTCTGTCTTTCCAGCTGCTTGCTTGCTTTCCCCAAAGCAGGGAGATGGCTTTTCTGTTTTTATACTTTCTAATTGGCAACTGCTCAATATTGGGTCAAAAAATTATGCTGCGTTACTGTGTTATACTTTCATGAGAAAATATTCCATGCATGTCTTGTGGTTTGATCAGATAATGTATTTTTGTATTGTTACATGGAAACATAGAAACTTGAAACAGGAGTAGGCCATTCGGCCCTTCAAGTCTGCCCTGCCATTCATTTTGATCATGGCTGATCATCGAATTCAATACCCTGATCTCTCCCTCACCCCATATCTCTTGATCCCTTTAGCCCCAAGAGCTATATCTGATTTCTTCTTGAAGTCATTTTGGCTTCAGCTACATTCTGTGGTAGTGAATTCCACACATTCACCACCCTCTGGGTTAAGAAATTTCTCCTCACTTCAGTTCCAAAAGGTTTACCCCTTATCCTCAAACCTCTGGTTCTGGATTCCCTTACCATCAGGAACATTATTTCTGAATCTAATCTGTCTGACCCTGTTAGAATTTTATAAGTTTCTATGAGATCCTCTCTCGCTCTTTAAACTCCAGTGAATATAATCCTAACCGATTTAGTCTCTCCTCATATGACAGACCTGCCACCCCAGGAATCAGCCTGGTTAACCTTTTCTGTGCTCCCTCTATAGCAAGGACATCTTCTTCAGATAAGGACACTAAAACTGCACACAATACTCCAGGTGTGGCCTCACCAACGCCCTGTACAATTGCAGCAAAACATCCTTATCTCTACATTTAAATCTTCTCGCTATGGAGACTGACATACCATTTGCCTTCTTTACTGCTTGTTGTACTTGCATGCTTGCTTTCAGCAACTGATACTGAAGGCTTCCAAGGTTTCGCTGAGTATCCACCCATCTTAATTTACACCCATTCAAGTAATAATCTCTTCCTCTTATTGCTACCAAAATGGATAACCTCACATTTATCCACATTATACTGCATCTGCCATGCAGATGCCCACACACTCAGCCTGTCCAAATCATGCTGAAGCACCTTTGCATCCTCCTCACAGTTCACCCTCCCACCCAACTTTATATCATTTGCAAATTTGGAGATAATACATTTAGTTCCAAATCATTAATATATAATATGAACAGTTGGGGTCCTAGCACAGATCCTTGTGGAACCCCACTAGTCACTGACTGCCAATCAGAAAGTGACCTGTTTATGCCAACTCTTTGCTTCTTATCTGCTAATCAGCTTTCTGTCCATCTCAGGACATTACCTGCAATGCCATGTGCTTTAACTTTACATAGTAGTCTGTTATGGGAGACCTTGTTGAGAGCCTTCTGAAAGTCTGAATAAACCAAATCCATTGGTTCTCCTTGGTCAGCTCTACTAGTTACATCCTCAAAAAATTCCAATAGATTTGTCAAGCATGATTTCTCTTTTGTAAATCCATGCTGACTTTGTCTGACTATATCACTGCCTTCCAAATGCTGAGTTATGAAATTCTTGATAATAGACTTTAGCAGCTTCCTCAATACTGATGTTAGGCTCACCAGCCTATAGTTCCCTGCTTTTTTTCTCCACCTTTCTTTTTGAATAGTGAGCTTATATTAGCTACCCTCCAATCTGTAGGAACTATTCTAGAGTCCAAAGAATTTTGGAAAGTAACCACCAATGGATCTACCATTTCCAGAGCAACTTCCATAAGTACTCTGGGATGAAGATTATCAGGATCTGGAGATTTATCCACCTTCAATCCCATCAATTTCCCCAAAATCATTTCTCTACTTGTGCTGATTTCCTTCAGTTGCTCACTAAAATATGTTTCTCTCAGCACTTCTGGCACATTATTCATGTTTTCCCTTGAAGACTGAAGCAAAATGCAAATTTAATTTCTCAGCCATTTCTTTATTCCGTGTAAAAATTCTCCTGTTTCTGACTATAAATGATCTACATTTGTTTCTATCAATCTTTTTTTCTTTACATACCTATAGAAACTTTTACAGTCAGTTTTTATGTTCCCTGCTGGCTTACTTTCATACTCTATTTTCCCTTTTTAATCAATCCTTTGGACCTCCTTTGCTGAATTTTAAACTGTTCCCAATCCTCAGATCTAGTGCTTTTTCTTGCCAATTTTGTATGCTTCTTCCTTGAATCTGATACTGTCTCTAATTTCGCTTGTAAGCCATGGTTTGGCCAGAATTCCCTTAACCATGCTTGCACCAAACAGGAATAAACAATTTCTGGAGTTCACCTATTCATTCTTCAAATGCCTCCCATCGTCTCTCCACTATCTTTCAGTAATCATGTCCATGATGGCCTCATACCATCATAGTTCCTTTTACTGAGATTCAGGAGCCTGGTTTCAGAACCAGCTACATCATTAACCACCTTGATAAAGAATTCTACCATAGTATGGTCACTCGTCCCCAAGGGTTTCTAACAACTAGATAGCCAACTAATCTTTTCTCATTGCACAACATCCAGTCCAAGATAGCCTGATGCCTTGTTGGTTCCTCAATGTATTGAGGAACCAACAAGGTATAACAACCCCAGCCTATCCAACCTGGTAAATGTCCTCTGCACCCTTTCCTATGGTATCATATACCTCCAAAAACATGGATTCCAGATCTGCAAACAATAATCTAGCCTTTGATTGGCCCAGATGAACAGTCTGTCTATATCCTTCTGTAATCAAAGTCTATCTTCCGCATTGTTTATCACGCTACCAATTTTTATATGATCCACAAACTAACTGATCAACTCTCTTACATTCACAAACTGCAAGGGCCCTAAAACTGACCCCTGTGGGAACCCACTAGGCACAGGCTTCCAGTCACAAAAACACCCTTTGACCATCACCCTCTGCTTCCTACCACTTGGCCAATTCTGGACCCAATTTACCAAATTTCCTTGGATCCGTGGGCTCTCACCTTGTGATTCCATGTGGGACCTTATCAAAAGCCTTGCTGAAGTCCAGGAAGAATATCTCAAATACATTGCCCTCATCCACACTTGGCCACCTCTTCAAGAAGTTCAGTCAAGTTGGTCAGACATGACCTTCCCTTAAAAAAAACATGCTGACTGTTTTTGATTAATCCCTACCTCTCCAAATAGTAATAATAATACCAAATAATACCTCTCCAAATACCTTTCCAAATTAATCCCTATCTCTCCAAACGCAGATTAATTCTGTTTCTCAGATTTGCTTTCAATAGCTTCCCCACCATTGAGGTTAGACTTGCTGGCCGATAGTTTCCTGGTTTATCCATTTCTCCTTTCTTGAATAATGGTACCAGAATGACTGTCCTTCATTCCCCTGGCAACTCTCCTGTGCAGTAAGAAGTCTCACAACACCAGGTTAAAGTCCAACAGGTTTATTTGGCAGCACAAGCTTGCAGAGTCTCTCACCTGAAGAAGGAGCCTGAGACTCCAAAAGCTTGTATTGCCAAATAAATCTGTTGGACTTTAACCTGGCATTGTGAGCCTTCTTACTGTGCCCGCACCAGTCTAATGCTGGCATCTCCACATCATCTCTCCTGTGGCCAGAGGGGAATTGCCTGAGATACATTTCATCCGCCCTCTAATTCAGGCTCACACTTCAGTTTAGGACTGAGGGTATGCTGCACTGTCACATTCACTATCTTTCAAGTGAGGTTTCCTCTCAGGTGGATTTACCTCATCAAGTAACTGATTCCATCATGCTGTTTTGGAAAAGAGTTGCCCCGGTGTTCTGATCATCATCTTGCCATTATCTCATTGTTCCTTTATTAACATTGCCCTTTAGCCCATTGCACTTGTTCTAGTGTTGTCTTCTCAACATGTGCTGTCCACTATCATCCCATTTCTTTATCCTTTCCTTGCATTTCTTGTTTTTGTGTTGATAGTCAGTCTTGAATGCAGTTCAGTTTCCACCAGCTGAACATTGGGAAGACTGGAGCCATTACCTTCCTCCCACAACACAAGCTTTGTACACGAACCACTGCTTCCATTCCCCTCCTGAGCATTGTTTCAGCAGGAACCTGACCAACTGTCTGCAGTCTTTGCATCTTCTTCAACCTCAAGCTGAACTTTCAGCTCTGTGTATGCTCTCTGTTCACCAACTTTCACCTTTCTAACATTGTCTGTATCCACCCTGACTTGGTCCACCTGCAACCAAAAATCTAACGTTGGCCTTTGCCACCTCCACAATCTATTGCTGGAATCCATACTTGGTGCTCTGTATAATTCAGTTTATCTAAAGCCACTACATGTACTTTGTCGCACTCACTCAGCACTCCTGTTCTTGCTGACTGAGATGTGGTTCTAGGTCCCCCAGTGCCTTCAGTTTAAAATTCTCATCTTCATGTTGAAATCCTTCCATGTTCTTGTCTCTCCCCATTCTCCCAGCTGACCTCCTCCACCTCCTACAATGCCCCCCCAACTCATCCATTCCCAGCCTCTGACATCTTGTGTATTCCTCTCACCCTCCACCCCAACATTAATGACCATAATTCCAGCCATCCAGGCCCCTCTCTTCCCCCTGCCTCTGTGAGGCAGCATGGGGTGTTTTTCTTCTTTAAAAGTGCTGCTAAATGCAAGTTATTTTCAAAAGTGTATCCAAGTTCCCCTTTAAACAATGTGCTAGATATTGTGAAACAAATACCCCTTTGTGTGAAAGCATTTCTTCAACTTCTTCCATTTTCTCCCCTACTCTTTGAAAGAGTTAATGGGCCAAATGACCATGATTGTATGAATTAATCTGGAGTCACTGCTATTTTACTGATGATTTGCCAACCAGTAGAATCCATTTTTTCAGTGTTTGTTTTTGGCCCTCTTTAACGTTCTTTGTTGTGGTGCAGAAGCTGCAGTATTTTTTTTGAAGCTTTTCTGTATTGAAACCCTCACTCATGAGTATAATCAGAGTCAATCTTTACTGTCCCTTTCTCCAGGGACAGCCAGCAAGAGATCAAATATTCCTAAGTGTGACCTAAACATTTCTTATTTAAAAATTCAGCAGCACCTGCTTTATTATTTATTTCATGGCTTTATTTAAAAACCAATCTTTAGACAATGTTTTAAAAGTAATACTTTGTGATACCTGAAATAGTCAGGAAACTGTTTTCGATGGTGTTACCGCTAAGACTATACTGTTACAGAGCTATGTGCTCACTGCACTCAAAATGATGAGTCCGGGCACTGAGCAGTGTACAAATGCTGCTGTCGCAGATTGTTGTGTTCTTATTTTCCGCTCCATTTCATGTCCTTGCTGTGTTACATTCGATGGCTGCATGCCAAAGCTATCCTGGCTGTTTCTAAGGTAACAGACCTCAAAACTTAACCAGAATCTTTCAAGGATAAAGAAAGTTTGGCGGGGGGGGGGGGGGGGGGGGGGCTAGGGGAGAAGGGGTTGAGGGGTGAGGGGGTGGAAAGGAGAGGGGTGAGGGAGGAGGGGGGTGGGGGAAGACATGGGGTGAGGGGAGGTAGGAGTGGGGAGATGAAAAGGAGGCAGTAGAGGAGATGGGGGAAGGTGGAGAACGGGGGTTGGGGAGGGAGGGAGATGACAAGTGGGGGAAGGTGGGTGAGCAGGAGGGGAGACGGGAGGGGCGAGACAGGAAGGAGGATGGGGTGGGTGGGAAAAGATAGGAAGGAGGGGGAGGAGAGGGTGGAAGGAGATGGGAAGCAGTGGGTGAGGAACTGTAGTTGTGAGGGGGCAGACTGGTGAGGTGGTCGGAGATGGGATATCGGTTGTGGAGAGGATGGGGAAGGGGCCGGGTTTCCTTTCCCAGCCTGCTGTTTGAATGGAGCTGCTATGCGATGATGGTGACTCTACCCAGTCAGTAAGATGGCTGGAGTGGCTGTGCAAAGGAAGTGATTAGGAATGACACATCACTGACAGGGCAGTGAATTGAAATTTAAGGGCTTGCTGATCCTTTTTCATTTTGGACTTGGTGTGATACGTTCAACAGAAAGTACTCCCTCTGGATTTCACTTTCCCAGGAGTTTGTTGATGTCAGTCATTTCCTACTCCTCTCCAAACAGATTGGGTGTCTCTTTTACTGACGATACTTACCCTGGGATTATAGTTCCACATGCATTGGACCGAGTGGCCATTCTTCAGATCTGAGCCCAAATTACTGTCAGCAGGTCATTCGACTATGGTGGGCCGTCACAGATGAGCCAAAGGCCTGCTTCCCCCTCCCACATCCATCATACCCCAGATAAAAACAAAATACTGCGGATGCTGGAATCTGAAGCAAAACAGAAATTCTGGAAAATCTCAGCAGGTCTGACAGTATCTGTGGAGAGAGAATAGAACCGATGTTTCCAGCCTGGAAGACTCTTTGACATGACACTCCCCTTGTTTGCATGCCTTACTGATTCTCAGTCTTGGCTCGCTTATAGAGTGATTATTTTGTTTAAAGTTTAAAGCTTTTATTTATTAGTCACAAGTAAAGCTTTCGTTAACACTGCAATGAAGTTACTGTGAAATTCCCCGAATCGCCACGCTCCTGAGCCTGTTCAGGGAGGTACTGAATGATGTGTAAGTGAATATATAAAGTCATTATGGCACAGAATATTTAGCCCTTGGAGTCCATGCTGGCTTTGACAGTAATCAGTCCCATTCTCCCATCCTGTCCCCTACCATTGTAACTCAATTTCACACAAATGTCCATCTAATTTCCTTGTGAAATCCTTACCCGCTTCTGCTTCCATCACCCTCACAGGTGGCAAGTTGCAGGTCATTACCACCCACTGTGTAAAACATCCTCCTTCTCATTCCCCCGTATCTCCTGCCCGAAATCCATAAATCTGTGTCCCTTCATCCCTGTACCATTAGCTAATGGGAACTGATTTTCTTTGTCTACCTTATCTAAATTGGTCATAATCTTAGACCTCCAAAGGACTTGTGGAACGGCAACCAGTAACCTAAGGAAAGAACGGGGGAAGGAATCTGTTGGGTGGGGTGGATGGAATGTGTTGTTGCAGAGAGGGTGGGGTGGGGCGTTTGGGTGATGTGGCAGGGGAGCAGTTAAATCTTGGATGAAGATGATAATTTGGCCCTGAGACATTCTTTTGTGGCAACAGGTTACTTAAAGTGTCTTCAAATACTAAAAACAGCTCCAGGCTCCTTTAAAAGGAAGTTGGAGGATATATACTTTAAATTTACAACTTTTAAATGTTCTTCAATTTTCTTGCAGGTGAATGTCTACGTTTTGGGAAAAACTTTCCTTCTACTGGCCAGAGAGCTTTGTATAAATGCTCCAGCAATAGGTCTGTAAACAATAATTTCTTTCCTACACTGTAGTTAATAAGTGCACCATTGTTTGTTTTTAGTTTACACACGGTGAACATAGTATGTTTTAGCTGCAAAGCTATGTAGTTTTGAGGTGAACACACTCACTCTGAGCTGAGATAGACAAATGTTTGGTCTCTGAGGATTAAATGGTTTTTTTTGATTCATTATCGGGATGTGGACATCGCTGGCTAGGTTTATTACCCTTCCCTTGTAACCCCAGAGAAGGTGGTGGCAAGCCCCCTTCTTGAACCACTGCAGCCTATGTTGTGTAGGTACCCACAGTGCTGTCCTGAGGAACTCCTGCAGTATTATCCTGGGACTGAGAACTCAGACTATTTCCGTGAGCAAGTTATTGCTGAGGTTAGTGCCAGTTGATAGTGCTGTGGATGGCCCCCTTCCTCCACTCTGCTGATGGTAGAGGGTAGACTAATGGGGTGGTTACGAGTTGGGTTGGATTCTATTCGCTTTTTGAGGACAAGACGTACCTACAAAATTTTCCACGTTGCCGGGTAGATGCCAGTGATGTGGCTGTATTGGAACAGCTTGGCTAGGGGAGTGGCAAGTTCCAGAACACAAGTCTTCAGTTGTACCGCCGGAATGTTATCAGGGCCCATTGCCTTTACAGCATCCAGTCCCTTCAGCCATTTCCTGATATCACATGGAGCGAATCAAATTGGCTGAAGATTGACATCTGTGATGCTGGGGCCCTTGGGGAAAGGCCAAGCTGGATCAACTGCAGGTGCAGCAGGTGGTCAGGAAGGCAAATGGGATGCTGGCCTTCATAGCGAGGGGGATTGAATATAAAAGTAGGGAGGTCTTGCTGCAGCTGTATAGGGCACTGGTGAGGCCGCGGCTGGAGTACTGTGTGCAGTTTTGGTCGCCGCACTTACGCAAGGATATTTTGGCCTTGGAGGGAGTGCAGAGGAGGTTGACTAGAACATAAGAACATAAGAAATAGGAGCAGGAGTAGGCCATCCAACACTTCGAGCCTGCCCCGCCATTCAATAAGATCATGGCTGATCTGTCGTGGCTCAGTTCCACTTTCCCGCCCTCTCCCCATAACCCTTAATCCCCTCTCCTATCAAAAACCCATCAACCCGCGTCTTAAAAATATTGAGCGAGGCAGCCTCCACCACTTCAACGGGCAGAGAATTCCAGAGATTCACCACCCTTTGAGTGAAGAAGTTCCTCCTCAACTCCGTTCTAAACCGCCCCCCTTTTATCTTGAGGCTGTGCCCCCTAGTCCTATTGTCTTTTTTGAGCGGGAAGAGTCTTTCCACCTCTATCCTATCCATCCCATTCATCATCTTATACGTCTCAATGAGATCTCCTCTCATTCTTCTAAACTCTAACGAGTACAAGCCCAGTTTATTCAGCCTCTCCTCATAGCTCAACCCCCTCAACTCCGGTATCAGCCTAGTAAACCTCCTCTGCACTCCCTCCAAGGCCAAAATATCTTTGCGCAGGTGCGGCGCCCAAAAATGCACATAGTACTCCAGTTGCGGCCTCACCAATGCCCTATACAGCTGCAGCAAGACCTCCCTACTTTTATATTCAATCCCCTTCGCTATGAAGGCCAGCATCCCATTTGCCTTCCTGACCACCTGCTGCACCTGCAAGCTGGGTTTTTGCGACTCATGCACAAGGACCCCGAGGTCCCTCTGCACCGTCGCCTGCTGCAGTTTTTCGCCCCGTAAGTAATAGTCCTTCCTACCATTCTTCCTACCAAAGTGGACCACTTCACACTTGCCAACATTAAATTCCATTTGCCATTTCCTGGCCCATTCGCCCAGCCTATCTAGATCCTTCTGCAGACTCTCCACACCCTCCGCACAATTTGCCGTTCCCCCAATCTTGGTGTCATCAGCAAATTTCGACACTCTACACTCGGTTCCCTCCTCCAGATCATCTATATAAATGGTAAAAAGTTGAGGCCCCAGCACCGACCCCTGGGGCACTCCACTAGTCACCATCCGCCAATCCGAATAGCACCCGTTGACTAGTGATGAATTTATAATATATTCACTAGGCTGATTCCGGAGTTGAGGGGGTTGAACTATGAGGAGAGGCTGAATAAATTAGGCTTGTACTCGTTAGAGTTTAGAAGAATGAGGGGAGATCTCATTGAGACATATAAGATGATGAAAGGGATGGATAGGATAGAGGTGTGGAGAGGCTTTTCCCGCTCAGAAAGGACAGTAGGACTAGGGGGCACAGCCTCAAGATAAAGGGGGGGCGGTTTAGAACGGAGCTGAGGAGGAACTCCTTCACTCAAAGGGTGGTGAATCTCTGGAATTCTCTGCCAGTTGAAGTGGTGGAGGCTACCTCGCTAAATATTTTTAAGATGCGGGTTGATAGGTTTTTGATAGGCGAGGGGATTAAGGGTTATGGGGAGAGGGCGGGAATGTGGAGCTGAGCCACGACAGATCAGCCATGATCTTATTGAATGGCGGGGCAGGCTTGAGGGGCTAGATGGCCTACTCCTGCTCCTATTTCTTATGTTCTTATGTTCTAACTATTCAGCACCTCTGGCTGATGATGCTTCAGCCTTATCTTTTTCACTGATGTGCTGGGCTCCTTCATCATTGAGGATGGGGATATTTGTGGAGTTTCCATCTCCAGTGAGTGGTTTAATTGTTCACCACCATTTACAACTGGGCGGGACAGGACCGCAGAGCTTAGAACTGATCTGTTAATCGTGGGATTGTTTCACTGTCTATCGCAGGCTGAATTCTGAGGTTTGGCACACAGTTAGTTCTGTGTCGTAGCTTCACCCACTTAAACCCACATTTTTTTTAGATATGCCTGGATGTGGGGAGAGAGCGGGAAAGGGGAGTTGAGGCTGAAGATCATTGATGACTGTGTGGAATGGCAGAGCAGGCGTGACAGGCCGTGTGGTCTACTCTGGTCCCTTACATGCCCATACGGAGTAGGAGTGTGGGGCTGTGGAGTGCATGATGGGTGAGAGAAAGTAATGGAGAAAAATCATTACTTAGTTAGTTTTATCTTGAAAGACATTGAAAAGAAAAAAATACTTGCATCTCAATCGTGACTTTTACTATTTTGGAGCTTCAGAGTGCTTTACAACCAGTGAATACTTTGGGAATGCTGTCATTGTTGTAATAAAGGAAATTGCTAATTTGTGCAATGCATGGTCCCACAGACAGCAATGTGATAATGACTGGATAATCCAGTTTTATGATATTGATGGATAAATATCAAATCAGCACACCGGGGAGAACTCCCCTGTTCTTCAATGAAATAATGCTTTATTTTATGTCCATTTGAGTGGCAAAGTGGTACAGTGGTTGGCACTGCTGCCTCACAGCACCAGGGACCCAGGTTCGATTCTGGCCTTTGTTGACCAACTGTGTGGAGTCTGCACGTTCTCCCCATGTCTGCATGGGTTTCCTACAGGTGCTCCAATTTCCTCCCACGGTCCAAAGATGTGTGTGTTAGGTGGATTAGCCAAGGCAAATGCACAGGGTTATGTGGGAAGGGTAAATGGGAGGACCTGAGTTGGATGCTTTTTCAGTGTAGACTCGATGGGTTGAATGGACTCTTTCTGCAGTGTAGGAATTCTATAATTCCACAGTTGGTTCTATGGAGTGGACAAACGGGGCCCTCATCTTAATGACCCATCCAAAAGATAACATCTCTGACAATGCTGTACTTTCTCAGTACTGAATAGAGAAAGGTGTGCACGCATGTGGAGTCCATTCAGTGTTCTTTGTAGAGCATAAATGGCTCATATTTGTTAAGATATGAAGTGCTACAGAGACCCAGTTTATACTGAGTTAGTGTTTATTGGCGTGTTGTAGTTGGCCTAATGATGTAAAGCAAATTGACTCCATTTCTGCTTCCAGTGGCTATAGAATGATCTATACCAAAACAAATTGCATGGACATTTGTTTTAATTATCCACCCACATGATAAGAGCATTGCCAGCAAGATCAGTATTTATTGCCCATCCTTAATTTCCCTGGTATACATCAAAAGTGATTTGCTCGGCCATTTCAGAGGAAAAGGTCAACCACATTACTGTGGATTTGAAGTCACATGTAGGCCAGACCAGTTAAAATGGCAGATTTCCTTCACTAAAGAACACTGAAGAAACAGATGGGTTTGTATGATAGTCAGTAGCTTCATTAATGCGACAAGCTCGCTATTCTAGTTTTATTTAATTTACTGCATTCAGTGGGATTTGAACTTGTGTCTCTGAATCATTAGACCAGGCCTCCAGATTACTCGTCCAGTAATACAAGCACTCTGCTACAGTACTCCTGTAGATTTGTGAGATGCCTTTCTTGATTGAATATCCTGAACAGGCTCCTTTCAACTGGAAAAAATTAAAATCAGAGGTTAGTTACAACACCTACCTCAGTTTGTGCAATTCCTAGTAGTAAACTGGAAATGATCGAAGGGTTGAACAAAGTGCAAAGATGCAAGTAGATTGGAGAGTGGCTTTGACTGCAGCACTCCTTTGTACTCAGCTTTGTCTTTACGTTTGATCCAATCAAATTCACAACATGATCACCCCAGGTTTATTTTTTTTCTCTAAAAATGCATGTTTGATGGAATTGACTACAACTTAGATCAAGAACCGAGTAACTGAGCCATACAAATCAGGTTATCTTGGATGCAATGTTGGGTAAAAATTCCACAGGGCCAGTACCTTAAGCCTAGATGCTGACTTTCTACAACAAAAACTTGCATTTAACATCAAAATATCCCAAGTAGGTTCACAGAAATGCAATCAGACGGAAGTGAATACCAAGACAATGAAGAAGGTATTAGGAGGAATGATTAAAATATCATTTTAACAAACATCTTAAAATCTTATATAAATGACTGGTTTAATGGCTGAAGGCCTGGTTCCTGCATTTGCTGATGACACAAAGATAGATAGGAAAGTAAGTTGGGAAGAGGACATAAGGAGGGTACAAAGGGATAATAATAGATTAGATGTTAGTATTTTATATGAGGGGAATTGATTACAAAAGTGGAGAGATTATGCTTCAGTTATACATTATTGAGATCACATCTGCAGTACTGTGTACAATGTTAGTCGTCTTATTTAAGGAAGGATGTAAATGCATTGGGAGCAGTTCAGAGATCGTGTACCAGATTCATAACTAGAATGAGCAGGTTATTCAGAAGAGTGGGAGTAACTGGAAAGTATAAGATTCTGAGGGGACTTGATAGATTGGGTGCAAAATATATTTTGCCATGTGGGGAGCCTCCCATTTAAGGCTGGACTGAGGATTAGATTCCTGAGGGAATTCTGTTCCCCAGAGAATAGTGAAGACAGGGTCACTTAATAGGTTAATACCTTAATAGGTAGATCCTTGACCAACAAAGTAGTCAAAGCATACTGGAAGTAGGTGGGAATGTGGTGTTGAGGTCACAATCACATCAGCCATGATTTTATTGAATGGTGAAGGAGGCTCAAGGGGCCAGTTGGTCTACTCTTGTTCCTTGTTTGTATGTTACTTTAATTTCTTTCTCTCTGTCAAAGAGGAGAACGTATGGCAATTTGGAGAGCAAGGAAGTACTGTTATTTGGAGAGTTGAACTACCTGTAGCAGGTGCAGGAGTAAATAATTCAAAGCTTGAGTGCTAAATGTCACTACTGATGGGGCAGCATGGTGGCACAGTGGTTGGCAGGCTCGATTCTCAGCTTGGGTCACTTTCTTTGTGGAGTTTGCACATTCTCCCCATGTCTGCATGGGTGTACTGGCTTCCTCCCACAGTCCAAAGATGTGCAGGTTAGGTTGATTGGCCATGCTAAATTGGCCCTAGTGTCAGGGGGAATAGCAGGGTAAATATGTGGGGGTTATAGGAATAGGGCCAGGGTGGGATTGTGCTCGGTGCAGAGCCTCCTTCTGCATTTTAGGGATTCAATGAAAGTTGTAATTCTATGAAAGTTGTCTTATGAGGAAAGGTTGGACAGGCTGGGCTTGTGTCATGGAGTCGTGGAGGTTCACCGCATGGAAACAGGCCCTTCAGCCCAACTACTCCATGCTGTTCTTTTTTTTTTAGAACCCCTAAGCTAATCCCAATTGCCCGCATTTGGCCCATATCCCTGTAAACCCATCGTACCCATTTAAGTATCTAAATGCTTTTTAAAAGACAAAATTGTACCCACCTCTATTACTTCCTCTGGCAGCTTGCTGCAGACACTCACCACCCTCTGTGTGAAAAAATTGCCCCTCTGGACCCTTTTGTATCTCTCCCCTCTCACTTTAAACCTATGCCGTCTAGTTTTAGATTCCCTTTCTGTGGGGAAAAAGCTGATCTGTGCCCTTCATTATCTTATAGACCTCTATAAGATCACCCCTCAGCCTCCCATGCTCCAGAGAAAAAAGTCCTAGTCTATCCAGCCTCTCCTTTTAACTCAATCCATCAAGTCCCAGTAGCATCCTAATAAATCTTTTCTGCACTTTTTCTAGTTTAATAATATACTTTCTATAATAGTCTGACCAGAATTGCACATAGTACTCCGAGTGTGGCCTTAACAATGTCTTGTACAACTGCAACAAGACATCCCAACTTCACAGGAGTATCCACTGGAGTTTAGAAGCATAAGAAACAACTTGATTGAAACCTTTAAGATCCTGAAGGATATTGACAGGGCAGGTGTGGAAAGAATGTTTCCTCGTGTGGGAGAATCTAGAACGCAGGTCACTGTTTAAAAATAAGAAGTTGCCCATTTAAGACAGAGATGAGATTTTTTTTATGAGTGTCGTGAATCTCTGGAACTCTAAGATGGCAGAAACAGAGTCTTTGAATACTTCTGAAGGCAGAGATAAATACATTTTTGATAAGCAAGGTGGTGAAAAATTATCAGGACTAGACAGGAATATGGAGTTGAGGGATGCAATCAGATCAAACATGACCTTGTGAATAGTGGAGCAGGATGGATGGGCTGAGTGTCCTACTCCTGCTGCTTGTTCATATAACGTTGAGATAAGAACATAAGAAAAAAAGAACATAAGAAATAGGAGCAGGAGTAGGCCATCCAGCCCTTCGAGCCTGCCCCGCCATTCAATAAGATCATGGCTGATCTGTCGCTGCTCAGTTCCACTTTCCCGCCTTCTCCCCATAACCCTTAATCCCCTCTCCTATCAAAAACCCATCAACCCATGTCTTAAAAATATTTAGCGAGGCAGCCTCCACCACTTCAACGGGCAGAGAATTCCAGAGATTCACCACCCTTTGAGTGAAGAAGTTCCTCCTCAACTCCGTTCTAAACCGCCCCCCTTTTATCTTGAGGCTGTGCCCCCTAGTCCTATTGTCTTTTTTGAGCGGGAAGAGTCTTTCCACCTCTATCCTATCCATCCCATTCATCATCTTATACGTTATATATCATATATATATATCTTATAAGAGTTGGAGGAACATAGAAATCTCAAGATTGAATCAGCTACAGAGCGAGAGAAGTGGAAAGCCATAGAGGAATTTAGAGAATTAGAATTTCACATTGGAACTATTGAAAACAGAGGCAGCTAAAGGACAGTGATGGTGGGTGAACGGGAATTGGTGTGGGTTATGATACATGCAGCAGTTTCAGAGGAACAGAAATTTGGGGAAGGTGAACAATAAGATTTGATTTGATTTATTATTGTCACGTGTATTGCGATAGTGAAAAGTATTGTTTCCTGCACGCTATACAGACAAAACATATCGCTCATTGAGTATATAGGGGAGAAGGACATGGTACAGAATCATTCAGGAGAACACTGGAATGGTTGGGACGGAGCAATGTCCTGGATGTTGGTTTCAGCAGCAGGTGAGCTGAGGCAGAAGACTGGGTGATGGAGAGGATATGGGAGATAGTTTAGACAGAGTTATTGACTGGGGAAGAATTTAGAACAGGTCCCAAGTATTTCCTATTTGTGATAGAAACTGAAGAAGGCACGGCAATCTTGTGAACTCATTTAAGTTATGTCTTGTCCAGGACGAGATGTTGAGCGACGCAGGCAGTCAAAGGATTAAGAGACTTTTGGTGAACTAAGAGATGATGGGCTGATGCTGAAGTGTGCTGGGAGAGATTGGGCAGGATTTTCCAGCTGCGCTTGCCCCAAAATGGGAAAATCCCACCTGACATCAACGGACCTTTCCATGGTCTGCCCCTAGCCTGCTACGATTCCTCTGGAGGGTGGAATGGGAAGATTTGCCCCAAAGCCTGGCACAGCCAGACCTGGCATTTTCCAGCAAGGTCACTGGATATTGAGCTGGAGCTTTGGCTGTTGCCCTCGTCAGGAGGCAGATTCAACTCAGCACACACACCAGGAAAAGAACCTCACAATATATGCTGCAAATACTTCATCCTTTTGGAAAACATGATCTATCTTAAACAGTGGTGGAGAAATGTATACCTTAAGGAAAAAGTCGGATGTGATAATTAAGTTCTGCTCTGGGATTAATCCAAGATTGAGAAATAATAACTTCTTTGGACTGAGGTTAGTGCACGCAGAATTTATGGGAAAAAATTGCGTGCCTATTTTTCATTTTAAGATTGATGAGGATGAAGGTTGTGACTGTTGATGGCCAGTGAAATAAACAGTTCTTTTATTTTGGTGATTTAAACCTCCAGACAAGGAATCCGTTCAGTTAGGTCACATTTGCTGTTTTGCTTGGGTCTCTGAATGAACAGTGCTGGCCCTGTCGTCGGGTATTATGTGGCCACAGAGAATTCATGGCTTTGTATTAGCGATCCTTTTCCGTGGTAAAACAGTTGTGCAAAACTCTTCGAAAGCTATCTTACTTTATAAATACAAGAGATATATTGAGAGAGAAAAAGCACTGGACACAAATCCAGAGAATGGCATATACAGAGCAAGGTAGGATGAAATCCACGTAGAGACTGCAGGAGGCAGATTATTATAAATAGTAAGACCCAGAGTATAAGGAAATCTTTTCATCAGCATCAGCTATAGGTAGGCCAGTGAGAAGTGATGTTGATACTGGATTTGAAAATAAAGTTGTGAGTATGAGGAGATGATGGTGTGTGTCAGAATTGTTAAGGTGTTATAGATGCTGTGTATGCAGATCACAGATTCTTGAAAATAAATGTGCAATAGCATGTCTTTAAAAAGTATTTAATTCTTGTAATTATTCCTGTGCTGATGTTTTTATTTCCTGTTGTGTCTGTGACAGTAGCTCATGATCCTCCATACAGAGGAGATGTCAGGGGTAAGTTTTTCACTCAGAGGGTGGTGAGTGAGTGGAATCGGCTGTCGTCGGTAGTGGTGGAGGCGAACTCGTTGGGGTCTTTCAAGAGACTTCTGGATGAATACATGGGATTTAATGAGATTGAGGGTTATAGATAGGTCTGGTAGGTAGGGATATGATCGGCGCAACTTGTGGGCTGAAGGGCCTGTTTGTGCTGTAGTGTTCTGTGTAAAATGGCAGTCGTTGCTGATAAGAACATAAGAAATAGGAGCAGGAGTAGGCCATCTAGCCCTTCGAGCCTGCCCCGCCATTCAATAAGATCATGGCTGATCTGTCGTGGCTCAGTTCCACTTTCCTGCCTTCTCCCCATAACCCTTAATCCCCTCTCTTATCAAGAACCCATCAACCCGCGTCTTAAAAATATTTAGCGAGGCAGCCTCCACCACTTCAACGGGCAGAGAATTCCAGAGATTCACCACCCTTTGAGTGAAGAAGTTCCTCCTCAACTCCGTTCCAAACTGCCCCCCCCTATCTTGAGGCTGTGCCCTCTAGTCCTACTGTCCTTTCTGAGCGGGAAGAGTCTCTCCACCCCTATCTTATCCATCCCATTCATCATCTTATACGTCTCAATGAGATCTCCCCTCATTCTTCTAAACTCTAACGAGTACAAGCCTAGTTTATTCAGCCTCTCCTCACAGTTCAACCCCCTCAACTCTGGTATCAGCCTAGTAAACCTCCTCTGCACTCCCTCCAAGGCCAAAATATCCTTGCGTAAGTACGGCGACCAAAACTGCACACAGTACTCCAGCTGCAGCCTCACCAGTGCCCTATACAGTTGCAGCAAGACCTCCCTACTTTTATATTCAATCCCCCTCGCTATGAAGGCCAGCATCCCATTTGCCTTCCTGACCACCTGCTGCACCTGCAGGCTGGGTTTTTGCGACTCGTGCACAAGGACCCCAAGGTCCCTCTGCACCGTAGCATGCTGCAGTTTTTCGCCATGTAAGTAGTAGTCCTTCCTACCATTATTCCTACCAAAGTGGACCACCTCACACTTGCCAACATTAAATTCCATTTGCCAGTTCCTGGCCCATTCGCCCAGCCTATCTAGATCCCTCTGCAAACTTTCCACACCCTCTGCACAACTTGCCGTTCCACCAATCTTGGTGTCATCAGCAAATTTCGACACCATACACTCGGCTCCCTCCTCCAGATCATCTATATAAATGGTAACTAGCTGAGGCCCCAGCACTGATCCCTGGGGCACTCCACTAGTCACCAACCGCCAATCCGAATAGCACCCATTGACCCCCACTCTCTGCCTTCTATTTGACAGCCAATCCCCTATCCACGCTAACACCTTACCCCCAACTCCATGCCCCCTAACCTTCTGTAACAACCTCTTGTGCGGCACCTTATCAAACGCCTTCTGAAAATCAAGAAACACCGCATCCACCGGTTCTCCTCTATCCACCGCACTAGACACATCCTCATAGAATTCCAATAAATTCGTCAGACACGACTTCCCCTTAACGAAACTGTGCTGCGTCTGCTCTATCAAACAATTCTCCTCAAGATGCCTCGCTATTTTCTCCTTGATTACGGATTCAAGCATTTTACCCATAACAGACGTTAAACTAACCGGCCTATAATTCCCTGCCTTTTGCCTGCTACCCTTCTTAAACAACGGCGTAACATGAGCCGTTTTCCAATCTTCCGGCACTTCCCCGGAATCCAGCGAGGTTTGGAAAATAATCACCAAGGCATCCACTATCACCTCCGCCATTTCTTTCAGAATCCTTGGATGCATTCCATCCGGTCCTGGGGACTTGTCCACAATCAGTCCCTCCAGTCTGTCGAGCACCGCCTCTCTAGTAACAATAATGTCATTCAGGCCCTCCACTCCTACCATCTTTCCATCGCTAACACCCGGCAAACTATTCACGTCGTCCTCCGTGAAGACCGAAACAAAAAAGTTATTCAAGGCCTCAGCCATTTCCCCGTCCCCTCTCTCACCCTCGAAGGGTCCAACGTTCACCCTAGTCAGCCTCTTCCTTTTTATATATTTATAAAAACTCTTACGATCCTTTTTTATATTAAGCGCTAGCCCAGCTTCATAGTTTGTCCTACCCTTCTTTATCAACTTCTTCGTCATTCTTTGTTGATATTTAAACCTCTCCCAATCCTCTTCTCGCCCACTACTCTTAGCTACTCTAAACGCATCCGCTTTTAATTTAATACTCTCCTTTACCTCCTTCGTTATCCACGGCTGATTTTCTCTCCTCCTACAATCCTTTTTAACCATTGGAATAAATTTCTGCTGAGCACCAAGAAAGGTCTCCTTAAAGATCCTCCACTGTTCCTCAGCAGACCAACCTTCCAATGTGCTCCCCCAATCAACATTCGCTAATTCCTCTCTCATCCTATCGGACTCCCCTCTGTTCAAACAAAGGACACAGGTCCGGGAACCCACTTTCTCCTCCTCCATCTGCATCAGAAACTCCACCATACAATGATCACTCTTCCCAAGAGGATTCTTCACCATAAGGTCCCTCATTCTACCTGCCTCATTACATATCACCAGATCCAAGATAGCTTGCTCCCTCGTCGGCTCCAACACACACTGTTCAAGGAAACTATCCCGGCAGCATTCCAAGAACTCTTCCTCAAGCCCACCGCGTCCAACATGGGTCGACCAATCAATATGTAGATTGAAATCCCCCATAATTATCGCCGTTCCATTCCTGCATGCCACATTTATTTGCGCGTTAATAGCCTGCCCCCACCTCCAGATCATTATTTGGGGGCCTATAGACAGCACCCACCAGCGTCTTCCTCCCTTTGCTGTTCCTAATCTCCACCCACAACGATTCCACCTTCTGCCTTTTGGCTCCTATATCTTCCCTTACTACCACCCTGATGCTATCCTTAATCAGCAGAGCTACGACCCCCCACTTTTCCCTCCCGCCTATCCTTCCTAAACACTTGATACCCCTGGACATTCAGCTCCCAGCCCCTGTCACCCTGCAGCCCGTCTCTGTAATGGCCACCAGATCATATCCATTTGTGCTGATCTGCGCCACCAGCTCATTCACTTTATTCTGAATGCTTCATGCATTCAGATAAAGTGCCTTCATCCCAGCCTTCACCTGTACCCTATTTGCAGGAACGCCACCAACCTTACTCACGCCCCCTACTCCCTTTATTATTGGGACATCCTTGGCCTCTTCCCATACCTGTACCCTCTCCTTTACTTTAGGCCCTGTAATTTCACCTACTACCCCCCCCCCCGCCCCCAAGCCCTATCTACAGTCCTATTTACACAATTCACCAGGACTCTGGTTCCAGCACGGTTCAGACCAACCCCATCCCACCTGAACAGGTCCCACCTACCCCAATACTGGTGCCAATGTCCCATAAATTCAAACCCATTCTTCCCACACCAATCCCTGAGCCACCCATTCACTTCCTTAATCTTATCAACCCTACACCCGTCTGCATACGGTTCAAGCAGTAATCCAGAGATAACCACCTTGTCGGTTCTACTTTTTAATTCCATTCCCAGCTTTTCATACTCCCTCCCCAGATCCTCAGTTCACATTTTGCCTACATTGTTGGCACGCACATGTACCACAACGACCAGATTCTCACCCTCCCATTCCAGGTTCCTCTGCAGCCCAGATGTAACATCCTGGACCCGAGCACCAGGCAGACAACACACCCTTCTGTGCTCTTTGTCATTGTGACAAAGGACAGTGTTAATACCTTTAACCACACTATCCCCAATTACCACTACATTCCTTTTCACATTCTCTTTGTCAGTGCTCTGTGTCTGCATCACTATACCGTGTGCAGTTTGCTCACCAACCTCACTGCCCTCGTTCTCGTCCACACTGGAAGCAAGAACCTCAAACCTGTTGTGCAGATTGAGAGGCTGAGGCATTTGGTCCCACCCTCCTTCCTCCTCTCAGCAGCCACCTCCTGTTCCTGACCCTTAGAGTTAGCCAGTCTGGGGAGGGGGGGTGGATGTCTCTTGCACCCCATTATCAATGGCACCCCCCCCCCCCCCCCCCACCCCACCCCACCCCACCCCACCCCACCCCACCCCACCGGTGAGCCTCAGTCTCTGAAGCTCAGAAGCCAGCTCATCTACCTTGAGCTGGAGCTCCTCCAGCAACCTGCACTTACTGCAGATGTGGTCACATGGAAGGACCTTGGGGTCCACCAGCTCCCACATCATACAGAAACAGCACATCACATGCCCCTCCATTATTCCTTTTAGTAATACTGAACACTGTTTTCAACTCAAACTTACCTGGCCCTTTGATCCTAAGCCCTAGCAGCTCACTCTGCTGCCCACTGTCTACAGCAGGCCTCCTTTTAAACCTAGCGCTGTTTGAAAGACTGCTTACCCACAAATCCCCGCAATCCACTCCCTTTGTATTCTTAAAGCCGTAAACGCAAAAAAGCCCGCGAAAATGCTTTTAAATGATTTTAACAGTTTTTAAGAGGTAATTGCTTACCTTACTCAGTGCTCCTTCACTCTGCCCGCTCCAGCGACAATGATGTGAATGGGTTACTGTTCACCATGAGGATAGCACTAGGCAACCCAGTCCTCCCATGCATTTTCAGCAAGAGTCAGGGAAGGCTAGCCTTGTGTGTGTCTTTCTCTGTCACATACACACTTATTTCTGTTTTATCTTTGATTTGTCATCTGTACCTTTCCTTTGTGTGTGTGCCTGACTCTCCCTCTCCTCAGGAGTTTGTCTGCCTCTTACTCTTTAAGTCTGTGTCCCTTTTTCTCTTGAACTGTCTGTCTCTTTTTTTTCTGTGTTTCATGATAATGCTCAAATTGTATAAAACAGTATTTTGACCACATCTAGAGTACTTCACACAGTTTTGGTAAGCATGTCACACAGGAAGGAGGTGATTATACCAGAGAGAATTTTAGTTGTGAGCTAAAGTTGAAACGGTTGGAGTTGTTTTCTTTGCAACCAAGAAGCTGAGGGGAGATTTAATTGAGATGCCAAAAATTTTGGACCTCAATGGAGTGGACAGGAAAGACCCATCTTTCTAAGATGTCACTAACCAGAGGGCACATATATAAAAAATTAGCAGGATGACAGGGGAGTAGAGAAAAACATTCTGGGGGTGGGGAGGAGAGGGGGGCATGGGGGGGGGGGGGAGTTCTTTTTACATTGCTGGTAAAAATCACAGAATTGCATTTGAAAAATGTGTGGCTATGCACTTCTGATGCTGTTACCTACAAACTATGGAACAAGAACATCAAAGTAGGATCAGGCTGGATGGTTCTGCTTTGACTAACGCAAAGAACAAGACAATAATCTGGCTTCTTTCAGTTAAATGTTTGTAATTCTTTCCTGTCTCTTTGCTGTGTGTCTGTCTCTCCTCACTCTTTCTCTTTCCCCATGTGTGTCTCTCTCTCTGGATTTTGAACATGTCTCTATCCTCCTATACCGTGTTTCTCTCCAGTTTTTGATCAGGATTGGGTTTGATTCCTGTTCCAGCTTCAGCATTGGGATTCTGAGGCCAGTTGTATCTGACATTTGCTCTGCTGAATTTAATTGCAGCACGATTGAAAATTAAACAATATTGTGTATATATTCTGTGGCTTGTCTGGTGAATGTGACGTAGATTGACTGAAGTTGTGGACACGTCTGCTTTAGTTAAACTGCGTATCTGCTACAGAGCTGCTTTAGAGGAACTGTGTAAATCATGCACTGCAAAGCTTTTCACGTATGTAAATGGTGTATGTGTTTAAAAGCCTTTCAACAATGTAAACAGTGTTCCAGTTCAGTGGAAATACTACACATCTGTTGGTGGTTTAACATCTAACATAAAAGAATAGGAACATCAGAGCCTTGAATTAATGACAAGATGGAAATTATATTTCTCTCTTTTTGTCTATTTAATACATAGCTGTGTTTCCCTGCCTCCAGTTGGTTTGTTGCTGTCCTATTTTAATAGCTTTGTTTCCCACGAAAAGCAGTTTGATAACCTGTTACCAGGTCTGTACATCAGTGTGAGGAGCTGCCTGCATGCTTGTATATTGCAGCGCCAAGCCATGGTGTTTTCTTGCACTTGCTTCTTTCTGGCCTAAGTGGGTTTGACAAGCAGAGCAGAAGAAAATTCCAAACTGTATGTTAGGGCTTTTTGTTAACTGTTGCTATTGCAAAAACCTCTCTCTCGTTCTAAATTCTGCCATCTCCCAGCAAGTGATTGGAAAAACTTATCTATCCAACAAAGTATTTCAGATCTGGCCAATTCCAAGAAGGATAAATTTGTTCCGTCATAGCTTTAAAAAAAGGCAACAAACTAAACTTTAACTCATGAAGCTAGCAGGAAGAAAACACTTTTTAATTACTTAGTGTCAACACTGAATGCCCCACGTCAGGTGTGGTAGAGTTTGGTGCAGATTAAAGCTCCCTCTACAAATATATCTCCCTGACAAATATATTTAGCCCCAACTTCAAAACTCAGTATTACCTGCCCTCATTCCCCCCACATTCAGTTTTGTTGCTGCTACCTATGTGTTCTGCTGTTGGGATAATGACTGACCAGACTCTCTTCTGGGATTCCAGCTGTTAAATGGATTTTTTTGGCATTGATATCGGCTGTATTTGAACTGTGGACCCGAGGGAACGGTTCAGCTGCAGGGGGTGAGCCAGTCATCTCAACATTGCTGAGTAAACATTAAGGATTATTCCAAAATGTTAACTGGCTTTTTGGGCCAGTCCTGCTTTTTGGATTAGCACCTAAATATGGTTTAATGCTCACTCAGCTTCTTCTCCATGTAGTGCTCTGCACACACAAGAGCAGACTTATTTAAGAAGCCTTATCTTACATATATCAGTAAGTACACAGCATCAACCCTTTAGACTATGGTACTGAGAGGGAAAGGTGTGGTGCAGCAGTAATATTGGCCAGTGATACAATGGACTGGTATTGGTAAATCAGCTGGCTACTTCTCAACATGGCAGCATCTGTAGAAACTTCTCAACAGCTGTAGAATTTCACAGCATCAATGATTAGGATTCTGTGCAAGCAGGGCTCCTGGCTGATAAAGCAGACTTGAAGAAAGGAAGGCAATAAAGTAACAATCACTCACAATTTGGGAGAGAAATGGAGATGGGCTCCTAACCGTTTACTTCCATAGGGAAAGGAAGGAGTAGTGGCAGAGGGAGTTAGTGTAATGAATTCAAGCAGAAACTGGACAGTATTTTGGCAAAGCCGGTGGCAGGAGGTAACAGATCTCTTTCATTTGGAATTCAATCACCTGGATTACAGTGATCCTAAACTTCAATAAAGACAACAGGATAAAATATAACCATGTAAAAATCTTTATACTGTACAGGTTCATCACTTACAAGTACACTGAGGTGTTAAAACATGTCATTCGTTGGTCAGCTTCAAGCCACTGTGAACAGATAGCACATTTGTACAAAAGTACGGCACAAAAGGAGTGCACGACTGAATACTGCCCATTGCAGCTCCAGCAAGTCAAATAACAATACTCTCTAGTCAATATAAATAAATAAAATTAATTTACAATCAAACATTCCTTCCACTTGTAAAGATAGTTTGATCTGTAGTTGATGTCATTGGGACCATGGTGTGGTTTAATATATTATCACTTGAAGCAGCAAGAGCTCTGCTACCTTGCTGTGCTCCCTTCTGTTAGCAGCAGTCGGATGCAAAACATCTTTTGTTTTTTAGTCTCAGGGAGGCAGGTTTAAGTGTTTTTTTGCTCATGCATAGAAAATCAGTTCGGGGATCTGCCCCCCCTGTACCCCTGTGCCGTTGGTGCTGTCAGATGAACACTGGAACTGAAATGTCACTTTCCCACACTGCACTTCCGTCATTCCCTCCTGCCCAAAGTAACTCAACTCATTGCCATCCAGGATGGCACTGGCAGTGTAAAATGTGTCTTGCTCCACCTGCACCGGGTGTTCAAACCAGACTGAGAATGTGGTGCTGGAACCGTCTGATATGAACTTGGTAAAGTTTTGAGCCAGAACCACCCCCTGCCGCTTCAGTTCAATCTTGACGCTGTATTCTGCCTTGCCGCAGCTTGAGCCATATAGCCCAAGGCCCGCGATGAAGATGCGCTTATCCACTGCAAACTGGATACTGTCACACCGGCCCCGGTACCGCCACTGGTTGCTGCGGTAGGCAGAAGACTGGAAACGGTGACACCGCTGAGATGCCAGGCCCTTCCTCTGGGTGGTGGGGAATTCTAACTGAGGCTTCTTCAGCGCCGTGTACCATAGAAATATGTCATGGGTCTGCTCCAGGGTCAATAGGTCACACTGCGCAGCGCCATTGGCAAACTCCTCCAGTGTCATGGTAGGAATCCGAACAATATACAGAGCCTTGCCCAGCACGCTCCTCTTGTTCCGAGCTGTGGGAGGGAGCCCTTGCCTTTTACACTCTGCCTCCGCCCAGTTCAGGATGGCCTCAAACACCACAACCTCTTTGGTGTTGAGTGTCTCCCGCGACAGGATGATCTCCAAAGTCTGCAGATCAATTTCACAGAAGCCCTCTGATTTGAGGGCCAGTTCTGCCTGGGCATCGATCACCTCCCAGCACCGCTGGGTCAGTTCAGGCTCCTCAAACAGCCTGCTCTGGGATAGCAGGACACAGGCATTCTTTGCCTCCAGGCTGGTTTCCAGGAAGTTAACACAAGCCTTTGCCAGATAAGGAACAATGTACTTCTTGGCAGCATACAAAGAAGCCAGTACGGTGTCTGCCTCCAAATCAATCTCATCACTGTACAAATACCTGTAGGAAGGGAGATAGTCACTTGTTAAAAATCTCCCAACAATTAAATCCACTTTAACATCTCGCACAGAAAACCCCCACTCACATCTCACACAAAAAATACATTCACTTTAAAAGCTACTACACAAAAACAATTTAAAATCTCACCCACAATCAGGCACTATCTAAAAGATCACTCGTTTTATTTCAATGATATCTGCTGTGTATATTCCCCACACCGCACCCCCTTCCAGGCCACACACACAAAAATCCCCTTACTTCAGCAGAATCAGGAAAGCTGCGGGTTCCACATCTGGAATAGGAATGTCGGATTTCTCCTCGGCGAGTTCTCCATAAAACATGGCATAGAAAACGGAGCTCCCAACTGCCAAGATGTACTGGAAGGGAACAACACAAATTCAGTACTAACAAAAGATTAGATAGAGCGCGGCACACACATCACAAAACGCTTCTCCATGGCAAGGTCTCACATGCAAAACAAAATCACCCCTTGTATGTAATTTATAATGCGCTTAACTGTTAAAAAAACAATAATTACAGCTGCCAAACGTTTGATTGTAGGAATCGCTCCCAGTCACGCAACCTTTCAGTCAAACAGTACTTAAAACAATCTGATTCCCTGCAATTTTCTTAATGTATACATTCGAATCATTTACAACGATCTTAATAATATTCCCCAATAGACAGAAGTCCCGCGATTATTTACACACCTTGTGAGCTGGGACTCTCTGTGTTGATCCTGGGGAACCCACAATAAAATGAACATCCGCCATCAGTTCGTTATTGTACATCATAGCATTCCTGGAAGGGGGAGAGATGAAGGAAAAAAACTTTACTAAAGTTTTTATTTTAAAATTTTCTTGCAAACCAGGCAAAATCCAGAGAGAGGAGTGAGTAGCAGGAGGGAGGAGTGTGCTTTGCTTACCTTTCCCGCAGTGTGGGATAGAAGGATTGCCAGTTAGTGTTCTGGATGTGGTTGTTGTTGAGGTTCTGTTGCTGCTGGCCCTGTCGGAGCAAGAGGCTGCGTTTACTGACTGTGTTCCCGCTGCTGTTGCTGCACTCGCTGGACTGCAGGCTGCTGCTGCTGCTACTGCTGTGTTTGGAGGGATACAACTCTGCAGCCATCTTCTTACCCAGCGAAAGAGTTACGATCTCATAGCAAGCCGGGAGCTTGCTGCCGCTGCCCTCTCTCTTCACACTCTTGGACTTTTTAAGAGTTTCTGAAAAAAAAACAAAAAGTCAAAAAAAAATCAATAAAACCCGTTGTGGGGCAGATCACATCAAAATTTACACACACCAAAAAAAAACAACTTTCTGTCGATTCACTGACCCTGGATATATTTCACGAGCAACATAAATATCCTGGATTGCTTTAGTTTGATTTTCCACCAGTGGATGCGAGCCAGATTTGCAGTGAAAAGTTTCTTCCTCCCCAGCCCTTTAAATCAGTGAGCAGATCTCGCTGTAAACACTGCCTTATTGTTTCTCCTTCCTCCACGACCTCCCGACTTGAATCCCAAAGATAAAAATAGTCCAGTAAATATCCGGGCCAAGCATTAAAACAAAGTCTCAGCGATATTGTTGCAGTTTTTGTTCTTGTCCCGTCTCCTCCGGAGTAAAGGTTGAAAAGCAAAAGAAATGCTTCAGGCTTCTTTTTTTTTAAAAAAGATCAGAGTCACCGCAGACCAGTTCACACAGAATGGCAAACACTGGAGATCTCCACACACACACACACACACAGAGACTCAACTCCAAAGCTTGCTGTAGATCCACAAACTATCAGAGACCGCTGCTGCCTCTCTGCCTTTTTACTACCAGCAGGTATTCACGTGATGCCAACCTAACCCAAACACCAGCGAGAAATTGGGGGGGGGGGAGCAAGAGGGAAAATGAGAGGGAAGGAGGAGGGAAGGGAGGAAATCTCAGCCAGCTCAGCAATCATTGATTGGAATATTTAAAATGGAAAAGGGGGCTGGCACACAGAGAGAGATTAGCATGTCAATCTCCAGTTAGCCCACCCACAGCACACACACAAGTACAATTATGTAGTTAGTCCACACATCAATATTGCATGTTTATGTATTCATTCTGGCGGCTGTGTTAATCTATCGACTGCTTCTGGTTAACCCCCCCCCCCCGATTTTTTCAATAACAAAGTTGGTTTCGGAGATCGAAGTTCAGCTCCGACTCGACCGATCGCAGTTTTTTTTGTTTTAAAATCACGCCCCAATAATGCCCCTTTTCCTCCACACTAACCGTGCCCGCAAACCGACTGTTCTTTTTTTAATAACGTATTGATCAGTAATTGCAGACGTGGGAAAAGGAAGCGACTGATACACAGACACGCACAGCTCGATCCGCCCGGCTGCATTCAGAGGCCAGACTGGGACAGGATCACGGTAACACACGCCATTTATTGCTGTTAAACGCGCCCAGCACAGCCCTGTGCAGGGTCCCCCTCTACTGTACCTGCGCTGCTGCTGAGCTGAGGTCGGCACGGAGAGAAAAGGCGGCGAAAGTTTGGGTTCTGCGATCCTCCCAGCAGCAGGAAGCCATGATCAGGCTCTGTGTCTAACCCACCCCCTCCTTTCCCGTCAAACCAACGATTCAGGAATTAGAAATGCGCTGGGGGCTGGCCTTACAGAGCTTTCTCAAACAATCCCCACCTTCAGCAGCAGAGGGACTCCGAGCTTCCACATAAACCAGGATAGCAAATAACATGTCAGATCCGTGCCTCTGCAGGATGCAGAGTTAAAGGGCACTTGTTATAAGAAAAGGCGTCAAAGCTTTGTTTATCAAACACAGCACCAGAATATAAACCTCAGATAGCACACATACAGACACACACACACCTCACACAGCACACATACAGACACACACACACACCTCAAACAGTACACATACAGACACGCAGGAAGACATATACCCATGGTGACTTGCAGCTATTCTAGCCTTCTGTGGTCAATGTTATTCCCATTTAACCCTTGCAATGTTACAATTAAAACCTTGCCGTTTAGGTCTAGTTTTGGGTGGCACAGTGGTTAGCACTGCTGCCGCACAGCACCAGGGATCTGGGTTCAATTCTTGGCTTGGGTCATTGTGAAGTTTGCACATTCTCACCGTGTCTGTGTGGGTTTCCTCCGGGTGCACCAGTTTCCTCCCACAGTCCAAAGGACGTGCTGCTTAGGTACATTTGGCCATGCTAAATTCTCCCTCAGTGGACCCAAACAGGCGCTGCAGTGTGGCCACTAGTGAAGTTTCACAGTAACTTCATTGCAGTGTTAATGTAAGCCTACTTGTGACACTAATCAATAAACTTAAATTTGGGTTTAAACACTGGATTAATGAGGGCGATGAGTAACATGGCCTTCAGTCTAAAAGAATGAATTGGAATAGAGATCTCTGCACTGAACTTTTCTTTGTACAACTTGTCCAGGATTGGGAGAGAGTCAGTGTGTCCAGATTTGGGAAGAGGATTCAAGCTTTGGGTGGACTTGGGCTTTATAGCAAGCTGAGACTTCAAAGGAGAGAGCTTCATTAATGTAAAATGAAAGTTTCATCTAGAGAGAATGGCAAATATCAGTTTCATTGGTGAATGAAGGGTTGTGGTAGGATTCTTGTCCTGAGTATTCTGAAAGACTGAATGAACCACCAACTTGAACCACGTGGGGCAGCACAGTGGTGAGCACTGCTAATAGCACCAGGGACCCGGGTTCGATTCCCAGTTTGGGTCACTGTCTGTGTGGAGTTTGCATGTTCTCCCCATGTCTGTGTGGGTTTCCTCCAGATGTGCTGGTCAGATGGATTGGCCATGCTAAATTCTCCAGTGTACCTGAACAGGCGCCGGAGTGTGACGACTTGGGGATTTTCACAGTAACTTCATTGCAGTGTTAATGTAAGCCTACTCGTGAGTAATAAATAAACTTTTTCTACCTTGAAGAATTGAAAGTTGGATTTTTGATGCTTTGTTGAGGGATATGGAAATTGTCAGGATATGATTCAGCCATCACACTGAGCGAGAACTGATAATGTGTCATCGGGGAGAAGGTGATGAACATAGAATGAAATCATCAGTCATAGAACATTTGATAATGAGCAGAGTTAGTCATCATTGCAAAGAAGGAGCAGATGGGAAAAAGCAGAGACCTCGGGAAGATGTAACTTAGTAAAAGAGGATGAGATGTTAACTGCATTAGAGCCAAGTTAATCTGTGGTCGAAGGGTCATACCTGGTATTGGTGACAATTTCTCTTGAAATCTGGACATCTCAGTCCTGCTTAGTTATGTTTTGATTTGTCCTGTTTGAACTTTGTGAAATAGAGGTAGTTCTTATTCTCATTGATAGATAAATCCAGCATCAAAATGCGCAAGTTTGGTTAGTGTCAGAAACTTCTTGAAGTTTCTCACAGCCTTCTCGAAAGTCAACGCACAGAAAGCGACTGGCCTGAATGGGGTACCCAGATGAGCAGTCAGATTCTGTGCAGATCAGCTGGTGGGGGTATTCGCAGACACCTTTAACTCCTCTTTATACCAATCTGAGACCCCTATCTGCTTCAAGAAGATGACCATTGTCCCTGTTTCCAAGAAAAAAAGCGAGGCAGCGTGGCTTAATGACTGTTGTCCAGTGGCTTTGACATCCATCATTATGAAGTGCTTTGAAAGATTAGTCATGGCATAAATCTATTCCAGCCTCCCAGATTGGCATGTCCACTTTGGGAGATGCATCATAGAAAGCATTCTCTCTGGTTGAATCACAGCTTGGTATGGCTCCTGCTCTGCCCAGTTGTGAACAAAGCCCAGTCCATCATGTAAACCAGCCTCCCATCTGTTGACTCTGTCTACACTTCCTGCTGCCTTGGAAAAGCAGCCGGCATAGTCAAAGACCCCACGCCCCCTGGACATTCTCTCTTCCACCTTCTTCCATCAGGAAAAGATGCAAAAGTCTGAGATCATGTGCCAACCGACTCAGAACAGCTTCTTCCGTGCACCATCAGACTTTTGATTGGACCTACCTCATATTAAGTTGATCTTTCTCCACATCCTAGCTATGAATGTATTCCTACATTCTGCACTCTCTCCTTCTCTATGAGCAGTATGCTTTGGCTGTATAGTGCGTAAGAAAAGTACTTTTCACTGTATGGAAATACATGTGACGATAAATCAAATCAAAGATTCCGAGACCTGGATTTAACCTTCATCAGCCACCTTCGAGCATCAGTGCTGCGCACAATGTGGCCATAGAAACAAACATACATCCAAACCACAGCACAGATGGAGCTTCAGAAGTGAATGGAGTGGTTGTGAACCAAGCTTTGTTAAATGTAAACAAGAGGTCACCCAAAGTCATAATGCCCACTAATTCATACCAAATCTGGGTCACCCATCACCCTTGTGCTTGCTGACCTACATTGAGATTAAGCAATGTCTCGATTTTAAAATTCTCATCCTTGTTTTCATATCCCCCCATGTCTTCACCGCTTCCTACCCCTGAAGTCTTCTCCAGCTCCACAACTTTACAAGATGCGTGCATTACACCAATTCTGGTCTCTTGCTCATCCCCAGTTTTAATCACTTCACATATACAGAAAAGTGAGCATCCACTTAATGGGGTAAGAGTGGTGTAATGATAATGTCACTGGACTAGTAATCCAGATGGGCTCAAACCTCACCATGGCAGATGGTGGAACTTAAATTCAATTAATTAATAAAATGTCTGGAATTGAAAGCTATTTTCAGTAATGGTGACTGTGAAACCATCATTGTTTGTCATAAAAACCCATCTGGTTCACCGAGAGCCGTTAGGGAAGGGAATCTTCCATCCCTGTCTGGTCTTGAGGACTGATAATGTATAATCTGGAAGACAGTGATGAATATAAAATGAAATCATCAGTCATGGAACATTTGATTATGAGCCACGATGCAGTTGCCCTTTGAACTGGCCAAGCAAACCATTCAGTTCAAGGCAATTAGGGATGGACACAACTGCTGCCCTTGCCAGTGACGTCCATACAAAAAAACAAAATGGGCTGAATGTTTCCCTTCTGTAACCATTGGCGATCATGCTTTCAGCTACCAAGGCCCGAGGTTTTAGCGTTTCCCCCTCAATCTCTCCAGCACTCCATGACTAGAGCGCACAGAACATGTCTTACTGAGGGAATGCTGCACTAATTGGAGGTGCTGCCTTTTAGAGGAGGCATTAAACTGATGCCCCTCCTGCCCCCTCAGATAGATGTAAAAAGCTCCCCTGAGACTTCTTCAGAGAACAGCATGGGGCTTCTCCCTTGTGTCTGAGCAAATATTCATCCCTCAGTCAACATCTCAAAAGCACATTATTTGGTCATGTTGGTGGAAGTTTGCTATGTGCAAATTGCCTGCCATGTTTCCTACACTACAACAGTGACCACACTTCAAAAGTGTCATTGGCTGCACATTTTGAGACATTCTATGAGCAGGAATGACACAATATAAACTCAAACCTTTTTAAAACTCTCTCCCCTCCTTTAAGAAGCTGTTTATCATTTCCCAGTGACCAAGCTGTTGACCATCTGCCCCCATATCTCCTTATGTTTCTCAGTGTCCCATCTTAATTTGTAACATTCTTGTGAAGATGTTTTAATACCTTAAACTAAAGGCGCTAAAGTAATACAAGTTGTTGTTTATTGGGAAGACTGGTATCGTTTGTTTCACAATGCTGGATAGTATTGGGCATCTGCAAAGCCTTGTCAAAACGAGTGAATGAATGTGTCTCTCTCTCTGTTTACCAAATTAGAACAAGACTGTTTACTGCCAATTATTCTTTCAACAGTTGAATAGTCTTTCAACACATTGTCTAAGTGTTCACTTAAAGAATAGCCACCTGAGTGAGATATTGGAGTCCTTTGATAGAGTACGTATGGAGAAACTATTTCCTCTGTTGACGGAGGGTGAAATCAGAGAACACTTTCCAGTAAGAGAGAACCTTTTTCACATCAACACAGTTGGGGAATTGACTAGATCCTAATGGTTAATATCAGGGCTATCACTGGCTAATCTGGGCCAGATAGTGGGTTGCGATGGGATTGGAGGAAATCAGATCACAGTCTCCCAGCGTGCAACCAGGTGCATTAGCCTAGTTTATAAAACCTTGTTCAGTCAGAAAGCTTCAAAAAATAAGTTCCATCATGGTGACCTATCTGGTGACCGATACAACTAGATCCTCGCTAAGCTTGGGGGACCTCTAGCTCCCCATTGCTTTCTCTACTACCATGCCTCAGCCAATCAGAGTCAACTTCTTAACCAATCAGCATCTTTTCTTCCTGAAATATAAATAGCTGTGATTGTTTGAAATTTGGCATTCTAGCATTTGTCCTGATGAGTGCAAGTTAAAAAGCTTTAACAACCAGTCTCTCTTCCCTTTCATCACTGTGTACACTTCATTTTGATCACTTGTAAGACTGCATTCCCCTGACCTAGCTCATTAAACCTCTCAGTAACTTAGCTTCTTTAAGTGAGGAATCATTTTTGTAGTTCTCTGAATCTACAACAAACTTGTTAAGTTATCCAGCTGCCTGAAAGAGTGGTGGAGGCAGATTCAGCCAAGGCATTCAAGTGGCCATTGAGTGATTATTTGAATAAAAACCATATGCAAAAGCTATGGAGAAAGACAGGAGAATAGCACTCAGTAATAACGCTCATTTGGAGAACCAGTGGAGACATGATGGGCTGAATGGCCTGCTCCAGCACCATAACAATTCTGTGATTCTGTGAATAGGTTCTTCTCCCACCCTGCCAACTCTACCCCAGTGTTCTCCCTTCCCCCTCTGAAGGTGCTGCCTTTTGACGCTAAATAGCATTGCTGCCTCACAGCATCAGGAACCCAGATTCAATTCCAGCCTCAGGTCACTGTCTGTGTGGAGTTTGCACGTTGTCCCCGTATCTGTGTGGGTTTCCTCCCACACTCCTAAGATGTGCAGATTAGGTTGTTGGGCCATGCTAAATTGCTCCATAGTATCAGGAGGGTTAGCAGGGTAAATACAGAGGTTTACAAGGATGGGGCCTGGGTGAGATTGTGGTTGGTGCAGATTTGATGGGCTGAATGGCCTCTTTCTGCACTGTTGCAATTCTGTGATCACCAGCACAGCTGTCTCTGATGCCTCATGCCACACTCAATGTGTAAACCCCCAGCAAAGCGTGCTGGATATTAAAGATTCTGCTGAACCTATCCCAAGGAGATCTTTGGCACAATTATTCCCTCATACCCCCACACACCTCCTTCTTCGACGGGCACTGGGCATTGCCACTCTAGTTGAGCTGTGATCAGTTAATTTGGCAGAGTCCGTGGCTTTGAACCAGTGTCTGGTTTGGGCAGCAGACAAGGCATATTATCTGTAGAGTAGACACTGAACCAGCAACACTGGCACACAGTCGCTTAAACAAAATAAAGAGTATTATTATGGAGATAAGTACTTGGAATTGGGAGTACTCTGAGATAAAGGGCAGCTTACTCATCTTTACTTATACACCATTATTAGTGAAATAATCCTATTTGCAGGGCACATAAACCACTTCAGAGGAGCAGATGTGTTTCAGTACGCAGGAATAAGGATCTTCAGTGAGCTCAACTGTCTGATAGAAGTGAAGGAACACACATTTATTGATATTGCACCTTTCGTGACCTCAGAATGTTCCAAAGTGCTTTGCAGTGAAATAGTCAATGCAGGAGCCATGGCAGTCAGAATGTACTCTGCAAGGTCCCACTAAAAGCAATGAGGTAAATGACCCAGATGATGTGTTTTGAAATTGATCAAAGTGTAAATGTTGACCAGGACTCCAGGGACTCTATCTTTATTCATTCATGGGACATGGCCTTCGCTGACTGGCCAGCATCTATTGTCCATCCCTAGTTGCCCAGGGGCAGTTGAGAGTCAACCACACTGCTGTGGGTCTGGAGTCACATGTAGGCCAGACCAGGTAAGGATGGCAGATTTCCTTCCCTAAAGGACATTAGTTTCTTTTTTTAACCATGGTTAGGATTTCATTAATGTTATATTTATTACTTTGATAGATTTTTTTTTTGACCATGCACAGGAGCTGAACACAAAAAAACGCATCAAAAAAAAGTTGGTCAGTAAAACACTTGACCCCCCCCCCAGGAGAGAAATAAGGCAGAAGTTGCACATCATAAAAAAGTTCAACAGAAATGTACACAAAATGGGAAAGGGGGGAGTGAAAGGTGACGTTCTTCCAATGCATTTTTATAAAACGTTTGCATTACAATATTTACGTTTTAAGTGATTTAAATGTCCTATTTTTAATCATTCATTTCCCATTCTCTAAACACCTTCTCTCCTGTTTGGTATAGTTCATTCTCTCTCTGGAGTCTCTGGTTCTCAGCTCCAACTTCTCCAGCTCGCCCTCCACCTCCTCCTGCGTTTGCAGAGCTGCCTCCCCTCTCCCGGCAGCTTTCAGTCCGTCCAGGCAGCCCTGCAGGCAGTTGTTCTTGTCCTCCAGGCAGTACAGGCACTTCTCCAGCTCCAGGTACTTGTGGATCAGCTCCTGTTTGCTCATGTTGTGCAGGCACTCGGTGTGGTAGTGCTCGTAGGTCTCGGAGAAGTCCCGCTGCAGGAACTCACTGTCACTGTGGCCTCCCGTGCTGTCACTGCCGCTGTCGTGCTGCTCCTTCTCGTCCAGTAGCAGCTCTGCCTTGTCGTCGCTGGTGTCAGCAGGGCAGAGGCCACCGCTGCCCCCTCCTGCCGCTGCCCCTCTTCCTCCTCCGGCTGTCACTGCGGCCCCCAGGGCAGTGTTGAGGTCGGGCACCTCCTGGTTGTGCTCCTCCATCAGGAGCTAGGTGGTGTTATTAAGAGCCACCATGAAGCCTTTGGCGAACATCTTGGCATGGGTTTTGGCTGTCTGCACACTCTCCCACTCGTCCAGTGCCGCTTTCTCCTCCCGGGACAGCTTGAAGTAGGGCCGTCAGCGACACTTCTTGGGCGGCTACCACCGTACCACTTGCGGGTCTGCGGCCATGGGACGCCCTGAAGCACTGGCCTTGGGGGAGGAGGAGTGCCACCGCCGACCCTCCCAGGAGCAGCCTGGGGGGTGGAGGACGTTAGTGAACAGATAATAAGGACATTAGTGAACTAGATGGGTTTTTCTGACAATCGACAATGGTTTCTGGTCATCAGTAGATTCTTAATTCCAATTTTTTTTTACTGAATTCAAATTGCACCATCTGCCATGGCAGGATTCGAACCTGGGTCCCCAGAACATTAGCTGAGTTTCTGGATTAGTAAACTAGCGATAATACCACTAGGCCATCATCTCCCAACACACTCGTGTCATGTAACATGTTATGTATACCTGTGAGAGCAGATGAGGCAGTGGTTTAACTTTGTGTATCTAAGAAATGGCACTTCAGTCAGTGCAGAGCCCCCTCAGTATTGTATTGCAGTGTTTGCATTGGTTGTCTGCTCAAGATTTTGGAATAGAGGCTCAACCCTAAAACCTTCTGACTGGGAGACAAGGGTACCTGTTCACTGAGCCGCCTTCAAATGTTACATTCCCTTATTTAGGTTTTTTCAAACAGATGTTGTGTAAGATTTTCAAAATGACTTCCTTCATTTATGTCCACTGTTCCTTTATTTGCTGAGGTCCCCAGACAGCTACAGATGCTGAGTACTTTTTCCATTCCTCAAATCAGAGCTCAGTGGGTACTTGGCTGTCAGTGTAGGTATGCATCAGTCTTTAAGCAGCAGGATATGCGCACACTCAGGTGTTACTGAGTTAAATGTAGGAGTTGGAATCTGCCCCACGCTCACTCAGTACAGAACAGGGACGGAATCAGAGATTTGTTCACTCTTTCTGGCTCACTCACTGAGCCTGATAGTTTTGTATCTCGGACTTAGAGGTGCACTGTAATTCCCTATGTTGCTGAAATTTAATAATACCGAAAAGTTGATCATTTTGAGTCAGTTTTGTTGTCATTGGTAAAACAATTCTGCTACTGTTATGAATTTATCTTTGCCATGGTTATGTCTCACTTTCTGTGAGAGGAGGAGGCAGTAATGTAAGCCTTTTCATTCCAAGTAATTACACACTTGTTTAAAGTGTAGCTTTACACCCTACACTTTTCCCAGAAACATGCCTTGCCTTCTAATCACACCAGATAGATACAGAAGAGAAATCCTATTCAATTCCCTCTAGCTCGTCTGTCAGCAACAACTTGTATTTCTTTTTCTTTGGCAGTCCCTCAGAATTGAGGGCAACTTGCTTCCAGCCTGGGGAGGTAGGCTCTGTGATGCTGAATAATCCTTTTGCTTTTATTTGATTTGATTTATTATTGTCATGTGTATTAACATACAGTGAAAAGTATTGTTTCTTACACGCTATACAGACAAAACATACCGTTCGTAGAGAAGAAAACGAGAGAATGCAGAATGTAGTATTACAGTCATAGCTAGGGTGCAGAGAAAGACCAACTTAATGCAAGGTAAGTCCATTCAAAAGTCTGACAGCAGCAGGAAAGAAGCTATTGGTTGGTACATGACCTCAGACTTTTTGTCTTTTTCCTGAAGGAAGGTAGTGGAAGAGAGACTATCCAGGGTATGTGAGGTCCTTGATTATGCTGGCTGCTTTGCCGAGGCAGCGGGAAGTGTAGACAAAGTCAGTGGATGGGAGGCTGCTTTGCGTGATGGATTGGGCTACATTCACAACCTTTTGTAGTTCCTTGTAGCCCAATCCTGGAGCCACAGACTCTGCCACAGGCTTGGCAGGTGACGTTTAAGAACATGGCTGGGTGGGACACTCGAGATTCTGCACTCTCTTTCTACTGTTTCTGCTTGGACTCTGCGTGCCTACCTAGTGACACTGAAGGGGATGGGCATCAGAGTTGAAAGTCATCCAGACTCGAAACGTTAACTCTGTTCTCTCCACTGGTACTGTCAGAACCACTAAGCTTTTCCGGCATTTCTGTTTTTGTTTCTGATTCCAGCATTCACAGTAACTTGTTTTATTTTGGAGAGTCAGAGTTCATCTCAGAGAGTTCCATATTTTAGCAAAGATGTGGAAATGAGCACTGACCTGATGGAGGGACAGCGAAAGCTCGTGCTACCAAATAAACCCATTGGACTTTAACCTAGTGTTGTGAGACTACTTATTGTATTTTAGCCAAAAGCAGTGTGTGGGAGAGAAGATTCCTCTAGAGAGGGCAGTTTCTCACACATCCTGGTGTATGAATCATAGAATCCTACAGTGCAGGAGGAGGCTATTTGGCCCATCAAGTCTGCACCAACCACAATCCCATCAGGCCCTATTCCCGTAACCCCACATATTTACCCTGCTAATCCTCCGACACTAAAGTCAATTTAACATGGCCAGTCAACCTAATCTGCACATCTTTGGACTGTGGGAGGAAACTGGAGCATCCGGAGAAACCCACACGGGGAGAATGTGCAAACTCCACAGACAGCGACGCAAGGCCAGAATTAAACCTGGGTCCCTGGTCCTGTGGGGCAGCAGTGCCAACCACTGTGCTGACCCCGAGGCAGACACCATGGGCTGATGGGCATTTTTCTGAGTAGGACTCCAAGAGGTTTCTTTTTCTATCTTTGAGTTCCACTATATGTGCTTTCTATTCTTTTGCCACAGCATAAGATCAGAGGAGGTCTGTGACTGGGGTATCTGAGGAACAGACCTGGTAAAGGAATAGAGAATGTGTTTGGATTCAACGATAAAACACTGCAGATGCCAAAACTCTGAAATTAAAACAGTAAATGTTAGAAATTCTCAGCAGGTTAGGGAGCATCTGTGGACAATGAAACAGAATAAATGATTTTTTATTAACATCTCCTATTTTTAGAACCAATTTAGATTGTCACCTATTCTGCATTCAGAAACAATTACTCTGCAATTGCAGACTTTTTTTTATAATGAATTATATTCAGCTTCTCGATGGTATCCTGATAGCCAAATTAGTACAGCCACTGTGTGGTACCGTGCAGTCCAGGTCAACAAGTTTTCCAAATCTCTGCGTTTCTCCAGTTCGGGCCTTTTGTACATCTCTTAATTTCATCACTGCATCATTAATAGCCTTGCCTTCAGCTACCCTGTTCAGGAATTACCTCCTCAAACCACTCTGCCATTTATTTGACCAACCTTTTGTTCACTTGTCCAAATATATCCTTGTATAAGTTGGTACCATGTTTGGTTTAGTAATGTTCCTGTGAGGCACCTTGTGATGTTTTACTATGTTATAGACAGTACATAAATAAAGTTGTTTGTTTCTTGAGTATATTTGCTCCTAAGATGTAGATTACATTATTTCAGTGCTCATATCCAATAGCGCTGAAACAATTCCTTGTACAATTGAGTAACTGCCCAAGAAGTTAAGAGTTAACCATGTTGTGTGGCTCTGAGCTAGGTGAAGGTCCATTGCAAATCAGGACAGTATGTCCAATAGGGTTGACAAGGGGGAGCCAGTCAGTGCAGTACATTTGGATTTTCAGAAAGCGTTTGACAAAGTCCTGCATAAGAGATTAATTATCGTGCAAGATTAAAGCTCATGGGATTGGGGGAAGTGTATTGAGATGGATGGAAAACTGGTTGGCAGAGAGGAAACAAAGAGTAGGAATTAATGGGTGCTTTTCAAATTGGCAGACAGTAACTAGTGGGGTGCCACAGGGATCGGAGCTGGGACCCCAGCTATTCACAATATATACCAATGATTTGGGCGAGGGAACAAAATGTAACATCTCAAGGTTTGCAGATAATACCAGGTTGGGTGGGACGAGGATGCAGAGATTCTTTAGAATGATCTGGACAGGTTGGATGAGTGGGTTAATCAATGGCAGATGCAGTATAATTTTGGATAAGTGTGAGGTTATTCACTTTGGAAGCAAAAACAAGAAGGCAGATTACTACCTGAATGGCTGTAAATTGGGAGAGGGACCTGGGTGTCCTTGTGCACCAGTCACTAAAGGTAAGCATGCAGGTGCAGCAGGCGGTAAAGAAGGCAAATCACATGTTGGCCTTTATTGCAAGAGGTTTCGAGCAGTTGCAATTATACAGAGCCTTGGTGAGGCCACACTTAAAGTATTGTGTGCAGTTTTGGTCTCCTTTTCTGAGGAAGGAAATTCTTGATCTCGAGGAAGTGCAGAGAAGGTTTACCAGGCTGATTCCTGGGGATGGTAGGACTGATGTATGAGGAGAGATTGACTAGGTTAGGATTGTTTTCACTGGAGTTCGGACAAGTGAGGGGAGATCTCATTGAACTCATAAAATTTTAACAGGCCTTGACAGGGTAGATACAGGGAGGATATTCCCAATGGTGGGGGAGTCCAGAACCAGGGGTCACAGTCTGAGGATTCAGGGTAGACCATTTAGGACAGAGATGAGGAGATGGAATTCATTACCACAGGAAGTAGTTGATGCCAAAACATTGAATGTATTCACGAGGTGGCTGGATATAGCGTTTGGGGCAAATGGGATCAAAGGTTATGGGGAGAAAGCAGGATAAGGCTATTGAGTTAGACGATCAGCCATGATTGTAATGAATGGCGGAGCAGGCTTGAAGAGCCAATGGCCTCCTCCTGCTCCTATCTTCTTTGTTTCTATGCCCACTTCTCTCAGAACAATAGTGCATCAGTTTTCTTTTTGGAGATATCCACCAGCTTTCACAGTCATTTTTCCATGATGTCAATTCACAAGTGGTGTGATTTTTATTTTGTGCTAAGACTGTTTCCCTGGTTGGGGTTTGGTTTGGAGGAGGTGGCATGGAGTGTCAGTGATGAGGAGACATCAAATTAAATGAGGTTGGGAAAGATTTCTCCAGGGAGAGCATTTTAGAACCTGGAATGTTTTGTCACAGTGGGTGATTGAGACAAAGACAACTGCTGTCTTTCAGGGAAAAGCAAGATATTGGCTCTGCAAACAACACAGGATAGTGGGATTAGTTTTGGACTGCTCCAGCAATGTGCTGGTGGAGACATTCTGTGCTGGAGGCTCCTGTGGTTCCAGTCAGTTGCCTGTTCCAGTCAGGATGGCGCGAATGGTGTTACAATTGGCCTTAAACACCCCTGGGCCAGGGAAGTTAGAATTCAGTCAGAGTTCATGCCCTCCACCACTACCCAATGACTGTTACTGGATACTGAGCTCCTGAGAGAGGGGAAATAACTGGGAATGTTTTTAAAAACTGCTTCTGTACCGTGGAAACCAAATACACAAAATTACATTCATGAAATGAAACAGGCCTTTCATTGAGGTGGGAGCTGAGCTTGGAACTCCTGGGATTCCTTGGAGCTGGCAGTAGGATTGGCCTCAGAAATGTTTGAAAGGGAATATTATAATGTCCGGGAGAGGGAGGAAACTAATGTGGCTTTACCATAGATCGGCCGCAACTAGTGGCAGCATGCCATTGAAACTTCACATTACAGTTTGACAGAGTTCTCAATCTTGGACAAATCCCAGAATGTGATTTTGTACATCACATACTCTCATTCATCTGATTTTGTGCTGTCCCCACTATCATAAAGAATTAGGCAAACAGAGGACTACTCTTTCAACCAGTGAGTGCAGAGTGAAACTGGCACTCTGCATCCCAGGTCAGTTTCCATTGGTCATAATCTCATTGCAGTTTGTGGCATTTAGATGTGCACTTGCGATGCCAAAGCATACAAGGCTATGGGCCAAGTGCTGGAAATGGGATTAGAATAGTTAGGTGGTTTGACCTTGATCGATGCAGACACCATGGGCTGAAGGGTATTTTTCCATACTGTATGCGTCTATGACTCGATGGCAGTTTGAAGTGTATGCAAATTGGTTTCTGTGGTTCCTTCGTTACAGCAATGATTGTGTGTCAGAAGTACTTTATTGACTTTAAAGCACCTGGGACTTCCTGCGATCGTGAAAGTTATTATATAAATGTGAGACCCACTTCCTAACTTAACCACCCTCCCACCCCTAAAGTTGCAAGTCAGGCCTAGATTTAGAGTTGCCAACTCTGGTTAGATGTATTCCTGGAAGATTCACCATATGATATCCTGTTTCCAACCACCCAGTCTCCGCAGTCCTGATATTGCTTCCCTGACGCACTTGCCTGGAAGTGGGGGTGTTCTCCCTGTTTGCAGGAGTATCTGCAAGATTAATCTTCAATTCGGGGAGATTTCAAGTTGATCCTGGAAAGTTGGCAACTCTGTTTGGAATGCGGAATGAGCCAGCACAGTGTATGGGATGCCTGCATGGTGTGGCCATTACACTGACCCAGCTCTGCACAGTTACAGAGTAGTTTTGATAATCCAGACTGCCTAGTGGCAATCATTTCACCAGTGTCTGTCAGAGGAACAAATTACCACTGGCCAGTTGTGGCACTGACTAATGATTCTGTTTGTTGTACCATTAACTCTCAGGACGCTAAACCATGGAGTCATGTGGCGAGTTGCAGATTTCCACTGCCCCTTGTGCAGGAAAAATACTTCCTGATTTCACACCGAAACTGATTTGATTTAATATTGTCACATATATTGGAATACAGTGAAAAGCATTGCTTCTTGTGCGCCATATGGACAAAGCATACCATTCATAGAGAAAGAAAGGAAAGGGTGCAGAATGTAGTGTTACAGTCGTAGCTAGGGTGTAGAGAAAGATCAGCTTAATATGTGGTAGGTCCATTCAAAAGTCTGATGGCAGCAGGGAAGAAGCTGTTCTTGAATTGGTTGGTACGTGATCTCAGACTTTTGTACCTTTCTCCTGATGGAAAAAAGTTTATTTATTAGTCACCAGTAAGGCTGGTCACACTGCAGTGAAGTAACTGTGAAAATCCACTAGTTGCCACACTCCAGTGCCTGATCAGGTACATTGAGGGAGAAATTAGCATGGCTAATGCACCTAACCAGCATATCTTTCAGACTGTGAGAGGAAACCAGAGCACCCAGAGAAAACCCACATACACTTGGGGAGAATATGCAAACTCCACTGACCCTAGCTGAGAATTGAACCCAGGTCCCAGACACTGAGAGGCAACAGTGCTAACCACTGTGCCACCATGCTGTCACAAGAAAGTGGAAGAGGATGCGGTGTCCTTGATTATGCTGGCTGCTTTTCTGAGACTGCAGGTAGTGTAGACAGAGTCAGTGGATGGGAGGCTGGTTTGTGTGATGGATTGGCTACATTCACAACTCTTTGTAGCTTCTTGTGATGTAAATGGCCTGGCTCTATTTTTAAGGTGATCCCCTTGATTTGTATTCCCTGTCAAAGGTAATAATATTTCCTTATCTATTCTAACTATTTTTAAAGCTCTTAATTAGCTCATTCTACAACTATCTAAACACAGGAGAATACAAGACCTAGTATCATTCTTGTGAAGCTGCACTGTACTCCAAGGTCAATATGTCTTTCCTGAAGTTTGTTTCTTGCATCTTAACACAGGGCTCCAATTGGAATCTGACCCAGGATCTGTTCAAGTGAAGCATCACTTCCTCACTTTTACATTCCAACACCCTTGAGATAAAGGCTAACATTCCATTAAACTTTTTAATTGTTCTTTGTACTTGTGCTCCAGCTTTTAGTGATGTGTGTACACGGTCACCTAAATCCCTGTGCTCCTCCACAGCTTTTAGTCTCTCACCATTAAGATAATATTGCTATTTGCCTTCCTGCGATCCAGAAAAGATAACTTCACACTTCCCCACAATTAAACTTCCTGCTCCTATCTGCACGACTCATTGCTCCTCCTAACTTAAGTGTCATCTGCAGACTTGGATGTACAACGTTCTCTTCCCTCATCCAAGTCGATGTATTTGGTGAAAGGCTGAGATCCCGGAGGAACACTGCTCATCAAATTCCCTTATCTGTTTCCTACTTTCCATGATGCAGAGATGCCGGCATTGGATTGGGGTAAGCAGAGTAAGAAGTCTCACAACACCAGGTTAAAGTCCAGCCTGTTGTTGAGAGACTTCTTACTGTCCCACTTTCCAACCAGCCATGACATAAAGTTGCCTTCAATTCTGCTTGCTTTCATTTTTGTTAATCTCTTACGTTGAATCTTTTCAAATGCCTTTTAGAGGTTAAAAAATCTCTTGTATCCAGCGTGATAGTGATCTCCTAAAATGGGATTAATCTATGCCGACTCTCTTTGATCAGCTGCTATTTGTGTGGGAGTTCAGTCCCTCCTCTCTTGGCTGGTGGATTTTAGTAACGTTATTACAATTCGTATGAAATGGAGGTCTGTAGTAATCTACTTCCTCTGAGGGTTGCAAACTCAGAATAAAGCTTTATCAAGAGATTTCTTTTTATCGGAACGTGATTGACCTTTGGGTTGTCATTTTCAAATCTGTGCGCAGTGAAGCCATCCTTTTTATTTAAGTATAACACTTTGATTCCTCTAATCTCCCAATGGGAAGCTCTGGAAGGTTTATTTGTGGGGCTTTTTAATCAAGAGCTCAGCAGCAAACAAGGGGCTGGAAGCAGATGCACTCCCTTTTACCTTGTGTGAACCATAGAATCCCTACAATGCAGAAGGAGGACATTCAGCCCATCGAGTCTGCAGAGGTTCTCCCAAAGAGCACCTTTTCAGTTGGGCTCTAGGAGCTGCTACAAGGCTGGGCTGGATGGGTGGGATTGTGCACTGTGGATATATATTTTTTAGAAAAGTCCTTGGTATGGAATGGTGATTTCCAGCTGGGGCAGTTGTAAGCATTCAGATAAATAGGCATGGTAATACAGTGGTTAACACTGCTGCTTCACAGCGCCAGGGACCTGGGTTCGATTCCCGCATGGGTCACTGTCTGTGTGGAATTTGCACGTTGTCCCTGTGTCTGCGTGGGTTTCCTCTGGTTTCCTCCCACATTCTGAAAGACGTGTCGGTTAGGTGCACTGACTCAAACAGGTGCCGGACTGTGGTGACTAGATGAATTTCACAGTAACTTCATTGCTGTGTTAATGTAAACCTTACTTGTGACTAATAAATAAATTTTTTAGTTCATCTGCCTGGCCCTGTTGCTCACTGCTTTACCTGCAGGCGGGACTCGTTCCCTTGCTTGTTCTCCTCTCTGAGTCTTAAGCAGGGTACTTGTGGATTCAACTCAAGCTCCCTAATTCCACCCAGTCGCAGATGATTACAGTACCAACTACCGTAGAAGAAACGGGCAGAACAGCAAGCAGCGATGTCCATGAGTGCAGTCTGGATGGATGACCACGCTGGCTGTGCCTGCACAGTAGTGCTGCCATTCAGTTAAATGGACTCTTGAGCTTCCCAGAGTTGATTGATTAACAGGGAATACTAATTCTATAGTTTTAAAATGTCCCAGACTGCTTTCGGTAGCCGGTGGAAAAATGAGGGCTATTCTGGTATTCTCACTGCCATTCCAGGAGGGTTAGCAACTCTAGTTCCTCCCTTTCTCTCTTAAGTAATGGAGTGGTACTTGCAATTACTTAGTCCAAAAGGACAGTCTCTGAATCTGTAGAGCTGTGAGAAAAATTACGACTGTGGCATCTGCAATTCCCTCACCTAATTCTTTTAACACTGTGATGGAAACCATTAGTTTCTGGAAATGTGTCCACTTGTTATTTCCTGTGTTACTTTTTTAATTGCTTATATTATACCTGCTTGGTTTCATTTTTGCGGATTCCTGTTTTGCTGGAATTTAATCCTTTTGCTGCGCTGTACAGCATTCTCATTTAACTAATTTATGGTTTATTATCCATTATTGTCTTCCCTACATCTCTCCTTTAATGGATCCACATTATCCTTCACCACTTCAATTCTTTTAATAAAACTTTTGTTATCTTTCATGTCCCTTGCAAGATTTTTTAATATTCCCTTCTGTATTTTGAATCCCTTTGTTCTTATAATAGCTTTCTCAATCTAATTTGCACATTGTGTCAGTATACCTTGTAGGTGGTACACATTGCTGCCATTGTGCATTGGTGGTGGAGAGTGAATATTTAAGATGGTGGATGGGGCACAATGGGACGCTTGTCTAGGATAGTGTTGTTCTTCTTGAGTGTTGGAGCTTCATTCATTCAGGAAACTAGAGAGTATTCCATTGCATTGCTGACTTGTGCCTTGTTGATGTCACCAGACTATTGAGAGCCAAGAGGCGAGTTACTTGCCACAGAATTCCCAGCCTCTGACTTGCTCCTGGAGCCACAGTGTTTCTCTGATTGATCTTGTTATGGTTCTGGTCAATGGTAATCTCAGGGTGTTGATGGTAAGGGATTCAGTAAAGGTTATACCATTGATTATCAAAGGACAATGTCTAGATTATCTCTTGTTGGGGAAGGTCATTGCCTGGCACTTGTGTGCTGCAAATGTTACTTGCCTGTTACTAGCTCAAGTCTGAATAGTGTCCAGTTCTTGTTGCATTTGGACATAGACTGCTTCAATATCTGAGGAATTGCGAATGGTGCTGAACATTGTGCAGTCATTGACGAACATCTTCACTTCTGACTTTAAGATGAATGGGAGGTCAGTAATAAAACAACTGAAGATGGTTACGGCCAGGATATTACCCTAAGGAATTCCTGTTGTGATATCCTAGAGATGAGATGAGTGACTCCAACAACAACTATATTCATTTGTGCCAGTATGACCCCAGCATATTACCCCGAGAGTTCCTGTAGTGATGTCTTAGGATTTTCCACTATGGCACTGACACTGGACTAGTAATCCAGAGGCCCAGATTAATGCTTTGGGAACATGGGTTCAAATCTGTCATCCTTACCCAGTATGGTGTATGTGTGATTCCAGACACACAATAATGTGATTAACCTCTGAAATACTCTAATTAGATCAAAAGTTGAAAAAGAATAAAATTGGATGGACCATCTGACATTGACGCAGGCACCAGAAATGACAAAAACAGTCCCTTCTCAGACCTGCAAGTTCTTCCTTACTGATATCCAGAAACTTGTGCCAAAATTGGGAGAGCTGTCCAGCAGAGAACCTGACGCTGTTATACTCACCAAATCAAACCTTACAGCCAATGTCCCAGAGTCTTTTTCACTGTCCCTGGTTGTCCCATAGGCAGCATGTATATATGTTACAAGCAATACTATAGAATAGGGAAGGCCCACAGAATTCTCAACATTGACTCTTAACCCCATGAAGTCTCATGGCTTCAAGTCAAATACAGGCAAGGGAACCTGCTGTAAACTCAGACAAAATGAGAAAGCGGTAAAAAATCTCCACAGGCCTGACAATTAAAGTTTATTTATTAGTCACAAGTAAGGTTTACATTAACATTGCAATAAAGTTACTATAAAAATCCCCTAATCATCACATTCCGGCACCTTTTTGGGTCAATGCATCGAACCAGCAAGTCTTCCAGATTGTGGGTGGAAACCGGAGCACCCTGAGGAAATCCACGCAGGCACAGGGAGAACGTGCAAACTCCACAGATAGTGACCCAAGCTGGAAATCGAACCCAGGTCCCTGGTGCTGTGAAGCAGCAGTGCTAACCACTGTGCCACCGTGCCACCCAGCATCTGTCTAGAGAGAATAGAGCCAACATTTTGAACCAACGGATGGGGTCCCATGCAACAAAGTGTTGTTGCAATAATAATCCTGCTCAGTATGAGAAAAACTGCAGGTTCGGACACTTGGTGTATGTACTTGGCTGAGGAACCAATGGTGTGAAACTACCATCTGTGGGATTATCACTGAATGCCTCTAAGTCAGAATCCCACCTAAAAGTAAGGGATAACCCTTTGTCAGAGCTCAGATTCCAGCATCCAGGGTAATTTGCTTTTATTATACTGCTGTAAATGCAAACGTGTAAAGGCACAACCTTTTTACAAGATGAGCCCCTCACCCTGGGAATGAGTTGAGTGAACCTTCTGTCTATTACAGTATTGGTGGGAGTGACCACCCCACAGTCCTGGTCAGGATGAAATCCTGTTTTCACACTGAGGATAAGTTGTGTGACACTGTCATCAGTGCTAAATGGGATAGATTCAAAACTGGGCATCCATGAGGCACTGTGGGCCATCAGCAGCATCAGAATTGTATTCAACCACAATCTGTTAACTCACGGCCCGACATATCCCCCACACTACCATTATGATCAAACCAGGAGATTGACCCTGAATCAATGAGGAATGCAGGGGAGAATGCCAAAAGCAGTACCAAGCATACATAAAATTGAGATGCCAACTTGGTGAAGCTGCAATATAATGATATGCTAAACAGTGGAAACAGCGTATGATGGACAGGGCTAAACAATCCATGACCAACAGACCTAACCAAAGCTCTGCAGTCTTGCCACATCCAGTTATCAATGGGAATTGACAATTAAGCAATTAACCAGAGGAGGAGGTTCTGAAAACATTGTCAATAATGGGGGAGTCCATCCAGGTAAAAGATAATGTGTTCCATTAACTCTTCAGTCAGAAATATAGGGACAGTGCCTTGGGACTGAGTCTGTGCGGAGTTCTGGTTTTCAGATTGGATTGTTCAGACCGGATCAGATGGATCAGGTGAGGTCAAGGTCACTCAGACCAAAGGAGCAGTCAAGTGTGCAAAGCCTTTGACCAGTTGACATGCCACTGTGCAAATGTAGCACCTAGCCAAACAAGCTGAGAAGGTAAAAGCAAATCACTGCAGATGCTGGAATCTGAAACCAAACGAGAAAATGCTGGAAAATCTCAGCAGGTCTGGCAACATCTGGAAGGAGAGAAAAGAGCTAACGTTTTGAGTCCAGATGACCCTCTGTCAAAGCTTTGACAAAGGGTCATCTCGACTTGAAACGTCGACTCTCTTCTCTCCTTACAGATGTTACCAGACCTGCTAAGATGGCCCAGCATTTTCTCTTTGGAAGCTAAGAAGATATTTTACCCAAATAATAATTAAAATTCACACATGAAGCTTAAAAAAAGGCCTGGTTTTTGGATCGCCACTTTGATTTGATTTGATTTTGATTTAATTTGATTTATCATTTTCACATGTATTAACATACAGTGAAAAGTTTTGTTTCTTGCACGCTATACAAACAAAACATACCATTCATGGAGAAGGAAACGAGAGAGTACAGAATGTAGCGTTACAGTCATAGCCAGGCTGAAGAGAAAGATCAACTTAATGCAACGTCAGCCCTTTCAAACGTCTGACAGCAGCAGGGAAGAAACTGTTCTTGAGTCGGTTGGTACATGACCACAGACTTACATAGAACACTACAGCACAAACAGGCCCTTTGGCCCACGAGTTGCGCTGATCACATCAACATCTACCAATCCATAGACCTATCTATAACCCCCAATCCCACTAAATCCCATATACTCATCCAGAAGTCTTTTAAAAGACCCCAGCGAGTTCGCCTCCACCACCACTGACGGCAGCCGGTTCCATTCATTCACCACCCTCTGAGTGAAAAACTTACCCCTAACATCACTTCTGTACTTGCCTCCCCACACCTTAAATCTGTGTCCTCTCGTAGCGACCATTTCAACCCGGGGAAATAGCCTCTGAGAATCCACCCTATCTATTCCTCTCGACATTTTATAAACCTCTATCAGGTCGCCTCTCAACCTTCGTCTCTCCAGGGAGAAGAGTCCCAGTTCCCTCAACCTATCTTCATAAGGCATGCCTCCCAATCCAGGCAACATCCTTGTAAATCTCCTCTGTACCCTTTCAATAGCTTCTACATCCTTCCTACAGTGAGGCGACCAGAACTGCGCACAGTACTCCAAGTGAGGCCTGACAAGGGTCTTATAAAGTTGCAGCATTACCTCACGACTCCTAAACTCAATCCCTCGATTAATGAAGGCCAGTACACCATACGCCTTCTTGACCACATCCTCCACCTGCAAGGCCGATTTAAGAGTCCTGTGGACCCGGACCCCAAGTTCCTTCTGCTCTTCAACACTGCTAAGACTCCTGCCCTTGATAGTGTACTCGTTCATCCCGTTGGTCCTGCCAAAATGGACGACTACACATTTATCCGCGTTGAAGTCCATTTGCCACTTCTCCGCCCAGTCCTGCATCCTATTTATGTCCTGCTGCAATTTCTGACATCCTTCCAGACCATCCACAACACCACCGACCTTGGTGTCATCGGCAAACTTACTAACCCATCCCTCCACTTCCTCATCTAGGTCATTTATGAAAATGACAAACAGCAAATACAGACTTCTGTATTTTTCCTCCCAATGGAGGAAGATGGAAGTGAGAATGTTCAGGATGCGTGGGATCCTTAATTATGCTGGCTGCTTTGCAAGGCAACAGGAAGTGTAGACAGAGTCAGTGGATGGGAGGCTGGTTTGCCTGATGGATTGGGCTACATTCACGACATGTGTAGTTCCTTGCGGTCTTGGGCAGAGCAGGAGCCCATACCAAGCTGTGATACAACCAGAAAGATGGTGCATCTGTAAAAATTGGTAAGAATCGTAGCTGACATGCCAAATTTCCTTAGTCTTCTGAAAAAGTGGAGGCATTGGTGGGCTTTCTTAACTATAACGTCGGCATGGGGAGACCAAGATAGGTTGTGATCTGGACACCTAAAGACTTGAAGCTCTCAGCGCTTTCTACTTTGTCCCCGTTGATGTAGACAGGGGCATGTTCTCCTTTATGCTTCCTGAAGTCGATGACAATCTCGTTCATTCTGTTGACATTGAGGGAGAGGTTATTGTTGCTGCACCAGTTCATCAGATTCTCCATCTCATTCATGTACTCTGTCTCATCATTGTTTGAGATCTGACCCACTACAGTAGTTGGTCAGCATACTTGATAATTGATTTGGAAGGAAATTTGGCCACACAGTCATAGGTATATAAGAAGTATATAGTAGGGGGCTGAGAATACAGCCTTGTGGGGCACCAGTCGCAAGGTGTTGTTGCCTCTCCTCACTGATTGTGGTTTGTAAGTTCAGTACCCAGCCGCAAAGGGAGGTGCTGAGTCCCAGGCCACAGAGTTTGGAGATGAATTTCATGGGAATAATGGTGTTGAAGGCCGAACTGTAGTCAATAAATAGGAGTCTGATTTAGGTGTTCCAGGATTGAGTGTAGGGCCAGGGAGATGGTGTCTGCTGTAGACCTGTTGCGGCAGTAGGCAAACTGTAGTGGATCCAGGTAACCCGGGAGGCTGGAATTGATTCGTGCCATGATTAGCCGTTCGAAGTACTTCATAATGATGGATGTCAGAGCCACCAACCGATAGTCACTAAGGCTTGTCTTTTCTTAGGTACTGGAATGATGGTCATCTTCTTGAAGCAGATAGGGATCTCAGATTGTTGTAAAGAGAGGTTGAAGATGTCTGTGAATACTCCTGCCAGCTGATCCGAGCAGGATCTGAGTACACGTCCAGGTACCCCATCCGGGCCAGTCACTTTCCAGGGGTTGACCTTGAGAAAGCTGCTCTGATATCTGCAGTGGTGACCCCCAAAGACAGGCTCATCCAGGGCTTCCAGGGTGGAGGGCATGCTCTTGCTGACCTCTTGCTCAAAATGGGCGTAGAATGTAATGAGCTCATCAGGGAGGGGTGCGTTGGAGCTGGCGATTTTACATGCCTTCATCTTGTAGCCTGTTCTGTCTTGCAGATCTTGCCATAGTCGGCAGGGGTCAGTGTGGCTAGCCTGGGACTCTAGCTTTTGGCATCTTTGATGGGATCGTATCTGGCTTTCTTGTATAGGTCAGGATTATCTGATGTGAATGCCTCAGACTTGGACTTCAGCAAGCAGTGGATATCCCTGTTCATCCATGGTTGGTGAACACAAGGATTTCCTTCTTTCGCACACAGTCTTCTACACGCTTACTAATGAGGTCAGTTATTGTAGTGGCGTTACTCTTTCAGGCTGGCCGCAGGGTTTTTAAATACTGACCAGCCCACTGACTCTAAGCAGGCCCGTAGGAGATCATCTGATTCCTCAGACCAACATTGCACGACTCTCTTTGGTGGATTCTCCCACTTCAGTTTTCACTTGTAAGCCAGGAGCAGGAGCACAGCCTTGTGGGTGGGCGATACAGTGGTAGGTATGATTGATATTTGTGTAACAGTGGGCTAGGATGTTTGGGCCTCTGGTGGAACAGGAGACGTGTTGGTAGCTGTTGAGCCTGGCCTGTTTGAAGTACCCGGCCATGATGAACAAGGCCTCCAGATGCTTCATTCAAGGCTATTCGTAGTGGTGTGTATTTTGTCTAGCAGGATCTTCATGTCTGCATGGGGTGGGCACTTTGCAGAAAGCTGGATTTGAGACAGTGTACCTGTACTGAAAGGATGATCCAATGTGACCTGTGTCTGAGATCCTCAAAACCACAGATCCCAGCTTTTGGATAATTTGATTCATAAGTTCATAAGATATGAGAGCAGAATTGGGCCATTTGGCCCATCAGGTCTGCTCTGCCATTCAATCATGTCTGATATGCTCCTCATCCTCATTTTCCTGTCCTCTCCCTTTAACCCTTAGACCCATTACCAATTAAAAATCTGTCTAACTCCTCCTCAAATCTATTCGCTGACCCAGCATCCACTGCTCTTTGATGGAGTGAATTCCACAGATTCACAACGCTTTGGGAGAAGTAGTTTTTCCTCAACTCTGTTTTAAATTTGCTGCCCCTTATCCTAAAACTATGACCTCTCATCCTAGAATGTCCCACAAGAGGAAGCGTCCGTTCTATTCACTCAATGTGATATCAAAAATGGCTGAAAGTATTGGAAATAGCAAAGACTGTGGGTCCTGACAACATCCTGGCAGTAGTACTGAACACTTGTGCTCCAGAACTGGCCGCACTCCTAGGCAAGCTGTTTCAGTACAGCTACAGCAGTGGCATCAACCTGGCAATGTGGAAAATTGCCCAGGTATGTCTGCCCAGAAAAAGCAACTGAGCCATCCTCCCATTTCTAATTATCAGCAAGGTGCTGTGAGGTATATTGACAATGCTATCAAGCAGCACTTACTCAGCAATAACCTGCTCGTCAGTGCTCAGCTTGGGCTCTGCCTGGGACATTCAGCTCCATACCCCATTGCAATCATGGATGAAAGAGCTAGAATTGTTATAAAGGATTCCAGTACTTTTACTTTGCGGTTGCTTGCATTTTCCATAAAAAACATAGCTGGAAAAACAAACTGATATTTATATAGCCCCTGATTATTCTCAGGATGTGCTGAACAATTCACAACCAAGGGGTTATATTTGAAATATTGTTCAGCTCTGACAAAGGGTCATCCAGACTCGAAATGTTGGCTCTATTCTGTTTCAGTAAGAGGTCTCACAACACCAGATTAAAGTCCAACAGGTTTATTTGGTAGCAAAAACTACTAGCTTTTGGAGCGCTGCCCCTTCATCAGGTGAGTGGGACTTCTATTCACAAACCGTGTTCTCCAAGGCGGCCTTCACGACACACGACATTACAGAGTCACTGAGCAGAGACTGATAGCCAAGTTCTACATACATGAGAATGGCCTCAACCAGGATCTTGGGTTCGTGTCGCACTATCTGTAACCCCCACGACTTGCCTGGGCTTGCAGAATCTCACTAACTGCCCTGTCTGGAGACAAGACACATCTCGTTAACCTGTACTCAATGCTTTCACCACTCAGTTGTCTGTACCTTTAAGACTTGATTATCTGTAAAGACTCGCATTCCAACCATTATTTTGTAAATTGAATTTGTGTCTTTGTATATCCTGTTTGTGAATAGAACTCCCACTCACCTGATGAAGGGGCAGTGCTTCAAAAGCTAGTGGCTTTTGCTACCAAATAAACCTGTTGGACTTTAACCTGGTGTTGTGAGACTTCTTACTGTGTTTACCTCAGTCCAACGCCGGCGTCTCCACATCATGTCTATTCTCTCTCCACAGATGCTGTCAGACCTGCTGAGATTTTTCAGCATTTTTCTGTTTCTGTTACTTTAGAAGTGCTGTTGATTGAATGAAGTTGGCTAGGACCTCAGGAAACACTGTGCTGCTCTTTGAACACTGCTGTTCAATCTTTAACATCTACACTCATAGACACGCAGGGCCCCAGTTTAATGTGATTTCCAACAATCCCTCATTGCTGCACAACAATGTTAACTTGGTTACGTGCCCAAGACCGGGAATGGTTCTTTGCTACCACTCAGTATCAGAATCAGTAGCCCGATCCTTACTGAAGAACCCCTGCCACCAGCTGACTGCAGCCAGATAACTCCGTGTGGACCAGGCTTGAACTGAGACATACTGCCTGCTCCCATGAGCAAACTGTGGGATACGGGGGAATTAACTGTGGGGCTTTCCATTAAAAAATCACAGAAGCCAGTTAATATTACCATTCTTGACGATGTGCTATTCTCTGGCTGTTTGCCAATAATTTGAAACCACGATCAAATGGTCACCTCTCCAATTGTTGACATAATTGACTTTCAATATATTTTAGTTGAAACTGAATGGTCCAATTGGCACAATTGCAATCTCTGCATGACTAAACTGTGCCAACCTGAGAATCCAGCTTCAATTGCCTGTTTAATACTATATTTAAACGTGAACATGTATGTTTGTTAGATGCGAAAAGGATCAGGATCCCTTTTGATTGCAATGCCTCTCATGGTCAAATAGCCTGTTGGCCATTGCTCTTTGGACATGCCTGGTAAGAACAGCCACCTGAATGATGTATGGTGGGCTGTTTCCCACTGTACAGCAGTACCCAGCTGGTGTTCAGTGCTTTTAGAGGCAGGATTAGGGGTCAGAGAGAGAAAGATAAGCTATAAGTTGTATGTCTGACAGTATCGGTGAATAGAGAAACTGAGCTAACGGGGGTGATTCTCCCATCCCGACCCGTAACTTTCCTGGCAGGTCAGGATGGGAGATGTGTGTCGCCGGCCTTGTCTGCGATTTGCACACGCACCGGGAACACATCTCCCAGCGCCGGCAAACAGTCGGATCCAGACCGCGCTGGAAACTGGCAGGAAGATAGGGAAGTCATTTGAATCTTTTTTTAATATGTTTTAAATGTATTTTAAATGTAATTATCGGGAACTTACCGATCCCGATTGAATCTCCCAGCCCACCAGGAGTACTTCACTCTGGCAGGGATTAGTCGCTCCCTACATTCGGGAGATCCTGCTAGAATGAAAGTGGGGCAATCGCGGCCCTCCAGGGGGTCGAATGGCAGAGGGGTGGTGCCCCCTGAGCATGGGCATCCTGGCAGTGCCAGCCTGTGCCCCCTGGCACTGTCCAAGGGGCAAAATGCCCGTGCCCAGGGGGCACCTTGGCACTGCCCATCAGGCATTGGGCATTGTAAAGGGGGCAGGGCCTATCGTGGGCAGGGCCTAGGGGCAATCGGTGGGGTTGGGGGTCCTGCTGTGCATGGCGATCGGTCTGGGATGGAGGGAGGGCAGCGATTGGGGTGGGCTTGAGAGAGGTCTGACCCAGGGGAGTCAGCAGATGGGGGTGCGGAGCTGGGGGGAGAATCGCCACTGCTGGGGAGGGGTGGGCTGGACACCGGGGCTCTCCGGAGTTGGGGGGGGAGTTGGTCAGGGCTGGCCCATGGTGTTGTGAGGGGGTGCTGGAGGGGCAGCACTGCAGGGGCCCCGGGCTGGCCGGTGATTGAGCATCCTGGCAGTGCCAGCCTGTGCCCCCGGCACTGTCCAAGGGGCAAAATGCTCATGCCCAGGGGGCACCTTGACACTGCCCGTCAGACATTGGGCATTGTAAAGGGGGCAGGGCCTAGGGGCAATCAGTGGGGTTGGTGGGTCCTGCCAACAAATGGAGAGCCTGACAGATCAGGATCACTGGGCGTGTGCGCAGAGTTCCGAAACTGTCAAACTCCAGTGTGAATAGGGCCCGACCCCCTGGATTTATAATGAGATTGATGATTGGGATCTCTGCAGTGCACAGAGTGGGGCGATTCAGGTGAGAAATTGAACTGAGAAAATAGTTGTAATCTAGAACAGTTTTCCCACCAATTCAGCACTTTTGGGAGATTCGCCCCCAATGTTTCAGGTTTGATGACCTTTTTTACTTTGCTCTTTAAAAATGGCATGCTGTCTTGTGGAATCATTTGGATTTTCAGACCTATTTTAGAAGCTTAAAGCATCATTATTCACCATCTCAACTCTTCCTTCTCCCACTGCCGCTACCAGTATTTACTGTTTGTGTACCCTTTAGCGGTTTTATTAAAATGCAGTTTGACACTGCAACAGTGTTGTGTGAGAGATGATGCTTAGAATCCAGCACATAGCTCAGAATCTGCATTGCAGAGGCAAAAAAATTAGCTATCCAAACTCATCCGCTCCTGTGCTTGTTTTAATAGGCCAGTGATGATGCATTGATTAGCAATAGGAAAAACATTAGGTCCTAAATTGGTATACGGTTCAGCTGGTGCTTTCTCTTCCCTCTTAAGTGTGTTCACTGGCATGCTTCTCACTCTCTTCCTTTGTCTGATTCCTTGCACAATGATTTCTGTCACAGACACAATTTGGTGTAAAAGCAGCTGGTGCCAAAGTTATTCTTATAATCTTCTTTTGTAACTGTATCAGGAAGGTTCTGAATGAAATTGTTCTCCACACTTATCCTGTTCCTTCCTCTTGGTGAAGACGTGCTGGGCATTTGCATGCATTCCTCATCTACAATCCCCTTACCACTGACCTCAACACCTTTGGCTTAGGATGAGGCAAACTCACTGGAGGGTTTTCCCTCCAGAGTGTGACAGTTGCAGAGTGTATTTGTGTGGCTGCTGGGTGGAGACAGTACTGGTGTTGGCATAACACCCCATTCCCATGGCTGAATAGTATGCTGATACCAAATCATGTGATGGGTCATTATGGGAAGGCGGTCATACTGAGCACAAGATATTCAGAGGAAAAGCTCATTAATCCAAAAGGAATGTTAACATTCCACCCCCTCCCAAAAATAAGATGGAAAAGGAGAACCATATGGAGAGATAACAATTACATCTTCTGTTAAACTCGTACAATATCACCCAATCTTACATCAGTGAGTTACTCTTTATGTTGCTTCTTCCCGTTACACACTATTGCAGTTTTCTCATGTCAGAATTTTTGATGAATGTTGTAATGGATTGTGACATTCCCAATTAAATATCTACCCTATTGTAGTTGTGAGCAAAGGGACAATGCACTGCATTCCTTGTACTTTGAAGAACTAGAAATGTAAAGGAGGAAAAATCCAACCTGACCAATCAGTGCCCTTTCAGCCTCTTCCCCGTCATCTACACAGAAATGAAGATGGGAGGGTCACTGACAATGCAATCTCGCGGCATTTGCTCACCTTGCTTGAGTTCTGCCAGGACCACTCAGCTCCAGACCCTATTGCAGCCTTGTTTCAAACATGGACACAAGCTGAATTGCGAAGGAGAGCTGAGGGTGACTGCCCATAATGTTGTGGTAGCACAAGAGCCCTAGCAAAACTGGAGAGCAGACCTGCGGAAATAAACTCTCCAATGACTGGAGTCGCACCTCCAGGAGTTGGTGGGGGGGCGGGGCTTGTCTTCTGCTCCCAGACTTTGTTCCAGGTATTCTTTGGGTAATGTCCTAGGCCCAGCCATCTTCACACGCTTGATCCATTCTTCACTGTTACATCAGAAATGGGGCTTTGCCCCGCTGTTTGTGGCATTTCAGCTCCATCTGTGATTTGTCAGATGTTGAAGCAGTCTGTGCTCAAGGCTTGGGCTGACAGGAGCAGGAAGAGAAGCCTTTGCAAGGAAATGTCTAACTACAATGAGATAAATAAGCATGGAACCAGGAGAGAGCAGTCACACCCAGCTGGGGGGCATTGGAGAGGTCTGGAGGAGGATGGTGTGGTCGCACCATGTGAAATGCTGCAGGCAGGTTGAGAAGTACAAAGATGCAATGAGAACAAAACACTGGAAATATTCAGCAAGTCAGGCAGCATCTGCAGAAACAAAGTTAATGTTTTAATGAATCAGAATTGGGAAGCGTTAGAAATGTAATAGGTTTGAGCAAGTGAAGTGGGAGCAGGAGTATCTGTGACAGGAGAGATTAAACGACAAAAGGTTTCTTAATGCAAGCTCAAAGTGAGAGATAATGGGAAAAGTGTACAAACAAAAGATGTGTCTAGATGAGGTGTGACTAGCTGGATAACAGGCACCTGAATGTGAAACAAGGGAAGAAATGAGAGAAAGGAACAAAGCAGCAAAAAAGGGCACAAAACTAACTGGAGATTGAGAATTGTTGAACTCAGTATTGAGTCCAGGTGGCTGCAGAGCAGCCAGACAAAAGGACAAGAAGAGACCATTTACCATTGTTTACTTGCACAGGATATCACTTGTGACTAAACAAAGGTTGTTTTGAGATAAAGAACAAACTGTGATGTGACCAATGGAAATGGTTAGAGAATCTTTATGGTGGTGGGGTTAAAGTGAGCAAGATCTCCAGTTTCTATCAGATCTGTCATGACCTGGGGATATTCTACGGTGTTTTTCAGCCAGTGAAGTATTGATTCAGAGGCACAAGAGTTACCCACAGAGCCAGTGCTGACAATGTGGGCTGTTCTAGGAGTGGCAGGATTTAAATTGGTCGGTGCAGTGTGCATTCATTTTTGGATTGGCGTTAAATGAGTGGGCAGAGTCAAACTTTGTGTGGGTGATCCACAGAAACTGACACGCTTGGAGACCTTCTAGAAAAAGATATTTAAAATATCTGCCACTGAAAAGATAACAGAGCTATTTTTGGAGGAAATGTTTTTAATTTTTGTATTAATATATAGCAGCAGAAATGAGGTGTTGATAACAGGTGGACAGAACCAGGTAACTCCTGGAGACCTCCACAGGGGTATGGAGAACTGTGGGTTGATTTTAAATCCTGTCTTTTAGATGGCAGTCCAGGGGAGATTTGACTCTTCCTGCTACAGGTATCTGACCCTCATTGGAGCAGAGTTCTATTCCTGTTCTTTCCTTTCCCTCCCCATTGTAACATTTTCTTCCTTTTCCCACAGATCCATGTTTATATATACCAAGGTTTGCACATATGTTAGAGTTTGGGGATAAGAATCATGAGGTTTCTATGACGGCGCTCCGTTTGTTACAGAGGATGAAGCGGGACTGGATGCACACCGGCCGGAGGCCATCTGGACTTTGTGGAGCAGGTAACTCATCCTCGTCCTCTCCCTGTGGCCCAGTGTGTCCTTGCCTCTGCTCTCACCCTTGCCTTCTTCCCTCTCCAAATTTATAGCAACTCCCATTGCACAATCTGACTGGCAAGACAAAGATATAGGGTTAAGCTTGTATTGAACCCAGTTGGAGGACCCTGCTTTCTGTGCATTCCACAAAGGATATGGAGCTATTGGGAGAGGTGAAAACACTAATTACAAGAATGCTGAGAGGTTATAACTAAGAATGAATAAGCTAGAATTGTTTTCTCTGGAAAATAGAAGTCTAAGGGGCCTTTCAAATGGTTTGCTAGGATAGACTTGTGTTGAGTCCAAAATCAGGTGCCAGAAATATGATATGGTCACCAATAAATTCAAAAGAGATTTCAGGAGAAAGCAGGAAGTGGTGAAAATGTGAACTCATTACTGCAAGAAGTAGTTACGACAAAGTAGATCAATTTTAGGGAAGGATAGATTAGCACACAATAAAGAATAGAAGGTTATGCTGACAGAATTAGATCAAGGAGAGTGGGAAGAAGCTGATGGAGAGCATTATCTCCAAAACAAGCATGTTTGACGATTTCTGCATTGTGTATTCTCTATGTAATGGATCTATCTCTCTTACCTTTAAGAAGGAAGGGTTAAAGGGAAGGTGCCTGGTTGATGTAGCCGTTTTATAATTCACCTCTGGGATTGGCAGACTGAATACCAGCTCTCCTTCTGGGCCTATGGTTTTCTCTGATGAGTAATACGCTTGAGAAATTCACAAAGCTGGCACAACCTGGCAATCTCATCCTCCAGAGAGATTAGTGCAGGGAATAACAATTACTACACAATAGGGGCTGAGGTATATTGTTGGAGCAGTGGAGGGAGCTGCACTCTTTACTTGGCACTGGTTTTGCACTCTTCCCCTAAAGCGCAAAACTCACTTCTTTAAAAAATTCTAGAAGCTATTAAGGATATGAAAAAGAAAGTCTAAATTCTCTCGGTAATGCCCTTGAGCAGATGATCATAATGGAAAGTCTAGGCACGGTGGCACAGTGGTTAATTCTGCTGCCTCACAGCACCAGGGACCTGGGTTCGATTCCCGACTTGGGTCACTGTTTGTGTGGAGTCTGCACGTTCTCCCCATGTCTGTGTGGGTTTCCTCCAGGTGCTCCGGTTTCCTCCCATATCTGAAAGACGTACTGTTTAGGTGCATTGGCCGTGATAAATTGTCCCTCAGTGTACCTGAACAGGTGCCAGAGTGCAGCGACTGGGGGATTTTCACTGTAACTTCATTGCAGTGTTAATGTAAGCCTACTTGTGACTAATAAATCAACTTTAAACCTTAAAACCTTGGAGAGATATTTGTTACCAACAATCTGGGGTTCTCTACACTCACTCCCCAAAACATTGATTAAAGATTGCAGTCGACAAAGTGGTGAATTCCTGATCAGTGCTGATGGAATTGGCAGAAACAGGGCACATTTCCCCCTCGCACCTTCCCAACCCGTCCAAAATGCCCAGGGAGTCAGGAGGTAGAGTTATTCTTCATTATTGTGACATCAACGTCAGGGAATTTGCTTTGCCTGCAGAATAGTTCAAGTGATTAAGACTCTTGCGCCTCTCTGCCTGGGTAAGTGCTGGTTCTCTCATATAGCCTGCTTTCATAATATAGCAAGTCAGGATTGTAGGCATTGAATCAGTCCTCAGTCCAGGTGGGCATTTTTTCCATTTAGTCTGCTCTTCAAGACCAGAGTTGCTTTTGATTCTTAAAATGGCACCAGTTCATAGATGCATAGGGTGGTGACTGGGAGAGAGGAGTAGAGACATGGCCAGAGGATATTCTATTACAGTGAACCCATGCTAGTACAGTGCTTCCTTCACCACAAGTGTGGCCAGTCTGCAGGCACTGAAATTCAGTGTGAATCGCTGCTGTCCGTCAAGCCCCTTTTCCGAATTGTAAATATGTGGGGGAAGCTCCAGAATCCACACAGGCATGGCACTGCTTATTTGCAGGTTATTGTTGTGGCTCTTGTCCAGAAACTGAGTGGGGAAGCAGCACTGCCTGGATGGCTGCCTGTCGTGGTGATTGCCCAGAATCTGCTTGGCATCCGCAGTATGGATGTGTACGTGTCAGTTTTCCCGTGCTTATCATACATGCACGATTAGGGGACGGATGATTAAATGGTTTGGAACAAAGTGAGGCATTCTGAAGAGAGGGCAGTTGGTTTGCAGTATCCACCCTGCAGGTTCTGTAATGGCTGAGAGACCTGGTCCCCAGGATTCTATGCTTTCCCCACCTCTGGTACACAGCCACAACATAAGACAGGCCTCAAGGCAACAGACTCCATCCCTGGGCTGTACCAAGCTAGCTGCCAACAGCCCCTCTTTCTTTAGAGATGAGAAAGACCATCCCAGGATACTGCTCCTTATCATTCTCACTTTCTGACTGGAGGTGCATGTGTGAGTCCTGGATAAGGTGGGTATAGTTGATCATCCCAGCTGTGAAATTGCCCAGCAACACTCTCAGAGGAAGATTGGCTGCTTGGAGGGGATATTGGAAGGCGGCACAGGCACCTGTTGAACAGTATCCCAGCTGGAGTCAGCACAACTGGGGGAAGAGGGAGGAAAGTTGAAGAAAGCTTTGCCATTGGCCTCACAGTGTTTGGAGTTGTGAGGCAATCGAGTGTTAGCTTGAGCCATAGTTTACTATTCAGCTCCTGTTCATGGTGATACTTTGATGTAGAGGCAGAGCTAATTCTGAATGGGGTGAGGAAAGTGAGAGTTCTGTACTTCGACCCAGAGACTGAAACAGGATAAACTAATGGAGTATATTTTTGTGTGGTTGCTTCGATATTTTAAATGCTGTTCAAATCATTTAAGATATTCAGCACCATGTTGACATATCAAAACTTTGTGTGCCTGAGACATCAAGATTCTAGTTTCTGTCCATAAATTGCAACTTAGACCGTATCTAATGTTGTCCCTGTTACCACAACAGAGAGCTGGCCTTCCTCTAGGAACCTGAAAATGGTCCATCACTTCCCAACGATGGGCAATTCTCTTCAGATTGAGCTCATTCCCTGCCAGACAGCTAAATGCCTGACAGCCAAATGCCCTCTCTCTCTCTCTCAGGATGAATAGACATTGCAGGGAAATAATACCAGATAAACATGCGAGTATCAAGCGGTATGTTTGACAGGCATTTATACCCAGGGCTGGGCCTTCCCACTGTTTGGAGTAAGACTAACTCAATTTGGTTTCTAGTTTTCTGCCACCTGCTCCCTTTTTTTGAAGAAAACCTCATTTCCATTCATTTGAAGGTCTCCTTGTGTTTCTCAGGTGCCTGCGCCTCTGCCTGTCTATCTACATGAGGTTTTTCCTCCAGTCTTTGAGGAGTGAGTTTTGATGTTGTGTTTTCCAGCTCTCTTGGTTGCTGCCAGGATGCACGATTTCAGACGGACAGTGAAAGAGGTGATTCGCGTGGTCAAAGTCTGTGAGTCAACTCTCAGGAAAAGGTGAATTTTAATGCTTGATGCGTTTCTCATCTGCTTATTTTGGTCCTAGTCAGCCACTGCATCTCTGCCCCTTCACCCGTTCTTCATTTCTAAACCTGGACAGGTTGTGCAATCACTGGGGGCATCACAATCGAGGCTAGTTCTGCCCTCCCAAAATGTCCAACTGCGTGCACGGAAACTGTTTAACACTCATGCTATAAGAGAATCTGTCTCGTACACACCCTCTTAGTCACATGCACCATTATATACAAGGCTGGTACACATTATTGGTAATTAGGTGTGGCCTGTTTATCTCAACCGTCTCAGCTGAGCTGTGTGAGCGTAGATGCTGTTGTCCACCTGTACTGTTAATAATTTGTCAGAAATGTTGCAGAGATTGTTTTTCTAATGAAAGTGGTGCCGTTAGCCAGTGTGGCTGTGAGCCAGACAGATTGGGAAGGTCAGCTTAACCTCAGTCTGTGACGTGTGAGCTGATCTCAGCCAGAGGAGCAGTGAGAGTATTGCAGTTGAACTCAGTGACACTTGGTTCCGTGGGGGGGATAACTGATCCTGATCATTAAGCAGTGATTGCTCATGGTAGTGTGTATCTGTGGCAGGGTCAGGGAGGGATCAAGCTGGAATGTGATGCATTCATGTCAAATAACCTGGTGCCAATCACTGTCAAAGCTCATATTGGGTGTGATGTGTGACGGTGAGGAGATTTTGAAGCTTTACTCCAACAGAAGTCATATCTGAATTTGAAGAGTTGCTCTGCTTTTCAAGGGAACCAGCCAGAAAGTTTCAAATTGTAAACCAGACAACAGCAGTTTTTGTTACTTCTGTTCAATTGTTCTTTTGGTGCATTTCAGCCAATTTGATTCACTCCACTTGATACTGAGAAACGGCTAAAGTGGCTGGATGCTGCAAAGGCAGTGGGCCCTGACAATAATCCAGCAATACTTCTGAAGCCTTATGCTCCAGAATTTACCGTGCCCCTCGCCAAGCTGTCCCACTATAGCTATATCTCTGATATCTACCTGGCAACGTGAAAAATTGCCCAAGTATGTCATGCACACAAAAAGCAGGACAAATTCAACCCAGCCAATTGCCACTCCATCAGTCTGCTTCAATCATTAGCAAACTGATGGAACTCTCCAAGGCTTTGACAACACCTTCCAAACCCATGCACCATTTGGAAGGGCAAGGGCAGATGATACATGGGAACGCCATCACCTGCAAGTTCCCCTCCAAGCCATACATCATCCTGACTTGGATATATATCACTGTTCCTTCATTGCCTCAAAATCCGGGCATTCCTTTCCGAACAGCGGTGTGGATATATCTATGCAGTAAAAAGTCTCACAACACCAGGTTTAAGTCCAATGAGTTTATTTGATAGTAATCCCACAAGCTTTCGGAAACGGTGTTCCTTCGACACGCACCTGACGAAGGAACACCGTTTCCAAAAGCTTCTGGGTTTGCTATCAAATAAACTGCTTGGACTTTAACCTGGTGTTGTGAGACTTCTTACTGTGTTTACCCCAGTCCAACGCTGGCATCTCCACATCATGATATGCCTATGCCACATAGACTGCAGTGGTTCAAGAAGGAAGCTCACCTATTCAAAGGGCAATTAACAATGGGTAATAAATGCTGGCTGGTCAGCGATGTTCACCTCCCAAGAATGAATAAAACATTTTTGTTTTAGTGCATTTTTTCTATCAGTTGCGAAGTGATTCAAAATGGCATGATTCTGGACTTTGCACGAGATGGTAACACCAACAATTATCTGCTGATCTACTGCTCAGGGTGTAGGTTACATATCACACAGGTAGGAGAATGAAGCCTGTGTGTATAAAATTTGTGTTATCAATGAGACATGAAGAGAGGGGCTTGCATTTATATAGCGCCTTTTACAACACTGGCACGTTGAAGAGGTTTTTGACATGCTTTAAAAGATGGTGAACTGGGGAGTTGTCCCAGGTGCCTTGGCTAGCATTCCACCCCTTGGTCAAACAAGACAGTTTGGTCGTTTAAATAAAAACAGAACATGCTGGAAATGCTCACTGGATCTGACAGCAACAGAAGAGAGAAAAATGGAGTTAGCGGTTCAGGTCAATGATATTTAATTATATTTGTTTACTGTGGGAGCTTGCAAGATACAAGCTGCCGGGATTCCTACAGTATAACAGTGGCTACACTTCAAAGAATACATCGTGATCTGTAAAGCACATTGGACATCATGAAGTTTTGAACAGCATCATAGAAATGCTGTCTTTCTTTGTGATGAGTATGTATTGTGTCTGAAGCCAGAGAGATGTTAGTTCAGCATTCGGGGCTTCCTGTATCTGGATCTCCCTGTAAGATGAGAGTGCTCACCCTGGTGTTGAACAGATGTGTTTTCCTTTAGGGCAATTCTTAAACGTTCTTTTTGACACCAGTCGATGCTTTTTTGAAGTAGCCTCCAGTGGTTAATAGGAAATCTCTTTCCTTTCCCATGTATGTTGGGAGGAGGGGCTATGAAGCATGCTGGCAAATGCTTTTTTAATAGGTCCCCATGGAAAAGTGCAGCTGGTTAAAAAGCTGTCAGAAATACGGGGCCAGAAGAGTTTGTGTTCGATCGGAAGCTTTGCTTCCAACTGTATAATGCATTGCCTTTTCATATTCAATTTATTATGTGTTTATTTTCCCTCGTTGTGTCCTAACCTCTTGAAGGTGCTGACTCTAGCTGGGATGCTGTTCCAGTGATACTTCCCCTAAAGGGAAAGGCTCCTGTGTGAGTTTAGTCAAGAATATTAGACCATACAGACAAACTGATGACCGATTGTGGGATAAATGCAGGCTACATATTGAGCAAAACTCTGCTTCATTTCAAAAACCTTAGGAGGTCCCAAGGTTGTGAAAGGTGCTACATAAATGCACTGCCCCTTTGCATCTCAGCATATAATCACTGACTATTATAAAGGCTTCAATCACCTGCCATGTAATATTGAGCCTTCAGCCTAAGCTATGTTAGATCAGGAGGGAACTGTTACTGTTGGGGTGAGCAGCCTTTTCTAACAACAGTCCAGACCTACTGTGCACAGGTAAGTCAGCAATGACCAGAACCAACCACGGGTGTCACTTGGAGGCTCTTCTCTCCCAATGTGCCTCACTGCCAATGAAGATCTTTTCAAAGTTGTAATGTAGGAAACACAGTAAGAAGCCTCACAACACCAGGTTAAAGTCCAACCAGTTTATTTGATAGTAAACCCACAAGCTTTCGGAAACACTGTTCCTTCGTCAGGTGTGTGGAAAGTTCTGATCAGAGAAGGGCATATCAGAACTCTGATCAGAACTTTCCACTCGCCTGACGAAGGAACAGCGCTTCCGAAAGCTTGTGAGTTTACTATCAAATAAACTTTTTGGACTTTAACCTGGTGTTGTGAGACTTCTTACTGTGTTTACCCCAGTCCAACGCCGGCACCTCCACGTAATGTAGGAAACACAGCAGGCAATTTGAACACAGCAAGCTCCCACAAACAGTTCTGACAAAGGGTCATCCTGACTCGAAATGTTGGCTCTATTCTTTCTCCACAGATGCCGTCAAACCTGCTGAGACTTTCCAGCATTTTCTATTTTTGTTGCCTTGATAATCTGTGTTTATCAATGCTAATTGATGGGAGTCAGGCTATTGGAAAGCCCTTCCCTGCCCTTCTTTGACTTTACACTCAGGGATCTTTTCTGTTACTGTGAGTGGGCAGACCCAGCTTAACATCTCATCTAAAGACTGAATATTTTGAAACCTCAGAAGCGTTTGGAGGAGAGGAATTTACCCTGGCTCCTTTTCTTTTTTAAATTTGTTTGTAGAATGAGGGCATCACTGGCAAGGTTAGCATTTGTTTCCCATCCTAATTGCACTTGAGAAAATGATGATGAGCTGCCTTGTTGAAACATGGCAAGCATCAATAGTTTGGTAGAGCTGAAGGTATTACTAGGCAATTTCAGAGGGTCAATCACATTGCTGTAGTTCAGAGTCACATACTGACCAGTCTGGGTAAGAATGTTACATTCCTTTCCCTAAAAGTCATTAGTGAACCAGTGGGTTTTTGACAAGCAGTGGGTCCATGGATCACAGTTGGCAGTGCCATCTTTATAATTTCAAATTTATTTAATTAATTGAATTTAAATTGCTCAGCTGCTGTGGTGGGGTTTGAACTGTATCTCTGGAATGCTAGTCCAGACCTCCGTATTACTCACCCAGTAGTATAATCATTATGTTATCATTCCCCATTTCTTTGACCTCCTGCTAAGGTGTGAATCCTTCTTTCTTGAGACAATCTAGCTTCTGTTTGCTCATTCTGGACCTGTAGAATCTCTGGCAATGCTGCCATTTACTTATTCTCAGTTGCTCTGAGATGATAATGACTTGTTCTAATATCGGCTGCTGTCTTCTGGTATTATATAATTTAGAAGGCAGTCAAGTCAACTCTGTAAGAGTCGAAGCATTAACTCTGTTTCCCATTCCGCAGATGCTGTCAGACTGTTGAGCATTTTTATTTGAGGCAATCACAGGGAAACCAGACTGGATAAACATGCAGATTCCCATTCCTAAAGGACATTAATGAATTTGCTCAGTTTGCATAACAATCTGATAACATCATAATCACTTTTTATTTTGATACATAGACCGTGATTTTCCAACTGCAGCGCCCCTGATGCTGATTGCATTGGGACAGCGCGGACTCAGAATCACGGGTGAGAAATCTAGTGCATTCAGCGCTTGGCCAAAATCTTGTTTTGATCCTCCTAGCCATTTTGCCTGGGCGTAATTCCCTCGCTGGGGTGGGAGGGGAGAAGAAACGGAGGATGGCTGGGGACATGGCTGGATAGTGCCAGCCTGGTAGTGCCAACTGGTACCCTGGCCTGCCAGATGGACACTGCTGGGGGGGCAGTGGCATTGACAAGGGAGTGGGGTCTGAAAGTGGCAGGAAGGGTGGGGGTGGGACATAAAGGAGATAAGCCAGTGTAAATTAGATTGCAATCTTCCTACATTTAGTCATTTCTTTGGGAGAGGGACCTCAATCCTGGACTACGTATGGTAATTTTACCTACTCCCTTACTCTATGTTGCTTTGTAACTTCTGTTCTCACCTACACAAATTACTATACCTTCTTAACTTAGTGTTATCTACAAACTTATACAAACTCCCTATTCTTTCAACCAAGTCATTAATGTAAATGATGAAAAGCTGAGACCTCAAGAAAATTTCCCTGCTGAGTACACTTACCCCATCCTGTCAATCAGAGTATCTTTCCTGCCTCCGTATTTCCAATCCATGTCACAAGTTTTCCTTCAAACCTGTGCAATTTCATCCTGTTTATAATTCCTTACAGGCAATCTTATCAGATATCTTCTGGAGATCCATATAGTTAACATCCATTGACTTTCCCTTCGTGATCTCCTTAGAAGGATATTTACAATTTAATCTACCCTTCGCGAATTCATACCTACTCCCTCTGATCAGCTGTTACTTGTGACAGTCACTGTCTCTGACAGATTCTAGTAACTTTCCTATCACTGTTACTATACTGAATGGAATGGTTTTCCTTCCCCACTTAAGTAATGTACGTTTATAGTTGTTCTTAGTAGTCTTGGCTGAGGGATCAATGTTGGTTCAGAAAGAGAGGGAGAGCTTACTGCTCCTCACTGAGTACTTTTATGTTCACTCAATCGAGGAGATGAAGTCTCATGTGAAAGATGGCACCTCTGACAGTGCAGCACTGCACTGGATGAAAGCCTTAATCCTGGACTGATGCCTGAATCTGAGCAGTGTGTGTTAGCACGGAACTGAAGCCTGCAATAAGCTTTTTCTTAATAAAAATGCACATTTGTCCTGATGGGTTAGAAAGAAATCTTAGATTGGAGTTGAGAAGTTTTTAAAATGTCAATTTTCAAGCATTTACAGTGTCGAATGTAAAAGGAAAATTTCTACAGAGGAATTTTTATTCTGTATATTTATTTGTTTGAGTTTCCTTTTCAGGATAATATGGAGATTGAACTAACATTATACACTTTATGGGGCTCCATGATCCAATTTGACAGGTCAGATCCCTCCAGCTTTGTTTGGTAGAGTTTGCAATGCAGATAGAGAGGAGGAATATAGATTCATAGAGTCCGTACAGTACAGAGGGAAACCATTTGGCCCGTTGAGTCTGTACCCACCAAAATCTCAGCCAGGCCCTGGTCCCATAACCCTCATTTACCTTGCTAATCCCCCTGACACTAGGGTCAATTTAGCATGACCAATCAACCTAACCCTCACATCTTTGGAGTGTAGGAGAAAACCGGAGTACCCGGAGGAAACCCACACAGACACGGGGAGGAAGTGCAAACTCCACACAGACAGTGACCAGAGGCCAGAATTGAACCACAGTCCCTGGCGCTGTGAGCCAGCAGTGCTAACCACTGTGCCACCGTGCCGCACCTATATATTCCTGATAACATGGGGAAAAACTAACTGAAAGAAGCATTCCGTTGAGATCTCATTAAAATCATGTGGAATAAATTTCAGCTCTCAGTGTTGTGATTTAGGGGTCTCTCTCACTGCTCTCTGTGCCTTCTGTTAATGTCCTGTATGGGGCTCCGGAGATGTAGCTCCATTCATAAGCCTGTCCTCATTCATGGAAGCATTTTAAAACAAGACATTTCTCAAAACCTATCTCTGATCGAACTTTTGGTCTTTATGGAAAAAGACCATCTTACATTTCTGTAACGAAAACAGAAAAGGCTAGAAAATCTCAGCAGGTCTGACAGCTATGCATTTTATGCTTTTGTTTCAGATTCCAGCATCCACAGCTTTTTGCTTTTATTGTGCATTTCTGCAGCTCTTTTTGCAGCCTCAGGACATCCCACTTTAACAGTCAGTGATCTACTTTCGAAGTGTAATCGCTGTTGTAACATTGAGAACATGGCAGCCAATTTCTGAACAACAAACTCCCGCTGACAGCAATGTGGTCATCAACAGATCATTTCTTTTTATTGGCAACAAGGGTTGAGGGCTGAATATTGGCCAGGGGATAATTCAAGAATAAAATACTGCACATGCTGGACATCTGAAATAAAAATTAAAGATAAAAGCAAATTACTGCAGATGCTGGAATCTGAAACCAAAAGAGAAAATGTTTTAAAATCTCAGCAGGTTTGGCAGCATCTGTAAGGAGAGAAAAGAGCTGACATTTCGAGTCCAGACGATCCTTTATCAAAGCTAAAAGACGTAGAAAGTGGGAGATACTTGTGCTGCAGTGCTGGAGATTATACTGCAGTGCTGGAGATTTTCCAGCATTTTCTCTTTTGGTAAAAATAAAAGGTGTTGCAAATACTCAGTAGATCTGGCAGCACCTGTGGAGAGAAAAGCAGAATTTAATGTTTCAGATCAGAATTGGGAGTGCTTGGCGCAGATGTTGATAATCATAACCGCTGTGAGCAGGGCACGAACCTGCGCAGGGAAACCCCTGGGAGTGCTTGGAGATGTGGCAGATTTTAAGCCTGGAAGGAAAGATGGGGCAGGGGGAAATAACAAAAGAAGTGGATAGTTGGAGTGTTGAATGTCTAATTGGTGACGGGACAAGGCACAAAGAGGTGGTAATGGGACAAATAAAGAAACAAAAGAAGTGTCCTTGGGAATTGTAAATGGGAAAAGCAGGATCATCACCATCAGCTGCCATCCAGATGTGAGAAAGATTAGAAATTTATAATCTGAAATTGTTAAATTTGAGTCTGAAAGGCTGTAAAATGCCTGGTCGTAAGAGATTAAACTTCTGTTGAACTCAACAAAAAATACAGAAAATGCTCGAAAACCTCAGCAGGTCTGACAGCATCTGTGGAGAGAGAGAGAAAAGAGCCAACATTTCAAGTCTGGACGACCCTTCTTCAGATGGACACAGATGTCAGACCTACTGAGATTTTCCAGCATTTTCTGCTTTTGTTTCAGATTCCAGCATCTGCAGTAGCCGCAGTATTTTGTCTTTATTTTTGTTGATGTGGAGCAGGTTGAAAACAGAGCAGTCAGGGTGGGGCAGATTGTTAGAATGACAAGTGATCAGAAGCTTAGGGGGTCACACGTATGGGCTGAACAGAGGTGCTCTGCAAAACCATCATCCTATCAGCATTTGATCTTCCCAATGTAGTGGGGACTCCAAAGTGAGGAATGAATGCAGTATACTAGCTGGAAAGGAGTACGAGTAAATGACTGCTTCACCTGGATGGCGGGAAGGAAAGAGATAATCGCCAGCTTTTGCATCTCCTGTTCTTGTATGGGAGGTGTGGGATGATTAAGGAATTGTCCCTTCAGAATGCAGGGAGGGGAGGAGAAGATGCATTTGGTAGCCTCACACTGGTGGTGGCAGAAAGGATAGAGGAAGATCCAGTGAATGAGGAGTCTGGTGAGATTGAAGATAATGATGACAGGAACTCTATCATTGTCTGAATGGGAGGGAAAAGGGGTGAGAAGCAGGAAATGGAATGGACACCATTGAGAGTTGTGTCACCGTGGTGATGAGGACATCCTCAATCAGGAGATTAGATTCAGCCTTCCCTACTGATACACCATGCTTCATCTTCAACTGAGGATGCACAATCATGAAAAAGCACCATTATAACAGAGCTGCTGCCTATCTCTGCTGCACATTTCCTGAGGGACTGATCGCAGGACCGTGCCTGGATGTGGAGATGTCAGAAAGCACAGTGTTAAAAAGGACATTAGTCCATCAAATCTGATTTTCGTGTTTGCTGAGCTATTTTTTAATCCATTTAACCTTGAGAGAAAAGCATTGCCTAGAAATGTATTTACAGCATGTTACAAAGAATCAAAGTGTGGGGGGAATTTCCAATCCCACCCACCACAGGAATCGTAGCGGGCAGGGGCGGATCATGCACTGGTCCATGGGTGGGATTTTCTGGTTTTGGGATGAGCACAGCTGGAAGTGCCTGTCCTGTGTGTGGTGTGCGGTTATCCAGTTTTATTTCAATTTCCGTCATGTGTCAGATGCAGTTGTGTTTATGTTCTTCGTTGAAAGAAATCCTAACATCAGTACTGTTGTGTGTCCAGCGATGGGACACTATCTAAATTCACACAATCAGCACTGAAAACCACCTGCTTCTGCTCACCTTTTGAAAGAGCTTTTCAGTTCGTTCCTTTGCTCCTGCTCTTTCCCCATAGTCCAACAAATGTTTCCTTTTTTATTTCCTATATCCATATTTATCCCCATTTCAAACAGTCAGTCCCAATGTGAGCTGAGAAGCAGTAATCTATAGAGGGGGTTGTTCACTCCATCAAGCCCCTCACGTTTGGTCTGTGTATGGTTATTGCATCAACAACCTGGTGATCTCTTACATTACAGGTGCTAAATTCTTTAAGCTTGCCTTGTAAAACAAACTATAATTAACATTAATATCCTCATAGCCTTCAATTTTTCCCTTCTCGATGGGAGTTTGGTGTAGCAAGTTGTTGACGGACATGAGGCAGTTATTGCTATCCCCACAGAGATGGGACTTGGCAGTTTAACAGGTTTACATTGCAGCTGCTGATGGCTTGCGGCTTTGGGTAGAATCATAAAATCCCTTAGGTACAGAAGGAGGCCATTCAACCCATCGATCCTGTACCGACCACAATCCCACTCAGGCCCTATTCCCCTAACTGTCATTTACCCTAGCTAATCCCCCTGACACTAGGGATTTAACATGGCCAATCCACCTAACCTGCACATGTTGGATTGTTGAAAGAAACTGGGGCACCCAGAGAAAACCCACACATACACAGGGAGAACATGCAAACTCCAAACATAATGACCCAAGGCCAGAATTGAACCCGGGTCCCTGGCGTTGTGTGGCAGCAGTGCTAACCACTGTGTTACCGTGCTGCCCACATAATAAATGATAGTTAATGAATTTTCCCTCTGATTGTCTAGCATTCTTTTTCATAAATCCACATTGGTTTGAGTTGAATGCCTCAACATCAATGTTTAGATGTTTTCTCGATGTCAGTTTTGGGTCAAAGAGGCCCAGGACAAGTCAGGGCCCTGTACAGCCAACCTCCACAGCTGAGATCTCAGTACTAACCTCTTGTGCCCTCGTGGAGAGACGCAAACAAAGAGGCACTTTACTGAGTGGAGGATACTCACCTTAAATTCAGCTAATGAGGAGGCGATTGTTTGGCTTCAGATATTTGTGTTCGCTAAGTAAATATTTTAGATGTGCTTTAAGTAGTCGTGGAACATTTAAAGCCTTTCGGTTTTGTGTTGTAGGCTCAACGAATTTGAAGAGACACCAACTAGCCAGTTAACAATTGATGAGTTTATGAAGATCGATTTGGAGGAAGAGTGCGACCCCCCTTCATTCACAGCTGGCAAGCGGAAGATCAGACTACAACAGGTAACCTTGTAAACAATTGGAAGACCCAGGGATATGTAGCAGATTATCAGATCGATGTCTTTGACAAACTTATTCTTAGTTCTTCCTCCAATCTTATCACTTTTGTTTACCTGATTGCTGAAGATAGTGGCTCTTGGTGGGGTAGAGTTCCCCAGAAATCAACCCTCCTTAAGTAAATTGCCCCAAGCACCTTCCTTTGAGAGAGCTGTTTGATCACAGGTCTACCACAGCTCAGCCAAATCATAGAATCCAACAGTGCAGAAGAAGGCCATTCAGCCCATCAAGTCAGCACCAACCACAATGTCATCCAGGCCCTATCTCCATAACCCTATGCATTGACCCTAGCTAATACCCCTGGTACTAAGGAACAATTTAGCATGGCCAATTCACCTAAACCGCACATCTTTCGGACTGTGGGAGGAAGCCAGAGTATCTGGAAGAAACCCACTCTGACACAGGGAGAACGTGCAAACTCCACACAGACAGTGACCCAAGAATTGAATTGGGGTCCCTGGCACTGTGAGGCAGCAGTGCTAAGTACTGTGCCATCGTGCCGCCCTGTCAGCTCCTTACCTAATGGCTTTATGTAATTGATACCCAGTTAGATCCATTGCCTCTGTTTTTTCCCATAACCCAACAAACTTTTCCATTTAGCAAGAATTTCTTTAATTTTCTTTTTGAACGTTACTATTGAATTTATTCCTATTTCCTGTTCAGTCAACAGTTTTAGACTCAAATCATACTTGCATGGGCTTCACCAACATGGAGATCTTGCTTTTTACTTTAAAAACAAAATATCAGCAAATGGACCAGAAATAGATGCACACTGTGCAGAAACACTTCCCTATCTTCTGGATCAATAAAAGTGGAGATCAGTAATGAAAAATTGTCTAGGGAACTATCCTATTGAAAATGATTATCTTTTTAAATATACATGTAGGCAAACCTGGTTCTAAAGCCTGTGTAGAACTTATCTTGCCTGCACTGTGTTTACCAGTAGATCCTTTAGGGTTTATCTTTGGATTAATTGAAAAAGCTGCGGTTCCCTCAATGGCAGATAGCCTGGTATAACCATGTGAAATTTGCTAACTAGACAGATAGCTGAGCTGGAAATGTGACAAGGGATGACGGTGAGAAAGTGAAAACATTTCAAGAAGTTCTCTGGTTCTCTCCCCCCAACCTGGTTTCTGATGGCTTCACTGGTAGAAAGATGGAGAAAGAAGGATTTGTATTTCTGATTTGATCTGATTTGATTTATTATTGTCACATGTATTAACATACAGTGAAAAGCGTTGTTTCTTGCATGCTATATAGACAAAACATACTGTTCGTACAGAAGGAAGCGAGAGAGTACAGAATGTAGTGTTACAGTCATAGCTAGGGTGTCGAGAAAGATCAACTTAATGCAAGTTAAGTTCATTCAAAAGTCTGGCAGCAGCAGAGAAAAATCTGTTCTTGAGTTGGTTGGTATGTGAACTCAGACTTTTGTATCTTTTCCTCGAAGGACGAAGATGGAAGAGAGAATGTCTGTGGTGCGTGGGGTTTAATTATGCTAACTGCTTTGCCGAGGTAGTGGGAAGTGTAGACAGAGTCAATGGATGGGAGGCTGGTTTGTGTGATGGATTGGGCTACATTCAGGACCTTTTATAGTACCATGCGGTCTTGGTCAGAGCAGGAGCTACACCAGCTGTGATACAACCAGAAAGAATGATTTCTATGGTGCATCTGTAAAAGTTGTTGAGAGTCGTAGTTGACATGCCAAATTTCCCTTGTCTTCTGAGAAAGTAGAGGTGTTGGTGGGCTTTCTTAACTATAGTGTTGGCATGGGGGAACCAGGACAGGTTGTTGGTGATTTGGACACCCAAAAACCTGAAGCTCTTGAGCCTTTCTATTTTATTGCCATTGATGGAGAACAGTATTCACCTCCTCAGGACATCCCAAAGCGTTTCAGAGGCAATAAAGTGCTATTGAAGTTTAATCACCGTTGTAAGCAATACGGGTGGCTGGCTTGTGTCTAGCAAGCTCCCACAAACTGCAGTGAACTAAATGACCAGATAATCTGTTCTGGTGACAGAGATTGAGGAATAAATATTGATGAAGGTCTTGGGGAAACCTCAGCTGCTCTTGTTTGACATAGTGTCAGGGGACCATTTAGTGGAGAAGGCGAATGGACCCTGGTTTTATATCTCATTGTAAAGACCACACATTCAGTGTGTGATTGTCCCTCTGTATGGCCCTGGAATATGTACATGAGTCGGATAAATTATTTGCAGAGGGTGCTGATATGTGAAAAGTAATTTTTATTTCATTTCAGCTGGAGCAAGAACTCTCCAAAAAGTTGGTGGATTTTGAAGGTAATTGAACATTCCTTCCTCTGTCTCTCTGTCTCTCTCTGTTTCTTTCACAAACATCAATGCCCCTCTGCCCCAATCCCCCTCACCTCCAGCTTTGAAGAGTTTTAACTTCATTGCTGGTCAGTAAACGGTTAGCGTTTATAGTACGGGTCTTAAGAAAAAGAATTCTGTTTTGTATTTTTCAGGTGAAATAGCAAGTTACCAAGATGAAATTGAGACAGAGCTGGAGATCACACGGCCAAGGTATCGAGGAGCATATGCTACATACGCTAAAGGAGGTTCGTACACACAACTTGCTCTTTCCTGGAGATGGTGAGGGGATAACTTTATATTAATGAGGAAATGTTAGTGAACAAAATGCTGTGGATATAGGCAGCATTCTATCATATCCCCAAAGTGATGGTTCTTCATGATGTTGGAGGATGTACAGCATCACAGCTAGTCCTAATCCTGTCCTAACCCAATACTCACTCACAGAAGTAACCTCCAGCATTAGACCCCTGAGACTTGTTGCAACGTTCCTACCTGTCCTGCATTGGGTTGATGGGTCACTGCAGGACAGTAATAGTGTGGGAGGCCCCATGATTGACCTCCAGTGATATTGGCTTCAGGAAGGGGAATAAGCTACTAAACATTATTGCTCTGGGTCACAGTTTTTGAATAGGTCATTTTTCTGCTTTGACTATGGGCTAAGCTCAATTGCAGAAGTGCAATCTAGGCTAACATCAATGTAGGGAGAGTATGGCACTGTCAGGAGTGCTGTCTTTTGAATGAAGCCCTGTCCAGAATGGGTGATCAAGTCATGTCATTATTTGAAAAAAACACAAGGTGCTCTCTCTGTGTCCGATTACCAGCAGCAGAAACAGACTAACTGGTTATTGATCCCACTGGGCGATTTTGCTGTGTATATTTTTGCTACTACATTTTACTCAACAACAGCAGTGACTGCATTTCAAAAAGCGTTTGATTCAGATGTTTCTGAATGAAACATTAAGGCAGGGACCAGAGGCAATGGCTTTTCCCATTATTCAGCTGGAAGAAGTTTCTGCCCGTTAAGGATTGTATGTTGAAAAGCAGGGTAACAAATTGAAGACGGTGGAGGGTTCAAGCGAGGTGACAATGAGGTATGGAGGTAATTCATCAAATCATCCCACACCATGATGGCTGTAGCATCATAATTAGACACATCCCGTTTTCCCCCAACTCCCATCAGAGCATTGGAATTTCCTGGGAGGGCCAGAGCAAAAGAACAAGGGCCAGTGAAGGCCCAGAATAATTTTCAGCTGCTACTTAGTGTTTAAAAGCTGAAACAAGCATCTTCCAGTCTGAGCCGATGGTCTTGCGTGAATAGGGAGGAGGAAAAGGAAATGTAAATAACGGAGAGGGAGTAGTGTGTGCCCTGCTAAAGCCCATGATAGCCCAAGAGCCAAGGGAATCATCAACAATAGGATTAAACGCTGTAGTGTGTGAGAGACACAGCAGTTTAATTAAACTCCTCGATCATTTTGGAATGAAATATTCAAAATGCAAGAAAAATTAATTGAGCAGCACTCAACCTGTCTTTATCGATTTTTTTTTGCTGTTGTGATTAAAACAGATTACACACCCTTTCTCTTCAAGTTCCCTGCTTCATAGTTTATCAGTTCAGTAATCTTAATGGGTGAAAGGAATATGTCTGTGTAACATGAAAAGTTTAATTAAAATTGGTTGACAGTCGCATGTTGTGGACAGATGAAGAGTTGAATGAACAGCTGCTTGGATAGAGGATGTGATGATCCCCCTTGGAGAGGCTGAGTCCAGTGTGGCGTGAGCTTTGTGTGGCTGCTATTCAGTATCCTCGGTGTGACAGAGCAAGAGTGCCGGAGAACAGACTTGAACTAGCACTGACTATAAACTAAACTTGCCTCATAAAACGGCATGCAGTGAAATCTATTGCCAGTCATTTTAACAACACTGTGACACGTGGATCCACCCACCCCGCGCGCGCGCACGTGCACACACACACACACACACACACACACACACACACACACACACACACACACACACTATCCTGGCAAACAATGGGCAGAGTCTGAGATATTGAGTGGCAGCGGGCTGTTTGATGTTGCAGTGAACATAACTGAGTCTAAACCTGTCACTAATGCTGGGATTCAAGCCCACTTTTAATCAATAGAAATTGCCGGACTCCACGTAGACCAAGCTCAGATTGTGGGATCTTTATTGTTTTTTGTGGATCACTTTCGCAATGTTTGCTTTTATCCAGTGAGACACAAGAGGGTAATTTGTTGTTACAATCCTCTCCTCTCTTTCCCAGCCCCTTCCCAGACCAACCTGAGCAAAGCAGGACCTATTATACAGAGCACTCCTACCTTTTATTCGGTGTACATTAGTATCTTGGGAGTATTTTTGTTTTTGACATATTTTGATTTTTGACTGCATCAGCCATTACTGAAAGGCGATGACACCAAAGAGTGGATAAACGTCATGTAATTTCTGTGGTTTATTGAATGTCAATTTGTTGCTGATTGCTAACAAATAAAGGTCATTGATATTATACAAGTTGTATATGAACTATCAAAACCTCAGAGTTGGATTGAATTTGCAAACTGCAGTTTAATCGATGGGTTTATATATCAAACGTCAAATAGCAGGGAGTGAGTTATCGCCCAAAATCTAATCAAAGGATTTAGGTGGTTTATAAATTGAATAAAGACAGCCAGCTGTGAACTACAGAGTGGAATCTTATTGAGGGGTTCAGTGCAATTTATGTGTAGAATAACAGTTTGCAAGACTGAATTACAAGCTGAAAACAAATTGAGCAATGTGGGTGGTTTATGTATAGAAAAACAGATACCCGGGAGTGTGTTACAGAATGAAATCTAATTGAGGGGTTCAGGGATGGTTTATATGTAGAATAACAAATACCCGGGAGTGAGTTACAGACTGGAATCTAATCGAGGAGTTCAGGGTGGTTTATATATAGAATAACAGATACCCAGGAGTGAGTTACAGACTGGAATCTAATCGAGGGGTTCGGGGAGGTTTATATATAGAATAACAGATACCCAGGAGTGAGTTACAGACTGGAATCTAATCGAGGGGTTCGGGGTGGTTTATATATAGAATAACAGATACCCAGGAGTGAGTTACAGACTGGAATCTAATCGAGGGGTTCGGGGAGGTTCATATTTAGAATAACCGATACCCGGGAGTGAGTTACAGCCTGGAATCTAACCTAGAGATTCAGGGTGGTTTATATATTGAATAACAGATACCTGGGAGTGAGTTACAGACTGGAATCTAATCGAGGGGTTCAGGGGGGTTTAATGTATAGAATAACAGACACCCAGGAGTGAGTTACAGACTGGAATCTATTCGAGGAGTTCAGGGGTTAGAATAACAGATGCCTAGGAATATGCTGGAATTTCACTGAGGGATTGATATAAATAAAAACCCGAAAGGGCAGTTAAATTGTTTTATCAGTTAGGTTTCTCAAAGGGGTGATGATTTCTCAATGATGGTGACTGGCTGTATATTTGTGTGTTGTGCATTCCTGCATCATTGTTTTGCCAAAACTGTGTTCCAGATGCTCTGGATGACGGTGCCTCAGTAGCCTCCAGTGGATTAGGTGAGGAAGAAGGGGAGGATGAAGAGTTGACAGCGGTCGCAAACCATCTCAACAAGGGTTTCTGTGACGATTTCCTGAATGAAGAGCAGCCAATGGACAATGACAAAACTGAAGAGAAGAAGGAAAAGGAGCCTCCACCCAAACCCCCCAACATATCTTCTCTGTTAGGCCCCCTCCCAACAGCTGCCAGCCTTGGCCTGAAGGAGTCTATTGAAGAGTGTATAGCGGGTGATGAACCTGAGTCAGGTAAGTGTGCTGCTTTCCCTGACTCTATAATGCAACAAGTTTGTGTCAATGAAGAGACTTGGGCAAGAAGTCTCGCACTAGGGCTCCAATGCAATCTAATCGGTTGTTAAATTGTTTAAAATTGAGAATCAAGTGCCTGCTGTAATCCCTGCAGTCTCCCGATCCTGGCTTCTCGCACACCTGACTTTCATAGCTCCACCAGCCATTTTATCAGCAGCCTGGGCCCTAAACTCTGGAATTCCCTCTCTAAACTTTCTGCCTCTCTTCCCTACTTTGACAAAGCTATACTTGTCTGTTTGTATTATCACCTTATGCAGCTTGGCATCAAATGTGTTTGATAATATCCTTGTGAAGCATCATGGGGAATTTTGCTGTGTTAAAGGTACTTTATGAATAATGTTGTTATAAATCAGTAAGTGGATTATTTTTGTTGATATCCAGTGCTCGCCTCTCTAACATGTCGGTCCGATGTTCCTCTACTCTAAGAGGTGTTAGCCTGTAGGTTGTAAATGGAAAAATGCCTCCTATAAGGAACTCAGAGGAATGTTGTGGTTCTTGCTGATTTCTCCAGGACTTCTTTCTAAGTTGGAATATATTCTGTGTTTCTGTTGGTCTGCGCAAGAAGGAAACTAAAAATGATTAAACACTGGCCTGAATTTTCCTGTCCTGCCCGCTAGGGAGATCAGAGTGGGCAAGGCGCAGACCGTGGAAAGGACCGTTGGTCTGTGGGATTTTACGGTTTTGTGGCGAGTGCGGCCAGAAGATCCCGCCCATAGCCAAAACCTTACCATCTCACTCGCCCTGGAGTTGGAGCAGGCGAGGTTCCTAGAACAGAAATCGGGCTGGGTTTTACAATCTCACCCGAGCAAGGCTGTAAAATCCCACCCATGGTGTTTCAGCCAGTTTGGAGGAGTGGGGGGGTGGGGGGGGGGGGGGGTGTGTGTGTGTGTGTGTGTGTGTGTATCTTTATCGACGCTCATGGACAAATACAAATATACATACACATCTACACAGTGTATTGCAGCAGTAAAATAAAAGCTGGAAGATACAACTTCATGTCTGGAGATTATGTCCCATTTTTCCTGTGTGAGATGTACATTGGGCTTTGGCTGGGCTTTGTTTGAACAGAGGGGAGTACGGTAGGATGAGAGAAGAATTGGCGAATGTGGACTGGGAGAGCGCGTTGGAGGGAGGGTCTGCTGAGGAGCAGTGGAGGATCTTTAAGGAGATCTTTCTTGGTGCTCAGCAGAAATTTATTCCGATGGTCAAAAAGGACAGTAGGAGGAGAGGTAATAAGCCGTGGATAACGAAGGAGGTGAAGGAAAGTGTTAAATTCAAAGCGGAGGCGTTTAGAGTAGCTAAGAGTAGTGGGCGAGAAGAGGATTGGGAGAGGTTTAAATGTCAACAAAGATTGACAAAGAAGATGATAAAGAAGGGTAGGAGAAACTATGAAGCTGGGCTAGCGCTTAATATAAAAAAGGATAGCAAGAGTTTTTATAAATATATAAAAAGGAAGAGGCTGGCTAGGGTGAACGTTGGTCCCTTAGAGGATGAGAAGGGGGACTTAGTGGTAGGGGATGGGGATGTGGCTGAGGTCCTGAATAACTTTTTTGTTTCTGTCTTCACGGAGGAGGACGTAAATAATTTGCCAGGTGTTAGAGATGGAAAGGTGGTAGGACTGGAGAGTCTTAATGACATTACTGTTACTAGAGAGGAGGTGCTCGACAGACTGGAGGGACTGATTGTGGGCAAGTCGCCAGGACCGGATGGAATGCATCCGAGGGTTCTGAAAGAAATGGCGGAGGTGATAGTGGATGCCTTGGTGGTTATTTTCCAGACGTCGCTGGATTCCGGGGAAGTGCCGGAAGATTGGAAAGCGGCTAATGTTACGCCGTTGTTTAAGAAGGGTGCCAGGCAAAAGGCAGGGAATTATAGGCCGGTTAGTTTAACGTCTGTTGTAGGTAAAATGTTAGAATCCGTCATTAAGGAGGAAAAAGTGAGGCATCTTGAGAGGAATTGCTTGATAGAGCAGATGCAGCACAGTTTCGTTAAAGGGAAGTCGTGTCTGACAAATTTACTGGAGTTCTATGAGGATGTGTCTAGGGCGGTGGATAGAGGAGAGCCTTTGGATGTGGTCTTTCTGGATTTTCAGAAGGCGTTTGACAAGGTACCTCACAGGAGGTTGTTGCAGAAGGTCAGGGGACATGGAGTTGGGGGTAGGGTGTTAGCGTGGATAGAGGATTGGTTGTCAAATAGGAGGCAGAGAGTGGGGGTCAATGGGTGCTATTCGGATTGGCGGATGGTGACTAGTGGAGCGCCTCAGGGGTCGGTGCTGGGGCCTCAGCTATTTACCATTTATATAGATGATCTGGAGGAGGGAACCGAGTGTAGGGTGTCGAAATTTGCTGGTGACACCAAGATTGGTGGAAAGGCAAATTGTGCGGAGAGTCTGCAGAAGGATCTAGACAGGCTGGGCGAATGGGCCAGGAAATGGCAAATGGAATTTAATGTTGGCAAGTGCGAGGTGGTCCACTTTGGTAGGAATAATGGTAGGAAGGACTATTACCTACATGGCAAAAAACTGCAGCAGGCGACGGTGCAGAGGAACTTGGGGTCCTTGTGCATGAGTCGCAAAAACCCAGCTTGCAGGTGCAGCAGGTGGTCAGGAAGGCGAATGGGATGCTGGCCTTCATAGCGAGGGGGATTGAATATAAAAGTAGGGAGGTCTTGCTGCGGCTGTATAGGGCATTGGTGAGGCAGCAGCTGGAGTACTGTGTGCAGTTTTGGGCGCCGTACTTACGCAAGGATATTTTGGCCTTGGAGGGAGTGCAGAGGAGGTTTGCTAGGCTGATGCCAGAGTTGAGGGGGTTGAGCTATGAGGAGAGGCTGAATAAACTAGGCTTGTACTCGTTAGAGTTTAGAGAATGAGGGAAGATCTCATTGAGACGTATAAGATGATGAATGGGATGGATAGGATAGAGGTGGAGAGACTCTTCCCGCTCAGAAAGGATAGTAGGACTAGGGGGCACAGCCTCAAGATAAAGGGGGGGCGGTTTAGAACGGAGTTGAGGAGGAACTTCTTCACTCAAAGGGTGGTGAATCTCTGGAATTCTCTGCCCGTTGAAGTGGTGGAGGCTGCCTCGCTAAATATTTTTAAGACGCGGGTTGATGGGTTTTTGATAAGAGAGGGGATTAAGGGTTATGGGGAGAGGGCGGGAATATGGAACTGAGCAGCGACAGATCAGCCATGATCTTATTGAATGGCGGGGCAGGCTCGAAGGGCTAGATGGCCTACTCCTGCTCCTATTTCTTATGTTCTTAATTACTGCACAGTGGGCCCCACTCTCCTGTAAGTCACATACACCCCCACTGATTGGGAGACAGTGGTTTGGAGATAATGTCACTGGATTAGTAATCCAGAGGTGCAGGTGAATGTTCAGGGGTGTGGTTTACATCCCACCATGGCAGCTAGTGAAATTAGTACATCCACTATCAGCAATGGTAACCATGACAACAGTTGTAAGATGTTGTGTGCAGTTTGTTAGCTCTCATGAAGAGATTGAGTCTTGTATAGTTTAACATTAATATATACAGTATGTGGTCCAAGCTAGGAGCTGTCTCCATGCTTGCCTCAATGCATGTCTCAGTCCAATGCAAGACTGTTCTCCACGATAGTGTGGGCAGTACTGTATCCAGTGCCACATTAACCCTTTCTATGCCAGACTCTTGTACTACAACAAACTATCATCAATTATTGTGAAAAAAAACCCCATCTGGTTCACTAATGTCCTTTAGGGAAGGAAGTCTGCCATCCTTACCCAGTCTGGCCTACATGTGACTCCAGAGCCATAACAATGTGATTGACTCTTAACGGCCCAGCAAACTACTCGAAGGTGATTGGGGATGGGCAATGTACACTGGCCTTGTCAGAGGTGCCCACACCCCATGAAAGAATTCTGCTGCCTTCTTGATCTTGATTGATTGCGTGGAGCCAATCGGATCACTCCTTCCACCCCGAGTTCAGCATGCAGGTTGCTGAGGCTACTTCAAGTTTTGCTAATTGTAAACAGACCAGATGTTGAATCAAACATTGCCATTATCCAGCAAGGAGTACCTGCTTCAGTTTGAAATGTTCACTGCTGTAAAACTGGTAAGAATTTAAAATCAGTGAATGATCTTTGAAATGTTTCCATTTCTAATTCTGCACTCCCAGCTCCTGGGTGCACCCACCCATCCTTCAGTCTCCTTCCTGAGATTACTGATCTGTGGGATCACTTCCATTTAAGAATTTTAACCTGGGGAATTTGAGGCTCTGTTCAAGTTGAGAGCAGCTGAACTGAACATGAAGGTTTTGAGCACTATCATAGCCACCCCTGTTGTGATCCAGCTGTAAGCCTGAGGCCATCCCCATCTCTGTTGTGGCAGTCTCAGAGAAAAGGCCCAATATTTCACTTAGACTATGCTGAGGTCATTAGCTCTCATTCATCCTTCCTCAGAAGCCTGCAGTTCTTTACCTCAGTGTTTCAGCCTCTCTTTACAACAATCTGAGGTCCCTATCTGCTTAAAGAAGCCAACGATCATTCCGGTACCTAAGAAAAACAAAGTAGCGTGCCTTAAGAGGAGCTTGGCTCTGACATCCATCATTATGAAGTGCTTCAAAAGGCTAGTCATGGTACAAATCAATTCCAGCCTCCTGGACTACCTGGATCCAGCACAGTTTGCCTACTGCCGCAGCAGGTCCACAGTACACGCCATCTCCCTGGCTCTGCACTCAACCCTGGAACACCTAGATAATAAAGACACCTATGTCAGACTCCTATTTATTGACTACAGCTCAGCCTTCAACACCATTATTCCCACGAAACCCATCTCCAAACTCCGTGGCCTGGGATTCGGCTCCTCCTTCTGTGACTGGATCCTGAATTTCCTAACACACAGACCACAATTAGTAAGGATAGGCAACACCACCTCCTCCACGATAATCCTCAACACCAGTCCCCACAAAACTGTGTTCTCAGCCCCCTACTATACTCCTTATACACCTATGACTATGTGGCCAAATTCCCCTTCAATTCAATTTTCAGGTTTGCTGATGACACTACCGTAGTGGGTTGGATCTCAAACAATGACCAGACAGAGTACAGGAATGAATTAGAGAATCTGGTGAACTCATGCAGCAACAATAATCTCTCCCTCAATGTCAACAAAACGAAGAAGATTGTCATCGACTTCAGAAGGTGTAAAGGAGACCATGCCTCTGTCTACATCAATGGGGACAAAGTGTAAAGGGTCGAGAGCTTCAAGTTTTTAGGTGTTCAGATCACCTACAATAGTTAAGAAAGCCCACTAACGCCTCTACGTTCTCAGAAGACTAAGGAAATTTAGCATGTTAACTGCTATTCTCATTAACTTTTACAGGTGCACCATAGAAAGCATTCTTTCTAATTGTATCATAGCTTGGTATGCGTCCTGCTCTGCCCAAAATCACAAGAAACCACAAAAGGTCGTGAATCCATCACGCAAACCTGCCTCTCATCCACTGACTCTGACTATTCTTCCCACTGTCTCAGCAAAGCAGCCAGGATAATTAAGGACCCCACGCACCCTGGACATTCTCTCTTCCGCCTTCTTCCATCAGGAGAAAGATACAAAAGTCTGAGGTCACCTACCAACCGACTCAAGAATAGCTTCTTCCCTGCTGCTGCGGGTTGATGGGTTTTTGATAAGAGAGGGGATTAAGGAAGGGAAAGGAGGGGAGAGGGCGGGAAAGTGGAACTGAGCAGCGACAGATCAGCCATGGTCTTACTGAATGGCGGGGCAGGCTCGAAGGGCTAGATGGCCTACTCCTGCTCCTATTTCTTATGTTCTTATGAGACTTTTGAGTGGACCACACTAAGTTGATCTTTTTCTACATCCTAGCTATGACTAATTCTACATTCTGCCTTCTCTCCTTTCCTTCTCTATGAACAGTATGCTTTGTCTGAGTAGCGCGCAAAAAACAATACTTTTCACTGTATGTTAATAGATGTGACAATAATGAATCAAATCAAAACAGAAATGATCAGTGTCACTAGGCTGCCCCACTGGCTTTGTGTCTAAAGATGTTGCCTGAAGTGATACTGGGCGACTCAGATGTGGACAGTTTTTTCCTGAGTTTGTTCTCAGCATTGACCTCAGCATAGCAGCAGTTCAGATACTTTCTTTTGACCTTTGCACCTTTCAGATAAGAAGGATGGAACAAAAGAAGAAAGGCAGTGTAGTGCCTAATTATGTCCTTACAAATCTTGTAAAATTATAGAAAACAGGCCCATTGTGCTTGTGCCAGCTCTTTGAAAAGCAAACCAATTAATCCCAGTCTCCTGCATAATGCTGCAAATATTTCCTTTTGAGAAATGAATAAAATTCCCTTTAGAAAGCGACTGTTGAATGTGTTTCCATCATCCTTTCAGGCGAAACCTCTCCAAAGTGCTTCACATGACCACCGAAAATCCTTGTTTGAGGCTGAGAGTGAATGGAGTTTAGGCTGGAATGTCTAATTCTCCATTCTGACTTGCAGCAGGGTGGCCACGAACAAGACTGGAGAATCCTGCCCAACATGAACTGCAAACACTACCGTGTAGGAAAATGCAGCGACTGCTTTGCACACAGCAGGATCCCTTCAACTAGGAATCCTTTTGATTTGATTTACTGATTATTGTCACATTTATTAACATACAGGGAAAAGTATTGTTTCTTGTGCACTACACAGGCAGAACATACCGTTCATAAAGATAGAAAGGAGAGAGTGCAGAATGTAGTCTTACAGTCATAGCTAGGGCGTAGAGAAAGATCAACTTAGTGTGAGGTAGGTCCGTCCAAAAGCCTGGCAGCAGCAGGGAAGAAGCTGTTCTTGAGTCGGTCGGTACATGACCTCAGACCTTTGTATCTTTTTCCTGACAGAAGAAGGTGGAAGAGAGAATGTCCGGATGTGTGGAGTCCTTAATTATGCTGGCTGTGTGCAAAGCGGTTGCTGCATTTTCCTACACGTTAGTGTTTGCGGTTCATGTTGGGCAGGATTCTCCAGTCTTGTTCGTGGCCACCCTGCTGCAAGTCAGAACGGAGAATTTGACATTCCAGCCTAAACTCCATTCACTGTCAGTGGCCCGGACAATCCCAGCCTCAAACAATGACAGAAACTTTCTCAGAGAGAAATATAGGGACACAGAGAATCCTGATCCAGTGACTCTTGGTGGAAGATGCAATTTTATGAATAGTGAGAGGGCTGTGCGTTTGGGGTCAGCTATGATGCCCATCAGAGTCAAATGTCCAGCCAACACACATTGTCTAGGTTACAGTGATGTGGGTCACTGGGCACAGGGATGTTGGTGTTGATGGGACACTGGTGCATTCCTGAGGAGATTAGCACAGGACTAAACGGGTATAATGTGTGCAGTAAAATCACCAGTAATAGAGGAAGCACCACAATATGGAACACAGTAACCTTAGTGAAGGGATCAAATACCAGGGGAACAAATTAAAAATAAGGAACTTCGGAGCAAGCCAGAAGTTATGCAAAGGATAATCCGGTTTTTGAATAAATTACCGGAGAAACAAACAGTATAAATGGGGTCAAGAGATAATTAGATGAGGTTCTGCGCTTCTCCTGATAGTACTATGAGCTTAGGCATTCAACTGACCAAGCCTTGTCAGGATGGTTGGTACAAAGGTGTATGAATTAACCTTGAATTTGCCAAGTTAATGATGGAGAAGAGGGAAAAAAGCGGTCCAGATTCAAAGAATCAAAGAATCCCTACTGTGCAGAAGAAGGCCATTCGGCCCATTGAGTCTGAACTGACAACAATCCTGCCTCATCCTTGTAATCCACATAATCCCCTTGACACTAAGGGGAAATCCCACCCAGACCTGTTCCCTGTAACCCCAAGTATTTACCCCACTGATCCCCTAACCTGCATATTGTGGGACACTAAAGGGCAATTTAGCATGGCCAGTCCACCTAAACTGCACATCTTTGCAATTCCTATAGCAAAGCCCTGCCACAGTTAAACCAGCTGAAAAAATTCATCATTAAGCTCCTGTAAGAGGGCAGCCAGTGCCAACACTGACACCAAGTCCTAGAAAAGATTCAAATTCTTGTGCTCAAATCTCTCCCCATCTCCGTTGTAACCCCCACCATCCCCACAACCCCACCCTGCAGATTTCTGCCCTTCTACTTATCTGCAGTTTTCATTTCTGCAGCACTGGTGGCAATGGCTTCAACTTCCGGGACCCCACATTCCAAAATTCTCTCCTGAAAACTCTCCACTTCTCTCTCTCCTTTAAGACACCCTTTATAAATTTACCCCCTTGTACGAAGCTTTTGATCACCTCTTTAATATCACTTTATGTGGCTCATTGTCAGATCTTTGTCTGATAACATTCCTGTTAAGTACCTTTTTTTATCCATTCATTGGACATGGGTGTTGCTGGCTGACCAGCATTTATTGCCCATCACTAGTTGCCCAGGGGCAGTTGAGAGTCAACCACATTGCTGTGGCTCTGGAGTCACATGTAGGCCAGAACAGGTAATGACAGCAGATTTCCTTCCCTAAAGGACATTAGTGACCCAGATGGGTTTTCCAGTAATCGACAATGATTTCATGGTCATCAGTAGATTCTTAATTCCAGATTTTTTTTTATTGAATTCCAATTCCACCATCTGCCGAACATTCGCTGAGTTTCTGGATTAATAGTCTAACGATAATACTACTCGGCCATTGCCTCTCTATTGCCTTGAGATGTTAAAGTAAAGTTTATTTATTGGTCACAAGTAAGGCTGTCATTCACATTGCAATGAAGTTACTGTGAAATTTCCCTAGTTGCCACACTGTACCAAACCAGCATGTCTTTCAGACTGTTGGAGGAAACCGGAGCACCCAGAGGAAACCCATGCAGACATGGGGAGAATGTGCAAACTCCACACAGACAGTGACTCAAGCTGGGAATCAAACCTAGGTCTCTGGCACTGTGAGGCAGTAGTGATAAACTGTGTGCCAGCATACTGCCCACAGATGTTTTACTGGATTAATGGTGCTGTATAAATGCGAGTTGTTGTTACTTAAGACAGATAGTTTTGCGATGAAAAGGAATTGAGAAGGATGGGATGAAGAGATCTAGTAGCTAAGTGAAGTTGACAGCATCCTGAAAGGTCCAATGGTTCTAATGGCCTTTCTGTCCTTGTTCTACAGTTAACATTGATGCCAGTCTGTGAGAGATGCTAATTGTACGGTAATTTACAAACACTAATAGCCAGCAGCTGCTAGTGTGGCACAGGATTACAGTACCACTCCCCCACTGATGCCTTCAGTTGCAGGAAAAATAGTTGGCTCTCCTGCTGTTGGTCACAGGCAAACAGTCTGTGGAGACTTGAATTGGTGGCACTTTACTGAATGGTTACGGTACAGTTCACTATTTATACCAACAGTACTGCACTCCAGCTCAGTACAGGTCCTAGCCAAAGTGCTAGCCTTCAACAAAATTACTGTCCAGCCTTCTCGAGGATCTCCTACAACTTTCTCTTTCTGTCTGCTGAAGGTGTGAGCTGTCATTGGAGTAGCGTTCCATTGACACAAGCAGCCCAACAACACTTCACCCAAGCAGCTTTCGTCACTGTGAACCTCGGCAGTGTGTATCAGCTGGACATTCGACTCTGATAGGCATCACAGCTGAGCTCCAGTGCATACCCCTCTCGACGTTCATAAACATACATCTTCCACCAAAAGCCGTTGCATCAGGATTCACAGTTTCCAGGATCAACTGTTTAGACATTTTGCTAGTTGGACATTACAAGAGCTAATGGTTTGCACAATGGACGATACACTGGTTGACTGAGCCATTTGTGCTTTTTGTTTCATTTCTCATTTTGTCCCCTCCTGTAAAGGATCTGGCTGCAAGGGCTTCTGTCAACAGATTCAAGTGGCCTTTATCGACATCAGCCTAAATGCAGCTAGGGAGCTGTCATGTGATTGGGGGAGCGGGGAATGTCCTGAGGAAAGGCAGTGAATAATGATCTGAAGTGGGAATGCTGACAGACTTGGACCTCTCCCTCGATCCGAGTTAGCCCTGCCTCCATCCAACTAATTCCTGAGGCTGTGATCTTTCTGCTGCTTCTCAGTAGACGTCAGTAATAAAAAATAGCTTCTTCCTTTCCCAAGATCAGGTCGTCACAAAGCACTACTGTAATGTAGCAATGACCAGGTGATTAAACTTCTAGAGTGAGACTTGAACTCATAAGCTGCTGACTCCGAGGTGGGGTGCTGTGTACCAGGCAATGCACAAAGCCACTGACCTCTGGGGGAAGGGTGAGAGATTTATGTTCATACGTGCCTTTTTGAATCATTCAATGATTTTTAACTCAGCATTTGTACCAATTTTACTGGGGATGGAAATTGTTGATTATCAATGGGACAGTGTCAAAGTGGAGTTTAAGGGCTGTTGCTCCTGCTCCTGTAATCTTGCGTTGTGCACTCTGTAAAAATCAAACCTGGGCTCATCAGTTCAGTGCAAGCAGAATATACTACCTGCAAGTTTGCACAGGGAAGGGCTACAAGCAGACAGGCGCATAGGCACTGCCACAGCACTTAGAGTATAGACAGTTTTTCACAGTGGATTCAGTAAATTAACCTGTGTTAATATGGACATGATGAGAATCAGATGCCACCAGAGTTACAAGGGGGATTTGGGGACATTATTAAAACCCTATTCATCCTGAATTCTTTACAAATTGCAAAGTTTACATGATTATGAAGGAGGTTTTTCTTATTTGGAAAAGGAGTTCTGTTAGGGGAAATTAAACAAGTAAATAACTTGTTACAAACAGTTATGAGGGATCATTGGTACAGTAGCCAGGTCATTGCACAAGCAACTAAAACAAAGACTGAAAATATTAGAATTACACATCAACTCCGATAACGAGAAAAGGCAGACTCATTTCCTAGGTGATTTTGCCAAGAGAAATTGACTTTCCAAGTTGTAGCTGGCTTAGGCTACAGGTGGAATAGCACACATGCTGCAACCAAAAGGTGTGAAAAGTACATTTTCTACGATATTAACAATTAGATATCCAATTGTTGACATCTGCAGGTTGACATCCAACTATGGAGATCTCCGTGTTTGATGTTGAACATCCAACTGTGGAGATTTGCGTGTTGGACATCAGAAGCCAGGCTTCAGCTACACACAGCCCTAGTTAGACCACACTTGAGGTCACTGTGAGTAATTCTGGGCACCACACCTTGGGAAGGATGCACTGCCGCTGAAGGGAGTGGGGAATAGATTTACCAGAATGATACCTGAACTCCAAAGGTTAAATTGCGAGGCGAGATTAAACAAATGAGGGTTGTATTCTCTAGAATCTGGAAGTTAAGGGACGATTTGATTGATTTTCAAGGTATTAAAGGTTAGGTGGAGAGAAGTAATTTCACTGCTCAGAGAATTTGGGTCATTGTCTAAAACTTCAAACCAAACCTTTTAGGAATGAAATTAAGAAACAGTTCTTCACACAAATGCCAATCACTGTGTGTGTACCGACGTGTCAGGGATTGCAGCTCATCATCTTCTAAAAGGCAACTGGGGATGGACTATAAATGCTAGCCTAGCAAAACCCACAAATGCATTGTAAAAATTGATGCCAGAATTCTGTATGTTTGCTCAATCTAAAACTGAGACAGGGGAATTAAGGGTTATGGGGAGAAAGCAGGAATGTGGAACTGATCCACTTCAGATCAGCCATGATCTTATTGAATGGCGGGGCAGGCTCGAAGGGCTAGATGGCCTACTCCTGCTCCTATTTCTTATGTTCTTTTGTTCTAATGAGATTGGTAGATTTTTAAGGAATATGGAACAAAGTAGGGTGTATGGAACTAGGTCACAGATCAGCCATCATCTCATTGAACAAACAGGCTCAAGAGAATAAAAGGCTTCCTTCTAGACTTGTGTTATAAAAACAAAAGACTGTGAAAGCTTGGAAATCTGAAATAAAAATAGAAAGTTCTGGAAATACTCAGCACGCCAAGGGACAGTTGAACCACAAACATTACTTCAAGGTTTCCCTCCTTCCTCCTCTAGTCAAAAATGTCACTGTGAGGACCACAAGTAAGGAAAGGTGAGTTGAGATCCTGTTACCTTTTTAACTGTAGAAGGGCAGCATGGCAATTAGAGCAGTGATATGCTCTTCCTGCCAGATGTGGGAAGTCGGGGAGAAATCTAATCTCCCTTACAACTTTGTCTGCAAGACGTCTGTCCAGCTGCAGCTCCTCACAAACTGCATTGTTTGTTTGAAGCGGCAGATAGATGCACTGCGGAGCATACAGGAGGAAGAGAGTGCGATAGACATAAGTCACCTGGAGGTGGTCATACCACAGGTTCAGTCAAATAGATGAGTGATTACCAGGAGAGGCAGGCAGGGAGTGCAAGAGTCTCCTGGGGCTAATCCCCTTTTAAGCAGATATATTGTTTTGGATACCGTTGAGAGGTATAGCCTTTCAGGGCAAAATTCCAGCAGCAGCCAGGCCTATGGCACCACATCATGACCCTGCATAGCAGGGTCGGATAAAGAGCAAGCGGGTGAAAGTAATAGTGGACTCACTAGTTAGAGACACAGATAGGTGTTTCTGTGGCCGCAGTCCAGATTCCAGGATGGTGTGTTGCCTCCCTGGTGCCAGGGTCAAGGACGTCTCTGAGAGGTTACAGGACATTCTTCAGGGGGAGGTGAGCAGGCAACAGTTGTTGTACATATTGGCACCAATGACATAGGTAGGAAAAGGGATGAGGTCCTGAAGTGTGAATATAGCGAGTTAAGCAGCAGGCTAAAGTGCATGACTTCGTGGGTAGAAATTTCTGGACTACTGCTGGTGCCACATGCTAGCGAGAGTAGGCAGATGAACTTAGTGCATGGATGGGTACATGGGACTGGGATATTATAGCAATTACTGAAACATGGCTAAGGGAGGGGCAGGACTGGCACCTCTGTGTTCCAGGGTACAGATGGTACAGGAAAGATAAAACAGGAGGTAAGAGAAGAGAGGAGTTGCACTTCTGATTGGGGAAAACATCACAGTAGCATTGAAAGGGAATATATCCAAGGGTTTGCCCACTGAGTCTATATGGGTGGAACTGAGAAATAAGAAGGGGGAAAGCACTTGGATAGTTTGTACTACAGGCTCCCAAATAGTCAGTGGGAAATTGAGGAGCAAGTATGTAGGGAGATTACAGATAGCTTCAAGAAAAATAGGGTGGTAACAGTAGGGGGTTTTAACTTCCCCAACATTGAGTGGGACAGCCATAGTATTAGAGGGTTGGATGGAGAGAAATTTGTTGGGTGTATTCAGGAGGAATTTCTTATTCAGTATGTGAATGGCCCAACTAGAGAGGAGGTAAAACCTGACCTCCTCTTGGGAAATAAGGAAGGGCAGGTGACAGAAGCATTAGTGAGGGATCACTTTGGGACCATTGACCATAATCCCATTAATTTTAGGATAGCTACAGAGAATGATAGGTCTAGCCCAAAAGTTAAAATTCTAAATTGGGGCGAGGCCAATTTTGTTAGTATTAGACAGGAACTTTCAAAAGTTAATTGGGGGAGTCTGTTGACCCGCAAAGGGACAGCTGGTAAGTGTGAGGCTTTCAAAAGTGTTTTAACCAGGGTTCAGCGTAAGCAGATTCCTTTTAGAGTGACGGGCAAGGCTGGTAGAAGTAGGGAATCCTGAATGACTTGGGGTATTGAGGCCTTGGTCAAGAACAATAAGACATGCATAGGCAGCTGGAATCCCTTGAAGAGTATAGGGGGTGTAGGAGTAGAATTAAGAGAAAAATCAGGAGGGCAAAAAAGGGATACAAGTTTACTTTGGTAGATAAGGCAAAGGAGAATCCAAAGAACTTCTACAAATACATAAAGGGCAAAAGAGTGAGTAGGGCGAGAATAGGGCCTCTTCAGGATCAAAAGGGCATCTCTGTGTGGATTCACAAGAGATGGGTGAGATCCTAAATGATTATTTCTCATCAGTATTTACTGTTGAGAAAAGCATGGATGTTAGAGAACTTGGGGAAATAGATAGTGATATCTTGATGAGTGTACATATAACAGAAAAGGGTGCTGGAAGTCTCAAAGTGCCTCAAGGTAGATGAACCCTCGGGACCTGATGAAGTGTATCCCAGGACATTGTGGGAGGCCAGGGAGGAAATTGCAGATCCCCTAGCAGAGAGGCTTGAATCATCGACAGTCACAGGTGAGATGCCTTAAGATTGGAGGGTGTTGTGCCTTTGTTTAAGAAGGAGTGCAGGGAAAAGCCTGGGAACTACAGGCCGCTGAGTTTAAAATCTATAGTGGGTAAGTTGTTGGAAGGTATTTTGAGAGACAGGATCTTAAGGCATTTAGAGATGCAAGGACTGGTTAGAGACGGCGTGGCTTTGTGAGTAGAAAGTCATGTCTCATGAATTTGGTTGAGTTTTTTGAAGGAATTACCAAGAAGATAGATGAGGGCAGTGATGTCAGCATTGTCTACATGGACTATAGCAAGACCTCAGACAAGGTACCACATGGTAGGGTGTTGCATAAAACTGCTCTTCAGAACTGAGAACTCAGATTCAAAAAAAAGTCATTATCGAATCATACCAGTAACTGTTTCTCTCTCCACAGATGTTGACAGATCTCCTGTTCTCATGCTCCTTTCTCACTGTTATACTGATCTAGATTCCTCTGAAATGTATTTGTCATTTGCCTCAACTGTTTTCTTTGATGGAGAGTTCCACGTTGTCACCACACTCGAGGTGTATCCTTAATACATTTATTCATGATTGAACTCCCTCCCAGTAAATCCACAATCTCCATATCAGCCCAAAAAAACCAATCAGGTTGCCTGTTTTCCTCGGGAAAGGGATCCACTTATTGGTTCCTTCCCCTATTTTCCCATTAATCTGTGCTCTCCTACAACCCCTCCATTGACTGGTGCTCTCTCCTGACTGATGTTCTTGTGTTAGTTTTGGATGGTTCAGATTTTAGGGCCTGTCCTTTTGGCAGCTCATTGCTCTGTTTCTTTACTAATGAATAAATCAGAGCACCAAGCATCATTGTTATCAGCAACTGGAGATATGAGGGCATTAATGGAACAGGAACTGCAACTTTATATGCTGACCCTGGGGGGGGTGTCCATGCTTCTCATTTAATCCAAAACACTCCTGGTAAAGCATATTCAGAAAAAAGTGTCATTAAATCTGGTCAAAGTTGAAAATTGATTGCAATTAATATTTATCATTGTGTAAGTCAGGTCACTTGGGTGGAACCTAGCCTGGGATAGGTCACAATGAAAATCTAAGCAAAAGCAAACTGTTTAATTTTGGCATCTGGGGACCTGTGTGGCAGGAGCAGTGCTGTCTTGTGACCTTCCTGTGTGAGCTGGCTGCCACTCAGGAAGCTGCTGTTTCAGCTTACTAATTGTAGCATTAACCCTGACCTGCATACTGGAATTCCACTCCTTAGGGAAAGGAGATGACATAAGAGACATTTAATTGAATGGATTGGAAAACCCAAATCATTAGTGTATTTTCCAATCAGCAAGGATTTTTGATTTGTATCTTTTACATTTAAGGAAATGCAGTGAAACTTTTTGGAGCTCTAATCAGCAGCTATTTGTTCTGATTTGATTTATTATTGTCACATGTATTTATTATTATCACATATTGTTTCTTGTTTGCTATAAGATAAAACATACTGTTCATAGAGAAGAAAAGGAATGCAGAATGTAGTTACAGTCATAGCTAGGGTGTAGGGAAAGATCAACTTAATACGAAGTAGGTCCATTCAAAAGTCTGATGGCAGCAGGGAAGAAGCTGTTCTTGAGTCGGTTGGTACGTCACCTCAGACTTTTGTATCTTTTTCCTGACAGAAGAAGATGAAAGAGAGAATGTCTGGGGTGCGTCGGGTCCTTAATTAAGCTGGCTGCTTTGCCGAGGCAGCAGGAAATGTAGACAGAGTCAATGGATGGGAGGCTGCTTTGCGTGATGGATTGGGCTACATTCATGATCTTCTGTAGTTCTTTGCTATTTTGTAGAAGAGTAGGGGAGTCCTGAGATTGTGAAAGGCGCCAATGGCAATGCAAGCCTTTCATTCGTAATGTTCTACATCAGACATTAACACCTTTAGTGCAGTGAAGATGGTGAAAGGGTGAGAATTACTCATGACTCCAGTTTATTTCGGGAAGTGCATGTCTGCTGTGTGAGGATAGGATCTGGTTTGGGTTTAGTGCCTCTCCAGCCTGCCCTGTTGGGTGGAGCTCTGAGGTGACTGTTTACGAGTACCTGAGATCGAGTCACTGCCTTTGGAAGGGAATTGAAATAATTTCTCTTGGCACACATTCCAGATTGAAATTTATTTTGACTAGTTTGCAATATGCAAGTGCCAACTTGTATTTCACAGTCTTGAAGAGTTTCTAAAGGGACCTCTGGGGAGCACTTGAAAAAAAAGACGTGAAAATTTACACACTTATCTTTCACAAAGTGACGGGAATGGTTCTTCTGGCTGCACAAAGCCATTTGCCAACCTATTTCCAATTTCCTTGCCCATACCCTTCTCCATCTTCCCACATTTACCTCTGGGGAGGAATTGGTAAAGTAAAGTTTATTTATTAGCCACAAAGGTTTACATTAACACTGCAATGAAATTACTATGAAAAACCCCCTTGTCGCCACATTCTGGTGCCTGTTCAGGTACACTGAGGATGAATTTAGCATGGCCAATCAACCTAACCAGCATGTTTTTGGATTGTGGAAAGAAACTGGAACTGACCCAAACTGAGAGATGCATCGTCTGGATGCCTGATTGATGCATGGAGCACATCCCAGTTGGGATGGTGAGACCCCAAAGATGCATTTAGTGTGGTATTGTGTCTTTCTGTTCCCGCCACTACTCACCAGTGGACCCATGTCCAGTTTGTGAAGCTAACAAAGTCCAACATCCTTTGTGTTTGTTGGTCCCCTCCCATATCCCTGTGTGAAAAGCTGATGGGGGATACATGACATTATTGTGTCAGGGAAATGATGATGGGTAGTATCTGTTAAATCTCACACAGATGTTTTACACTCCTTGTGCATCTGTTCCCTGTTACAAAGGGAGAGATTTAAATTTCAGCAGCTTTTCAAAAACAAAAAGATGTTGCCGGATTTCGGCTGTTTGGTGGGAGGGAGGGAAATCATAAGAGACCAATCATCTTTAAATGGATTACAGAATATTAGCACTAACATCCATCAAACTGAGGAATTGGCATCCAGGGAGTAACTTGTAAATTGTTGAATTCACAATTCCTCTCAGGCTAGTAACTGGCTGAGTGATTGGGTCCACTCTCATAACTGTGTCCATTTGTGAATTTAAGAGCAATTTCAATTTGCTGTAATGACATGCCTAATCATGATTTTACATTGTTTAGGCATCAATTATTTGGGCTGTCTCTCTTCCCCTCCTTAGCCTGCTCTGGCATCTCTCTTGTGCCCCCCCCCCCCCCCTCCTCCCTCCCAGACTTGCCAGACAGGGTTTTCTTGCCAGTTTATTCTGCCACTTTGAGCATCACAGATGGGTCCAATCCTGTCCAGATCCAAAGCCTGTGCATTTGTACGTTTTCCAACTGCGATGTTGAATTACAAGAGGGAGTGGAAAACCCAAGTCTGTTGTTTGATTTTTAACTCCTCCCCATCTGTAGGCTGAGGCACTGAGGAGAGCTAGAGCTTTCTCACCCAGTGCTCTGATTGTACTCAGCTATCTTGGAGTTATTGCATTTGAATATTTTATTTGTTGCATTGACAAGCTTGAAAGACAGACCAGAGCATATTACAGACCTTACCATAGGCTAGTATGTATAGTGTTGAGGCACGCCATTTGGCCCAACTGTTCTATACCGATGTTTATGCTCTCTCCTCAAGCCCCCTTCCACCCTACTTCACCCAGACACACATTCAGCTGCATTTTGAACCATACCCTATAGGATATGTTTTTGGACTGTGGATGCAGACAAATCTTGTTGCATCTCCCTCCTCAGACATCTCCTTCCACAGATGGAATTTAACCCTGAAAAGTGTGAGGTGATGCACTTTGGACGGAGTAATTTGACAAGGAAGCATACCTCAAAAGGTCTGACACTGGGAAGTTCCAAAGAACAAAGGGACCTTGGCATGGCTGTCTATAGATCTCTAAAGGCGGAAAGGCAGGTTAATAGGGTGGTGAAAAAGGCATATGGCACACTCACCTTTATCAATCGGGGATAGATTACAAAAGCAGAGAGGTCATGATGGAGTTGTATAGAACTCTGGTGAGGCTGCAGCTGGAGTACTGTGTGCAGCTCTGATCATCACATTATAGGAAGGACGTGAATGCACTGGAGGGGGAGTGAGGCTGCAGAGGAGATTCACTAGGACGCTGCCTGGGATGGAACATTTAAGTTATAAAGAGAAGTTGGACAGACTTGAGTTGTTTTCGTTGGAGCAGAGAAGACTAAGGGGCGACCTGATTGAGGTGTTCAAGGTTATGAAGGGCATGGACAGGGTAGAGAGGGAGCAGCTAATCCTCTTAGTTGAAGGGTCAGTCACGAGGGGACACGAGTTAAAAGTGAGAGGTGAGAGATTAGGGGGGATTTGAGGAAAAACTTTCTTACCCAGAGGGTGGTGACAGTCTGGAATGCGCTGCCTGGGAGGGTGGTGGCGATGGGATGCCTCACATCCTTTAAAAGGTATCTGGATAAGTATGTGGCACATCGTAACATTCAAGGCTATGGGCCAAGTGGGATTTGATGTATTGGAGCAGACTCGATGGGCTGAAAGATCTCTTCTGCATTGTGATATTCTGTGATTCTGTGATCAGTTTTATTTCAGTTAGATGGGTTGTAGTCAAGTGAAATGTTTCTGCTTTTGTTTTCTTTTTGGAAGTAAACTAATCTAGCAACTTCACTTGTTCTACTTTGGATATTGTGAAACCCTGCCAGCCCAGGAATCAGTCTGGTGAACCTTCACTGCACTCCATCTGTGACAAGCACATCCTTTTTTAGATAAGGAGGCTGAAACTGCGCATGGATGACTGGAGAGTCTAAAAAGACTCTGTGGTTCAAGGCGCCGCTGGATGTTAATGGAGCATGAAAAGAAACAAAAATGTGTCCAGGGAAGGTGTGAATGGCAACAGCAAAATCATCACCAACAGATAGTTAGAAGCAAAATACTGTGGGTGCTGGTATCCTGGAAATTAACTCAGCAGGGCTGGCAGGATCTGTGGAGAGAGAAATAGAGTCGATCGCTGGAAACCTCTGATCTCACTCAGCCGCGGCTGGGATTCTGGAGTCCTGCTGCACTGAGTGGAGTTTCGTCTGGGTATCAAATTCTCCATTCTCGTTGGCATTGAGGGCAGGGCGAACAAGCTTGGAGAACTCCACCCATAGTTTCTGTCTGGAAGAAATGATTATGATCTGAAATTGCAGAATTGAATGTTGAATTCTGAAAGGTAGTGAAGTGTCCCATTGAAAAATGAGGTGCAGTTTGTTGAGTTCATATTCCAATTCATTGGAATTGGAGGTGCAGAGCAGTTAAAGTGGGACTAAGGTGGAGAATTAAACTGTCAGATATCCAGAGCACAGGATCAGTTTTGCAGATTGAACAGAGGTGAGCGGCATGGTGGCACAGTGGTTAGCATTGCTGCTCCATAGTGCCAGGGACCCAGGTTCAATTCTAGCCTCAAGTGTCTGTGTGGAGGTTGCACATTAGAATCATAGAATCCCTATAGTGCAGAAGTAGGCTATTCGGCCCATCGAGATGGCACTGACCACAAACCCACCCAGGCCCGATTCCTGTAACCGCACATGTTTACCTGGCTAATCCCTCGAACACAAAGGGGCAATTTAGCATGGCCAATCAACTTAACCCGCACATCTTTGGACTGTGGGAGGAAGTCAGAGCACCCAGAGGAAACACGGGGCGAATGTGCAAAATCCACACACATAGTGACCCCAGGCTGGAATCGAACCTGGATCCCTGTGCGTTGAAGCAACAGCGCTAGCCACTGTGCCACCATGCCATTCTCCCCATGTCTGTGTAGGTTTCCTCTGGGTGTTCCAGTTTCCACCCACACTCCAAAGATAGGCAGGTTAGGTGAATTGGCCATGGAAATTGCCCCTTAGTGTCCCAAGATGTGTAGATTAGGTAGATTAGCCATGGTAATTTAGCAAGGTTACGGGAATAGGGTGGAAGAGAGGGCCTGGTGGGATTCTCATTTGGAGAGTTGACACCATTTTGCTGTTTTCCCTGGAAGGAATGTCTAATGTTGCGGGCGATAGGAAAGAAGGAGATAAAAGGGAAGATATGGGAGCCATTATTGTTTTCTGGAACTCCTATTTTGTGACTTCCAGATCTTCCATCCCTGCCCTAATCCTGTCCCAGACACTCTTCCACAGACCCTTCCATGCCTCTGCACCTTGGGGCATTTTTCGCAGCTCACGGCACTATAGAAATATAAATTCTTGTTATCACGTGACTGATAGGATTGGGCAGCATAGTGACACAGTGGTCAGCACTGCTGCCTCACAGCCAGGGACCAGGTTCAATTCCCAGCTTGGGTCACTGTCTGTGTAGAGTTTACATGTTCTCCCCAAGCCTGTGTGGGTTTCCTCGGGGTACTCCGGATTCCTCTCACATTCTGAAAGACGTGCTGGTTAGATGCATTGACCGTGCTAAATTCTCCCTCAGTGTACCTGAACTGACGCCAGAGTGTGACAATTAGGGGATTTTCACAGTAACTTCATTGCAGTGTTAATGTAAGCCCACTTGTGGCACTAGTAAATAAACTAAAACATTTTTTTATGGACACTAATTCAGAAAGGGGTCTGTGATAGCCATGGTGGATAAACAACCTGCCCACACTCCCAGGGGATGGTTACCTGAGTGAGAATCCAGCCTGAGACAGTAGCTCTGAGGGAGGACAAGACAAGAAAATAGAAAAAAAAAGATGGAAGGAAGCATATTTGTGTGAATCACTGAGCATTTATCAATAGAGAAAAACATCTTAAATACTTCACAGACGACATATGAACATAAGCATGGAGCCAAGGATGATACTAGAGATGAATGGTCAAAGTGATGGATTTTGAGAAGGGTCGTAAAGGGCTAGAGGGGAGTGGTGAGGTGGAATGCTTTAAGAGAAGCTCCTCCAATGATTGGGAGCTAGATGATCTGAGGCTAGAGGAATGGTAAAGTTTGGAATCAGAGGTTTTGAGAGTGGTTCTGCAGAAGGTTATGGAGATGGTGAGAGGCAGAGCATAGAAGGATATAAATTGATGAGCAGTTTAATTTTGAACAGTTAGGAGTTTGGGAGTCGATGTGTGACAATAAGGTTGGCTGTAATTGGCAAACAGGAATTAATGTGGGATAGCATCAGAGTAGAGGAGAAGGAAAGGAAATCCTCTGACAATGTGTTTGCTGAAATCAATGCTCTTCAAAGGCCTTTGATTCTACACCAGAAAAAACTTGGCGAGGGAAAGGGCTTTGAGGCCAGAATGTATAATGAGAAATTAAATGAAGACAAATGACACTGTGAAACATTGGGAAAGATAATTTAGTTGACACCTGTTCTTCAATAGTTACTCCTCACAATAAATCCATCACACTCTGGAGACAATTCTCATATAATGTAGCAGGAGTACAGCTTAGTGAAGTAAGATGATTGGGTGGCATTGATGGATAAGTAGCTGAAAGGTCTGTGAAGAGCTTCCTTTGAAATTGGTCAATCATTTTTCTACTGCTCTCTGTAACTTCAATAACCTTTTCCTCTTTTTAAAATGGGCCAATTAGCAACTTGGAAGGAAATGAGCTTTTCCTAGCTCAGTATAAGCAACAACTGTTTAAAAGCTGAGGTTGAAGGAATCTTCAGCACACATTGCAGGGCAGAGATAGCGGTGCTATTTCTGCACTAGAAGTACACATGGTGAAACGGTTTCCATTGAGCTTATGCTAAAAAGGGAACAGATTTATTGGCAGTTTAGCTTTGAATTGGTGATTATGTGTGGGAGTGAGTTACAAAGCTCACTCCTACACAATAACCATCCTGTTAGTCATCAGATTCTCCCCTTACTCCTCCTGCCCCATTGAGACAGAATGCTTTGGTTCCAACTACATTCCCAACTTCCTTCATATTTTGTTAAACTTCTCCTTCTCTTCCTCCAATTTTATAACTTAGTCAGCAGCTTTTTTGGATAACTTGCAGTGAGAGAGTAGGAGGCCAGAGAGAAGAGTATTGGAAAAATCAGGAATGGAGTTGTGAATTCAGCAGCAGATGGGTGGAGACAGGCTATGTGAGAGGGGTGGTGCTATGCAGTGGGACACTCAGGTCAGAGTCAAATAGATTGACGCAGTACGGAGCCCAGTTCAGCCTGAAGCAATAGCAGTGAAGGAGATGGAATCAGTCTCACAAGTTTACCATTTGTGGCAGGTGTCAAATAAAAACAATGTTGTTCTTCCTATGAAAGACTTGACACCTGAGAAGCAGTGGAGGGAGGGGGCTGAGAGTGCCAGCAGTTCACATAAGCACCCTGAATCCATGCCTTTGACGATGTTCATCAAGGAGGCATTTAGAAAGAAGGTGACGGGGAGGGTGGGTACCAGGATAGGATCTTAGGGAATTTTATCGGTAAAGGACCAGATAGGGAAGTCACTGCTGGAAGTGCCCTGGCTGTTAATTTTGTCAATTGAGTTTAAGTACATAGAGGTGCAGGGCACTGATTGAATGGTTACTTTCGTATCTGGAAAGAAATGTTTACTGACACATGGGTAGATGGAATTTGGAGTTATACACCTGTAATGATTGTGAATAAATCTCTCTCAAGTAAAAACTGGCTTTGGTTTCTTCCTTCCCTGACTGGCTATCGGGATTACAACATTGGTTACAATTGGATGAATGCAGTGTTCCAGCCCAGTAGGCATCCGAGATTCCGGCACTCCTCCAATTCTAGTCCCTCGCTCATCCCCAGTTTTCATTATTGCAGTATTGGCAGCCATGCCTTCAGCTACCAAGGCGATGTGCTGTGACTTATCCTTGGTAAACCTCTCCACCTCTCCCTCCTGCTCAATCTGCTTGTTTGATCAAGCTTTCAGTCACCATCCTAATATCTGCTTATGTGGCTCAGTGTCACATTTTACTGGACAATATTCCTGTGAAGAAGCTTGGAATATTTTCTGTGTTAAAGCTGCATTATGTTGTTGTTATAAGAGTTGAATGAGGCGAGGGCAGTCCCACTGAGCCTGGAATCAGAGCAGGGGTGGGTGTTGGAGGATGTGGCATGGTCCACCAGGATAAAAGCTGCAGGACAGGCCTGTTAATGAATCACTGTTACAGATGATGTAATTTAATACTTTGATAAATGTGGGGCGGAGGCAGGTTCATTCGAGAGGGCATTGGATGATTGTTTGAATAGAAACAATGTGCAGGGGTCTGGGGAAAGGCAAGGGAATGACACTAAGTCATGATGTTCGTTTGGACAGCCAGGGCAGACATGATGGGCCGAATTGCCTCCTTCTGCACTGCAATAAATTCCAGGACTGTGGTAGGGGCAGGAGCCTAACTGCAAAGATTCAGACAAGAAGCTGGGAAAAGTCGGCACAGATTGGGAGGAGACAGAAGGAGGTAAGAAGTAGTTCAACCTTCTGACTCCCCAAAGTCTGTCAAACGTCAGCAAGGTTTGTTTGGTTCAATAGCTTTAGCAACACTCAAGATGCTTGATGTAATCCAGGAGAAAGCATTCCGTTCCCACCTTAAACATTTTGGCCAGAATTCTCCAGTGTGGCACACCCCGCCACCACTCAGCCAAATCTCCATTCTCTGCAGTGGGACTAGCGAATTCCAGCCATGGGCAATGTCGGAAAATCCCAGCCTCACTCCCTCCACCATTATCACACAGCAGCCATGTGTACCATCTAGATGATGCACTGCAGCAACTCACCAAAACTCTTAGACAGCACTTCCAAATCCATGACCTCTATCATCTAGGACAAGGCCAGCAGACACATGGCAACACCACCACCTGCATGTTCTGCTCCAAGCCACATCGCATCCTGATTTGGAAATATATCGCCATTCCTTCACCAAAACTGGGCCAAAATCCTGGAACCCCCTAACAGCACTGTGAATGTACCTACACCAGATGGACTGCAGTGGTTCAAGGAAGTGGCTCACCATTACCTTCTCAAGAGCACTTAGGGATGGACAATAAATACTGGACTTGCCAGCAAAGCCATACTCCATGAGTTTAAAAAAAACTTCAAAGGATTTGGAGAAGGTAAGGAGTTGAGAGGTGGGGAGGTAGTTTGCAAGGATGGAGGTTCCTGGGATGGATTTTGTAGGAGCCAAATGATGGTGGCTATTTTGAAAGAGCAGGAAACCAGAGACTGAAAATAGAGCATGTCTTTTTCTCTTGTTCCACAGCATGGTGACTTGATAGCAGTTGGGATTGGAACTCCAACTTCTTTCCCTTCCTTGCTGGAGGGGCTGTGGTCCGTAATTGCAGCCCTATTGCTACTTAACTGAGATCAACTAGCCCCACATAAATAGGGAATTACAACCAGCAACTTTGGAGCCATGTGCCTTTGTGTTACGCTGGACTAAGAAATGGTGAGCAATATTTAACTCTAGGCATCACGAAGCCTCAATGTGCTGGGCCATGATTAAAATAATTTTAGGCCAGGCTTTTGATAGATCTTCTCAGAGACTAATAACTTCACTCACAGCCTCAATCAGACCTTCCGGCAGTTTCTTAAAAAATGCTGGAAAGTTATTAATCTATTCAGCTGAATTGCAGATTTTTTTTTAGATGCTTTATGCAGCAATCGCTGAAAATGAATTTGGCATCTGTCAGCTGCCCCTCCTCCCCCGATGCTCAAACGCCTGTTCCCTATTTTGGGAATCAAGACGGTGTGTCGGTTGGACTGTTCTTGTTCAGGATGCACTTTGCACAGGAATCACTGGGCAGAGGACAGCAATCCTGGCTGTCAGTCTGCTCTCCCACACCCCTTACCCACCCACCCTGCCTCCGACTCCCCCCAGACTGCCTCTGACACCCCCCTCCAGGCTGCCTCCAACCCCCACCCCCTGCCACCCACTCCCACTCCGCCTCCGAACCCCCCCCCCACCCCGCTTTGCTTCTGACCCCCAGCTGCTCTCTGCTCCCACCCTGCCTCTGACCCCCTCCCCCCCACCTCCCTGCTCTCCATTCCCACCCTGCCTTCGGCACCCCCATCCTGTCTCCGACCACCCTCACCCCACCTCCGACACCCCCCCTGCCTCCGGCCCCCCCATACTATCTCTGACCCCCCACCCTGCCTCCGACCCTCACTCTGCCACTGATGCTCCGCTCAGCCTTCAACCCCCACCCGGCCTCTGACCCCTTCACCCTGCCCTCTAACCCCCCACTCTGCTCTCCACTCCCTGGGTCACTCACCTGATGAAGTGCTTCAAAAGCTTGTGATTCAAACCTGTTGGACTTTAACCTGGTGTTGTGAGACTTCTTACTGGGCAATGCTATAGAGCCTTGGTAAGACTGTACTGACCCCCTCACAGTGCAGCACTCCCTCAGTGCTGACCCTCTGACAATGCGGCACTCCCTCAGTACTGATCCTCTGACAGTGCGGCACTCCCTCAGTACTGACCCTGTAACTGCAGCACTTCCTCAGCACTGACCCTCTGCCAGTGCGGCACTCCCTCAGTACTGACCCTCTGACAGTGCGGCGCTCCCTCAGTACTGACCCTGTGACAGTGCAGCACTCCCTCAGTACTGACCCTCTGACAGTGCAGCACTCCCTCAGTACTGACCCTCTGACAGTACAGCACTCTCTCAGTACTGACCCTCTGACAGTGCGGCACTCCCTCACCACTGACTCTCTGACAGTGCGGCACTCCCTCAGCACTGACCCTCTGACAGTGCGGCACTCCCTCAGTACTGTCCCTCTGACAGTGCAGCACTCCCTCAGTACTGACCCTCTGATAGTGCAGCACTCTCTCAGTACTGACCCTCTGACAGTGCAGCGCTCCTTCAGTACTGACCCTGTAACTGCAGCACCCCCTCAGCACTGACCCTCTGACAGTGCAGGACTCCCTCAGCACTGACCCTCTGACAGTGCGGCACTCCCTCAGCACTGACCCTCTGACAGTGCAGCACTCCCTCAGTACTGACCCTCTGACAGTGCAGCACTCCCTCAGTACTGACCCTCTGACAGTGCAGCACTCCCTCAGTACTGACCCTCTGACAGCGCAGCACTCCCTCAGTACTGACCCTCTGACAGCGCAGCACTCCCTCAGTACTGACCCTCTGACAGCGCAGCACTCCCTCATTGGGAATGTAAGCCACAATTGTGTGCTCAAGTCCGTGAAATGGAGCTTGAACCCACGACAAACTGAGGCAAGTATGTCGCAGCTGACATGATAATGACTGCTCTCGTGTACTCGCAGTGTCTCTTCCCTCCCAGCCCAGCTGCAAGTGGCCCAGGATTTGTGAATCCTGCCTGAACCAATTCCCTGGATATAAAGGGCTGTGAGGAAACAGGATTACATTCCAGATAAATGGGGCACAGGACTGTGAGCTCCAGTTAGCAACTCAGTTGTGTGGCTAATGGGTTATTGACTGCTTTTTGCACTGAGCACTTTGAATTGCAGTTAAAAAGAATATTCAGTCCTTCTGAAAGGAAGGCTGCAAGCTGATAGGCCGACGCTATAATTTTGAAGACTTTGAAGTGGAATGGAGATCAGTCAGTTATCCCATGCTGAAATGTTTTGATGTCATAACGGTTTCAAACAGCCAGGCAGCTGGCACTTGTAAAAACAGCACAGTATTTGCTTTTCGCACTTGAAAGAAGAGTCCAAATTAAGCCTTGCCCACTATGGCATTGACCCACACACACAGCAAAGGACCCAGCTTTGATTCTCAGCCTGTACTGAGTGTACTGACATCATGGTGTGAAGATGTTGGCGTTGGACTGGGGTAAACACAGTAAGAAGTCTCACAACACCAGGTTAAAGTCCAACAGGTTTATCTGATAGTAAACCCACAAGCTTTCAGAAACGCTGTTCCTTTGTCAGATGTGTGGAAGATGTGTGGAAACTTTCCACACACCTGATGAAGGAACAGCGTTCCAAAAGCTTGCGGGTTTACTATCAAATAAACTGGTTGGACTTTAACCTGGTGTTGTGAGACTTCTTACTGTACTGACATCAGCCAGGAAACTGCAACAGCCTGTCATAGCATTTCCTGGACAAGAGTCATCCAGCATTAGCACACTTGGTCAGTGACGATTTTGGCTATGGTGCCTCCCGCAGTTAAACAGCCTGCCAAATATGACACTCTGAGCTCCAGTGTGAATGATGGGCAAGGGGCTGAAGAGATGCCAGTAGCTGTGCAACTGCACCACGGGTGTCAGTAGCTTTAGAGAAAAAGCAGAGAAAACTGGAACATTGTGCAAATTGTATCAGGAGTGCAGCGATGTACTTTTACTGTGGTGCCACACTCCCATTCCAGAGATTTGAGCTAGAATATAGGCTGACGCTTCTAGTGCATTATGGTATGGATAAAGTAGATGTGGAGCGGATGCTTCCTCTTGTGGGACATCGTAGGACGAGAGGTCTTAGTCTTAGGATAAGGGGCAACAAATTTGAAACAGAGTTGAGGAGAAACTACTTCTCCCAAAGGGTTGTGAACCTGTGGAATTCGTACCCTAAAGTGTGGTGGATGCTGGGACAGTGAGTAAATTTAAGGAGGAGTTAGATTTTTAATTGGTAATGGGCTGAAGGGTTATGGGGAGAAGGCAGGAAAATGGGCAAGAGGAGCATTTCAACCATCATCGAATGGCGGAGCAGTCTCAATGGGCTGAATGGCCAAATTCTGTTCCTATATCTTATGAACTTATGACTAAGGGAGTGTCTTTTTTGATGACATTCGGTTAAACCAAGACCCCATTATTTCTCTCAAGAGGACATAAAACATCCTGAAGACACAACTTTGATAAAGTACAGAGTTTTTCTCAGTGACCCAACTCCCACCTTATCCCCTTAACTCCATACATTTACTAAGGCCAATCTACCTAACCTGCACATCTTTGTGGGAGGAAACCGGAGCACCTGGAGGAAACGCAGGCAGACGTGGGGAGAACCTGCAAACTCCACACAGACATGACCCAAGGCCAGAATTGAACTTGGGTCCCTGGCGCTGTGAGGCAGCTGTGCTAACCACTGTGCCACCACGTTGCCCGATGTCCAGGGATGGGGAGTCGGTTTAATGTAAAATTTGAAAGATGATATTTCTGACAGTGCAGAACTTGCCCAGTCCAGCTCTGGGGATTGTAGGCTTGAATCATGAAAGCCATAAAATCCCGCCTGAGGTGAACAACCTTCCCACTGTACACCCTCCTCTTGCTCCAATTTCTCGTGGCGGTCACGGTGATAAAATTCCGGTCTTAAATCTCTGGACGACTGTAACTTCTTGTCTATGTAGTGTGGTTGAGCAGAGCGATCTGAGTGTCCATGTGCATAGATCCCTGAAAGTTGGCACCCAGGTTGATAGGGTTGTTAAGAAGGCATACGGTGTGTTAGCTTTTATTGGTAGAGGGATTGAGTTTAGGAGCCATGAGGTCATGCTGCAGCTGTACAAAACTCTGGTGTGGCCGTACTTGGAGTATTGTGTCTGGTTCTGGTCGCCGCATTATAAGAAAGATGTGGAAGCATTGGAAAGGCTGCAGAGGAGGTTTACCAGGATGTTGTTTGGTATGGTGGGAAGGCCTTATGAGGAAAGGCTGAGGGACTTGAGGCTGTTTTCTTTAGAGAGAAGAAAGTTAAGAGGTGACTTAATAGAGGCATATAAGATGATCAGAGGATTTGATAGGGTGGACAGTGAGAGCCTTTTTCCTCGGATGAAGATGGCTAGCATGAGGGGACACAGCTTTAAATTGAGGGATGATAGATACAGGACAGATGTCAGAGGTAAGTTCTTTACTCAGAGGGTAGTAAGGGCGTGGAATGCCCTGCCTGCAGCAGTAGTGGATTCGCCAACATTAAGGGCATTTAAATGATCGTTGGATAAACATATGAATGATATTGGAATAATGTGGATTAAATGGGCTTTAGATTGGTTTCACAGGTCGGCACAACATCGAGGGCCGAAGGGCCTGTACTGCGCTGTAATGTTCTATGTTTTATGTGGCAATTGGAAATGTAAACATCTACAGTAAACACTGGCTGATATTTGGCCATCTAGGAGAACATATCTGAGCTGAATCAACACTGAATGCTTTCCAGCAGCAAGTATAGTGAAGGATCTAACAAGAACCATGGCTAAATATTCCTCTTTGTCTAGTCTCAGTGTCAATTACAGTTTCCCTCAAATTGTGCTCCAATTCAGACCAGCAAGGATTTGGAACCAATAGGATAATCCAGTTGGATTTTTTGATTGGGTTCTAGTCTCCATTCTGGTTTAACTTTTGCCGAGTAAAGATTTTTTTTAATGAAGATACAATAAAAGAAACAGCAAAAGGCCTTTCATCTGTAAGTTAAACAACTGTGACTGTTGGTACTTTAATGTACAAGATCGCTTTGTGCTGAGGCCCCGCTCACTGATGAAATAGCTCATTGTTCAAATCATCCAATAATGTCACAGGACTGAGAGAAACAAGCCCCGGTCTTTCCAGCAGACTGCTTTGGCTCTGCGACAGCACAAGCCGGTGCCTCCATCTCGCTGCACTCTTCGTTACTGGGTTGCCTCTCAGGCAGTCTCATCAGCAGACTTAATACATGCCTTGGAAAAATAAAATCTGAAAGACTAGAAAAGGGGAAATCCACACAGACATTGTTACAGATATATGTGAACGTGCACATATAGACACACACACACACACACACACACAGGCATATACAGAGACACAACACATACATACACAGAGGCACACACACACATACATATACAGAGGCGCACACACACACACACACACACACACATATACATGAATATGTGCAAAGTGTGCACACACAGATGCATGCATATGTGGCACAGAGGTTAGCACTGCTGCCTCACAGCACCAGGGACTCAGGTTCAATTCTGACCTCGGGTCACTGTCTGTGTGGAGTTTACACATTCTCTCCGTGTCTGTGTGGGTTTCCTCATGGTGTTCCAGTTTCCTCCCGCAGTCCAAAGATGTGCAGGTTAGGTGGACGGGCCATGCTAAATTGACCCTTAGTGTCAGGGGGACTAGCAGGGTAAATGCATGGAGTTGTGGAGATCAGGCTTGGGTGGGATTGTGGTTGGTGCAGATGTGAAGGGCCAAATGGCCACCTTCTGAACTGTAGGATTTTATGATTCTATGATAGACATGTAGATGTGACACACAGTAAGCATATGCAAGGAGAAACACAGACATACAGACACCCTCATTTAGTGGGCCTCACCACATCAATCTCACTCAATTTCAGGACATCTCATAGTCCTCAGCCAAGGTGAAACTAAATTTGCATGTGAAGAATACTCTGAGACTCAGCTGTTTCTGCAGAATCCTTGTCTGAAACCTTTAGCAACCCCTTGCTTTAGGATCTCTCTGTTTCAATGCCCATGCAGTGGGTTAAACTTAAATTCAGTTTGTCTTCTCCTTCCTCTCACCAAGCATCATTCAGATGAATCTGCTTCTCTATTACAGCCTCCAGCTCTTTATTTTCTGAGCCCAGTGCTACACACCTCCTCAAACTGAGACCTTATATAAGCTTATCATTAGCTCTTGGTTTTATATTTTATGCCTCACGACAAAACTTTGGGTCTCATTAGCTTTGCAGCTTTGGAGTATGTAACACCAACTGTCTGTCCCGCTGTGTAGCGTCATCTGAATCTGTCCCTGCCTTAGCTCATCTGTTGTTGAATTGCTCATCCAAGCCTTTGTTACCTCTAGTTTTGACTGTTCTAACACACGCCGGTCTAGCCTCCCATCTTCCACTCTCCCTGATGTGAAAAGCATCCAGAACTCTGCTGCCCTAACTTGCACCTTGCCCCGTTCACCAATCAGCCCTGTGCCCGCTGACACTCACTGGCTGCAGACTAAACAACACCTCAATTTAAAAATTCTCACCCTTGTTTTCCAGTTCCTCAATGGCCTCCGCTCAACCTTTGTAACTCCCTCCAGCCTGAAAACCCTGTGAGGTAGTTATACTCTTGCAGCTCTGAATGTCTGCATATCATGATTTTAACCATTGCCATGTTGTCAGCTGCCAAATCCCTCCTCAAACCTCTCCAACTCTCTAACTCTCTCTCCCTTGAAAATGCGCCTTAAAATCTGTCTCTCTGACCAAACTTTGGGCATTTACCCTGATATCTTCTTTGTGGCTTGAAGTTTAACTTTGTTTGATGATATTCCTGTGAAGACATTTTACTTGACATTACGTTAGAAGCGCCAAATAGATACACGTTGTTGCTACTATCTGATTCTCTGTTAAACAGGATGTGGACATGCCGGCATTGGACTGGGGTGGGCACAGTAAGAAGTCTCGCAACATCAGGTTAAAGTCCAACAAGTTTATCTGGTAGCATGAGCACTGTTTCTTCATCAGGTGAGGAGATGAAGGAGCAGTGCTCCAAAAGCTTGTGCTACCAAATAAGTCTGTTAAACAGTTAATTGCTTTCTGTAGTTTACATGAGAAATCCCATGGCACTCTTTGTAGAGTGGGAATTTCTCCCTTATCTTAACCAGCATTCTTTCTTCAAGCAAAACAAATCTCAGGTCAGCAAGGTGCCAATTCCGTTGCTGTTTGTGGGATCTTCCTGCGTGCCTAGCACTTGTCATGTTGGCCTGAAAGCAATCTATTGTAAGTGATTTGAGATCTAGTAATGCTCCCTACAAAGCACAAATCTGCTTCCAGTACTGTTCAGCATAAATTGCCCCAAGTTCCTGTGAAAAACAAAAAGCCTTCTGAACAAAGACTGTGCCCATTTAAAAAAAGTCACAAGCCATATGGGAACACAATGCTGTCTGTGTGCTGTAAACACTCATCTTATAACCATCACAAAGAAAATTCATATTCGCAGATCCTTTTATTACAGTCAGGCCTCGAGGTTATATTGATGAACAACAAGCACAGATCCATTTCTGTAGTAATAAGAAAAGGTTCAGTAACCTAGGGTTTAAAGGATCATTGCAGTGACAGTAAATGTTAGGATTAGGGTGTCACTTTGTGTAAAAGGGTAGCATGGACTATCCTTATGACTCATTCATCCCTCTGCCAGTGTCAAATGACCAGCGCCTTCGGACATTAACAGCAGAAAGCTCCTTCCTATTTCTCCTCCTGTCTCCCCACCCCAGACACCCCAGAAGGCATTAACTCTTGCAGGAGTACAGCTCTGCAGGGGGCCCCCCTGGTATTCCCCCATGTAACTTTTTCGCAAACCTGTACAATCTGTATCCACAGACTGTGACACTGAGCTCCAATCCCCTTCTCCTGACAGCAGAGTTCACTGGAATAGGGAACAGGAACCCTGAGATCTGAAAGGCCCCACGACGATAGCATTGCTACAACTGCATCAGAACTCAACGCCGACAACTGCCAATCTTCAGATGCAATTTTACAACTCATCCACTTCATCCTGGACCACAATGTCTTCACCTTCAACAACCATTTCTTCATCCAGGCATACAGAACAGCCATGGGGACCAAATTCGCACCTCAATATGCCAACATCTTCATGCATAGGTCAAACAAGAGCTCTTTGCTGCACAGGACCTTCAACCGATGCTATACACTAGATACATTGATGACATTTTCTTCCTTTGGACTCATAGAACATAGAACATAGAACATTACAGCGCAGAACAGGCCCTTCGGCCCACGATGTTGCGCCGACCAGTTAAAAAAAAAACAACAATGACCCACTAACCTAAACCAATCCCTTTTCGTCCATAAACCTATCCACAGACCTCTTAAACGCCCCCAAACTAGGCGCATTTACAACTGCAGCAGGCAGGGCATTCCAATCCCTCACCACCCTCTGGGTAAAGAACCTACCTCTGACATCTGTCCTATAACTACCCCCCCTTAGTTTAAAGCCATGCCCCCTCGTGCTAGATTGTTCATGGTGAACAAATCACTGAAACAACTATATGATGACATCAACAAGTTCCACCTCACCATCAGACTCACCATGGACTACTCTCCGGAATCAGTTGCATTCTTGGACACACACATCTCCATCAAGGATGGTCACCTCAGCACTTCACTATATCGCAAGCCCACAGATAACCTCACGATGCTCCACTTCCCCAGCTTCCACCCTAAACATATTAAAGAAGCTATCCCCTATGGACAAGCCTTTAAGAACATAAGAACATAAGAAATAGGAGCAGGAGTAGGCCATCTGGCCCTTCGAGCCTGCCCCGCCATTCAATAAGATCATGGCTGATCTGTCGTGGCTCAGTTCCACTTTCCCGCCCTCTCCCCATAACCCCTAATCCCCTCTCTGATCAAAAACCCATCAACCTGCTTCTTAAAAATATGTAGCGAGGCAGCCTCCACCACTTCAACGGGCAGAGAATTCCAGAGATTCACCACCCTTTGAGTGAAGAAGTTCCTCCTCAACTCCGTTCTAAACCGCCCCCCCTTTATCTTGAGGCTGTGCCCCCTAGTCCTACTGTCTTTTTTGAGCGGGAAGAGTCTCTCCACCTCTATCCTATCCATCCCATTCATCATCTTATACGTCTCAATGAGATCTCCCCTCATTCTTCTAAACTCTAACGAGTACAAGCCTAGTTTATTCAGCCTCTCCTCATAGCTCAACCCCCTCAACTCCGGTATCAGCCTAGTAAACCTCCTCTGCACTCCCTCCAAGGCCAAAATATCTTTGCGCAGGTGCGGCGCCCAAAACTGCACACAGTACTCCAGCTGTGGCCTCACCAATGCCCTATACAGCTGCAGCAAGACCTCCCTACTTTTATATTCAATCCCCCTTGCTATGAAGGCCAGCATCCCATTCGCCTTCCTGACCACCTGCTGCACCTGCAAGCTGGGTTTTTGCGACTCATGCACAAGGACCCCGAGGTCCCTCTGCACCGTCGCCTGCTGCAGTTTTTCGCCCCGTAAGTAATAGTCCTTCCTACCATTCTTCCTACCAAAGTGGACCACCTCACACTTGCCAACATTAAATTCCATTTGCCATTTCCTGGCCCATTCGCCCAGCCTATCTAGATCCTTCTGCAGACTCTCCACACCCTCCGCACAATTTGCCGTTCCCCCAATCTTGGTGTCATCAGCAAATTTTGGTATGCAGAGAATCTGCTTAGATGAGGAGGATTGCAACAGACACCTCCAGATGTTGAAAGATGTCCTCGTAAGGACAGGATATGGCGCTCAACTCATTGATCGACAGTTCCGACGCGCCACAGCGAAAAACCACACCGACCTCCTCTGGAGACAAACACGGGACACGGTGGACAGAGTACCCTCCTTCGTCCAGTACTTCCCTGGAGCGGAGAAGCTACGACATCTTCTCCGGAGCCTTCAACATGTCATTGATGAAGACGAACATCTCGCCAAGGCCATCCCCACACCCCCACTTCTTGCCTTCAAACAACTGCACAACCTCAAACAGACCATTATCTGCAACAATCTACCCAGCCTTTAGCAGAACAGTGACCACGAACCACACAACCCTGCCACAGCAACCTTTGCAAGACATACTGGAAAATCGATTGGGATGCCATTATCTCATGTGAGAACACCACCCATCAGTTACACAGTACATACACTTGCAACTTGGTCAGGAAAGGATGTCCCGAGGCATGGTACATTGGGGAGACCATGGAAATACTATGACAACGGATGAATGAACACTGCTCGACAGTCACCAGGCAGGAGTGTTTTCTTCCTGTGGGGGAACACTTCAGCAGTCACGGGCATTGAGCCTCTGATCTTTGGGTAAATGTTCTTTAAGGCGGTCTGCACGACAAATGACAATGCAGAATCGCTGAGCAGAAATAATAGCCCAGTTCCACACACATGAGGATGGCCTCAACTGGAATCTTGGGTTCATGTCACACTATCTGTAACCCCCACGACTTGCCTGGGCTTGCAAAATCTCACTTACTGTCCTGGCTGGAGACAATACACATCTTAATGCTCTCTCCACTCACATTGTCTGTACCTTTAAGACTTGATTATCTATAAAGACTCACATTCCAACCATTATTTTGTAAGTTGAGTTTGTGTCTCTATATGCCCTGTTTGTGAACAGAACTCCCACTCACCTGATGAAGGAGCAGCGCTCCGAAAGCTTGTGGCTTGTGCTACCAAATAAACCTGTTGGAATTTAACCTGGTGTTGTGAGATTTCTTACTGTGCTTACCCCAATCCAACACCAGCATCTCCACATCAAGGTTTTCCCAACCCAGGAATGCTTCAAGCAACCATCCTGCTGCCCCGGCTGAAACAACCCAAACTGGGCATCAAACCTGAGCTTCCAGGTCTGTCACCAACCAGTTCACTTGATAAACTTGCTAAGAATCCAGAATTTATAAAAACAGAGGGGCCCAGTTTGCAGAAGCAGGGCAGCCAAAAATTCCAAATATCATTTATCGAAACTACCAGAGGTCTGTTTGGTTTAGTTGGCAGTGCTTTTACCCAAATTGGTGGTTTGTGAGATGAAGCCACATTCCATAACCAGAGCACATAATCTATGCTGATCATTCTTTGTACAACACTTGAATAAATATGTAACTGAGATCCTGGCTTACCCGTTCTATGGTTCAGAGAGCTGTTGATATTGAATTCTTGGAGGTTGGAAGATTTTCTGGTGTCCTGCCCTTGCCTTAATCAACAGCATCCAAAACAGCTGAACCTTTTTTTTATTTGCTCATGGCTAGTGCATCTTGCTGACAAGGCCAGCATTTATCGCCCATTCCTGATCGCCCTAAGGAAGGTGATGGTGAGCTACTTTCTTGAAACAATGCATGTGGTGTAGATATACCCATTGTGCTGTTAGGGAGAGAGATGCAGGAGTTTGAACCAGTGACAGTGAGGGAATGGCAAAATATTTCCAAGTCAGGACAGTGAGTGGCTTGGAGGGGAATCTCCAGCTGGTGGTGTTCCCAGGAATCTGCTGCCCTTATCCTACCAGGTGCTAGAGGCCACAGGTTTAGATGGTGCTGTCAAAGGAGCCTTGGTGAGTTGCTGCAGTGCATCTTGTAGGTGGCACACAGAGCTGTCACTGTGTGTCAGGGTAGAGGAGTGAATGTTTGTAGATTAGGTGCCAGTCAAGTGCATTGCTTTGTTCTGGATGGTGTTGAGTTTCTTGAGTGTTGTTGGAGCTGCACCCATCCAGGCAAGTGGAGAGTATTCCATCACACTCCTGACTTGTGCCTTGTAAATGGTGGGAAGGCTTTGGGGAGTCAGGAGGTGAGTTATTCACCACAGGATTCCCAGCCTCTGACCTGCTCTTATGGTCACAGTATTTATATGGCAGGTCCAGTACAGTTTTTGGTAACCCTCAAGATATTGATAGTGGGGGATTCAATGATGGTAATGCCATTGAAAGTCAAGGGGAGATGGTCAGATTTTCTCTTGTTGGAGCCTGGTACTGCGTAGCGTGAATGTTATTTGTCAGTTATCCGTTCTGAATTTTAAGGCTGAGTTAGGTAGATTCTTGATTGACAAGGGAATTAAAGGCTATCGAGGATAGGCAGGAATGTGGAGTTGAGGCCACAATCAGATCAACCAGGATCTCAATGAATTCAGCAGATTTGAGGGGACAAATGGCTTCCTCCTGCTCCTAATTAACATGTTTGTCGGTCTTGCAGCTCACTTTTCTAATGTTGACTTTTACAGGTAGAAGTGTGTGGTGAACAGCCTGGACCTTGGCCTCAGGACAATGCTTATGGGCTCATATTCCCTGGTAGATTTGTTGCCCAGTTTCTTTGCTCCAGCCCAATCCACTGCGTTCCTTTTGGATCTCATGGTAATGTCACGCAAGATGGGAAGTGGACAGTGCCGGCTACCTGACTCAGTGACGCATTGGCCACCTGGGAATTCTTCTTAAAATTAACCAGATAGTTTTCAGTGTTGGGTTTTCTGAATCGCAGCTCCTGTAATTGCTCAAGAGAGTTTCCCCACCCACTGACATCACCCTCTGCCCTGCAGTGCACATTGAGGGGTCAGCGGGGGGGAGGCTTGGAGTCATTCAGGATTCGATAGGAAGTGGAAATCTCCCCCACCCCCTCTCCCTAGACCTAAATATTTGCTGTGAAAATGCAAGAGTGTTGATATTGTGTGAGTTTCTGCTGCAATCGATCACACCGGGTGCTGGGTCCTTCCTCTGTGATGTACAAATTAATTAGAATCATATTTTCTCTCTAACAGATGTTTAAAATGGCCTCAATTATGTAAATTATTTTTGAAATTGTGAGATTTCAAGCATGTACCAAATCCTCCCACTCTACCGAGCCCCAGCACACCTTAGTGGCAGTTAGTTTTACACTGATTCCCCTACTTTATATGCATTCTTCATGTCTTTTTCTGTTGACTGTGAGTGGGAGGCAAAGTGAGAGCTGCCAAGGGGAACTGCAAATGTATCAATACATATGCTAACTGCGAAGCTACGCACAGAGCAAGGAGGCTGCCTGATGTGCTGAGCAGCCTTTACTCCTGCTACAGGTTTACCACATGACGCAGAGAAACCAACAGGGCATGAGAAGCCTCACGATATCACCGAGAGTAAGATGTAATATTGGGTTCCTCGCTGTAAGAAAGGGTGGAGCTTTTCGAGGGCTAAATACAAATTCACAACGATGCTGAGTATAAAGCTGAAAGAGCATGAAACATTGAATTTGTTTTGTGATACCAGTGCAGTTCACAGAGTCCTCCAATTTACAGTGTATGTGTTGGAGCAAATGGCTTGTGTTATAAATACTTTCTAATGCAAGTGATGTAATTAAAATCTGAGACAGTGGTTAGCTGTTTCCACTGTTTGAGGGATCTTAAATGAGGGACATGGAAGATAAATGTGAGAGCTTTGGAACTGAGAGCAATGGGTGGGTTGTGCAGCTTTGGGATTCACTCCAGGCTGAGTGACCGAGGCAGAAACTGTGTCAATATTCACCATTAGACTGGAGAGTGAAGTGAAGAAACATAGAACACAATGTGTCAGTATGATTCAGAATCTTTTCTTGCAAGGACAGTAAATACTGGCATGGACAGATTCAGCCTCATTGTTTCCTTGTTGTGACTTCTTTGTATCCTGGAACTAGTTATCGAGAAGCCCTGATTGCCTCTCATTTTAACTGTGATATCTGAAATATTAGTGGGGAATTTATCAAATGTGGGGCAGAGTGGTGCTGTGATTCAGTTAGAATCCAGATAATTTTTCTCCTGCCCAATAGACACGACAGTTTCTGCAGGGGAGCCATGGTCCATGAACACAGAAACAACCTTGTCCGTGAAATAGTTTTGACAGTAGGTTGAACGAGAACCTCTTTTATCACTTAGGACACAACACGGATTGTAATCATAAGCTCCTGATCTCTTTGATAGATGGAAAGGTTCATTCATGCTCCAATTGTGAATTAAGTTTAAATTAAAATTAGTAGCAAAATGAATCATAGTGGCTCCCTTACCTTGCAAAATCTATTACATTACAGAACAACGTCTTAAATCTTTCATGGATTTTGAAAATAATGCTCCTCATTAGAACTAACACCAGATTTTACATGTGAAATTAGATATTCATAAAGTTCCACTAGTTTCTGATAAAGCAGATGCTCACTAAAGAACATTGATAGATAATTACACCCCTTCTCTGCTTTGAAGCCTAAACTGGGACATAGTATAATCAAAAGGGAGTCTTTAACAATTAGTGAAAGACTGTGACAAAAAGCATGGGCATTACCACATACAATCAGTCAAAGCTGACCCGCTATCACTGTCAATTTATCTTTCAAAGGCATAGAATCCGCCTGATGAATAACATCAGCCAAACAATCCACAAAGCACCTTCAGGTCAAAGCAGAGGCAAGCATCTGACAAACAAGTCCCCTCTTGTTAGAGTGGACAATCACAGGTCCTGGCCCTTCTTCCCATTAGACCAGTCGTGGGAGTGAGCAAGAAGGGAATTATCTTGTTGGGATTCTATATTGGGAGAATGCATTGTAAATTATCCTGCACATTGGGTGGAGGTGAGATTCTACACAGTGGATTGGGAGGCTTTCCTACTGGGAGTGGAAAGGCAGATGGGAGCGGCCATGTGATAAATACAGGATTATTCTTTTGGAATTTTATATTGGGAATGGAAGTTGATCCGTTTGGGTTCTGTACAATGGAAGTGAATGGGGCGGGAGGTTGTTGGGAGTTTTAAGTGATTGAGAGGATTGTCCTCTTGTATTCTATATAGTGTGAGTAACTGGATGGTGGGAGGTGACTTGTGATGATATAAAATGGGAGGGAAGGAAAGTTGATCTGTTGATATCCTTTATAGTGGGAATGAATTTTTAAAAATCATTCCCAGGATGTGAGTTTCCCTAGTAAATCCAACGTTTATTATCCATCCTGAATTGCCCTGGTTTGATACAATTTAATGACTCCTAAGCCATTTCAGAAGATAGTTAAGGAACCATGTTAGTATAAGGACTAGGACACCAGGTAACCTTCCTTCAAACTGAGATCAGATTCTCCAGTTGTTCATTGTGAGGTTTGAATTCTGGGGTTTTTGAATTATTAGACTGGGGTTCCAGATTACTGTCCAATAACTGAGGGGGTGTTTGGAAAACAAATGTAGTTTTAAGGGATTCATATTTGTATTGGTAAACAATAGAAATAAAGTATAGTTTTAAGTGGGTTTAATTTAATGTTTCCGTGCCTGGAAGGAGAAAATCTATAGTTAGCTTCATGCTGGACAAAAATGTGTGTTTGTGTGGAGTTCGATTTCAATTCCAACTGTGTTTCTTTCATGTTTAGAGAGAGTTACGACATGAAGAGAAAATAGAATTGGCAGAGATTACTTAGCAACTGGGGACCTTAAAAGGCAGAAAGGATTTTATTCTTAATTTAGCTGAATTTGATTGCAGTTGGAGACAAGACTCCTGAAAATAAACATTTCTCAACTCTGCTGGAAGAAAGACTGGACAGGACCAGAGGCAGGCTTCCCAAAGAACCATATACAATCCAGATAATAAGGGAATTGGGACATAAAGAAGATTGAAGCTAAAAGAATAGAAACTAGGGCATTGTTCAGAAGAACTCAAGGGGAAAAGTGTTCTGTGTTAAACAGGCAGTTGCAGTAACCAGATTTAAAGTGGGAAAAGACCTCAGAGGTAAATCAGAAGTTTGATGCTGTCGTAATAAAGTCTGGAATTGTTGGTTAAAGCAATTGTGAGCAGTCTGTACAACAGTCAAGACAAAGAAATCCTAAAGGGCGACATGCTGGCACAGTGGTTAGCACTGCTGCTGCCTCACAGCTCCAGGGACCTGGATTCAATTTCCAGCTTGAGTTACCATCTGTCTGGAGTTTGCACATTCTCCCCACAATAGTAGGAAGGAATATTATTTAAAGGGTGAAAAGTTGCAGCATGCTACTGTGCAGAGGAATCTGCGGGTCCTTGTGCACGAATCACAAAAACTCAGTCTGCAGGTGCAGCAGGTGATCAAGAAGGCGAATGGAATGCTGGCCTTTATAGCGAGGGGGATAGAATATAAAAGTAGGGAGGTCTTGCTGCAACTGTACAGGGCACTGGTGAGGCCGCAACTGGAGTACTGTGTGCAGTTTTGGTCCCCTTATGTGCGTAAGGATATATTGGCCTTGGAGGGAGTACAGAGAAGGTTCACCAGGCTGATACCGGAGATGAGGGGGTTAGCTTATGAGGAGAGATTAAATAGACTGGGCCTGTACTCGTTGGAGTTTAGAAGGCTGAGGGGGGACTTACAAGCTAATGAAGAGACTTACAAGCTAATGAAGGGGCTAGATAGGGTAGAAGTAGAGAGATTCTTTCCGATTACAAAGGAAAACAGAACTAGAGGGCACAGCCTCAAAATAAGGGGAGCACAGTTTAGAACAGAGTTGAGGAGGAACTTCTTCACTCAAAGGGTGGTGAATCTCTGGAATTCTCTGTCCATTGAAGTGGTGGAGGCTACCTCGTTGAATATATTTAAGTCATGGGTAGATAGATTTCTGATAGCCAAGGGAATTAAGGGTTATGAGGAGAAGGCAGGAAAGTGGAACTGATCCACTTCAGATCAGCCATGATCTTATTGAATGGCAGAGCAGGCTCGAAGGGCTGGATGGCCTACTCCTGCTCCTATTTCTTATGTTTTTATGTGTGCATGGGTTTGCTATTGGTGCTCCGGTTTCCTCCCACAGTCCAAAGATGTGTGGGTTAGACGCATTGGCTGCATTCAATTGCCCCTTAGTGTGCCAGGCTGTGTAGGTTAGAAGATTAGTGGGGTAAATATGTAGAGTTACAGGGATAGAGCCTAGGTGGGATTGTTGTCAGTGCAGGCTTGATGGGCCGAATGGCCTCATCCTGCAATGTAGAAATTTCTGTAAAGGGAAGGTGGTAAAACCTGGATGCTGGATTTGTTAAAAGCGGAGAGGAGGCTTTGTTTAAGAATCATTTGGAAAACTTGGCTGGATTTCTGATTTAAAACTGCGAATGGAAAGCATTATTGTGAAATAATATTCTAAAAGGTATTTTTTGGAAGTAGAGTTTGGAAACTTTCATGTGACAATCGTCTAGGGGGATTCTGAAGTAAAAATCCACAGACATTCACTTGAGGTTCAGAATGGAAAGTGTATTTGACTGCAGCCATCTTGTGTGTTTCAAGGGATGTTGTGAAACTGAGACCGTTGTATCTTAAGATACATTTTGTAATCTGTGTTAATGTTAAAGGGGGAAGTAAAGGATTATTGTATCGTAATCCAATCTTTCTTCTTTAATAATTTTTTTTCTTGTTAAAACTAATTAGCAGTCCTGCGACTCTGTTCCTCTATACTTTATTAAGAAAGGTAAAAGTTACGGTCCTTTGAGCCAAGACTCCATTCTGGGATCTTCCTTTCCAGTTATAACACTAACAGGGATGGTAACAAGGATGATAAATGAGGGGATGAATTGTCCGGCTGGGTTTCCATACAATCTCAGAGCAAGAGCCTGTCTAATTATTTCCTTTCTTTCCATTCCCTTATCTGTGCTTTCTTCTAGCGCTGATGCAGCTGAATATTGTGCTGTCCCATTCTGTGATTGTAAACTCCAGAACTTGATCAGTGAACGTGCTGTGCATTGTCGAGGGCTGTTTTAAAAATCGGATCATTAAGGAAAATTATGGTTGACATTGTCTTGTTTTTTTCCTCGTCCATTTGTTTGTTTAAGTAGTTCTGGCTTGCTGACTTTTGTTATCAGAGGTACCTAATTGCTGGTGTTATGGGAGAGTTTAATTAATGCATGTAGATGCAATGACATGAAACATCAGGTTATTTACTTCATCTGTGCTGATGTCAAAGCAGCACTGTAAAATATTGGATGGATCTTGTTTCATTTGGAAAACATACAAGTCATGAATCAGCTCATGAAACGGTCCCATCATCTTCCCCCAGTGACTTGATTAGTAAATGCCACACTGTACTACACAAAGCAGAAGGTTGCATGTTCCAATCGCTGCTTTTTCAACAGATCTCTACCAGGAAGCACAGCAAGATCTCACAAACAGGACGGTTTTAATGCTGGCCACAGAAGAGAATGCAAGGGAGTGAGCATGATGTGGGTATGCCGGCGTTGGACTGGCGTAAACACAGTAAAAAGTCTGACAACACCAGGTTTTAGTCCAACCTATTTATTTGATAATATACTCACAAGCTTTCGAGGGACACCCTCTTCGTCAGGTGAATGACAGTGAGCAGACAGGGCTCCAATTTAACATCTCAGCTAAAAGGTTGCACCCATGACAGTGCTGCACTCCCTGAGTGTTGCACTGGATGTCAGCCTGAATTATCCACTCATGTCTCCAGAATCGGACTTGATCCCTTGACTTTCTGATAAAGTTAAAGTTTATTTATTAGTCACAAGTAGGTTTACATTAACACTGCAATGAAGTTACTATGAAAATCACCTAGTCGCCACACTCCGGTGCCTATTCAGATACACAGAAGGAGAATCTAGCATGGTCAATGCACCTAACCAGCACGCCTTTCGGACTGTGGCAGGAAACTGGAGCATCCGGAGGATGGCCTTGTGTTTCCAGGATGGCCTGGATCCTGTCACCCATGAGGACAGAGCCCTGAGCCAGACTTTCCATTGCAGTCACACCCTAGCAGTTTTGGCCTGGGTCTCACACTGTGTTGGCACCATCTCCTGCAACAGCACTCCACTTGACTCCCCTAAATAGCCCTGCAGTCGCAGCTAGGTTGCTGATGGCTCTTCCACAACTCTCCGGGTTTCCTGACACAGGAAGAATGTGCAAACTCCACACAGACTCCAAGCCAGGAATTGAACCCGGATCCCTGGCGCTGTGAGACAGCAGTGCTAACCACTGAGCCACCATGAGGAGTTACTGTGTACCCAGAGCTCACTGGGTGTGGATTAGAAACAGAAATCCCCCCTAGCCCAGCATCAGCCATTGTTATCTCACTCTCACCTGGATTGTACTCGTTAGAGTTTAGAAGAATGAGGGGAGATCTCATTGAGACGTATAAGATGATGAATGGGATGGATAGGATAGAGGTGGAGAGACTCTTCCCGCTCAAAAAAGACAGTAGGACTAGGGGGCACAGCCTCAAGATAAAAGGGGGGCGGTTTAGAACGGAGTTGAGGAGGAACTTCTTCACTCAAAGGGTGGTGAATCTCTGGAATTCTCTGCCCGTTGAAGTGGTGGAGGCTGCCTCGCTAAATATTTTTAAGACGCGGGTTGATGGGTTTTTGATAAGAGAGGGGATTAAGGGTTATGGGGAGAAAGCGGGAAAGTGGAACTGAGCAGCGACAGATCAGCCATGATCTTATTGAATGGCGGGGCAGGCTCGAAGGGCTAGATGGCCTACTCCTGCTCCTATTTCTTATGTTCTTATGTTCACCATGTCGCTACCCAATCCAGGTGAGAGTGAGATAACAATGGCTGATGCTGGGCTAGGGGGGATTTCTGTTTCTAATCCACACCCAGTGAGCTCTGGGTACACAGTAACTCCTCATGATGGGCAGAGCATTTAAAGAATATGCAAGAGTGGAAAGGAGAAAATTAGTTGGTCAAAGCTCCTTGCAGCTGAAAACGGCTGTTTCTCAGAATGAACATTAATGGCTTAACTGTGGCGATTCAAGGTTTTGTAAAGCTGAACTGCTATTTTTAACAAGAGGTGGATGCAGAATGTCCTTGTACTGATTTTGTCAGAGTTTTCTAACAGGAGCAATCTCTGCTGGAAGTACATTACAGGAAGTAACAATTGTTAAACTTGTCAGATTTGAGGTGCTGGTCAGCTCCTAAACATGATGTGGAGATGCCAGCATTGGACTGGGGTAAACACAGTAAGACAATACACATCTCTTTAACCTGTGCTTAACCATGGTAGGCTTCTGCAGAAATTGCAGATGTATGGGATTGGGGGAGATCTAGGGAATTGGATCAGGAATTGGCTAGTGGATAGGAGACAGAGGGTGGTGGTTGATGGTAAATATTCATCATGGAGTTCGGTTACGAGTGGTGTGCCTCAGGGATCTGTTTTGGGGCCACTGCTGTTTGTAATTTTTATTAATGATCTGGATGAGGGTATAGTTGGGTGGATTAGTAAATTTGCTGATGACACCAAAGTCGGAGGTGTGGTAGATAGTGAGGAAGGGTGTCATAGTTTGCAGGAAGACTTAGACAGGTTGCAGAGCTGGGCCGAGAGGTGGCGGATGGAGTTTAATGCGGAGAAGTGTGAGGTAATTCACTTTGGTAGGAATAACAGATGTGTCGAGTATAGGGCTAACGGGAGGACTTTGAATAGTGTGGATGAGCAGAGGGATCTAGGTGTATGTGTACATAGATCCCTGAAAGTTGGGAATCAAGTAGATAAGGTTGTTAAGAAGGCATACGGTGTCTTGGCGTTTATTGGTAGGGGGATTGAATTTAGGAGTCGCAGCGTTATGTTGCAACTGTACACAACTCTGGTGCGGCCGCACTTGGAGTACTGTGTGCAGTTCTGGTCCCCACATTACAGGAAGGATGTGGAGGCTTTGGAGAGGGTGCAGAGGAGGTTTACCAGGATGTTGCCTGGTATGGAGGGGAGGTCCTATGAGGAGAGGCTGAGGGATTTGGGGTTGTTTTCGCTGGAAAGAAGGCAGCTAAGAGGGGATCTTATTGAAACATATAAGATGATTAGAGGTTTAGATAGGGTGGATAGTGATAGCCTTTTTCCTCTGATGGAGAAATCTAGCACGAGGGGGCCTGGCTTTAAATTAAGGGGGGGTAGTTATAGGACGGATGTCAGGGGTAGGTTCTTTACCCAGAGGGTGGTGAGGGATTGGAATGCCCTGCCTGCTGCAGTTGTAAATGCGCCTAGTTTGGGGGCATTTAAGAGATCCGTGGATAGGTTTATGGACGAAAAGGGATTGGTTTAGGTTAGTGGGTCATTGTTTTGTAACTGGTCGGCGCAACATCGTGGGCCGAAGGGCCTGTTCTGCGCTGTAATGTTCTATGTTCTATGTTCTAACCCTCTCTTCACTCACATGGTCTGTATCTTTAAGACTTGATTACCTGTAAAGACTTGCATTTCAACCATTACTTTGTAAACAGAATTTGTGTCTTTATATGCCCTGTTTGTGAACTGAAATCCCATTCACCTGATGAAGAAGCAGCGCTTTGAAAGCTGGTAGCTTTTGCTACCAAATAAACCTGTTGGACTTTAATGTGGTGTTGTGCAGCTCCTAAACACGCAGCGTACACACCAGGTAGAACAGGTAGCATTCACACTAGGTAGAACAGGTAGCATACACACCAGGTAAAACAGATAGCATACACCACCAGGTAAAACAGGTAGCGTACACACCAGGTAGAACAGGTAGCGTACACACCAGGTAGAATACCTGAGTATTCAGGTACCGGAGTTGAGGGGGTTGAGCTGTGAGGAGAGGCTGAATAAACTAGGCTTGTACTCGTTAGAGTTTAGAAGAATGAGGGGAGATCTCATTGAGACATATAAGATGATGAATGGGATGGATAGGATAGAGGTGGAGAGGCTCTTCACGCTCAGAAAGGACAGTAGGACTAGAGGGCACAGCCTCAAGATAAAGGGGGGGCGGTTTAGAACGGAATTGAGGAGGAACTTCTTCACTCAAAGGGTGGTGAATCTCTGGAATTCTCTGCCCGTTGAAGTGGTGGAGGCTGCCTCGCTAAATATTTTTAAGACGCGGATTGATAGGTTTTTGGTAGGCAAGGGGATTAGGGGTTATGGGGAGAGGGCGGGAAAGTGGAACTGAGCCACGACAGATCAGCCATGATCTTATTGAATGGTGGGGCAGGCTCGAAGGGCTAGATGGCCTACTCCTGCTCCTATTTCTTACGTTCTTATGAATAGGCAGAGCATACACCAGGTAGAACAGGTAGGGTACACCAGGTAAAAAAAAGGGCAACATCGTCCCATTTGGCACTGCATAGCCTGTAAGTGACTGTGTCACTGATAGGGAACAATTGCTCCTGCTTTGCACATACCTTGCCTTCAGCATCCGCCCCCACCTACCCCTCCTCTTCCTGCCTAATGTGTGTCTTTCCCTTGTTAACCTGTCAGTGGTGACTTTTTAATGTGAGCTGTGTTCTGAAATGCTGCAGTTTTTAAAAGAGCAAATGGAAGTTTTTTTTAATCATCTAAAGATATTTTCTTTGTTTTTTCCCTCCTGGATCTGGAGTTCTATTGGTGTTTTCATTCCCTTTAATGTTAAAAATTGAAACCTGAATAAAGGAATGTGGAAATACATTTCTGATGGAGAAGTGCACAAGAAAATTACTTTGCACTTAACGTGGGGTGGATGAATCCAGGAAAGATTGTGCTAATTCAACCCAAAACAGAGCTAAGTTTCAGGGCTGGCTTACTCCCGCGCTGCATTGTTGGAGAGGCTGACCTGTGAGAGAGGTGTTAAAGCTAATCCCTGTCTCTCTCTGCTGAGCTGGTTGTTGAAGGTACCGGGACACATGAAGGCAAACAGGAAGATCTGGAAGGTCTCTTTTGCAGGTTGTGTCCACAGGTGTGTCTGGGAAAGCACCATCATTGAATCTGTGCCTTTTGCTTCACAAACCATCAAAAATGGCAGTTGAGGCAAAAAAACAAACAAATTATTGGAGTTCATTTCTCAAGGAATAGAACTGAACAGCAGAAAAGTTTCTACTCTTCAAAACAAGAGCCTTGGCAGCAAGTGGGCTTTCAGAGAACCTTGGTTAGATGACGCCTGAAGAACTGTGCGCAGTTCTAAACTTATAGTAAACTGAGAAGTCTCACAACATCAGGTTGAAGACCAACAGGTCTATTTGGAATCACGAGCTTTCGGACTCACCTGATGAAGGAGCAGTGCTCTGAAAGCTCATGATTTCAAATAAACCTGTTGGATTTTAACTTAGTGTTGTGAGACCTCTCACTGTACCCACCCCGGCCCAACACCAGCATCTCTTCATAACCAACTGAGACACTGGGAAAAATAAGAAAATGATACTGGATCTGAAGGTTATAATTATCAGGGAAGACCGAACAAGCTTGGGCTCCTTTCTCTAGAAAAAGAAGTGACCTATTTTTTAAAGTTATGAAAGAATTTGATGGGTAGATGTGAAGGATATACTTGTATGGGGGCAGATGTCCAAAATCAGGGACTATAAATTTAAAGTAATCTCTAATAAATTCAGTAGGAATTCAGGGAAATTCTTTATTCAGAAAGTGGTGGGAAAATGGGACTCTCTACCATTTAGAATAGGTGAGGTAAAAAGCACTACATGAGGGCAGAACTGAGAGTCGCGTTGGGAAAGTCCTGGGACTGGCTCCGAGGACTCATGATATGTGCACCAATTATTTATTCCCTGGATCTCAGTAAGCTGGATGGAGAGTGAACAATCTTCGCACAGGCTGCCTCGGTGTCTCATAGGGTGAATTGACTTTTTGTCTGTCACACTGCTTTATGCTCTCAGTTTCTCACAGAAATACTCACTCATACTGACATTTAATGAAAAAAGGTGACTCAAGACACCCACACATCTGCTTGCTTTGGTGGGATACCTCGTGGCTCCCCATTCTAAACATCTTTCTCAGCAATGGAACTATTTCATCTTTGAAAATTATATTTCTGGAGGGGAAAGATAGCGTGAGAGGAGGTGTGTGTGGTGCATGAAGACTGGCAAAGTCACCTTAAATGAACTGAAATCTTGAGGTTAAGCCAAATGACCTGTTGGTGTGCTGTAAATTCTATGTAATTTAAAACAAAATTCTGTTACTTGAGAGAAAGTCATTGAGTTTTACAAGACAGAAAGAGGCCCTTCGGTCCATCATATCTGTGCCAGCCATCAAAAACCTATCTATTGTAAACCACGCTACCAGGGGTTTCTTCCTATCTACCCTATCTATCTCCTTTAAAATTTTGTACACCTCAGTCAGATTTCCCTCCCACCTTCTCTTTGCTCCTCTAAGGAAAAGAACCCCAGCCTAACCAGTCTCTCTTCAGAGCTGACACAGCCAATTCTCAGCATTTCAAACTGCATCTGGATACAAGCTCTAAAGACATAACCTTGCTGTTTTAGAACTGAAAGTCATGCTTAACACTAAAGTCACAGGATTTCTCAATGCATGGCATCTCACAGTCAGGCTCATAAGTCATGAGAAGGTGCCGGTCATATTTAATCCTTGTTTTGTCTTTTTGTCTGTCACACTGCTTTATGCTCTGTTTCTCACAGAAATACTCACTCATACTGACATTTAATGAAAAAAGGTGACTCAAGACACCCACACATCTGCTTGCTTTGGTGAGATACCTCGTGGCTCCCCATTCTAAACATCTTTCTCAGCAATGGAACTATTTTACCTTTGAAAATTATATTTCTGGAGGGGAAAGATTTGATTTATTATTGTCATGTGTATCAGTATACAGTGAAAAGTATTGTTTCTTGCGCACTATTCGGACAAACTACATCGTTCGTAGAGAAGGAAAGGAGAGGGTGCAGAATGTAGTGTTACAATCACTGCTAGGGTGTAGAGAAAGATCAGCTTAGTGCGAGGTAGGTCCATTCGAAAGTCTAATGGCAGCAGGGAAGAAACTGTTCTTGAGTCGGTTGGTGCGTGACCTCCGACATTTGTATCTTTTTCCTGACGGAAGAAGGTGGAAGAGAGAATGTCTGAGGTGCGTGGGGTCCTTAATTATGCTGGCTGCTTTACCAAGGCAGCGGGAAGTGTAGACAGAGTCAATGGATGGGAGGCTTATTTGCATGATGGATTGGGCTACATTCACGACCTTTTGTGGTTTCTTGTGGACTTGGGCAGAGCAGGAGCTCATACCAAGCTGTGATACAACCAGAAAGAATGCTTTCTATGGTACATCTATAAAAGTTGGTGAGAGCCGTAGCTGAAATGCCAAATTTCCTTCGTCTTCTGAGGAAGTAGAGGCATTTATGGCTTTCTTAACTGTAGTGTCGGCATGGGGGGACCAGGACAGGTTGTTGGTGACCCAGATACCTAAAAACCTGAAGCTCTCAACCATTTCTACTTCGTCCCTGTTGATGTAGGCAGGGTCATATTCTCCTTTACGCTTCCTGAAGTCAATGACAATCTCCTTCGTTTTGTTGGCATTGACGGAAATTATTGTCGCTGCACCAGTTCACCAGATTCTCTATCTCATTCCTGTACTCTGTCCTGTCATTGTTTGAGAGCCGAGTTGTAGCATCCAAGTGTTTGCCATATGGACTGTGTATTGTCACTGACCCAAGGCAGTGGCATCATCAGAACTCTCCTTGGAGCTGCTGGATCACTCCAGAGACAACAATAAAGGTTGTTGTTGTGGGCTGTTGCTTTGGGCCTGTTCAAACTCTGGATTTTCCTTTTGCTGGGTTCCACAAAAAGTCTGCAGACAAGAGTCACGGATACAGCTTTGCACCAACTGCTGGGGGGCCAGTTAAGAAGTGGTACAGACATAGCCTTTTTAAATTTTTATTTATTCTCAGGATTTGGGCAAGGCCAGCATTTACTACCTATTGTAGCTGACAGGTGTTGATGGCAGATGTTTCTGAACTGATATGTGGTTAAGATACTGTAACAAATGCTGTCAGATAGGGAGTTCCAGGCTTATGATCCAGTGATGATGAAGGAGCGACCAGTAAGTTTCCAAGTGGAGATGTTGTGGAGGTGATGGTGTTCTTGTGTGGTTTCTGCTTTTGTCCAGCTTTGACGTGGAGTTGCCGGCATTGGACTGGGGTAGGCACAGTAAGTAGTCTCACAACACCAGGTTAAATCACCTGATGAAGGAGCAGCGCTCTGAAAGCTCGTGCTACCAAGTAATCCTGTTGGACTTTAACCTGATGTTGTACTTTGTCCAGCTCGGTAGAGGTGATGGATTTAGGAAGAGCAGACAGAAAAGAACACAATGCAGCAATGATTCACTGGTAGAGGGGCTGCCTATCAAATGGACTGCTTTGTCCAAGGCTGCTTTTTGAGTACTGCTGAGGAGGTTAATGAGGCAGGACTGCAGAGAGATGGCCAACCCCTCTTGCTGTTTGTTTTAAATATGCAATATTTGCACTCGGCTACAGAAAAAGAAAATAAATGGCAAAATCCCCTTGTTTGAATGAAGTTTTTTTTTATCTGTGCCCTGCAGTGCTGTCCTGACAGGATGGAAATCTGAGCCTTTTCACAACCTCTTCAAAATCCAAAATTTTCAACTTTATCACTAAACCCAAAGTGCCTTACACCAGGTGGTAATACATACTCTTTCAAAATGCACCTTACATCATATATATATGGAATAGTGAAAGACATTAGAGAATAATACATAGCTGGAAAGTAGTTTCACAAAGGCAATCCTACCCTTGTAACTCAATCAAAGGGCTGGGTGACATCACAAACCCCTACAGCAAATATCAATAGATTTGTTAAACCATTCTAATCCCAAGGTTAGATTACTGCCTATAATGCACTCCCAGCCTTCAAGGAGTTTTAAACTACCTGTATTTTATTTTGTTTATGTAAAAATATAAATTTCTTGATGGGTAGTTATATTAGATGTCAGATGCTAGGCATTGACTTTGAATTTATTTAATGTCTTATCGCGTCTCTCAATATATCTTGGAGCATTTCACTGCCTTGGAGTGCAGTGACTTAAATTGGCAAATGTGGCAGCCGTTTTTCACAATGCAAACTCTGACAAATAATGGTGAAGTGAATGATCAGTAAACTGGGGCTGTTTGTGAGAGTTTAGCAGAATGTAGAGTAACCCACCAGTGAGGTATGTTATGGAATCGGTTCCTCTACAATCTGCAACATGTCGCACTCTTTGTAATTCATGCTTCAGTTTTGAACAATTCATTAGGGCAATTTTAATCCTCTTGAAAATTTGGAATATATTTAGTAACCTAGAAACAAAAATTTCAGAGCAGAAAGACGTGATTTGAACTCACCACTAAGTCTGCCAATGCTGCCTCCACATTAAAGCCAGCTACTAGAACTCTGCTGCCCTGCTTGTTATTCTTCAGAACTTTTCCTCATGAAATGTTCATCTGATTCCCTCCAAAATACTGCAATTCTCTCCTTTAACTGCCCCATTCCCTCTATTTTCCTCTTTTAATGTGGAGATGCTGGCATTGGACTGGGGTAAACACAGTAAGAAGTCTCACAACACCAAGTTAAAGTCCAACAGGTTTATTTGCTAGCAAAAGCTACTACCTTTTGGAGCGCTGCTCCTTCGTCAGGTAAGTGGGAGTTCTATTCCCAAACAGGGCATATAAAGACACAAACTCAATTTACAAAATAATGGTTGGAATGTGAGTGTTTACAGGTAATCAAGTCTTAAAGGTACAATGTGAGTGGAGAGAGGGTTAAGCACAGGTTAAAGGGATGCGTATTGTCTCCAGTCAGGACAGTTAGTGAGATTTTACAAGCCCGGGCAAGTCATGGGGGTTATAGATAGTGTGACATGAACCCAAGATCCCGGTTGAGGCTGTCCTCTTGTGTGCGGAACTTGGCTATCAGTCTCTGCTGCGCACACATATCAGTCCGCATGCATGCAATGGAATGTCCATGTTCTGTGAGAGAACAAAACAACTTATCAGTTAAAACAGATCAGGCTGTGGCATTTTAGAAATCAGAAAATTAAAATGTCATTGTATAGAGATTTAGATAGAACCATAGAAACCCTACAGTGCAGAAAGAGGCCATTTGGCCCATCAAGTCTGCACCAACCACAATCCCACCCAGGTCCTAACCCCATATCCCTACATATTTACCTGCTCATCCCTTTAACCTACACATCTCAGGATACTAAGGGGCAACTTTAGTATGGCCAATCAACCTAACCCGCACATCTTTGGACTATGGGAGGAAACCGGAGAACCCGGAGGAAACCCACGCAGAGTCGAGGAGAAAGTGCAAACTCCACCCAGATAGATATCGAGATTTAGACATCGAGATTCAGATTCAGATTTAGGGATTTACACGTAGGGAAGATATTCTCGCGGTCATAAATATAAGATAATCACTAATAAACCCAATAGGGAATTCAGAAGAAACGTCTTTACCCAGAGAGTGGTGTGAACATGAAACTTGCTACCGAAGGAAGTGGTTGAAGTCTATTTAAGGGGAAGCTGGACAATTTCATGAGAGATAAGGGAAGAGATGGATATGGAGATGAGTTTGATGAAACAGGGTGGGAGGATTCTTGTGTTGTGCAGATTGTGGAGAATGACAGAACTCAGATTTAAGGTAATTGGCAAATGAAACGATGGAGACGTGAGAAATATTTTCACATAGTGAGTAGTTAAGGTGTGGAATATGTTTCCTGAGACTGCGGTAGAAGCAGGTTAATAAAGACATTCAAGAGGGAAGTGGATTATTATCTGAAAAGGAAGACCATGAAAGACATCGGGGAAATGGCAGTAGGTGAATTGTCCATTCTGAGGGCCAGCGCAGACACCACCACCTCCTGCGCTGTAATAATTCTGTGATTCAGAACCCAGTATGGGCCACTTGGGCCAAATGGCCAGTTTGTGCACCGTGAATCTATTTAATTTTATGACCCCAAGGAACAGATGAGTTTCAAAGCTGTGAATAATTTTTAAGGTCTCAGCTGCACAAGAGCCATATCTAAAACGTCTTCTACACTCCTCCTTTATGATTGCAAAAGAACTACAAACCAGCCTTTGCTTCGATCACATTTCACTGCCTGCCTTTTGATTTGTTTTCAAGAGATTTTTTTTCTTAATTAGAAAAATTGAAATTCCACAAGAGAACTCTGAGGTTTCTGCTTGGGAATAGGGATCATGCAGTTTTAATGAGACTGGGAATGATTTGCACTGAAGCATGGGAGGAGCTGAATGACAAAGAGTCGCAAAGATTGCTGTCTGCTAAAGTTTATCAGACGCTTCTTTTGGATGTGATGGTTATATTTGTTTGAAGGGTTTTAGCATTCCAGCCTGAACAAGGCTGTGGAAAGTCAACCATTTGCCCCACCAAGCACACAACAGAAGATGGCGGGGAGCTTGGGCTGAGTGTTAGGGTAGAGTTTACGCTGATAGGGGTAAGGAGCTGCCCCGATGCCCCTCCACGTTACTGCATTGGAGACCACTGACTGTGGCATGGTTTCGCTAACAAATCCTTCTCTCAGTTGCCTCATCCTCTCTCTTCCAGAGATGATGGATCCATCTTCTCTCAGCTGGACATAAAAGATCCCAAAGCCAATCTTTCCAAAATGAGCAGGATTATTCCTGGCTAATATTTATCCCTCATCCAATACCTGAAACATATTATCTGACCGTTGCATTGCAGTTTGTGGGGGCCAGCTGTGTGTGCAGCTGCATTTCTTGCCACAGTAACTACAATTCAAAAAGTATGAAGCACTTTTGGGCAAGCTTCCTGATCCCTTGGGACTACACATGCCACAAACCCTGTCCAGAGTCTTTGCATCATCAGCTAATGGAGACAGCACTGGGGGAAGTTGCAAGTTTTAAATCATTATAGATATTTCTGTGTTGAAGCCACTAGTGTCCGCTCCATTGCTGTGTAAATAGGAAACATTCTAATAAATTGATAGCCTCAGAAATCAAACTATAAAGGAGGCTTTCTGTCCTCCAGTGCCAGTGTCTCCAACCTGCTCCCCATTAATACCGTAGGGAACGGTATTACTCTATCAGGAACAATCTCATAGATTTCACAGAATCCCTAAAGTGCAGAAGAAGGCCATTTGGCCCATCGAGTTTGCTCCAACAGAGCATCTTACTTAGGCCCACCCTATCTCTGTAATTCCACATATTTAGCTTGCAAATCAATCTAAGCTACATACCTGAGGACACTAAGGAGCAATTTAGCATGGCTAAATCTGCACATCTTTGGAATTTGGGAGGAAACCAGAGGAAATCTATGCAGACACAGGGAGAACGAGCAGACACCGCACAGTCACCCAAGATTGGAGCCAAACCCGGGTCCCTGATGCTGTGAGGCAGCAGGGCTAACCACTGTGCCACCGTGTCCCCTTGTATCATTTGAAACCATTTAGATTAAACCTGTCATTCCCATTTCGCAAGATTCTTTATTTAATGTTTAACATACTTTGTTTGTGTTTGTCGAAAAAGGGAAAGACTTTTGTGACCCATCTTCTAATCATTGGGCCCTTAGGAGCAGTTAGTCGGTGCTGGGCAATGGGCCCAAACAGGCAAGTCTTAAATAGATATTCAAAATGGAATGAGTTACATCTGTGGGGAGAAGAAGTCAGTTGATAATGACATTCGATTGTGCTCTAGGGCTGCAGTTATTCTCTCCTCGCACTTATTTAATCTCCGTTCTTTTCCATATCGCTGAAGAAAGTATTCAATAGCCTGTGTGTTACTGATGGATTCTTTAAGTACCTTAGAGTACAGTGCTCAGTTCTGGTCTCTGTATTGAAACAGAAGATGTAGAAACCTCAGGAAGATGAAAAATAATTTCCGAGAGAAATACCAGAGAGGTTACGTCCCGCAGGAAAAATTAAACAGGGCTGGGTCTCTATGTCAAAGTGGGCTGAACTGATCGAGACCTTCAAAATGACCGTGGATTCTGACAGGGGAGATGAAAAGAAAATATTTCCACTCTATGGTGGGGGAACCAAAATTAGCAGCCATAAAAAGGTAGTCAGTTAGAAATCCCAATGGGGAATCCAGGAGAAACATCTTTACCAGTGTATGGTGGGAATATAGAACTTGCCTGCAAATAAACTTGAGAAGGTCATAGCATTTAAGGGAAAACTAGATAAGTACACAGGGAGAAAAGAACATGAGGATATGTTGATAGGGTGAGTCAAAGTTGGGTTGGCAGATGTTTGTGTGGAGTATAAACATCGGCCTAGACCTGTTGAGTTAACCCTGTTTCAGTGTTGTAAACATTATGTTACTACAAGGTTCAGGAAAGCCAAATGCCTGTGTGTTCTGAAGTGAGCCCCCAAGCCTGATGCAGAGTGGGACTGACTTAATTTGGTCTGATTTGATTTATTATTGTCGTACATACTCTATTAGTATACAGTGAAAAGTATTGTCTCTTGTGCACTGTACAGACAAAGCATACCGTACATAAAGGAGAGGGTGTAGAATGTAGTGTTACAGTCATAGCTAGGGTGTAGAGAAAGATCAACCTAATGCAAGGTAGGTCCATTCAAAAGTCTGACAGCAGCAGGGAAGAAGCTGTTCTTGAATCGGTCGGTACATGTCCTCAAACTTTTGTATCTTTTTCCCGATGGAAGAAGGTGGAAGAGAAAATGTCCGGGGTGTGTTGGGGGGTTCTTTGATTATGCTGGCTGCTTTTCCGAGGCAGCGAGAAGTATAAACAGAGTCAGTGGATGGGAGGCTGGTTTGTGTGATGGATTGGGCTATATTCACAACTTTTTGTGGTCCCTTGCAGTCTTGGGCAGAGCAGGAGCCCATACCAAGCTGTGAAACAACCAGAAAGAATGCTTTCTATGGTGCATCTATAACGGTTGGTGAGACTAGTAGCTGACATGCCAAATTTCCTTAGTCTCCTGAGAAAATAGAGGCATTGGTGGACTTTCTTAATTTAGTATCAGCATGGCGGGACCAGGACAGGTTGTTGGTGATCTGGACATCTAAAAACTTGAAGCTCTTGACCATTTCCACTTCGTCCTCATTGACGTAGACAAGAGCATGACCTCCACTATGCTTCCTGAAGTCGATGGCTATCTGCTTTGTTTTGTTGACATTGAGAGAGAGATTATTAGAGTGTGACTCCGGGATAGAGGAATGGATTTGAAGAAGGGAGGTACCTGCGACAGTGCTGAAGAGAGACTTGAGCTATAGCCCTCCAGAACTTTCTGTTACAAATATTTAGCCAATTCTGTCATGGACTCTGCTTCCGTCACCTTTTCAGGCAGCTCATTTCAGCACATTCCAGCCCACTGTGTAAAAGAAATTAGACACAAACTTTTCTCCCTCTTGTAAATGTGCAACTAAATCCCTTGATTAGATTCCAACCTGTAACTTGCTCCTACGTGTATTTGACATAACTACCATCCTACCCCCGCAGCCACCCCCTCAATAACCTCCCAACCCGGGAACCTCAATTAGATTTCAGCCTGGAATTCACTCCCGGGTCTCTGTTATTCTATTTTTCACGATGGGAATAGATTTCCTCCTCAGTATTGCACTGTGTTTCAGTTTTGAATTTGAAAATGCTGACTCTGGCTTTCTTCAAAGGAAAAGCTCGTCGTGGCGGGATCAGAGCTCACCATAATGGGGCTGTTTAGAAAGTCGGCTGTCTTCAAAAAAAACTCTCAGTCTTAATCTATTCACAGTGTACAGCTTGCATTTCAAAGCTAGGTAAGGTCCTGTTGTACCTGCAGCTGGATTGAATCTGTATTCAATTACTGTGATATTTCAGTGCTGTCCCCTGAAGCATGAGCCCATTGAATGAGGAACCCTCCACCTGCTCAGAATTAATCATCAGTACAGCCCATTCACTTTTAACATCAATAAGGTGCACATGAATGTAAGGACGCCAAATCCCCACTTACAACCACCCTCCCACCTCCTCATTCTCTCCCCCCCCCAAAAAGAACAACCCAATTTAAAAATAAGGAAAAGTTGTTGGTTCATTGTAAGGATGGGGGAGTAAGAATTAATGTTTCAGTTAACTTTTAATTTGGCAATAGAATAAATAATAAACAGGATTTTGGAACTGTACTCCCGATCTATCACTAGCCATTGTTATAATCTTGTGATTTAATTTTTGAAGTAGGCTATAGCATGTTTCCTCAAACTTTTAACGTAAATTTTAAAGTGATTCGCGGCAAGCTCTCGGGTTAAATCCAAAGTACTGTTTACTCATGCATTCAAACCTGAGAGATGATCGTCACAACCACACGCACACACACACATCCTAGGAATATTTTTTCTAAAACAGCAAAGGTAGGGATTTTAATTCAGATGAACGTCAGAGTCCGATGAGGGTTCCTTCATGTAGGAATTAAGATTCTGATTGGTTTGAGTTGGAATTGCAGAATTCCTTCAAATTTGGTGATGATGCAGCAAGATGAGGTTGGTATCCAGAGATTTGGTCCACTCTACAGATGATGGCTGGAATCTTCCAGAAAACCAGGCTTCAAGGAGTTTTATACTTGCGGCAGGCTGGAGTCTGACTTTGGTATTGACAGCCTAAGTTTCTTACAGCAGATTGCTCTGGGAGTCCAGGAATGTAACACTCAAACTTTCCAAAAGCCAAGGCAGCTTAAGTCCAGTAGTGTTGCCCATTGATGAGTCAGTTTCAGATAAACAATCAATGTCTCTGGTCAAAATCCATTGTTCATGTTAGGAAATAGATGATGGCTATTAGCATTCTCTGGGTATAACAAGTTTTGGTGGTTCTCTCTTTTTAGGAATCCAGTCTGGGGAGTCAAACTATCTGCTGTTCCCTTATTTCACTGGTTGTCATGTGTCCACACATTGATAGGTGTGAGATTCCATAAGGAAGAGCACTGAGCTTTGTCCTGTAAATTACAGTTAGAAGTTTCTGAACTGTAGTCAACTTGAAAATCAGACAACCTGTAACAGCCATCTTTTTGATTGAACCCCAAAGTCCATAAACATTTTGACATGAGGGTGGTCTCTGCTAAGTTAGCTGGTTTCAACTTGGCTAGCCATCTGGATATCCTGTAGGGTTGAAATTATTTAAATGAAGATGAAATGAGGGTCATGGGCTTGGTGATTGGCAAGAAAAACCAAAAGTGACCAAGGATTTGGAACGTGTTGCCTGATAAAGAGTGCTGGAAGTAGTTTCAATACTGGCTTTCAAAAAGGAATCAGAAAAATACTTGAAGGAAAAAAGCATTCTAGTACATGGGGAGGACCTGGGAAGTAGGATGAAATGCACTGCTCTTCGAAAGAGCCAGTCAAGAGTTTTGGGCCAAATGGCCTTCAGTGCCGTACTATTTTGTATTCTTTCACAGGATGTGGATGCCGCTGGCAGAACCAGCATTTGTTGTCCATCCCTAGCTGCCGTTGAACTGAGTAAGCTCTGGAATAATAGCCCAGTGACAGTCTCAGCCCACCATCTCCCAGTAAACTAACCATCCTATGGTTCTGTTATGTTCAGCTTCAGAGTCCCCTTGGAGGAATCCGCTAGTGTTCTTGCTCGTGGACCCTATTGGCTGGTCCTGGTTAGAGAGATGGTGTGTGAATGAGTCATGTGGGAATGTTCACAGGTTGGTGGGAAAAGTAGCGCTGACCTGCTGAGGTCCAAACCTGTATGATATCCACCCAGAGGAACCCCTGGAGCACAACTGGTGCCCGTGAAAACATGTGTTTCTGCTTCCATCCTCCATGGCCATTCCCCATTTTTGATTTGATTTGATTTATTATTGTCATGTATATTAGGATACAGTGAAAAGTATTGTTTCTTGTGCTGTATACAAACAAAGCATACCATTCATGGAGAAGGAAAGGAGAAGGTGCAGAATGTAGTGTTACAGTCATAGCTAGGTTGTAGAGAAAGATCAACTTAATGCAAGGTAAGTCCATTCAAAAGTCTTACAGCAGCAGGGAAGAAGTTGTTCTTGAGTCAATTGGTACGTGACCCCAGGCTTTTGTATCTTTTTCCTGAAGGAAGAAGGTGGAAGAGAAAATGCCCAGGGTGTGTGGAGTCTTTAATTATGCTGGCTGCTTTGCTGAGGCAGCGGGAAGTGTAGACAGAGTCCATGGATGGGAGGCTTGTTTGCGTGATGGATTGGGCTACATTTACAACCCTTTGTAGTTTCTTGCGGTCTTGGGCAGAGCAGGAGCCATACCAAGTTGCGATACAACCAGAAAGAATGCTTTCTATGGTGCATCTATAAAAGTTGGTGAGAGTCATAGTGGACATGCCAAATTTCCTTAGTTTTCTGAGAAAGTAGAGGCATTGGTGGGCTTTCTTAACTATAGTGTTGGCACAGGGGGATCCAGAACAATTGGTGATCTGGACACCTAATAACTTGAAGCTCCCGAACATTTCTACTTCGTCCCCGTTGATGTGGACAGGGGCATGTTTTCCTTTATGCTCCCTAAAGTTGATGACAATCTCCTTTGTTTTGTTGACGTTGAGGGAGAGATTATTGTTGCCGCACCAGTTCACCAGATTCTCTATCCATCATTGTTGGGATAACTGTCTTGTCATTGTTTGAGATCCGACCCACTACGGTGGTGTTGTCAGCAAATTTGAAAATCGAGTTGGAGGGGAATTTGGCCGCACATCTCTGTACTCCCACAACCTTACAGTGCTCCTGAGAACTCTGCATTCCTCCAATTCTAGCTTCTCGTTCGCTCCCCACTCCCTTTGTCCCACTGTTGGTGACCGTGCCTTCAGCTGCCTGGATTTTAAGCTCTGGAATTCCCCCTCCATAACCTCGGCATCTCTCTCAGCCTCTCTGACCAACCTTTTGGCCACCTCCCAATATTTTCATTGCTTCTCAACTTTTTATCTGCCAATGCTTCTTGAAGGGTCATGAGATGTTTTACTATAATAGAGGTACTATTTAAATAAAAGTTGTTGATTGAGACCAGCCAGTTCTGCACACGCTGGACACATTTTGACCTTCAGTACATGGAGTAAACAGGTGTTTTTATATTCTCTCCTTGCAGACATTGATCCTCAGAAAGGTGAACTGGACCTGAATGGCATCGATGACAGTGAAATCGATAGGGTAAGCTCATTCTGCAGCCCTGCTGACTGGGAATATGAGACTGTAGATCACCTTATGTAAGAGAAGGTAAAACAAGAGCAATTCTTTCACCATGTGTAGCAGCTCGTTGTCAGAGAATCTGGTTTCAACACTGTAATCACATTTGATGGTTTCTCTTTTCTTGTTGCAGGCACTCATTTGGGAAAAGTAACCTTATATAATAGTCTATTGTTACTCATCCAAAATACTTTATCAAGCTGGGATTGTGCAGTGTGCTTGGAATGATGGCTTTGCATCAAAGCGAGCTGGCTTGTGGTTCAGCTGGGCAGATAGGAGCAAATTGTAACTTGCACTCCCACGCGCTCTCTATCTCTCTGTCACGTACGCACTTCCCGTCCCACACACACACACACAGTCTCTCGTGCTGTGTACCTGACCCTGCAAACTGTTGCTCTTTGGAAATGTGACAGTGACACTGAGTAAGGGTAGGAAAAGCTCAATTTCCTCGCAGTGACATCCTCTCAAAGGAATGTTGGACATTGTGCAGAATAATTCATTCTCTCGGTTTACATCTTTACATTATCATTGGGAGGAATTGGATTTCAGTTGCATTGTTTCTGGAAATACCAAGGCCATGGCACAGCGCTTTGCAATGAGTCTGCTATTTTCACTCACCACCCTCCTGTTTGGTGAGATGGCAGTCATGATGAACACTACCTCAGGTCGCAAAATCGGCAGGACAGTCTTTGCATTCCAGCTGCAACTTCTAGCAGCCAGTTACTGTCTGAAACTGGCAAAGGATTGCAGGCAGATAGAACAGTACAGCACAGTACAGGCCCTTCATCCCTCGATGTTGTGCCGAGCTATGTCCAAACCCAAGATCAAGCTATCCCACTCCCTATCATTCTGAAGTGCTCCATGCGCCTCTCCAATAACAACTTGAAAGTTCCTAAAGTGTCCAACTCCACTATCACAGCAGGCAGTGCATTCCACACCCCACCACTCTCTGAGTAAAGAATCTACCTTGGACATCCCTCCTATATCTCCCACCATGAGCCTTACAGTTATATTCCCTAGTAACAGCTATATCCACCCGACGAAATAGTCTCTGCATGTCCATTCTATCAATCTCCCTCATCATCTTATAAATCTCTATTAAGTTGTTTCTCATCCTCCTTCGCTCTAAAGAGAAAAGCCCCAGCTCCCTCAACCTTTCCTCATAAGACCTACCCTCCAAATCAGGCAGCATCCTGGTAAATCTCCTCTGCACTCTCTCCAATGCTTCCACATCCTTCTTATAGAATATTTCAAATGTGGTCTCACCAAGGTCCTGTGTAGTTGCAGCATAACCCCACGACTCTTAAACTCAAACCCCCAGTTAATAAACGCTAACACACTATAGGCCTTCTTCATGGCTGTATTCGCTTGAGTGGCAACCTTCAGAGATCTGTGGATATGAACCCCAAGATCTCTCTGTTCCTCCACATTCCTTAGAACCCTGCCATTGACCTTGTAATCTGTATTCAAGTTTGTCCTACCAAAATGAATCATTGACCTATTACTCTGCTGCCCATATCCTGCTGTTGCAGTACCACGGTGCACTGTGTCCTGGTCTGACTGTATCTCCATTTTAATATTCTCAGTCTGCTTTGCAAATCTCGCCTATCTCTGGAATCTCCCCAGTCCTATGATTTTCCCGGATTCTAATCCATCTAATTGTAGCCAGAGAGAGAGAATCAGCTACAATGGCCTTTCTTGCCACTCCTGGACTGTTACCTGTTGGGTTTACCCAGGATTGATCCATGTCTCTTCTTCTACTTGCTTTCCCTCTGCGAAATCATTTGCAAACACTTGGGTTTCTGACAATACCCAGCTGGACTTCATCAAAACTCTCTCGACTGTTTCAAAATGATCAGAATACTTGTCCAGCATCCTGAACTGGATAAGTAGAAATTGAAATATTGGCTTTCCACTCATTAACAACCGACTCTGTCCCTCTCCCTGGTAACTGTCTGCAGCTGAACCTGATTGTTTGCAGTTTTGCTATCAGGTTTGACTGTGAGATGAGTTTTCAAGTCAAAATGCACAGCATCACCAAGACCATCTATTTCCTCTTCTTTAGCCCTGTTCGACTCTGCACCTGCCTCAGTTCATCTGCTACTAAACCTCATTCATGGAGGTAGTGTAGGAGAGTGTAATTAAAATCGATGATCAGTTGTGATCTAACTGAATGGTGGAACAGGCTTGATGGGCCAAATGGCCTGTTCCTGTTTCAATGCCTTTGATATCTACAGGTGACTATTACAACACACTCCTAGTTGCTCTCCCATATTCAAGCCTCTGTAAATTTGAAGCCATTCAACCCTCTGCTGTCCTAACTTGCACCAAAGTTAAGCAATAGCCCAATCTTAAAATTTCCATCCTTATTTTCAAAGGCCTCTGTAGCCTTATCTCTTCCTGTCCCCGTAATCCCTCTTAGCCTGACAGCCCTCTGAGCTACCTTCACTTCAGCTCTCTGTCATTAGCAGCTGAACTTTCAGTTGTTGGGGCTCAAAACTCCAGAATTCCTTCTCTAAACCTTTCCCTGTCTGACCTGTTCTTTCTCTTGAAAACTTTAGCCTTTTGACTAAGTTTTTCGTGACCTGCCCTAATATCTGCTTATGTGGCTCAGTGTTTGATAATGCTCTTGCGAGGAGCCTTAAAATGTCTTACTACATTAAGGGAACTGTATAACTAGAGGTTGTGGTAGAGATTTACTGGAAGCGTGTGACAGAATTGCACCAAGAGGCGGTGTGTCTTCATTTATCTGTCAGGAAGCTGTGCACTGCAGCTCTTTCACACTAGCCATGTTGCAATTTTAGCAGTTCACTGTACAGTTGACTTTTGGCTGCGATCACACCTTGTATTTTTTTTTGTGCGCAGTATCTACTGACCGAGAAGGAGGTGGAAATGAAAACCGAGCTGTGGCTGAGGGAAAACGCAGATTATCTGAAGGAACAAAAGGGTGAGAGCATCTGAGGAGGGTGGGAAAGCACAGGTAGAAAGGAGAAATTGGAAAGCCGGACCTCAGGGCAGGCGGGGGAGGGCATCGCTAAGGACTGGAGTAGATCAGGAAGGTCACTATCGCGTTCACGTTTCACATCAAACTGTACAATCTGTCTCAAATCGAATTCCGTCCTGAATCAAATTTCCAAATGCTTTTTTTCTGAAAAAGAAGTTAAAAAATCCTGCAAGTCAGTGAGCATCTGTGAACAGGAGAGGCTAGTGAATAGTTTGGGTGGAGACGATCCATTGGAACCCTCATCCAGAATGTTTGCAGATGTTGACAAGTTGCTTATCTGCAGCATTTTCTCTTTCACATGTTCAGCAGGTACCTTTTATCTGCACCATTGGTTTTGTAAAGCCACCTCAGCTGCAGTGCATTGCGAATTTTATATATTTTTTTGGACTAGATAGCATCCACACAGTCAGTGTAGAATAAGCAATGAACTGTGTTGTTGCTGAGGATTTGACAGCTGCACAAGATTGTGCTCATCCCAGAGGGAATGTTTATTCAGGAGGTGGCAGTGTACATGGGGGTGGCCAGTTAACTCAATCCTAGGGGAGAGAGAAACAGGAATCCTATCCCATCTTTGTCCAACTGTTAACTAATTCCAGGGTTTTTATCTCCCCGTATTGAGTACAGTTGGACATCTGATCTATCACAATGGTGACTGGACTTCAAAAAAGTACTTAACTGGCTGCAAACCACTTTGGCAATTCCTGAAGTTGGAAAAGACTCTTTTGAGATGATGCTCTTCTCCTTCACAAAATGGCAGTCACATGGAACTGGGAACAAACTTACCCAAGTGCTGACGGCTCTGGTTTCAGTGACTATTTATCATGTGTTGGGATTCTATTGGACTGTAGTATTTGAATATAAAAGTAGGGAGGTCTTGCTGCAGCTGTATAGGGCATTGGTGAGGCCGCAGCTGGAGTACTGTGTGCAGTTTTGGGCGCCGCACCTGCGCAAGGATATTTTGGCCCTGGAGGGAGTGCAGAGGAGGTTTACTAGGCTGATACCGGAGTTGAGGGGATTGAGCTATGAGGAGAGGCTGAATAAACTAGGCTTGTACTCGTTAGAGTTTAGAAGAATGAGGGGAGATCTCATTGAGACGTATAAGATGATGAATGGGATGGATAGGATAGAGGTGGAGAGACTCTTCCTGCTCAAAAAAGACAGTAGGACTAGGGGGCACAGCCTCAAGATAAAGGGGAGGCGGTTTAGAACGGAGTTGAGGAGGAACTTCTTCACTCAAAGGGTGGTGAATCTCTGGAATTCTCTGCCCGTTGAAGTGGTGGAGGCTGCCTCGCTAAATGTTTTTAAGAAGCGGGTTGATGGGTTTTTGATAAGAGAGGGGATTAAGGGTTATGGGGAGAGGGCGGGAAAGTGGAACTGAGCCACGACAGATCAGCCATGATCTTATTGAATGGCGGGGCAGGCTCGAAGGGCTAGATGGCCTACTCCTGCTCCTATTTCTTATGTTCTTATGTTCTTATGTCACCCAGCACCTATGTGCACTTTCCAGCGAGGCCCCAGATTAATGATGGGCTGGGATCGGCACTGCCCCTCCTGGCCCAGGTTTACTGAGTGTGACAGCACCCTCCCCAGCTGCTGCGTCACCTGAAGTCAGCCCACCTTCCACAAACCACTGATGGAACTCTTCACCATCTGACTCAAAACTAAAATACTGAGGATGCTGGAATTCGGGAATAAAAATGGAAATGCTCAGTAGGTAGCATCTATGAAGAGAGACACCCAGTTAACAGAATCCTACAATGCAGAAGAGGCCCTTTGGCCTATCAAGTCTGCACTGATGCATTAAAGACTCTGACCTGCCCACCTTATCCCACTTGCCAGCACTTGGCCCATAGCCTTGAGTGTTAGGATGTCCCAACTACTCATCCAGGCACTTTCTAAAGGATCCTGTCTCCACCACCCTCGCAGGCAGCGCATTTCAGACCTTCATCACCCTCTGGGTAAAAAAGTTTTTCCTCAAATCCCCCCTAAACCTCCCACCCCTCACTTTTAACTTGTGCCCCCTTGTAACTGACGCTTCAACTAAGCTGCTCCCTATCCACCCTGTCCGTGCCCCACATAATTTTGAACACTAACATTTCAGGATGTGATCTTTCCCTAGAACCATAGAATCCCTGCAGTACAGAAGGAGGCCATTTGGCCCATTAAGTCTTCACCGACTCTTCAAAAGAGCATTTTATCTAGGCCCAATCCCATGCATTAACCATGGATAATCTACCTAACCTGCACATCTTTGGACTATGGGAAGAAACAGGAGTACCAGGAGGAAACCAAGCAGGCATGGGGAAAGCGTAGACGGTCACCCAAGGCCAGAATCGAACTGGGTCCCTGGTGCTGTGATGCAGTAGTGCTAATCACTGTGCCATTGTGCCATCCATGCCACTCTGGTCAATTCACCAAAGGGAAGATCATTCCTATATCCTGAAAATAATGTTTATATTTTCTTTGCAGAAAAGGAGGAACGGATAGCAAAAGAGAAAGAGCTTGGGATTTATAAAGAGCAGAAGGTAATTTTACTGGAATGATTTTACTAACTGAGGTCCCTAAGCTACAGTTCTTTGGAATTGCAGATATTTGCATCCTTAAATTTAATGGTTTCATCATTAAATTTTACTGATTCCTTAGTTCACAGCATCCTACCAGCCGTTGTGTTAAATGTCATTTGTTGATAGATAATAATGATGATATTATCAATCTAATAGTCCCTTAACAACTGTGCAAGCTTTCCAATGTGTGTGTTTCTCTTCCTTTACGACTCTAACTCTCAGTCACAACACTCCCTCTCGGTTGCTCTTGCTCAGCCTGATGTGTGCACTGCATCAAATGCCACCGTCTCTCTGGCATCCCCCCTCTCCCTCTCCCACTGACACCTCTCTATCTCTCTTTGGTGCCTCCTCTCTTTTTCTCTCTCTTCTGCATGCTCCCTTCCTCTCTGCCACGTGCTCCCTCTCTGCCGCGTGCACTCTCTCTACCCCATGCTCTGACTCTGCCTGGTGTTCCTAATAACTGATCATTCTTTGTCTGTGTTCTCTTTCGTCATTACCACCCCCTTGACTACTTTATCATTATTATGACCAGTGTCTAAGATCTTTGGTTGCCCTGTGCACACAATCTTATAATGTTGAAATCTTAATCTTAATCTGAAATGTCTTCATTCCTTCCAACATATTTTTGTCTGGCCTTTCACATTTTACCCTCTGTAAACTTGAGGTTATCCGGAACTCGCTAACTCACAACAAATCCCAATCACTCATCAGTCACCCTGTGCTAACTGACATTGACTCCCAGGAAAGGGATACCTTGATTTCAAAATTCTTATTCTCGTCTTCATGGCCTCCATGCCCTTACCCCTCACTATCCGTGTAATCTCCTCCAGTCCCATTCCCTTACCCTTCACTATCTCTGTAATCTCCTCCAGTCCCATACCCTTACCCTTCACTATCTCTATAATCCTCTCCAGCTCCCATGCTCTTACCCCTCACAATGTCTGATCTCCTCCTGCTCCACATCCTCTGAGATTTCTGTGCTACTATATATTCTGGAATTTTGAACACCCTTGATTGAATTGATCCATTATTAGTGGCCAAGCTTTCAGGTGCCAAAGCTGTTAAGTTCCCTTTCCAAATCTTTCCATCCCACTATCCCTTTCTCCTCCTACAAAATAAAACCTCCTCCTTGACCAAACTTGTGTCTGAGAATCACAGAATTGGTGTGGCACAGTAGGAGGCCATTTAACCATCAGCATCTGCATCAGCTTTCCAAATGAACAGCTCACTTTGTGCCATTCTTCCGCCTTCTCGCCATAACCCGGAATCTTCTTCCGTTTCAAATAACAGTCTAATTCCCTTTTGAATGCTTCAATTAACATGAATTAATTGACACAGCATTCCTAATCGCGCTGTGTGGAAAAGTTTTTCCTCCTATCACAATTATTAATATTAATAATTACTTTAAATCTGTGCCCTCTGGCTCTCAATCCTTTCATGAGTGGGAGTGCTTTCTCCCTATCTATACTGAACAGACCCCTCATGATTTCGAATACCTCTGTCAAATCTCTCCTCAACCTCCTCTTCTCTAAAGAAAATAGTCCCAACTATCTGATCCTACTTCTCCTTATTTGGCTTGGTGCCAGATTTTGTTTCTAATGCTCCAATGGAACAGTTTTATAACATTAAAGGCATTATATAAATATAAGTTAGAATCAGAGAATCCCTACAGTGCAGAAAGAGACCACTGGCCCATTGAGCCCCTGCATTGACAGCAATCCCACCCATCTATGACCCCACATATTTACCCCACTAATCTCTCTAACCTATATTCCAGGTCTATGGGCAATTTAGCATGGCCAATACACCTAACCAGCACATCTTTCAGACTGTGGGAGGAAACTGGAGCACCTGGAGGAAACCCATGCAGACACAGGGAGAATGTGCAGACTCCACACAGACAGTGACCCAAGCTGGGAATCAAACCCAGGTCCCTGGAGCTGTAAGGCAGTAGCACTAACCACTGTGCCACCATGCCACCCCTGCTGTTGCTCTTGTTCATGGCTTAGAATAACGTGCAGCTGGAAATTTATTATCAACTTTCCATTTCTTCAAAGCCCAGAAAATCGTCAAAGAAACGCGAGCCAATCCGAGCCAGCACGGCAGGAGAGGCCATCGAAAAAATGCTGGAGCAGAAGAAGATCTCGAGCAAGATAAACTACGATGTGCTGAGGGATCTAAACAGCAAAGGGAGCAGCACGCCAAGTCGGGAAGAAAGTGATAGCAGTAACCGTGGCAGCAGTAACAGCCGCAGTAAGAAGGGACCAGCCCAGCGAAAGGCAGCAGCAAGCTCCCGAAACCTGGCCACACCAGCCAACAACCTGGGCAAGAGGTATCGTTATCAGTTCATGCAGAATAGTGCCAACCATCAGCTTAATCCACTCCTAAGTGCTACATTACTGTGAAGCTGTGTGTCTAACATTGGGCTTCCTGGTGGTTTGATCAACAGTCGCACCATTTTTTCCCCATTGGTAGTAGAGCATATAGGGAATGAGCCAGGTAGAGCGAGATTCTCTGGAGTTTCCTGCCGGCCGGAGGTGGCGCGTTATTTGCCAGTTTCGGGATTCTCTGGTCCCACTGCTGTCAGTGGGAATTGATGTCACCCCATGCCAATGGAAAACCTGTGGGCGGGAGTGCGTGCCAGCGGGACCGGAGAATCCCGCAGGTATGAAAGTTTGATTAATTGGATAGCTCTTTTAAAGAGTCAACATGTGCACAATGGTCCACATGTCCTACTTCTGTGCTGTGTGATTCTTGATGATTTGCTAAGCTGAGGAAAGTGTCTCTTTCAATTAGCAGTTTATGAATAGTTGGTTTATGTTGGCTAGCAAGGTGATCAAGGTATTTGTCAGCCCCGGGGCCTGGATAGGGACTAGGAAATCCATCCAATCCAATCAAATAAAACCTGTATGATTCTGGGAGAGAGGCTGATAAATGTAAAATTCAGGCCTTAAAGTTTCCAACATACAGCACGCCTGACACACTGGCACTTTCTCAGTACTGCACTGGACTTGCACAAGAACAGAAAATGCTGAAAAATCTCGGCAGCTCTGACAGCATCTGTGGAGAGAGAATAGAGCCAACGTTTCGTGCCTGGGTGACCCTTCCTCAGAGCTGGATTTGCGCGTTGGGCAGTCATGGTATCTAGCTGTTGGCATTTTGCCCTCGAACAAAAGGGATGTTGTGCCTTTTCTCTCAACCCATGTACAGCATCTTCTCTCTCCCTCTGAGGCATTGCCTCTGTAGTCAGGGTGCTCACTGAGGTTCGAAGGCAGTTTCAATGTGACGCAAGGGAATTTTTGAATCATTTTCTCTTCCTGCGTAGAGGCTGGTTAGGTAATGGGTTGGGGGAGATACGTATTGGTTATTGCCAAAAATAATTAGATCAGATAGATTGGACAATAAATTTTACCTGTTAAAATCACAAAAGTAATTTCAACTTTTTAACCAATGATTCAAAGTTCAGTTACTCAAACTCATTATTTTTCCTCCAATCCTTTAAACACCTATATCTCACCCTTCTCTTCCTTATTTGCTATAAGCTAAAGATCTTGAAAAAGCAAGGTTAGAACTTTCTAATACATTGTTCTTGATTTAACCTCTCAACTCTCCTGGAGTACTGTGTGCAGTTTTGGCCTCCTGAAGGGCGTGGGGTTTACTGGCATTGGAGAAAGTTCAGTCAAGGTTCACTCGGCTGATTCCCAGAGTAAAGATTACTTTGACAAAAAGTTGAGCAGGTTGATCCTATACTCAGTGGGGTTTAGAAGAATGAGAGGTGATCTTATTGAAACAAATAAGACTCTGAAGGGTAAACACTGAGAGGATGTTTCTCTTGTGGAAAATCTAGAACTAGGGACACAGCTTAAAAAGAAGGGATGACTCATTTAAAGAGGAGAGCTGGAATTCTCTGGCTGTTCACACTGGCGGGACTCTTGGTTCTGCCAGCAGTGTACCCCCACCCGTGGGTTTCCCGCCAGTGTGGGGTGGCATCAATGGGAATTCCCATTGACCGCAGCGGGACCAGAGAATCCAACTGCTTGCAAACAGCACACCACCTCCCACCAACAGGAAACACACAGCTGGGGGGGTCGAGAGGATCTTGTCCAACCTGAGGGGGAGTTACTTCGCTGAGGGTGATGAGGCTTTAGAAAGGCTGGTCATTGAATCAAGGCTGTGGTGGACAGGTTTTTGATTGACAAAGAATTGGAAGTTTATGGGGGACAGGCATGATGGCTCAGTGGTTAGCACTCTGCTGCCTCACAACGCCAGGGACCCGGGTTCAATTCCAACCTCAGGTCACTTTCTATGTGGAGTTTGTGCGTTCTCCCTGTGTTTCCTCTGGGTGCTCTGGTTTCCTCCCACACTCAAAAGATATGCAGGTTAGGTTGATTGGTCAGGCTAAAATGCCCCTTAGTGTCAGGGAGTTAGTAGGGTTATGGGGATAAGGCCTGGGTGGGATTGTGGTTGGTGCAGACTCAATGGGCCGAATGGCTTCCTTCTGTGCTTTATAGTTTTATGATTCTAAATGGAGTTAAGACCAGTGTGAGATTTGTTACTGAATGGTGAAGCAGGCTTGGTGGGCTGAATAGACAACTTCTGCTCCTATTTCTTATGATCTTATGATCCACGGTTCAGCATTTGATTGACATTTTGAGCTAACTAAACATCATTGTAGATCATCTGGAGATCAATGTCAACTGCTGGATATGCTCATCCTTGACTTTGGCTTTGACCTCAGTTTCAATTGATGCATGCTGTATGTGGTCCAGAAATAGCTTAGCAATAATAATCTTATTTTAAAAAGCCATCAGCAAAAGCTGAGAGAAGAGGTGTGTAGTCAGCTAATCTTCATCAGGGACAAATTAGGTCAGCGAGTCCTTGCAAGCAGTGCTAAAAATAAGAGTGTCAGAGGTTGCTGTCCAGATCTGATAGCTGTCAGTGTTAATATTAGAACGGAACCTGATTCTTTCCTCTCCTCATCCTGCCCCAAACTCCTCTCCTGAAACTCCTCCGTTCCAGGTCCTGCTTCCCTCTCAGCTGCTTCCTCTGATCAGAGTTAAACGACAGATGACTGAATGCCAGCCATCAGTGTATTGGTTGGTATGAATATTTAATGTATCCTGCTGGTTTGTGTGTTCATGCTTTACAGCAATTACTCCGCTTTGTGAAGGGCTGCTTCTTTGCAGCTGAGCCTGACTGCAGAGTTTTGTTTCGATTGTTTCCTTCCTCCTGCTGCCCTGAGAGACACGGGCAGTTCCATCGACAGGTGTCACCATGTAAGTCAGTTTAATGAATACAGGTAGATTTTGGAACAGTGTAGATTATCACAGCAGAGATCCAGCCTGTGCTGAATGGCTTGACAGAAGCTCCCCCCAGCACACTGTCAGGCAGTGCGTTCTAGATCCAAACCACTCACTGGGTGAAAGAAGTTTCTCCTCATGTCGCCATTGCTTCTTCAACCAATCACCTTGCATCTCTGCCCTCTTGTTCTCAATCTATCCACCAATGGAAACATAGATCAGCTAGATAGTCAATATCTTTTCCCAAAGATAGGGGAGTCTAAAACTAGAGGACATAGGTTTAAGGTGAGAGGGGAGAGATACAAAAGGGTCCAGAGGGGTAATTCCAGCTTGTTCCAGACACCACCCTCTATGTATAGAGGGTGGTGTCTGGAACAAACTGCCAGAGGTAAGAGTAGAGACGGGCACAATTTTGTTGTTTAAAAAGCATTTAAACAGTTACATGGGTTTAGAGGGATACGGGCCAAATGCAGGCAATTGGGACTAGCTTAGCGGTTTAAAAAGTGGGTGGCATGGACAGGTTGGGCCGAAGGGCTCGCTTCCATGCTGTAAACCTCTATGACGTCTTTAACAGTGTCTCCCGATCTCTCAGCCTCCTCACCTCTGAGGAGAACAGTCCCAACCTCTCTGATCTATCTACGTAACTTGAAGTGCAGTGCCTAGAATTGGGCACAGTATTCCAGTTGAGACTGAACCAGTGTCTATATGAGTTCGTAACAGGAAACATTACAAAAAGAGAGAAGACTGTGACTTCATTTGTACATGGGATTCCCGCACAGATGCAGGGTAAAGCGACATCTATGTAGCATCAGATGTCTGAAATGGATGTGTTGAATTGCGACTGCCCCAGTGCTACAATATATCCATCTTACCCTGAATAAAGACAAATAGCAATAGCTATAATTCTTCCATTAGGAATGAAGATTTAATGAAAAATCCCTTTGAGATTATAGATTCAATGATGTAACTGAACTGAAATAGATTTCTGAAATGTTTGGTTGTTGCAGATGATTGCTTTTGTTTCCTGTTTCTATCCGAGAATAAGTGCAGCATATAATGCCCTATGATTAGTTCTCTATAAATAAATTGGTTGCCATAGGTACTAGAGGAGCAGGTAAATCTCTTGGATATTCAGAATTAGGTTAGCTAGTCTTAAAGGAAATCTTTGGCCTAATTTGCTTCTGGCGATGCAGCATTCCCTGCGCACTCCTTCAGGCAGCTTTGTGTTATTCTGCCAGCCCGCTCCTGATGGTGATGTCGTTTTGCTGCGATGCAGTACTGAGGGAGAGCTGTGCAGTCAGACATGACATCATTCCAATAAGGATTAAACTGAGGCTTGACAGATGTAAAAGATTTCACTCAATTACTTTGAAGAATAAGAGGGGAGTTATTCCCAGCATCAGCAATATTTATTCGTTCACTAGCATCACTCAAATAACTGATCCAGTTACGAACACATTACTGTCTGTGCGAGTTTACTGTGTGCAAATTGGTTGTCACTTCAGAGCACACTGTGACGTGTTTTGGGACATCCTAAAGTAGTGAAAAGCTCAACAGAACAAAGTTTTGCTGTGGCCCTGAAAATGCTGACTCTGATTACCAGTGGAAGGGAAAGGAGTTGAAGGGATGCAGGAACAGGGTGAGCACGGATTAGGATTAGGGCTAGTGGAAGATGATATTATGAACTGGTTGAGCCAAACTGCCTGTTTTTACATCACAAGTTCCCTTGGGTTCCAGTGTTTTCCACTGCTTAATATTGTTATATTGTTGGCCACTTTCTGAAAAGTTATATTTAGAGTTGAATCAAATAATTAAAATATCAATGCGATCTTACAAAATTCACAAGGAATGGGAAAAAGTTAAATGTCAACATTTTAGCCATGAGACAGCATTAGGTTTTAAAAGCTACAAAAGCTGTACCAGATTTGAAGGTCAGTTATTGAAAAAGACTGTTGTAGTACCACGCCATCCAGATCAGCACCTTTCTATTCATTCACGCCCACAACACCTCTGCTTTCTCACCAACTTTTATAAATGCACCGTAGAAAGCATTCTTTCTGGTTGTATCACAGCTTGATATGGCTCCTGCTCTGCCCAAGACCGCAACAAACTACAAAAAGTTGTGAACGAAGCCCAGTCCATCACACAAACTAACCTCCCATTCATTGACTCCGTCAACACTTCCCGCTGTCTCAGAAAAGCACCAGCATAATTAAGGACCCCATGCACCCCAGACATTCTATCTTCCACCTTCTTCCATCGGAAAAAAAAAGTCTGACGTCACGTACCAACCGACTCAAGAACAGCTTCTTCAAACTTTTAAATGGACCTACCTCACAGTAAGTTGATCTTTCTCTACACCCTAGCTATAACTGTAACACTACATTCTGCACTCTCTCGTTTCCTTCCCTATGTATGGTATGCTTTGTCTGTATAGTGTGCAAGAAACAATATTTTTCACAGTATACCAATACATGTGAAAATTATAAATCAAATCAAATGGAATGTGGATGTCACTCATACAACCAGCATTTATTACCCATCCCGAATTCCCTTGAGAGGTGGTGAGCTGCCTTCTTGAATGTAACTGAGTTGTTTACCAGGGACAAATATGGTCAGCTACACTGCTATGGATCTGGCATTGCATACATGCCAGACCGAGTAAGGACAGTAGATTTCCTTCCCTAAAGAATATTAGTAAACTGGTCCCCAGTCCAGGCCATTACTAGCTGTTAGTCAAATAGCCAGAAAAACCAATCATCCAGTATCCTACTCGCAATTGTTATTCACTATTCCCTTCTCATCATCCCATTCTCTAGAAATCCCTCAGTTAGCACCTGCACCTCACTCCCAGCTTCCAAAATCCTCCTGGAAATCTACTGTACATCCTCCCACCCTCTAATCCTCTTCTCCACCGTCAAATGTTGGGCACTGTGTTTTGAGTTTTGCAAGCACAGGTTGATTGGGTACAGTCAGTATTTGCCTGTTATAACAGCCAAAGGAACATGTTTTGCATACAAATTGGCAAGAAAAAGCAATAGGCGTGAGGATTGGGAGCAGATTAAAATTCAGCAAAGAAGCACCAAGGGATGAAGAAGGGAAAAATGGAGTATGAAAGTAAACTAGCAGGGAACATAACTGGCTGTAAAAATCTCTAGAGGCATATGAAGAGAAAAAGATTGACAAAAGCGAACGTAGGCCCCTTACATTCAAAAACGGAAGAACTCATAACGGGGAATAAAGAAATAACTGAGGAATTAAATTTGTACTTTGTTTCAGTCTTCACAAAGGAAGACATGAATAATGTGCCAGAAGTGCTGAGAGAAACATACTTTAGCGAGGAACTGAAGGAAATTAGCATTAGTAGAGAAATGGTTTTGGGGAAATTGATGGGATAAATCTCCAAGTCCTGATAACCTTCATCCCAGAGTACTTAGGGAAGTGGTCCTGGAAATAGGTGGTTATTTTCCAAAATTCTTTGGGCTCTGGAATAGTTCCTACAGATTGGAGGATAGCTAATGTAAGCCCACTATTCAAAAAGGCAGGTAGAGAGAAAACTGGGAACTGTAGCCTAGTGAGCCTAGTGTCAGCATGGGGAAGTTGCTAGCGTCCATTACCAAGGATTTCATAACTTAGCATTTGGAAGGCAGTGGGATAATCAGACAAAGTCAGCAAGGATTTACAAAAGGAAAATCATGCTTGACCAATCTATTAGAATTTTTTGAAGATGTAACTAGTAGAGTTGACCGAGGAGAACAAGTTGATGTAGTCTATTTAGACTTTCAGAAGGCTTTAGACAAGGTCTCACATAACAGACTACTATGCAAAGTTAAAGCACATAGGACTGCTGGTAATGTCTTGAGATGATAGAAAGCTGGTTAGCAGACAGGAAGCAAAGAGATGGTGTAAATGGGTTTTTTTCTGATTGGCAGTCAGTGACTAGTGGGGTTTCGCAGGGATTTGTGCTCGGACCCCAATTGTCCACATTATATATTAATGATTTAGAAGAGGGAACTGAGTGTATTATTTCCAAATTTACAGATAATACAAAGCTGGCTGGGAGGGTGAGCTGTTAGGAGGATGCAGAGGCTGCTCCAGCATGATTTGGACAGGTTGAGTGTGTGGGCATCTGCATGGCAGATGCAGTATAATGTGGATAAATGTGAGATTATCCACTTTGGTAGCAATAATAGGAAGACAGCTTATTACTTGAATGGGTATAAATTGAGATGGGTGGATACTCAATGTACACCATGGGACAAAGAAATGGCCAAGCAATAGAATACATTCTTTGGTTCTGTCTTTACAAAAGAGGACACAAATTAGATGCCAGAAATGTTGGAGAATGCAAGATTTAGAGAGAGGGAAGAACTGAGGGAGATCAATATTAGTAGAGAAATAGTGCTGGGAAAATTGATGGGATTGAAGGTGGATAAATCCTCAGGGCCTGATAATCTGCATCCCAGAGTATTTCACGAAGTAGTTCTAGAAATAGTGGATGTATTGGTGGCCATCTTACAGGATTCTATAGACACTGGAACAAGTCCCTGTAGATTGGAGGGTAGCGAATGTCACTCCAGTATTCAGAGATGTAGCTAAAGAGAAAACAGGGAATTACAGACCAGTAAGTTTAACATCGGTAGTGGGGAAAATTCTCGAATCCATTATTTAGGACTTTATAGCAGAGCATTTAGAAAGCAGTGGCAGGATCAGACAGAGTCACCATGGATTTATGAAGGGGAAATCATGCTTGACAAATCTGTTGGAATTCTTTGAAGATGTAACTTGTAGAGTTGACAAGGGGGGACCAGTAGATGTGGTATATTTGGACTTTCAGAGATGTTTGACAAAATCCCGCACAAGAGATTATCGTGCAAAATTAAAGTGCATGGGATTGGGGGAAGTTGTTGAGATGGATAGAAAACTGGTTGGCAGAGAGGAAACAAAGAGTAGGAATTAATGGGTGCTTTTCACATTAGCAGGAATTAACTAGGGGAGGTGCCACAGGGATTGGTGCTGGACCCCAGCTATTCACAATATATACTAATGATTTGGGTGAGGGAACAAAATGTAACATCTCAAAGTTTGCAGATGATACCAAGTTGCATGGGAGGGTGAACTGTGACAAGGATGCAGAGATCCTTCAGAATGATCTGGACAGGTTGGGTGAGCGGGTAAATCAGTGGCAGATGCAGTATAATTTGGATAAATGTGAGGTTATTCACTTTGGAAGCTAAAACAAAAAGGCAGAGTGGCTGTAAATTGGGAGAGGGAAGTGTGCAGCGGGACCTGGGTGTCCTTGTGCACCAGTCACTGAAGGTAAGCATGCAGGTGTAGCAGGCGGTAAAGAAGGCAAATGGTATGTTGGCCTTTATTGCGAGAGGTTTTGAGTACAGGAGCAAGGATGTGTTGTTGCGATTATATAGGCTCTTGGTGAGACCACACCTCAAATATTGTGTACAGTTTTGGTCTCCTTTTCTGGGGAAAGATATTCTTGCTCTCGAGGGAGTGCAGCAAAGGTTTACCAGGCTGATTCCGGGGATGGCGGGACTGATGTATGAGGGGAGATTGACTAGGTTAGGATTGTTTTCGCTGGAGTTCAGGCGAATAAGTGGGGGGGATCTCATACAAACTTATAAAATTCTAACAGGACTAGACAGGGTAGATGCAGGAAGGATGTTCCCGATGGTGGGAATCCAGAATCAGGGGTCATAGTCTGAGGATACAGGGTAGACCATTTGGGATGGAGATGAGGAGACATTTCCTCACCCAAAAGGGTGGTGAGCCTGTGGAATTCATTACCACAGGAAGTAGTTGATGCCAAAACATTGAATGCATTCAAGAGGCGGCTGGATATAACACTTGGGGCGAATGAGATCAAAGATTATGGGGAGAAAGCAGGATTAGGCTATTGAGTTGGATGATCAGCCATGATCATAATGAATGGCAGAGCAGGCTCGAAGGACCAAATGGCCTACTCCTGCTGCTATCTTCTATGTTTCTATGTTTCAGTGAGACCTTGGAGTCCTCGTGCTTCAGTCGCTGGAAGTAAGTGCGCAGTTACAGCAGGCAGTAAAGAAGGCAAATTGTATGTTGGCCTTCATAGTGAGAGGATTTGAATATAGGGTTAGGGATATTTTGCTACAATTGTATACTGCATTGGTGAGGCCATTCCTGGATTATTGTGTGCAGTTTTGGTCTCCTTATCTGAGGATGGATGTTCTTGCTATAGAGGGAGTGCAGTGAAAGTTTACCAGGCTGATTCCTGGGATGGCAGGTCTGTCATATGAGGAGAGAATAAGTCGGTTAGGATTATATTCACTGGAGTTTAGAAGAATGAGAGAGGATCTCATAGAAATTTATAAAATTCTAACAGGATTAGACAGGGTAGATTCAGAAAGAGTGTTCTCGATGGTGGAGGAATCCAGAACTAGGGGTCGTGGTTTGAGGGTAAGGGGTAACCTTTTTGAACTGAAGTGAAGAGAAGTTTCTTCACCCAGAGGGTGGTGAATGTGTGGTATAGTGAGAAGCTTTGTCCCAGGGTGGAAGAGTCAATTACTAGGCAGAATAGGTTTAAGGTGCGAGGGGCAAGGTTTAAAGGAGATGTAGGAAGCAAGTTTTTTATGTAGAGGATGGTGGGTGCCTGGAACTCGTTGCCAGGGGAGGTAGTGGAAGCAGATACGATCATGACTTTTAAGGGGCGTCTTGACAAATACCTGAATAGGATGGGAATAGGGGGATATGGTCCCCGGAAGGGTAGGGGGTTTTAGTTCAGTTGGGCAGCATGGTCAGTGCAGGCTTATAGGGCCAAAGGGCCTGTTCCTGTGCTGTAATTTTCTTTTGTTCTTTCTTCACAGAAAGTAGTTGAGACCAAAACGTTGCCTGATTTCAAGAAGAAATTAGATATAGCTCTTGGGGCTGAAGGGATCAAGGAATATGGGAGGAAGTGGGGCGGGGGGGGTGCGGTCAGGAGGTCAGGATATTAAATTCGATGATCAGTCATGATCAAAATGAATGGCAGAGCAAGTTTGAAGGGCTGAATGGCCTACTCCTAGATCCTATGTTTCTATGCTGTTTGATATATTCCGTACGCTGTCTTTGATACACCTGGCCAACATTCCTAACATCACACTCACACTGAAATACATATACCATGTTAATTAATTTTGTGATAGGCCAAAAATCTTTTTGTTTCGACGGCAACATCCAGTTAGTGGGGAGTACCGCTGGTATGGCTACTGCAGAATCGTAGCGTGAAGCGGCAACTTCGTATCCACAGGCTCCTGAGGCACCCTAAATAAACACACATTATTGTACACAATGCACGCGTGTTGGATAAGAACAAGATCAAGCTCAGCGGTGATGTTGCTGCAGTCAAATAGCGCTCCAATCATCCTGTATAAAAATGTTCTATTCATTGTGGTATCTGCGGGAGTGCTGAACCACAGGAAGCTTTACCCAGAACAAATCTGTATCTTCAGGATATAATTGAGGCAGGGGATTAACAATGTCATTTGTTTTCCTCACTAAAAATATCACTTTGAATTCAGAAAGAATTTCATTTCAGCTGTCACTCTGTCGCCCTCACTTCGAAATGAAGAAAATATTGATTTTAAAAAGGAGGGTGATTAATATTCTGGGGTCACACCGTCTCAGCCTCATTTGGATGAGCTAATCTGTTATTGAGATGCTAATTTCTTCAGACTTTATCTCTGTCTGTGCTAATTACTTCCCTGATGTTGGTTTCTGGTGTGCGAAGGTATGTGAATTAGGCATCCTGGCACAGCAATAAAGTTGGTCATTTTGTCTGCAATTGTCGAGACAAATCACTGTAAATCATGGTGTTGCTGTAGGACAGTTGGACAGAGTCTTTTAAGGTTGTTAGGCATTTTAAAATGTTGGCACAGGCAGTAACTTTTCCATTCTCCCATGCCACTGTACCATATAAAGTATTCTTTACCCTGTGAACTAGAGAGAAATGCAAGTCCTGTTGAAACTCACTTAGTTTTATTATCTTATTGAGATATTATTAAAGATACCTAGCTCCAGCTCAGTGGTGGCACTGTAGTCTCTAAATCAAAAGGTTATGGATTCATCCTAGGATACAAGTGCATGACCTAGGTTCCCACTCCCAGTGCAGTACTGAGGGAGTGCTGCAGTGTCATAGGTTTCACAATTCAGGAGGTGACACATTAAACCAGGGCTGTGTGGAGATAAAAGATCTCTCTTCTCTAATACAAAGAGGGGTAGTTTGCTCTCATGTCCTGGCCGATATTTATCCTTCATTCATCATCATTAATTCTAAAATAACCACTTCAAAGATAATTCATTGGCTGTAAATTGCTTTGGGAACTTCAGAGGATATGAAACATGCCATATAAATACAAGTTCAGTTTTTGTGATGTACATTTGTCTCTGCCATATATGAGAGATATTAGAAAGCGAGGATTTTTAGGTACATGTGTTGTAGAATTGACTGATGCAATTTGAAGGCCTCAGGTTTGCTCTCTGCAATGTACTGTGTCTTCTAATCTAATTATCTTGACAGTAGAGTCACTAAAATTGATTTGTGTGTGTCTGGGTGAGTAGTCAGTTGGATTGTAGGACTCTTGTATCTCCTGCTGTTGTGTGTACTGTTTACATAGTAACTAGCCAAGGAGCATTTGACAGTACCTCCAAAATCCATGGCCTCTGTCACCAAGAAGGACAAAGGCTGTGGGTACATGGGAACAGCATCTCCTGCCAAGCTCCTCTTCAACTTGCACACCATCCAGCTTCTAATATATATTGGCTGTTCCTTCTTCATCACTCGGCCACTCTCCTTACCTGACACCACGGTGGGAATATCTTCAGCACACAAACTGCAGTGGTTCAGAAGAAAGGCCCACTAGCACCTTCTTGGAGAACAGCAAGGGATACAGCAGTAACTGTTTATCCTGCCAGCATCCCAGGGAGGAATCTTAAAAAATAAGAACCCATGTTTCTGAGCAGTGGCTCCTAACTCCAGGCTAAGGTGTGATAAGGTTTTCTCCCGGTTTCTGCGTGGGTTTCATTACCACAGGAAGCAGTTGATGCCAAAACATTGAATATATTCAAGAGGCGGCTGGATATAGCACTTGGAGCGAATGAGATCAAAGTTATGGGGAGAAAGCAGGATTAGGCTATTGAGTTGGCTGATCGGCCATGATCATAATGAATGGCAGAGCAGGCTCGAAGGATCAAATGGCCTCCTCCTGCTCCTATCTTCTGTGTTTCTATGACTACAGTGTGACCAGGATACGGGAACTGAATGTTCAAGGATATTTGACATTTGGGAAGGACAGGCTAAAGGAGATGGAGTTGTGTGATCATAAGGACCGGATCAGTGCAGGAATAAGGGAGAATCTCAGGTGGGAGGAACAATGTGTGGAGCTAAATAACAGCAAAGAGCAACTAGAGCTGTTTATAGGCCAGCAAACAGTAATGGTAATGTGGGCCATGGCAGTAATGAGGGGATTAGAAAAGCACGTAGCATGGGTAATACAATCTTTGTGGTGACTTCAGTCTGCATATAGACCAGGTAAATTGAATTGTGGAGGATGAGTTTCTGGAATGTGTTGGGGATGGTTTTCTAGAGCAGTACGCTGAGTAGCTGACTACATCAATTATTCCTGTAATGAAAATGGATTAATTGATAATCTTGTTAAAGAACATTTGGGGATGAGTGACCACGGTATGGTAGAATTTTACATTTTGTTTGAAAATGAGGTAGTTTAATCTGTAGCCAGAGTGTTAACTTTGAACAAAGGACATTATGAGGTATGAGGAACAAAGTGGCTGAAAGGATTAGGAAAATACATTAAAAATTCTGACGATACAAGGCAATGGATAGTCTTAAAGAATTATTACATAATTAACAGCAATTATACATTCCTTCAAGGCATAAAAAACCCGGGGGGAGCGATGGACATGGTGTACTTGGATTTTTGGAAGGCTTTCAATAAAGTTCCCCACAGGAGATTGATTAGAAACATTAAAGCAAGTGGGATAGAGGCAGTATACTGGCATTGATTAAAGATATGTTAACAGGCAGAAAACAGAGAGTAGGAATAAATGGATCATTCTTGTATTGGCATGGCTGCGGCTAGTGGGGTACGGCAAGCATCAGTACCTGGGCCCCAGCTGTCCACAATATATATCAATGATTTGGATATGGGGACCATATGTAATGTTGCCAAGTTGACAGATGACACAAAGCTAGGTGGGAATGTGTGTTGTGAGAAAGATGTAAAACAGCTTCAAAGAGATTTGAGCAGACTTGGCGAACGGGCAAGAACATGGCAGCTGTGGTATAATGTGGAAAAATGTGAGGATATTCACTTTGGTTGGAGGAACAGGTGTGCAGAATATTTCCTAAAAGGATAAAAGTGTAGATGTACAGAGGGACCTGGATGTCCTTGTCAATAAGTCACTGAAAACTAACATGCAGGTGCAGCAAGCAATTAGGAAGCTAATAGTATTTTACCCTTTATTACAAGAGGATTTGAGTACAGAGTAGCAAAGTCTTTCTTCAGTTTTATAGAACCTTGGTTAGACCACACATGGAGTACAGTGTGCAGTTTTAGTTCCCTTACCTTGGGAAATGAACCAGAAACACACACACACACACACCCTATTACACTCTAATATTCTGCTTTCTTTATTGCTTATTTTCGTTTGCTCAGCAAGTTGTCTCTTCCTATACTTCATAGAAAATTCATACAACTATAGAATCCCTACAGTCCAGAAAGTGGCCATTTGGCCAATTGCATCTGTGCCAACTCTCCAACAGAACACCTCATAGCGAGGGGGATTGAATATAAAAGTAGGGAGGTCTTGCTGCGGCTGTATAGGGCATTGGTGAGGCCGCAGCTGAAGTACTGTGTGCAGTTTTGGGCGCCGTACTTACGCAAGGATATTTTGGCCTTGGAGGGAGTGCAGAGGAGGTTTACTAGGCTGATGCCGGAGTTGAGGGGGTTGAGCTATGAGGAGAGGCTGAATAAACTAGGCTTGTACTCGTTAGAGTTTAGAAGAATGAGGGGAGATCTCATTGAGACGTATAAGATGATGAATGGGATGGATAGGATGGAGGTGGAGAGACTTTTCCCGCTCAGAAAGGATAGTAGGACTAGGGGGCACAGCCTCAAGATAAAGGGGGGTGCGGTTTAGAACGGAGTTGAGGAGGAACTTCTTCACTCAAAGGGTGGTGAATCTCTGGAATTCTCTGCCCGTTGGAGTGGTGGAGGCTGCCTCGCTAAATATTTTTAAGACGCGGGTTGATGGTTTTTGATAAGAGAGGGGATTAAGGGTTATGGGGAGAGGGCAGGAATGTGGAACTGAGCCAGGACAGATCAGCCATGATCTTATTAAATGGCGGGGCAGGCTCAAAGGGCTAGATAGCCTACTCCTGCTCCTATTTCTTATGTTCTTATCCAGGCCCCCTCATAAGAACATAAGAAATAGGAGCAGGAGTAGGCCATCTAGCCCTTCGAGCCTGCCCCGCCATTCAATAAGATCATGGCTGATCTGAAGTGGCTCAGTTCCACTTTCCTGTTTTCTCCCCATAACCCTTAATCCCCTTGCCTACCAAAAACCTATCTACCCGCGTCTTAAATATATTTAGCGAGGTAGCCTCCACCACTTCAACGGGCAGAGAATTCCAGAGATTCACCACCCTTTGAGTGAAGAAGTTCCTCCTCAACTCCATCCTAAACTGCCCCCCCTTATCTTGAGGCTGTGCCCTCTAGTCCTGTTGCCCTTCCTAAGCGGGAAGAACCTCTCCACCTCTACCCTATCCATCCCCTTCGTCACCTTATACGTCTCAATAAGATCCCCCCTCATCCTTCTAAACTCCAACGAGTACAAGCCCAGTCTATTCAGCCTCTCTTCACAGTTCAACCCCCTCAGCTCCAGTATCAGCCTAATGAACCTCCTCTGCACTCCCTCCAAGGCCAAAATATCCTTGCGCAAGTGCGGCGACCAAAACTGCACACAGTACTCCAGCTGCGGCCTCACCAGTGCCCTGTACAGTGGCAGCAAGACCTCCCTACTTCTATATTCAGTCCCCCTCGCTATGAAGGCCAGCATCCCATTTGCCTTCCTGATCACCTGCTGCACCTGTAGGCTGGGTTTTTGCGACTCATGCACAAGGACCCCCAGGTCCCTCTGCACCGCAGCATGCTGCAGCTTTTCGCCCTTTAAGTAGTAGTCCCTCCTACTATTACTCCTGCCTAAGTGGATAACCTCACACTCCCCCACCCTATCCCTGTAACCTCACACATTTACCCCGTAAATCCCTCTAACTACACATATTGGGACACTAAGGGACAATTTAGTATGGCCAATCCACCCAACCTTCACATCTTTGGACTGTGGGAGGAAACCGGTGCACCCAGAGGAAACCCATGCAGACATGGGGAGAACATGCAAACTCACGCAGACAGTGATCCAAGCCGGGAATTGAACACGGGTCCCTGGCGCTGTGGGGCAGCAGTGTGCCATTGTGACACCATCATTTTAATCTTGTGCCAAACTTTTAATCTTTCCAAAATTTGTTCATTATTCCCTTGATTGAGAACAATTTTGAAATGTCAAAATGTCCCTCCCGCCCACCACCTGACATACAAAGGTGGGGCAAGTCTGCTCGAGAGCTTTGAAGAATGAGAAATGATTTCATTAAAACCTACCATGTGTTTAAAGACATAGACGGAATAGATATGGGTAAGGTGTTTCCCTGGTTGGAGAGGCTGGGGGCATAATTTCAAAATAAGGGGAATGTGACTTAGGACCGAGATGTGGAAGAATGTCTTCATATAGAGGGTTGTGAATCTTTGGAATTCTCTACCTCAGAGAGCTGTGGCAGCTCAATCATTGAGTGTGCTTGAGCAGACATTGACAGATTTCTAAATGCCTTAAACAGACATGGGATAAAGCGAGGAAAAAGACATTGAAGTGGATGAATGGCAGAGCAGGCTTGATGGGCTGAAGGGCCTCATCCTTTTCCTGTGCTTCTGTGTAGGGAACACAGCAACTAATTTGTTCACCACAAGGTGCCACAAACAGCCACATGACAGGGTTTAGATTCCCTGTTTGAGTGATGTTGATTGCGAGATAAAAGTTGATAAGGACACAAAGGAGAAATCCCCTGCTTTAATTAGTACCGTGGGATCTTTGTCGTCGAGCTGTGAGGGGGCCTCAGTTTAACACCTCCTCTGTGAGTTAGCATCTCCATGCCACAACTGGAACATCAACCTGGATCTTACAGTTCCACAATAGCTGACTAATCCTAGCAATCAAACTGTCAATGACTCTATAACAGATCCAAACATAAGTGAGGAAAGCCCCTGTTTTGGAAAGCTTTGAGAATCTTTGGTCCAAAGTTCCCTTCCAAGTCTGCTACATTCACCACTTATCAAATCACTCACATAGCATATCCCAAAATGTTTTGCTGAATGAAATCTGTTTAATTTCCTTCTCATGCAAAGGTTGACTTAGTGTTTGGGATCTTTGGTCAATGTGTCTTTGTTCCACACTATATTCAGAGACCATGTCCTTCAATCAGTGCAGTCTGTAGAGTGAAGGTGAAATTTCTGCTGTCAAGGCAGATTAAACCATAGGTGGAATTCAGGATCAAGGCTCGAGGGTTTTGATGTTGCAATGAACTTTTTTGATTGATGTGCTTTTATTTTGCTTTCCCATTATCCACAGCAATTCGATACGTTGTGTAGTAACTTGATTAACCAGTATCTTGACAATTTAATATCCTGCATCGTGACCTATTCCTCTGGCCTGGTTCTGCCTTGAACATACTTGCTGCAGAGTTTGCGGCTGAAGCAGTGTCCATGTGCGGATGTGGGTAGAGACCACTGTACCACTAAAGGATATCAAGGCTCCTGAAACCAGAAATTCCCTCAGCTAATTGCAGGAGCCTATAACACGTTTATAAAGGAGACAATTGCGTGGTTATATGAAAAGGCCAGAAAGAGCAGCACAGATAATTTAATAGCTCTTCAAAAAGCAGACCCATACATGGTAGGCCGAATGGCCTCTTTCTGTCCTGTCTGATTCTATGATTTAGCATAACTGTAACTGTGAAATGGTGTTACATCATTGACAACTAGGGTCTTTTGAACCTATCCAAAGCTTCTGTGTTTAACCTGATGACTTCTGTCCTTGTTGAACTCCATAAGTAGATGCAGGCTCAATGGGCTAAATAGCCTCCTTCTGCACTGTAGGGATTCCATATGAAACCTCTGTCACCCAAATGTACATTCTCCCTACTTCAGGTGACTAGTTGAATGTAGAGGGGGAGAGCAAGCCAGCCTGAAACCAGATGGACAGTCACAGTTCAGGAGGAGGGTTCATCTTGAGCTCAATTAGGGATGGGCAGCAAATGGCATTGGCCTTTCCAATGATACTCACCTGCCATGAATAAATAAATAAAAAGCCCATCCTCACAGATCAGTTAGTTTTATGTGGAGAGACTAGAGAAGAAGATTGTTTTCCCTCGAGCAGAGAAGGTTAAGGGCAGACTTGGTAGGTGTCTTCAGAATTGAGGGGGTTGATAGCATAGATGGTGAAAACTCTTCCAGTGGCAGGTGTCAGCCACCAGAAAGCACAGGTTAATGTCGGTGGGGTAATGAGAAAGTCTTTACGATTAAGTGGCACTGTCTCTGCTTCACAGTTGTCCCATTTTTGTTTGTTCCTCTTCAATGTAGTATTTATTTTATACAATAGAAGCTTACACTGAAAACTGAGGAGAAGTGAAAGGTGAATTCAGCTTTAATAGTTCATGAACTTTACCCAACTGAGGAAGACAGGAGCAGGCCTCTGAGCTTATTTAGATGCACACTGCTGTTCTAAATGACCCAGTGTGGTTACTCACTGTTTTCCCAGTGTGGCTGTGGAATTGGGGCCTATAAATATTGATGGATTACCTTGGACAACATGGTCTTGTCTCTGTTTCCCATGTCAATAAAAGGAGCACATTGCTCACTATACATACTTTTGTTCTAGTTTTATTCATATAATCTTCAGTTTATACAATTTTTTGGGAAATGTTTCCTCATGTATTTTAAACAAGGGACGTACAACTTCTAGCTGTGGGACAACCCAGCCCAGAGTGCCTGGCCCTTTGAGCCCCAGGCAAATTTGGTCCAGTTTATGCTCATAATTCTTACTCACACTCTGTCCTGTTTGGGTTTCATGAGCTGAAGATTTGGAAAGGGCTTTTAATTTGTTCCAATTTCATATTGGTGGATAAATCCTAAATCAAAATCAGTCAGTAGTACCTGTATGGACTCGATAGGCCAAGGGCCTCTTCTCCACTGTATGGTTCTATAAAACAGGTGATATCGGAGTCACAGCTCATTGTGCATCTATCAGCGGGCATTAAAGTTGGGAGATATGTGTGATGGACAATTGATAAAATATTTTTACATTAATAATCAAAAAGTCAGAATTTTCCTTTGTGAGCAGCCCCCACTTTGGGGGTTTTGAGATCCACACATGCAAGCAGGCTACACAAACAAAAAAAGGCTTTAGTCAGTAAGATTGCAGCAAGGGAATGATGACCAGCAAATCTGTTGATTGCAGGGTAAATATTGGCAGCTTGTGCATCACCAATTTTCACCACTGCCCCATTGATGGCTGTGCCTTCAAATGCCCTAATCCCTGGAACTCCCTCCCATAATCTCTCCACCTCATCACCTCAATTCTCCTTAAAGCCTACCTTTTCAGTCAGCTGCCCCAACAGCTCCAGATGTGATACACTTTGGGGTGTTGTTTTCTCATGCTCCTGTAAAATATCTTCGGTTATTTTACTACATTAAAGGTTCTATATGTAAAAAGTTCTCTATGTAAAAAGTACACTACCTCCCTTGTTTTTCTTGGAAATGTTGCCTTAGCTGTGAGGGCAGGTCAGACTGTGTTTTAATGTCTCATCTGAAAGTCAGTACAACACTGTCTCAGTACTGCACTGGCTTGACTCAGGAGTGCTGCCCCCTTGGCTAACACTTTACAAAGTAAAGTCGATTATGAAGCTGCATAGGTGGGGTATAGAGGAGGTGACAAAAGCAGAAAATGCTGAAGAATCTCAGCAGGTTTGACAGGAGAGGATGAAGACAACCTTTTGAGTCTAGATGACCCTTCTCTGCCATAGCCATCTGGACACAAAATATTGGCTCTATTCTCTCCTCACAGATGCTATGACCATCTGAGATTTTCCGGCATTTTCTGTTTTTGTTTCAGATTCCAGCATCCCCAGTATTTCGCTTTTATATTACAGGAGAGATGAGCATTGTGCTCAGTCAGGAACTTGGGGGTTGCCGTTGGTGGGATACAGAGTGAAAGACAAGAAATTAAATTGATTTACGTAGTGATGGACTGAGGAGTTGTGGAGCAGGTTTTGAACTTTCTGGAATTATCATTTGGGATTTTATCAGCTTCAGTGCTCAGGATGTATATCTGTTATCAGATTACCAATCTGCAATTCATATTGTGCTCAGTCTGGTTTAGTGATTTCACTCAGTCAGATGCTGAGCCATCCAAATCTAAAACGCACCAGATCACTGCTGCGTTAGGTCCCAGCAGCAGCTATGGAATCCACCATGGATGTCCTTATTGTCCACACGCACAAACAGAGAATGCTGGAAAATCTCAGCAGCTCTGACAACATCTGTGGAGAGAGAAGACTGCCAGCGTTTCACGTCTGGATGACCCTTTATCAGAACTTTTTATTGTCCCTGCATTAGGGACATAGGTACAGTAATTTCACCTCACATCGCATGCTTCAATGGTGAGTGGCTCACCAAGATACTCTTCTCACATACAGGGCCATGCTCACCCCAAAACCGGAAAATCCCACCCAGGATCACAGACCTTAGCATGGTCCGTCCCCTTGCCTGCTACTGCTGTGGTGGGAAAATTCTGTACAGAGCCTCACACAGCAGCTTCCTTGCCCCACCATTTAGCTGATTGCTGGGGAATAACTGTCCGATTTCCACATTAAGATTGTTAGCCTCACTGTTGCTTCTGCAGCCCATTGGCTCAATGATTCAGCTTGAGCTGTTTAGGCAAGTTGCAGGCTGGGTGTGAGGTCTTTGAGCAGAGGACTTCCGTGCAGGGGAAGTTGCACAAAAACGATGTTCTCACCCAATTGGCTGATCTGGGCGGGGTGGGGGGGGGCTGCATTATAATTGGTGTTAGGGCATTATAATTGGTGTTAGCGACTCTGGACTGCTACAGGTGAACACCTCCCGTTCACTATTCAGTGACTATAGCTGGACAGTGCCCATCTGTGAGCAGGCACGCTGCGATTAATGTCAATTTCTGCTGTGGTTTGCTGACATGAAGCATTAGTTAATGTAGCGAGGTCACGGAATGCCATTAGTATGGAAGATCCAACCTGACTCATCGCCTTCCAAAGGGAGAGACAAACGGGAGTGAGAGGGATGTGATTGTGGCTTTGCACAGTATGCAGTCAGAAAACCGTATAATTTGATCATTCTGAAATTCTCCTGGGTGTTAATTAAAAGCTTCAGAATATTGGATATCAAACACAGTGCTGCCTGGAAGCTCAAAAGGGTTGGCGTATTTACCATAACATCAACAAGGGTTCCCAGATCCTGACTGGGCTTTGTTAACGAGCCAGGCTCCAGCATTGTCCCTCTGCAGCTTTGAAAATGTTTCCTGTGGACTGTCAGCAGTGAAGTGAACCCAAAACAATTGGTAATTATCCCATGACTCACCTGGTCTCCTTCCTCCCACCTGCAACTCACACTGTGAAGCTTATCTTTGTGTTATTGTGGGAAGTGGAGGAGGTTGTTCAGCCCATCAAGCTTGCACTGCCATTCAGTCAGCTCACTGCTGAGCTGTATCTTAATTTTTCTGTCTTTATCATGAATCCTTTACAATCTCGGGTTAACTTTAACTGTGTCTGAGCTCCAGCAGCTTCTGTGTGAAGATGGGCTCTGATTTTTACTACCCTCTCTGTGAAGGATTGCTTCCTGACGTCACCATTGAACCACCTGGCCCTAATTTCTATGTTTTCCAACCTTGTTCAGGACTTTCCCCATTTGACAAAACGTTTTCTTTCCATAAACCCTATCACAATGTTAGTTAACAGCTCAATGATATCAAACCTTAATCTTCTATAGTCTAAGAAATGCAGGCCCTGACTGTGAAACTTGCCCTCATATAATTTAACTGTTTGAACCCCTGGCAGCATTCTGATGAATATACACTGCATCCTCCACGGACAATCTATAGTGCTGAGAATGCAGGACTCTGGATGAGTTTGAGCGTTAAGTTGAGGATCTGTTTGTCTGTTCAGATGAAGAAAGTGCAGGAAAATTCTGCAGTGTTCTGATCATCCTCCCTCAACCAAACTGAACATATACAGACTGGAGTTGATGCACAGGTTTAGTTCAAAGTCAAAATGATTGCAGAAAGGGCAGTTAAATTGTCCAATAGTTTGAATTAAATAAATTGAAATAAAACAGACCAGGAGCAGTTTTCTGAGAGATTTCAAATGAAATTAAGCAATTTAGAATTAAACAGACTACAATTGCTCATTCTTCATCAGGTGATTATGGATCTTGGTGACACGTTGCTACACTTTCCTAAGTAATGTCATTGGACACGGTCTTACCAGCTCATTGTACCGGGAAGGAGGGGGACATGAACTGGTGTGACGCCGAACGCCATTTTCTCAGCCCTGTTTTGCCAATGTGCCCAGAATGGGGGGGGTATGCAGGGGTTGAACAGTAGTTGGGCGGGCGGGGGGGGGTGTGATTGGCAAGGTGGCGCGGTGGTTAGCACTGCTGCCTCACAGCGCCAGGGACCAGGGTTCGATTCCCGGCTTGGGTGACTGTGTGGAGTTTGCACATTCTCCCCATGTCTGCATGGGTTTCCTCCAGTGCTCCAGTTCCCACAGTCTGAAAGATGTGCTGGTTATGTGCCATTGGCCATGTTAAATTCTCCCTCAGTGTACCCGAACAGGTGCTGGAGTTTTACTCATAGTAACTTCATTGCAGTGTTGATGTAAGCCTACTTGTGACGAATAAATAAACTTTACTTGAGATGGGGGGAGACCAGCAAATGGGAGTGATCGGCAGATGGGGGGAGACTGGGAAGGAAGTGTGCAGGGGTTGGAGGGAGTCGTGATGGGGGACTCATTGGGAGGGTCCTGATGCCAGTTGCATTGTAGAAGAATTCAATGCGCAAAATACTTTGCGGTGTAGCTGGGAGATCTGATTATTGTTTAAATACAGTTAGTATTTAATTAGCAATTGTAACATTTCCATTTAAAACTGGAGCAATGCAATGATGTTTTAGTCACCTCTGGAGACATACGCATTAAACTTTCCTTCAACCCTGACCTATCATCTCCTCTGCCCACACCTTTAGAGAAGAGGTCGGCATGAGAGGGTTGTCACTTCACTTCCACCCCCTGCAGCCCCCCAACCACCATCAGTGACACACGGTTTTCACATGTGTACTGATATTGGCCCCCACAAATAGCACATAAATCAAATCCCTAGTGCTTTACACAGCCTGTGTAAAAACAGGCTGAATGCTAATGTTTTACAATACCTTCCCTTGCAATATTAATGCTCAAACATCATTGTTTTGAGATTAAACATCATATTAAGAAGTGAGTTTTTGCCCCCACAGCTTTTGTAACCTGACTACATGGTGTTTTTCTACATTCAAGGTGCTATATGAACGCAGATTGCTAATTTGATCTTCATCCATTCTGTAGATGGCGATTAAAAGGCATGGATGAAGTTTGTTCGTGCGCAAGTGTACACATAATGCAAACACTTATGTACACACAGATGTGTGCACACATGCCTGCATACTGTACGCACACATGTACATACATGGTAGAATTAACATAGCACCATAGGCTTGATGGGGCCAGCCCCACAGTTAGTTGCTATCCAACATATCTGGAAAGTTAAAGAGCAATTGGCAATTTTATTGTGCAGCAGGACTGGGGCCGGGGACGCTGCACCAGGAGCTGTCGGGCTGGTTGAAGCCTTTTACCCATGTCAGTGCTCTGATACTGACCCACAAGTAGGAGAGCGAAGACTGCAGGAGAATAAAGCATGGAAAGTGCTAATTTATCAGAGAGACTGCCAAATGTTCTCCACTGTGCTGTCCCACTCTGTTTTCCTTTTCTGTGTGAGTGACCCCACAGTAGTCTGCTCCTGCTACTACTTGACAGGAGAGTGATCCAGCTCTGATCCAGCCTCGCCTGGCTAGCTGCAGCATCTGATAGTCAGAAAGTCTCCAAGCGTGGCTCATTAGAGTTAGGGGACTTGCCAAAGGCATAATGTCCTGACACTAGTCAGTGCTGTAGATTTGGTAGAGGGACAGAGGGGAGTGTGCTTGCACTGTTTGATGGACTCAGTAACTCAGTACACTATCTTTTATTCTTTATAAGGGGGATTGTTTTACCCAATTTCTCCTCCCCCCCGCCATCCCCCAGTCTGGGCTCTGCTGAAGGGTAGTTGCTTGGTTACTTGCTTGCTTCCTCTAACACCTTGGTTCAACTGTGCAATGTTGGTGTTTCGTCTGATTGATCCTGTTCTACATGTACACACATTCAAGGAAAGACAGACACGCCCAGGCGTGGACAGAAGCATGCACATTGGTGCCACAAACACATGAGCTGGTTATATTTTCCTCCTCTTCAAGCCAGGGCGCTGAGGTTAATATAGTATTCTTACTGGTGCCCTGGCAGCGATCAGCCAACCCAGCATAGAATGGGATTTTTATCCAGGAGCTTTAAGATCCAGATACTCACTAGGTAAACCATCAGGGGTACAACACAGTTATTTAATCATTAAATTGTTTAAGTGAGGATCTGTATCCCTAGTCAACAAGATATAATCACATAGACAAGATTTAGAATTGTAACATATGTCACTGCTTCTTGGAATTAACCAACAGCTGGTGTGTGCACGGAGCTGGAAAATCTTGATCAACAAATTACAGCTATCAGAATGCTCACAGGTTAATTTCCAGGATGTTTCATTGCCCTGTATTGTGCAGTGATCTGAGTGAAGAATCATCATGTCTGGCAGAGGGAAAGGAAGCAAGGACTGGATAAAGGCGGAGCAAAGCAGCACCGTAAAGTTTTTCATGGTAATATCCAGAGCGCCAGCAATCCGCCCGTTGCCTGGCTCCCTGTGACGGTGTCAGGCGGATCTCAGGTTGATCTAAGAGGAGACTCGCGGGGAGCTGAAGGTTTTCCTGGAGAATGTGATCAGGGATGCGGTCACCTACACTGAACACACCAAGCACAAGATGGTAATTGCCATGGATGTGATATACACTCTGAAACGCTAGGGCCACATTCTCTATGGATTTGGCAGCTGAACAATCTGACCCTTTCTACTAAACATACAATAAAGCAAGATAGCTATCTCTTTGTAGACTTGCTCTATCCTAGAAAGGATGGGGGGAGGGAACTGTGATGGGGAGACTGGGACGGAAGAGGTTCGCTCCCAGGTAGGGGAGGACCGCAGGCAGTATGGGAGGGAGGTTAGACAGGCGGTGGAGATGGGAAATGCCCAGACTGAGGGGCTGAAGTGTATATATTTTAATGCAAGGAGTGTAGTGAATAAGGTAGATGAGCTTAGGGCGTGGATTGCTGCTTGGGATTGTGATGTAGTGGCCATTACGGAGACTTGGATGTCTCGGGGACAGGACTGGGTACTTCAGGTGCCAGGCTTCAGGTGCTTCAGGAAGGACAGGGAGGGTGGCAGAAGGGGTGGTGGAGTGGCACTGTTGATCAGGGACAGTGTCATGGCTGCAGTGAAAGAGGATGTTGTGGAGGGACTGTCTACAGAATCTCTGTGGGTGGAAGTTACAAACAGCAAAGGGTCTAAAACTTTGCTGGGTGTATTCTATAGGCCGCCCAATAGTGACAGGGAAGTTGAAGTGCAAATAGGGAAACAGATTCTGGAGAGATGTTTTAATAACAGAGTTGTCGTGATGGGAAACTTCAATTTCCCAAACATCGACTGGAATATCCCTAGGGTAAGGGGTTTGGATGGGGAGGAGTTTGTTAGGTGTGTTCAGGAAGGTTTCCTGACACAGTACGTGGATAAGCCTACGAGGGGAGAGGCTGTACTTGACCTGGTACTGGCGAATGAACCAGGGCAGGTGATGGATCTTTCGGTAGGAGAGCATCTTGGAAATGGTGACCATAATTCTATCTCCTTCACAATTGCATTGGAACGAGATAGGATCAGGCAGGCTAGGAAGGTGTTTGTCTGGGGTAAGGGGAGATACGAAGAAGTCAGGAAGATACTTGGACAAATAAACTGGAAGGAGGCGTTCTTAGGGAAAAGTACCGAAGGAAGGTGGCAGATATTCAAGGAATGTGTGTCTGGAGCTCTGAATGACAACGTTCCGATGAGACAAGGGGGTTTTGGTAGGTCGCGGGAACCGTGGTGCACAAAGGCTGTGTTGAACCTAGTCAGGAGGAAAGGGAAGGTGTATAAGAGGTTCAGGGAATTAGGAGAGGTTAAAGATCTTGAGGAGTATAAGGACTGTAGGAAGGAACTTAAAAGGGAAATTAGGAGAGCCAGGAGGGGTCATGAGAAGACCTTGGCGGGTAAGATTAAGGAGAATCCCAAGGCCTTCTATAAATATGTGAAAGGTAAAAGGATAAGAAGAGAAGGGATAGGACCTATAAAAGGTGAGGGCGGAAAGGTTTGTGTGGAACCAGAAGAAATGGCAGAAGTGCTTAACGAGTACTTCGCCTCAGTTTTCACAGTGGAAGCTGATCTGGGAGATTTTGTTATGGATTTGCAGCAGATGGAAAAGATTGAGTACGTGAATATTAAGGAGGAGGATGTGTTGGAACTTCTGAATTCTATCAAGGTAGATAAGTCGCCTGGACCAGATGGGATGTACCCCAGGATACTGTGGGAGGCGAGGGAAGAGATTGCAGAGCCCCTGGCGATGATCTTTGCGTCGTCAATGGAGATGGGAGAGGTTCCGGAGGATTGGAGGATTGCGGATGTAGTTCCTATTTTCAAGAAAGGGAACAGAGATAGCCCGGGAAATTACCGTCCGGTGAGTCTGACCTCAGTAGTTGGTAAGCTGATGGAGAGGCTTCTGAGGGACAAGATTTACGAACATTTGGAGAGGTTTGACATGATCAGGAATAGTCAGCATGGATTTGTCAAGGGCAGGTCGTGCCTTACAAGCCTAGTTGAGTTCTTCGATAATGTGACTGAACACATTGACGAAGGAAGTGCCGTGGACGTAGTGTACATGGACTTCAGCAAGGCGTTTGATAAGGTCCCCCATGCAAGACTTCTTGAGAAGGTGAGAGGGCATGGGATCCAAGGGCCTTTGGCCTTGTGGATCCAAAATTGGCTTGCCTGCAGAAGGCAGAGAGTGGTTGTGGATGGGGCTTTTTCTGAATGGAGGTCAGTCACCAGCGGTGTGCCTCAAGGATCTGTTCTGGGACCCTTGTTGTTTGTCATTTTCATAAATGACCTGGATGAGGAAATGGAGGGATGGGTAAGTAAGTTCGCTGATGACACTAAGGTCGGTGGTGTTGTGGATGGTCTGGAAGGATGGCAAAAGTTGCAGCAGGACATAGATAGGATGCAGGACTGGGCGGAGAAGTGGCAGATGGACTTCAACGCGGATAAATATGTAGTCGTCCATTTTGGCAGAACCAACGGGATGAACGAGTACACTATCAAGGGCAGAAGTCTGAGTAGTGTTGAAGAGCAGAAGGATCTAGGGGTCCGGGTCCACAGGACTCTTAAATCGGCCTCGCAGGTGGAGGAGGTGGTCAAGAAGGCGTATGGTGTACTGGCCTTCGTTAATCGAGGGATTGAGTTTAGGAGTCGGGAGGTAATGCTGCAACTTTATAAGACCCTTGTCAGGCCTCATTTAGAGTATTGTGCGCAGTTCTGGTCGCCTCACTATAGGAAAGATGTAGAAGCTATTGAGAGGGTACAGAGGAGATTTACAAGGATGTTGCCTGGACTGGGAGGCATGCCTTATGAAGTTAGGTTGAGGGAGCTGGGACTCTTTTCCCTGGAGAGACGAAGGTTGAGAGGCGACCTGATAGAGGTTTACAAAATGTTGAGAGGAATAGATAGGGTGGACTCTCAGAGGCTATTTCCCCGGGTTGAAATGGTTGCTACGAGAGGACACAGATTTAAGGTGCGGGGAGGAAAGTACAGAAGTGATGTTAGGGGTAAGTTTTTCACTCAGAGGGTGGTGAGTGAATGGAATCGGCTGCCGTCAGTGGTGGTGGAGGCGAACTCGCTGGGGTCTTTTAAAAGACTTCTGGATGAGTATATGGGGTTTAATGAGATTGAGGGTTATAGATAGGTCTGTAGGTTGGTAGGTGTTGATGTGATCGGCGCAACTCGTGGGCCGAAGGGCCTGTTTGTGCTGTAGTGTTCTATGTTCTATGTTCTATCTAAAGGCACTGACATTTGCTGAACAATATTTCCACTGATGCCAGCCCAACTTGTCCATGCCACCTCTTTTTTTAAATCCTTAAGCTAGTCCAATTGCCCATATTTGGCCCATGTCCCTCTATACCAATCTTACCCATGAAGCTGTCTAAATGCTTTAATGTGTTGTAGACTGTTCAATTCTGGGTGGAAGAGGGCATTAAGCATACCACATAAGTGTGTGTCTGTCTATATACATGTGCCTGTCCATTATCTGTGTGGCAATATGTGTCTGTATTGCTTTTGTATGTGCATGCAGGGGCAGAGTTATTTGTGTGGTTGTGGGGACTAATGTGTGTGACAGGAACCGCCTGCTAACACATCAGCAATACCCCATTTTCTTTCTTTCTGTTCGTTAATTTATCCTTGGGCTGTGGGTGTTGCTGGCAAGACCAGCATTTAGTGACCATTTATTACTGCTTGAAGGTGAGCAGCTACATGAACAGCTATGCTGGCATATGGGGTAGCTATAGCTTTCACTGTGTTTACCCCAGTACAACGCTGGCATCTCCACATATGGGGAAGCTACCCAGTGAAATAGTGGAATAAACTCAATGGAGTTTAGAAGCATAAGAAGAGCCACTGTTTAAAAATACAGGGTCATCCACTTAAGACAGAGATGATGGGGTTTTTGTTGCAGATCACCTTGAATCTCTGGAACTCTCTTCCTCAAAAGATGGCGGAAGCAGAGCCTTTAAATATTTTCAAGGCAGAGTTAGATAGATTCTTGATAAGCAAGGGGGTGAAAGTTATCAGGATGGGTGGAAGATTACATTCAGGTCATCCATGATCTCTTTGAATGGTGGAACAGGCTCGAAAGGCCAAGTGGCCTACTGCTAATTTGTGTGTTTGTAGGCACAATTGGCAATGGCTGATGGGTGTGGGAATGGAGAAAGGACTGAAGTTTCAATTAAAAATTGGTTAGAAGGTAAGAAACAAGTTACATGTCATTTCACTATGTGTTTGCACTCTGGGAGAGTTCTGATATGGGGCAGTGCCTGTTGATATTGTGTATCAGTGGTTTGGATAGAGGTCAGGGAGTGGTGTCCAGTTTTGCTAATAGTGAAATAAGGAGGACAGTAAAAATAAATTCTGAAGCTTAGTGAAACTGGAACAGCATGTTGATAAGATGCTGGAAATAATAGATGGAATCCAACGACAGTCAATGAGATGGTGCAGAAAATAAAAGTAATAATTATATTTTGAATAAGGCCAGGTGATGTGGAAATGCAGAGGAATTTGGGGGTTCATTTTACAAGAGATTTGGAAACAGTTTCCAAAGTGGGTCTGGGCAAATAGGGTATAGAATAAATCAAAACATATTCTTCAGATAACTTCAGTAAGACTACAGTTGGAGCACAGCGTAGTTTGGGTTCCACAATGCAGAAATTCAGTAGAGCGGGTACATTGCAGATTCACTAGCGGTCACTACCAGGGTTAAAAAAATATCCACACAAAGAAAGGGATGAAAACTTGACATTTTAGAACTAAACAGATTACAGTGTGATTATCTAGAGGTGCTCAAACTGATGATGGGATGGGATAATGTGGATAAAAACAGATTGATTGAAGTGCCTGAGGGGAATAGAACACGGTTCTAAACACAAGATTAAAATGTGAGAAATTTAGGACCGAGAGCAGAAGAAATTGTTTTACCAAATGCGGCATGTGGATACAGTGAGTGATTAGGAATGCAAATAGATTGTTGTCACTTATTTGTAAGAGGAATGGAATATAAAAATCAGCAAGTTTTGTTCCAGTTGTACTGGTGATGGTGAGATCTGTGTACAGTTTTGGTCTGCTTGCTTGGGAAAGGATATAATTGTGTTCAAAAGAATTCAGAAAAAGTTCTCACAATTCATTTATGGGTGAAGGGTTTGTCTTTGGAGCAAAGGTTGGGCCTGTATCTATTGGAGTTTAAAAGAATGAGACGTAATCTCATTGAAACATATAAGATCCTGAGGACCTTGATGGGGTAGATGCTGAGAGGCTGTTTCCCTTTTTGAGAGAGACTAGAACTAGGGGACAGTTTAAAAATAAGTGATCTCCTGTTTAAGACTGAGATTAAGAGAACTTTGTTCTCTGAGGTTTGAGAGTCTTGGAATTCTCTTTTCTAGATAGCAGTGATGGCAGGGTCACTGAATCGTTTTAAAGCTGTTAGATAGGTTCCTGATTGATAAGGGTGTCATAAGATATGAAGGACAGACAAGAAAGTAGAGCTGAGGCCTCAAATGGCAGAGCAGGTTAAAGGGGCCGAGTGGCCTACTTCTGATTCATGTGTTTATGCAGGGGTTGTGAGGCTGTGGAATTCACCAATGGGGTCAGTGGCTGAAGCAGAAACACAGCCAACATTTGGGAACAGGTTGGTATGGTGGTTGAAGAAAAAGGAATAAAGGGATCTGGGAACAATGGCAAAGTGCTGTACTAACAACGTTGTGGTGTTGGGAGAATGAAGCTTGCCACCCCACTGACTGATAGTGTGGCACTGATTGAGATCAGAAATATGATCACACAGTGGTTTTGGGAGATGGAGAGGAATAGGGAAAGCAATGAAGTATTGATGTGAAATGACAGTTCCAGTGTATTTATCCAGACTCATTTATTATCCCTGCCCTCCTGCAATGTGGAACTCAGATCACCCACCGCTGACAAAAAAGATTGAAGAGTTAGGAGAAAGGGCAGTTAATATTGTGTGACAGTTTTATTTGAGAAAGATAGATCATTAGGTATATGTGTGTGTGTGTGGGGAGCAGAGTAGCTACGCAGCCACACTTTAATATTGTTCTCGTGCCTCTGGGCCTACAGCCATCTTAGGTATCAGCATTGTTCTAGCGTCTAGCTCATCCCTGATGCTAGTTGCTGCACCAATTGGGAGCCATGCTTTCATTCAGTTATTTGGCCCTTAGTTTCCGAGTTCCCTCCCACTTCTTCCCCTCCCTTTACAAGGCTCACTGAAGCTACCTCCTTCATCAAGCTTCTGCTCACCTACCTAAACAGTTCTTGATGAGGCTCAGTGTCAAATTTTGTTTGATAATTGCCGTTGTGAAGCACCTTGGGATGGTTGATGATGTGGAAGTCACTATAAATAATGTGTTCACAAGACTGCAAAACATCTACCTTTACAGGTTGTATTTCAGTGGGGCTGGGGTTTGGCGATAGACATCAGGGCCAGCTTTTCTGATTAAATTTAAGAGAATGTGCTGGTCTGTGAGGCAATGCAGGAGAAGACATTGAATTTAAAAAAGTTCTTATTATTTCTTTGCCTTCTCCCAGAAAATAGCAACACAGGCATAGAGTCATACAGGTTTACAGCATTGAAACAGGCCCTTCGGCCCAACGTATCCATGCCATTCTTTTTTTTTAACCACGAAGCTTGTTCCAGACACTCACCACCCTCTGTGTGAAAAAGCTGCCCCTCTGGACCCTTCAGTATCTCTCGCCTCTCACCTTTACCCTATGCCCTCTAGTTTTAGATTCCCTGACCTTTGGGAAAAGAACAGTAAGAAGTCTCATAACACCAACTGGTTTATTTGGTAGCACAAGCCTTCGGAGCACTGCTCCTTCATCAGTTGAGTGCAGGATTTGTTTCACAAACAGGGCATATATAAAGCTGTTGACTATCTACCTTGTCTATTTCCCTCATTATTTTATAAACCTCTATAAGATCACCCCTAAGCCTCCTAGGCTCCAGAGAAAAAATTCCCAGCCTATCCAGCCTCTCCATATAACTCAAATCATCAAATCCCAGTAGCATCCTAGTAAATCTTTTCTGCACTCTTTCTAGTTTAATAATATTCTTTCTATAATAGGATGACCAGAACTGTACTCAGTATTCCAAGTGTGGCCTTACCAATGTCTTGTACAACTTCAACTCCTGTATTCAATGTTCTGACCAATGAAACCAAGCATGCCGAATGCCTTCTTCATCACTCTGTCCACCTGTGACTCCACTTTCAAGGAGCTATAAACCTGTATCCCTCGATCTCTTTGTTTTATAACTCTGCTCAACGCCCTTCCATTAACTGAGTAAGTCCTGCCTTGGTTCAATCGACCAAAATGCATCACTCCGCATTTATCTAAATCAAATTCCATCTGCCATTCATCAGCCCACTAGCCCAATTGATCAAGATCCCGTTGCAGTCCTGGATAACCTCTTCTTCACTGTCCACCATGCTACCAATCTTGGTGTCATCTGCAAACTTACTAACCATGCCCCCTAAATTCTCATCCAAATCATTAATATAAATGACAAATAACAATGGACCCAGCACCGATTCCTGAGGCACATCACTGGTCACAGGCCTCCAGTTTGAAAAACAACCCTCTACAACCACCCTCTGACTTCTGTCATTAAGCCAATTTGGTATGCAATTGGTTACCTCACCCTGGATCCCGTGAGATTTAACCTTATGCAACAACCTACCATGCGGTACCTTGTCAGAGGCCTTGCTAAAGTCCATGTAGACAATGTTGACTGCACTGCCCTCATTTGCCTTCTTGGTTACCCCTTCAAAAAACGCAATCAAATTTGTGAGACAATGTTTTTCCACTCACAAAGCCATGTTGACTGTCTCTAATTAGGCTTTGCTTCTCTAAATGCCTGTAGATCCTGTCTTTCAGAATACCTTCTAACAGATGTGAGGCTCACTGGTCTGTAGTACCCTGGCTTTTCCCTGCAGCCTTTTCAAACAAAGACATAACATTCGCCACCCTCCAATCTTCAGGCACCTCACCTATGGCTGTCAATGATTCAAGTATCTCTGCTAGGGAACCCACAATTTTCTCCCTAGCTTTCCACAACATCCTGGAATACACTTCATCAGGTTCCAGGGATTTATCTACCTTGATATGCTTTAAGACTGTCAGCACCTCCTTCTCTGTAAAATGTACACTCCTCAAGACATCACTATATAGTTGCCCAAGTTCCCTAACATTCAAGCCTTTCTCAACAGTAAATACTGATGAGAAATATTCATTTAGGATCGCACCCATCTCTTGTGGATCCACACGTAGATGACCTTGTTGATCCTTAACAGGCCCTATTCTCTTCCTACTTACTCTTTTGCCCTTCATGTATTTGTAAAAACTCTTTGGATTCTCCTGTCTTATCTGCCAAAGCAATCTCGTGTCCCCTTTTTGCCTTCCTGATTTCTCTCTTAACTGTGGTCCTACATCCCCTATACTCTTCCAGGGATTCACTTGATCCCAGCTGCCTATGCATGTCATGTGCCTCCTTCTTCTTCTTGACCAGGGCCTCAATATCCCAAATCATCCAGGGTTTCCTACTTCTACCAGTCTTTTCGCTTGTTCTATGCCCAATCCTGCTCCACCTGCCTGCTGCTGGTATCTTCCCCTTAGAGGCTATTCCGCTCAACAGTTTTATTAATATCACAAGTAGGCTTACATTAACACTGCAATGAAGTTGCTTGAAAATCCCCTAGTCGCCACACTCCGGCGCCTGTTCAGGTACACTGAGGGAGAATTTAGCATGGCCATGCGTTTCACCAGCACGTCTTTCGGACTGTGGGAAGAAACTGGAGCACCCAGAGGAAACCCATGCAGACACAGGGAGAACGTGCAAACTCCACACAAACAGTGACCCCAGGTCAGAATTGAACCTGAGTCCCTGGTGCTGTGAGGCAGCAGTTCCTCTGTGTTGCCCCTAAGAGAGTTCTATTGGAATTCCTGGGTGGTGATCAGGAGAGAGTTATCACTTGGCTGATTGTTATATTTTCAGAGCCCTAACCAGTGGTGTAGAGGCCAGGTTTGTGCTGCTCCATCTGTCACTTTCCCCGAAACAGCCCCCGCAGATGGAATCCAGGGACCTTCCCAACCAGCCAGTTCCTTGATTGTTTGTCTCCCTGAGGCTGACTTGCTGAAGTTGTTTTGTCGCTTTGTCTCCTCACTTTGGAAGGAATGAAATGTTTTTGATGCTTTTAGTGTTTTGGTATGATATAATTTCTGCTGGCTCCTCATATATGCATCTTTCAAGAGACACCATTACTCTTGAGTGTAATGAGAGGAGCAAATGAGATATAATGGCCTATGAGATGGCTGTCTAGAGACTGACTGGTTGCAGCCCATGTACTTTCCAGGTTATTAACCATGTCTGAGTGTTTAGAAAAGATGATCTCATTAATGCAAAGATCTTTCCAGGGAGATTCCATTGAAAATTCAACACTTGCAAGGAATTCTCTTTCTTTCTCTTTTCTTTTACAGATTTTTTTCTTCCCCTCTTCCTTAACTGTCTTGCTTCCCTTTTCTTTGTAGTTTGCAGTAGTTTCAGAGTCTTTTCTGAAGCTGCTGACTTTTACCATCCATCCATTGCCTCAACCTTCCCATATATTTATAACCTCCTGCAGCCCTTAAAGCCACAAGAGATCTCTGTGTTCCTCCAATTCTAACCTCTTGCAGAAACCCAATTTTCATTGTTTGACCATTGACAGCCATCACTTCAGCTGCCTGGATCCCAAGCTCTGGAATTCCTTCCCTAAACTGCTTTGCCTCCCTCGCCTTTAACACATTCCATCAAATCTGTGTTTTTGACCAAGCTTTTAGTCACCTTATCTGTGATAAGCTTGTTGTCAAGTTTTATCTGATTATGCTCCTGTGAAGCACCTTGGGGTGAAAGGCGCTATATCAAAGCAAGTTGTTATTGTTGTTGCGGGGGGGCGGGGCGGGGGAGGCGCTATATCAAAGCAAGTTGTTATTGTTTCGGGGGGAGGCGCTATATCAAAGCAAGTTGTTATTGTTGTTGCGGGGGGGAGGCGCTATATCAAAGCGAGTTGTTATTGTTGTTGGGGGGGAGGCGCTATATCAAAGTGAGTTGTTGTTGTTATTGTTGTTGGAGGGGAAGGTGCTATATCAAAGCGAGTTGTTATTGTTGTTGAGGGGGGGAGGCGCTATATCAAAGCGAGTTGTTATTGTTGTTGGGGGGGAGGCGCTATATCAAAGTGAGAACGGAGTTGAGGAGGAACTTCTTCACTCAAAGGGTGGTGAATCTCTGGAATTCTCTGCCCGTTGAAGTGGTGGAGGCTGCCTCGCTAAATATTTTTAAGAAGCGGGTTGATGGGTTTTTGATAAGAGAGGGGATTAAGGGTTATGGGGAGAGGGCGGGAAAGTGGAACTGAGCCACGACAGATCAGCCATGATCTTATTGAATGGCGGGGCAGGCTCGAAGGGCTAGATGGCCTACTCCTGCTCCTATTTCTTATGTTCTTATGTTCTTATGTTCTTATGTTCTTATGAGTTGTTGTTGTTATTGTTGTTGGAGGGGAAGGTGCTATATCAAAGTGAGTTGTTGTTGTTGTTTTGTGGGGGGGGAGGCAGTGGCAGTATCATTTTCATACATCACCCAAGTGGACGTGTGAATCAGCATAGTTGGCAAGCATTGAGCTTCAGAAGGCACCATTACTGAACCTAAACCGTTCTGGGGAGAGCAGGGTCTGCCAAAGTTCAAACACCTGCCTACTGGGTATGTTATTTATTTGACTATCACATAAAGTCTGCAAGTGTACTAGCCAGTGAGGAACACTGCATAGTGTACACACGTGTAAAGATTTCCTCTCAAGGTAATCAGGCCAATTGGAATATCTTAGTAAAGAATGTCAAGACCAAACACAGGAGATTTATTAATATGGCACCAAGGATATAGAACCTCAGATAACACAGGAACACCTGAAATTGACAGACAGGGAAAGGCCCACACCATGAGACTGAACTTTTCTTTCCTTTCCTAGCACCCTCCCTAGCCCACCACACAATCAGGTAATTTTCTCAGAGACAAAAAGCAGAGAGTAAAAACCTGGATCAATAAAAGGGAAAAAGTACTGGCAAACCTCTCCAATCTCCAAGGGCAATCAAATCAGTTCAGATGATGAAACTGTGATTGTGACAGCAGAGGTTACGGAGGGATTTAATAGATATTCAGAATTAGGGAAGGTTTTTATAAGATAAATTAGGAACTGTTTTCACTCAAAGAAGGATCAGAGAAGACAGATTGAGATAATTGTCAAAAACATTAGCAGGGAGATGAGGATTTAAAAAAGTGTACAAGTTGTTGTGATTTGGGATGTTCAAAGGGTGTGGAAACAAGTTCAAACGTGACTTTCAAAAGGGAATTGGATAAATGTTTGAAAAGGAAAATGTTGCAGGTCTTTGAAGAGAGAGCAGGGAAGTGGGACTATTTTTTAAAGACTGGCGCATGTATGATGGGCCGAATGGATTGTTCTAAGCTGTAAGTTTCTCTGATATTGCAAACTCTGCCCTGTCTCAGATGAGCTAGTTTAGAACAGACCAATGTTTCACACCTTGAGCCGATGTGGCTCACATTCTGACTCCAGTAACCAACTGAACCATGAGGACTGAGTGAACTAGGGGGTATGAGGGAACTGATTACTGGTTTTGTAATGATATCTCTTCAACTCCCTCATTATCTAGCTTAGCAACACTACCAGAATTATTCGCTGATTGCATTTATATCATCACACCTACTACTGCTGCAGCAATATGTAAAATATCCAACAACAGACCTTGAAAGATTTGGTGCCAGTCAGAATTCTTGGTAAATTCTTATTTTCATTAGTGGAAATTGGGGGGGGTGGGGTAAATGCACTCTGAAAAAATATACATACTGGCACTGCAAACCCCAAATCAGTTCCGCCCTCCTTCCATCTATGAAAGATGATGGTCGTGCAGCAAACAGTCCGTTTCAGATGGGGTATCTCCACACAGCACACATTTGCTGATCGCTAAAGGAGCCAATCCTGGGAGGCAGCTTGTCCCACACATGCTGCACATTTTGGGTTGTATTCAGCATTGGCGTCTGTTGCCAAACAACTATAGCCATTGGTCATTGTGGTGGCACATGCCAGGCCACAGGAGGTGTTGCCATTTTCCTCTGACGCCAGCTAGTGACTCCCAGCTACAAACATCCCAAATAATACCCTCATTTTATGTGAGAAGAGGGTGAGTTTAAGTGAAGAACCATTTAAAAGTGTCCTGTTTTAGGACTAGGGGGCACAGCCTCAAGATAAAGGGGAGGCGGTTTAGAACGGAGTTGAGGAGGAACTTCTTCACTCAAAGGGTGGTGAATCTCTGGAATTCTCTGCCCGTTGAAGTGGTGGAGGCTGCCTCGCTAAATATTTTTAAGAAGCGGGTTGATGGGTTCTTGATAAGAGAGGGGATTAAGGGTTATGGGGAGAGGGCGGGAAAGTGGAACTGAGCCACGACAGATCAGCCATGATCTTATTGAATGGCGGGGCAGGCTCGAAGGGCTAGATGGCCTACTCCTGCTCCTATTTCTTATTTTCTTATGTTGTGGGTGTTAATGATAAGGACGTTATATTTGTGTCCATCCCCAGTTAGCCTAAGAAAGTGGTGGTAAGCTGCCTTCTTGAACCCTATGGTTAGTTGATATAGACTGACGCTGAGTGTCTTGCTTACAATCACAGAATGCTGTCGGGAACACAGATTTTATCCTTTCTTTGGCCCAGTTTCTGACCTGTTTTTACTTTTGATTTTCCCTTTAATGTTCTGAAGTTTAGTGATGTGTAGTGATAGTTTTCCCCGAAATGTTTTCAAATTATCTAGTAACTTGCCTGGCAGAGCAAACCCCAGATAGTGAACTCAACACTGCATGCTACACTCAACAGTAAGCTCTTTATATCTGGTGTAAAAGCCCATGACATACTGTTACCCTTTATGGACTTGTGAGAACCTCCATCATCCCCACCTTATAATCCCATGTTTAAACATCTCTGTCCCCCTCTCTGGCTGACCAGATTTTCAACAAATGTGTAGTGGTCACCGGCCAACTGGACTAGAATTTGGAGCAGTCCTGGTTAAGATCTGTGCTTCTGCAGTGATTTATATGGCAGAAAGTTACAGTCAGTTTCCTGTCTGACCTGCAGCTGAGTAAATGGGTTTCACCACAAGATAGTGAATATTCAGGGTCTGGTGTATTGCTGTATTGGAAGGTACAAATTCTCCTTTAAAGTAACTCCTAAGCAGAGGTAGACAATGCCATTGCAGTGAACACCATCAAGTTATATCTGAGTGTACTGTATTAAAACCCTGCTCTATTTTGAATCACTGTACCATGTGAAGGATGGGCTGTGCTGGGAGAGTTAATATGCCAGAGAAATAGGCTTCAATGTGAGAGTTAATGTGGTGGGATGAGCTTCGATGGGACAGTTAGCAGAGTAAAGTTGGTTTTCGATGAATCAAATGGCTTTATTCCTCCCTGACGTTTTTTAAGTGTTGTTAATTCACTGAAGTGCTTTGAGATCTGAAAGATATAAAGCACTACATAAATAGCTCACTTCCTTCCAGCATTTTTAAGGTATTCATTGGAATTGACAGCAGAGATTGTATGGATGAGTACTGCATGACCGTGTTTTAACCTCCGCAAATCCAACAGGTACGGTCTTGAAGTGGAGTGGTGTAATTCATTGATTACTATTGGTAATTAAACTGAAAGCAGCTTGCATCATGAACTTTGGTGATACAGCCCAAATACTGGCAGTAATAAAATCCTGCGGAATTGGATTTGGGGGCATTTGAATACCTATTACCTCCTGCATGGAGAATTAGTGGTGAAAATTGAGCAGCAGCAAGATTGATCCCGAGGGAGTAATTGAGCAATTGAAATGGTAATTGTGTCTGTGGTTCAGCAGTCTGTTTTCATCGTAACCAGGCATTTAAAAAAAATTGCAGAATATGTTTCCTCAATTCTAAATTGATTAATGCTTTTGTAGTCATCTAGTTGTTAGTGTGAAATAGAAAACATATTTACTTGATGTCCAATGTCAAAATCAAACAATACTGAATCAGTTATGGTGAGGGCAGAGATAGAGTAAATTTCCCTCTACACTGTCCCCCATCAAACACTCCCAGGACAGGTACAGCACGGGATTAGATACAGAGTAAAGCTCCCTCTACACTGTCCCCATCAAACACTCCCAGGACAGGTACAGCACGGGGTTAGATACAGAGTAAAGCTCCCTCTACCCTGTCCCCCATCAAACACTCCCAGGACAGGTACAGCACGGGGTTAGATACAGAGTAAAGCTCCCTCTACACTGTCCCCCATCAAACACTCCCAGGACAGGTACAGTATGGGGTTAGATACAGAGTAAAGCTCCCTCTACACTGTCCCCCATCAAACACTCCCAGGACAGGTACAGCACAGGGTTAGACACAGAGTAAAGCTCCCTCTACACTGTTCCCATCAAACACTCCCAGGACAGGTACAGCACGGGGTTAGATATAGAGTAAAGCACCCTCTACACTGTTCCCATCAAACACTCCCAGGACAGGGACAGCACAGGGTTAGATACGGAGCGAGATTCCCTTTTTAAAACTTCAAAATGTATTCACGAATCCTAATCAGTGTCTCCCCTGAGCAATCAGACAGTTTAAGTGCAGTTCAGGCACACTTTGGTGCTGCCCACTTAGACAAATTGCCTCCACAATCCACAGGGTGTAATGTTCCCTGTGGTTCCTTTAGCTGTTTGCCATTTCCCTCGCACCCCTGTGGGTTGCTGTGGGTGGGTTTTTAACCTGTTGAAGGTACTGTGTAAACAGTCTGTGGAAAAAGTGAACTGTTGATTGCAACATGAAGAAGCAGCCTGTTCCCAAGGGAGCAAACCCCAGAAATAGTTGCCTCCATCAGGATAGGAGACATATTATGTTTTTATGTCCTTATGTTCATACATTGAAGGAAGCAAAAATAAATAACCCTTTGTTTTTGAAAGACTGAAGGAGAAACTCACATTTCTGTAGCATCTTTCACTACTGCAGGATGTTTTAAAGCATTTTGCAGCCAAGAAAATACTTTTTGAAGTTTAGTCATTGATATAATATAGGCAGCCAATTAGCACCCAGCAAGATCCCACAGCCAGCCATGACCAGAGATTGGCCAAGACACTGGAGAACTCACCTGCTCATTTTTCAAATACTGCCCATGGAATCGGACTGTCACCTGAGAAGGCAAATGGAACATCGCGTTGGTATCTCATCTAAAAAGAGGCACCACAAACAATGTGGTAGTCCTTTAGCACTGCCCCCAGAATGTCAGCCTGGGTAATGGGCTCAATAATAAAAGCAGAAAATGCTGGGAATACTCAGCAGGTTCACAATATCTGTGGAGGAAGGAGCAGAGAGAATGTTTTCTGTCGATAATGAGGGATTATCAACCTGAAACCTCCATTCCACAAATGCTGCCAGGCAGGCCTGCTGAATACTTACAACATTTTTGTTCTGATTTTAGATTTCTAACATTCACATTAATCTTCCTTTGGCTAAATTTCCTGATGACACACGAAATACGGTGTCTTCCGAGCTACCTGTTTGCTCCAGATTCAGCTGAGCTAGGTGTGTGGCTACGGAGAGGGAGAGAGGGAGAGGATAAAGTACCGAAAGGGTGAGGGAACCAACAAGAAGATGATCGATGATTACTGGAAATTATTAGTTGCAATCTTTGTGCACGGGAGTCAAAGATGATCCTGTCTGACTGAGATTTAACAGCTAGAGAAGGCAGCACTTTGCTGATTGATTGGAAGTGGCAGCTTTAGTTAGATGAACTCTCTCCTTGCTTCTATCGACCATCTGGCTGAGAGACACGTGGGCCGCGAAACGGACAGGGACTCATTAGAAAATTACAAGATTTCTTCAGGCCTCTTTCCGCTCTTTCATTTCAACCAGCAAATGCTTTATTTCAGCTGCGGTATTCTGTTGTTTGTGATCATCTCTGTGTGAAATAATTGATATTGTTCCTGTGTTCATCTGCAGCTCCTTTTCAAGTGCAAATTTTGCTCTTGTGGCATTAAATAATGGAGATTGGCATGCGAGGGAGGGGAAGGGGGGAAGGGGATGTGGTGGTGAGGGGCCAGCAACACACCACATCCCGAGCAGGATTTAACCCTACAGACCCCTGGTGCCTGCTGGGCTACTGGACATGAGAAGGGGGGAAAGTGCGGTAAAGACAATCACTTACGAGAGTGAGGACACATAACAAATGCAAGGGCTTGTCAGCCCTGGGCCATCTTGTTGGCCATGCAACAGCTTATTAAAGGAAACAACTCACATTTATATCACAACCTCAGGACATCCCAAAGCACTTCATAACCAATAAAGTACCTTTGAAGCATTGAGACTGTTGTAGGAAACGCAGTGACCATTTTATTGCACAGTAAGATCTCACCAATAGCAGAGATAACTGTTTGTTGAGGGATAAGTGTTGCCCAGTATGCCAGGCAGCGGTCATCATGTCATGAGTCTTTTTACATCCACTCGAAGGCATTGATGGGACCTTGGTTGATGCCGCATCCTTCCCTTTTACAGAACATCATGTTGTACGTTCACTTTGGCTTTGCTTTATAATGCCAGATTTTGAGCATTGTCCTTTGGGCATCATGTACATAGGGTAACACCCACAGCCAAGCAACCAGCATCTCACTGTAGATCAGAATATTGCTCTGGTATTGGCTAGGCCACCCAGTTCTTCACCTCAGCACAGACACAACGCTGACAGAGGTACAGCACACTTCACCTACCACTAGTGCATAGTTTCTCAACATCCTGGACATTTCCTGCCTCTGGCCTTCTCCGTAATAAACCCCCAAATACAGGTCGACATCTTAAACTGGGGTACCAATAAAGTAGTGGTTCCATCACCCGGTTTCCAGTACCTGATTAAGTTGCAGATGTTCCTGATCTGGCTGTATTGACTCCTGTTGAAAAATGTCTGTGAGTGGCTATCAGATGAGAACAGGATAACACACTGCTGTGATGATTTCCATGATCAAATATCCCTGGGGTATATTGCCCATCTCTCTGATGCCTGAAAGTATTTTAGACAGGTACTGCAGGAGTATCTCCCCCCATCCCCACCCTCTGTTTAAGAGAATTTTAAAATGAACACTCTCTCCATCAGCGCTGTCGATTGATCAGTTCAATGCTCCTTTTATGAGCAACTGACAAGGCGAAAGGTTGGTGAATCTTGTCCTTTATCCAATCTTGATTACTGTTTTGTTAGTGAGATTGCCGCTTTTGTTTGTAAGATCAAAAGGTGAAATGATTTCCTGCTTCCAGTCTGCTGATACACTGATGTGAGTTGTTAGCTAATGAGAGCTGGCTCCTGTTGTAACTGCACACAATTCACATCTCTATGTGGGGCTATTTCCCCACACACAGCTCATACTGCAGAGCTCAGCTCCCACACCCCACAACACCTGTACAAGCTGATCTGTAAACTCTCCTTCATCTCTTGCTATAAAAGACCCTGACTGCAATTTCTTTGTGAGAAGTCTCACAACACCAGGCTAAAGTCCAACAGGTTTATTTGGTAGCAAACACCACTAGCTTTTGGAGCACTGTTCCTTCGTCAGGTGAGTGGTATAACCTGATGTTGTGAGACTTCTTACTGTGTTTACCCCAGTCCAACATCTCCACATCATTCCAATGTCTTTCCCACAGAAGGTATTGACACGTGCTGTGGCACGACTACAATTTAATAGTGGCTGTTTTCTGGTTCCACTTCAGAATGGCCACTTTTTAATGTGCTAACTCAGATCATGAACATGGTAAGCTGTTCAGTCATGGGGCGAGCATCACAACCAAACCCAAATCGGATTTAAACTGATCACCTTGTGTGTATATCTTAATGCAGTAACCTCTGTGCTTTTTGCTCTTTTATGGATTATGGCTATGGTTGGCAAAGCCACCAGTTGTTGATCATTCCTGATTAACCCTGAGATGGGAGGACAGTTGTGTTGAGGTAATGTCACTGGAAAAATAATCCAAAAACCCAGATTAACGCATGGGGACATGGGTTCAAATCCCACCACGGTAAAGTTAATGAATCAATAAATCAGAATTTAAAAGTTATTGTGACCATGAAACCAGACGATAGTCTCAATAACCCATCCAGTTCACTTGTGTCCTTCCAGGAGGGAAATCTGCCATCCTTATGTGGTTTGGCCTGCCTGTGACTCCAGGCCCACGTCAGTGTGGCTGGCTCTGAAATGGCTGAGTAAACCACTCAATTGCATCGAACCACTGCAGAAAATTCAAAAAGGAACATGTGGATCTTGCAGTTCTGACTCTGTGTACGTGCAGCAGGCAGCAATGGTTGGGTTGTGAAGTGAGATGCGATTGGTATGTCCTTGCTGACCTGTAAACTCTCCTTCATCTCTTGCTATAAAAGACCCTGACTGCAATTTCTTTGTGAGAAGTCTCACAACACCAGGTTAAAGTCCAACAGGTTTATTTGGTAGCAAACACCACTAGCTTTCAGAGCAGTGCTCCTTCGTCAGGTGAGTTAGCCACTAATTTCCATGTAAGGGAAAGTAACAGTTGTGAGATCCATAGAATCCTTAGTGCAGAAAGAGGCCATTCAGCCCATTGAGTTTGCACCTACTCTGCAAAGGAGCATCCCACACAGGCTTAATCGCTGCACTATCCCCATAACCCCGCACATTTACCATGGCTAATCCACCTAACCTGCACATCTTTGGACTGTGGGAGGAAACTGGAGCACCCGAAGGAAACCCACGCAGTCATGGGGAGAACGTGCAAACTTCATACAATCACCCAAGGCTGGAATTGAACCCGGGTCTCTGGCGCTATGAGGCAGCAGTGCTAACCACTGTGCCACCTTGCTTAGTGGCATGTTCTGAGGTTGATTGCTACCCATTGTTGAAGTAGAAAGCATTTGACTCTGCTGGATTCCGTATTTAATCTGAGCTCTGTCAAAGTGTCATCCAGACTCGAAATGTTGACTGTATTCTCTCTCCACAGATGCTGTCAGACCTGCTAAGATTTTCCAGCATTTTCTGTTTTTGTTTCAGATTCCAGCACATGCAATATTTAGCTTTGATCTAACTGTTCCCTTGCCAAATTAGAAAATTGATCCAGTTACATACAGAGGGGTGTTGGACTATGGAATAACTTTGCTATGGAGAGTGATTGAGGCAGAGATTACTGCTTTCAGTTAGAGTAGAAGTAAATGATGCTGCAAGGACATTGGGATTGGGTTAGCATTGCTCTGGGCTGGTTGCTGTGCGGTTAACCATGATTTTAATATTCTGTGCTGAGGAAGCTGGGGCTGGGAGTCAGTAATGGGAGAAGGAAAAACTTAATAGGTGTAATGGAAATAAATATTACTAGGTTTATATGAATGTTGTTAAATTTGAATAGATTTGCCTATGATTTAATATGACATAAAAATGCCCCAGAGAAGATACATGTGACAATGCATTCACGCAGGAGGCTTGAATAACTTTATCAGTCTATCAGTCCTCGAGTTGAAATAGGGAAATGTTCTGTTGCATCACTAATCCACACTGGGTTAGCTGATCCCTTTCAAAGCGATGGGAGGAGCTAGACAATCATCCTGGGCTCAACAAAGGGGAAAAATGATCAATGTGTGCTCCAACTGCTCAGGAAGTACAGACCGGAAAGCACATGTGTAGATAATCCAAGTCTTGCTTCTCTAAGTTACACACTACCCTGACATGGAACAAAATCAACATTCCTTTAATGTTGCTGGGTCAAAATCCTGGAACTCCCTCATGAAACAACATAGAAACTAGAAGCAGGAGGAGGCCATTCGGCTCTTCGAGTCTGCTCTGCCATTCATTTTGATCATGGCTGATCATCGAATTCAATATCCTGATCCCCCTTCCCTCCCATATCCCTTGATCCCTTTAGCCCCAAGAACTAATTTCTTCTTGAAATCAGACAATGTTTTGGCCTCAGCTACTTTCTGTGGGAGTGAATTCCACACATTCACCACCCTCTGGGTGAAGAAATTTCTCCTCATCTCAGTTCTAAAAGGTTTACCCCTTATCCTCAAACTCTGACCCCCTAGTTCTGGACTCCCCCACCATTGGGAACATTCTTTCTGAATCTACCCTGTCTAACCCTGTTAGAATTTTGTAAGTTTCTGTGATATCCCCTCTCTTCTAAACTCCATCTCTTCATATGACAGACTTGCCCAGGAATCAGCCAGGTAAACCTTCGCTGTACTCCCTCTGTAGCAAGGACATTCTTCCTCAGATAAGGACGCCAAAACATTATAGCCTAACTACAACTAAATAGTTTGGGATGGCAACTCACCACCATCTTCTCAAAAGCAATTAGCATTGGGCAATAAACATTAACCAAGTCCTTTGAAAGAATCAAAATGAATCAGGTTAGGATTAGTCCCTGTTATTAAACCATCCATAGTTTGTCCATCCTGATGGAGCTGCTTACCCATAAAGAATGGCCACATGGGAAAGGAATTAGACTGAGGAAGGTTCCAGGAGGATGAAGGAAAAAACCAAAGGGATAGTGGAATATCCTTAATGAGCTTGTGTTCAGCCTCTGTTGGCTTTATCAGCTCCATGCTAACGCAGATGGTAAGGCTGTAAAAGGAGGATAAAGAGTGAGAAAGAGAGACTGTCGAGGTCACAGCCGTACAGTTGGGATGAATTGGGGGCAGCTTCCATGTAGAAAATGAGTTTTAAGATCGCTTTAGTGCAGGTGTTACACGTTTCAGTTCCCAGGCTGGTTTTTGCTTGATTTCCCTTCTCCCCTTGCTGCACCAGCTGTCTTTATATCACTTCCGTACGGCTCCTTTGTCTTTATAACAGGTTACAGATTTCTGTTTGTCCATGTTTGAACACATATTTGAATAAGTATTCACTTATTCCTGCATCGCATGGCTGAGTAATCCTTGGGCAGAATGTCGACAGGTTTCAGAATCCTGATGGCACACTGGCTTATCTGAGTGTTCAGTCGTGTTAGCATGGTGAATCGAATGGTTCAGTATAGCCCCATCACAATGCGCCTCATTAGTAATGCTGCTTTACAGAGAGAAAGAAATTGCATTTCTAAAGTGTTTTATCAAATCTCTCAAATACTCCATGTACAGTGCCTACTTTGAGAATTATTACTGCGACCACCAGTGGCAGCTGCCTTGTACACGTCATGCTCCCACAAAATGCAGTTCAATGGGTGCTCGGTTAAACCTGTTTCAGAAGGTTGGGGGGTTGTTTACCAGAAGCTGGGACAACTTTCCTACTCATCTTTCTATGTGACTTTGAGTTCTTCTGTGTCCCTCCTAAGAGGGCAGTCAGGAATCTCAGTGTAATTCCGCATCCAAAAGTCAAAGCCTCCAACAGTGCAGCACTTCCCCAGCACTGCAAGGGGAGTGTCAGCCTGGATTTTGTGTTCCAACTCTGAAATATTTTGCAAAAGTTAATACATGGGGAAGTGATGATACAGTTTCTTTTCTTGGTCAATTCTCCTTCTCCCTTCCTCCAGGAAGAAACATTCATGATGGCACTGGAATGAGGCGACTTCTTGCGAGTTCCCAGCACACTCTCTAATTCTATCTTTCACGCTTGTTCGATGCTTTTAAAACTCTAACTCTTATAAACTCTCTTACAATGCTTTCTCTCTATAACTGCAACACTATATTTTGCACCCTCTCCTTTCTTCCTCCTCTATGTACTCTGAACGGAAAGCTTTGTCTGTATAAAGCACAAGAAACAATACTTTTCACAGTATCCCAATACATGTGACAATAATAAAATCAAATCAAATACCATCCTATAGTCCCACAGGAGTCCCTTGTTCCCCAGTGCTGTGCTCGAGTGTCCATTCTTCATTTGTGTGAGATTTGACTGTGAAATGGATTATCACTCTCTGTATGACTGGCAGGGATCTGCACCATGAGTTTCTGGACAGTGAGGGAGAATCCTGGCCTGATGTACTCTCCTCTTGTCACCCCACCCCGGTACAGAAGGCGACCCCAGCTGAGAGAGCCTATTACAGCATAGGGCAGCAACGAAATCTGTGACTCCCCTGATCTGTGACTAGCTTTAACATAAAGAGTTGAGAAAGTGTTTTAATCGGCATTTTCTCTTGGCCTGGCAGGTTTTGTTGCAGTGAGATGTTTGCCTGTAGCTTTCTCAAACATGAATTTGCAAGTGAACTACAAAAGGATGCATGGTGCATAAATTACACTCATTACTGATTCCTGAATTGCTTCAAACTCCCTTGATATTCTCTCCTGTAACACCCAGAGGGAAAGGACTGGGCCCTCAGCGTGTTGCAAGCCTGCTACAGCCCAATTTCTGATGCCAGCTGGAGTTTGAGTGTATTACAATCTTGAATACACTTCTGTCTCTTTCTTAGTGTGCAGTTTTCCTCAGTCCCCAATTCTTCCCAGGTGTTATCCCCCTCCTCGAGATTTCTTCCCTTCCTCCCTCCAACCCCTCAAGCATTCTCAATTGTCACTCCTGAACTTCTTACTGAGCCTCCCCCCCTCCCGTGTCCACCACCTCCCCCACCCCACCCACAGCAATCCTAACGTGCCCTCTTCACCCACCCACCTTGAGCTTTCTCTGGCTCACCTTCACCCCCTCCCCTTCCCGCAGCCCACACTTTTTTTCAGCTGCGTAGTTGGATGAGTTTCTGGATGGGTCGTTGTGGACATCACAAACAGTCCAAATCTCACTTCGCTTAATTCATTTAGAAAAGAAAGAACTTGCATTTATAAAGCACCTTTTGTGACTTTAGGCCATCCCAATGTGCTTGTAGCAATGATTAGATAATCCATTTTTAGTGATGTTGTTTGAAGCATAAATATTGGCCACACACCTGCTGTTATCCAGAGTATCTGAAGGGGCTGAATGGCTCACTTCTGTTCCCAGGTCCATTTGAGAAAGCAAGACAATGCCTTGGTTTAATATTTCACCCAAAAAACGAGGTGAAAACCCTGTGGCCTCTGCCTCAGAGGTGAGTGTGCTTTGCGCTGAACTGTGGCTGCTGCATTCAATTTCCCATCAGAGGTTGCTGGAATTGTGATCCGGAATTGTAATCCTGAGGGTTTGGTGGGAACTGACCTCGCCCTGCATTTTGACTGGGATTTTATTTCAAGGTTCCCAACAGTTGACAGCCTTCCTGAATGCCAGTGAGTGGACAGTATCTCGCTGAGGATTGCTGAAATCCAGACAGTTACATTGCTGTTTCATGAGCCATGTAAAACTGCTAAAACACTGATCCACTGAGACCACACGGAAGCTTGTTTGCCTCTTTCAAAAATGTTTCACTTTCACCACCTGCCCCCTCCTCCAACCCCCAGCCCTGGTCCCGTGAGGGAATCCCTGAAATGCTCAACTTCCATTTACAAATCCCAAACATCCCAAGAGCATTGTTGCTGCTCAGAGGTGTTGGAGAACAGCAACAGATTCTTCATTCTATTTGATACATGCAGTTATTCCCTAAAAGGCTGAGGAGGGATGCTTTCCCTCAATGCGACAAGGGAACTGACCTGGATAGGCAGCACCTTGCCCTGCTGCAGCTCTCACAGAGGCTGAGAGAACAGATTCTAGTTTTAAAACCTTCCCCAATATGAAGCCAATCCTTTGCTGGGTATCTTTTTAAGGGAAGTTTAAATAATTAATTTCAATTCTTACCATCGATCTCTTGGGGCCAGGTAATATCCCCTATACTCCCCCGCCCCACCCCAGATGTGGTACATCAATGTTCTGCTGGAATAGAGGGTGCGTGAGGAGGTGCTACCATCAGTGACTGAGTGGGAATTCCTGTATGCAGCTAGACTCCAGTGAATCTGGGTCCCCTCCCTCTCATCCCTCCAGGATTACACCAGAAGAGCCACAGACTGACTGGAAAATCTGGCAGTGCTTCTGAGCCACTTAGCAGGATCCCTGTTCTCTAGGTGAGTTAACTTGGAGCTCTGTCAGTGGATATTCCAACAGATTAGCTGAGTGGTGGGAACATGTAAACTCAAAGCTGTGTTGTAAGCTGATCCCAATAATGCTAGGGGAGGGGAGGAAACCAGCAGAGTCCTTTCATTATCTTCCTGTGACTGCTGTAGGGATTGGGCTTTTATAAATGTTGATTTGATTTGATGTGATTTATTGTTGTCACATGTTTTGGGATATCGTGAAAGTTTCTTGCGTAATATAGAGACAGCATACCATTCATAGAGAAGGAAATGAGAGAGTGCAGAATACTCGTTAGAGTTTAGAAGAATGAGGGGAGATCTCATTGAGACGTATAAGATGATGAATGGGATGGATAGGATAGAGGTGGAGAGACTCTTCCCGCTCAAAAAAGACAGTAGGACTAGGGGGCACAGCCTCAAGATAAGGGGGAGGCGGTTTAGAACGGAGTTGAGGAGGAACTTCTTCACTCAAAGGGTGGTGAATCTCTGGAATTCTCTGCCCGTTGAAGTGGTGGAGGCTGCCTCGCTAAATATTTTTAAGAAGCGGGTTGATGGGTTCTTGATAAGAGAGGGGATTAAGGGTTATGGGGAGAGGGCGGGAAAGTGGAACTGAGCCACGACAGATCAGCCATGATCTTATTGAATGGTGGGGCAGGCTCGAAGGGCTAGATGGCCTACTCCTGCTCCTATTTCTTATGTTCTTATGTTCTTAGTGTTACAGTCATAACTAGGGTATAGAGAAAATGCAAGGTAGGTCCATTCAAAAGTCTGATGGCAGCTGGAAAGAAGCTGTTCTTGAGTCAGTTGGTACGTGACCTCAAACTTCTGTTTTTCCTGGTGAAGGTGGAAGAGAAAATGCCCTTAATTATGCTGGCTGTTTTTCCAAGGCAATGGGAAGTGTAGACAGAGTCAATGGATGGGAGGCTGGTCTGTGTGATGGACTGGGCTTCATTCACAACCCTTTGTAGTTCCTTGTGGTCTTGGGCAGAGCAGGAGCCCATACCAAGCCATGATACAACCAGAAAGAATGCCTTCTATGATGCATCTGTAAAAGTTGGTGAGAGTCATAGCTTAGTCTTCTGAGAAAGTAGAGGTATTGGTGGGCTTTCTTAACTATATTCTCAGTATGGGGGGACCAGGACAGATTGTTGGTGATCTGGACACCTAAAAACTTGAAGCTTTTGATCATTTCTACTTCATCTCCATTGATGTGGACAGGTGCATGTTCTCCACTACACTTCCTGAAGTTGACGACTATCTCTTTTGTTGACATTGAGGGAGAGATTATTGTTGCCGCATCAGATTCTCTATCTCTTTCCTATACTCTGTCTTGTCATTGTTTGAAATCCGACCCACTACGGCGGTGTCGTCAGCAAACTTGAAAATCAAGTTGGAGGGGAATGTTGGCTGAGAATGTAATTAAAAGAAATGCATTGCCTCAGATAGTTCAACAATTGCTTCAAATTTAAAATTCTCATCCTTAGATTTAAATGTCTCTATTCCCTCACCTCCCTTTCCCAATCTTAGTACTGTGCCGATTCCCTTCAAACAACCTCTTCATGTCCTCCCCTCCTCTATGTCCTGCCAGTTGAGGATGTTTCTCAAATCCCTCAGTCCTCCTTGCCTCCTGCGTGGCCCTCCTTTACAACCCACTTCTTTCGCCATGTTTTGGTCGGCCCTGTTAAAATCTTCTTCAGTTCATCATCCATTTCTTTCCCTTGTGCTCTGTGAAGTACACTGGGACTTTATTTTACTACTATTATAGAGAGTCTCTATATGCCATTGGTGGTAGTTGTTATCAGAACTGTCCAGGTGAATTAGCACAGAATGGCAAATGGCCCAAAGTCCCATTCACCTGATGAAGGAGCAACGCTCCGAAGGCTAGTGGCGTTTGTTACCAAATAAACCTGTTGGACTTTAACCCAATGTTGTGAGACTTCTTACTGAGTTTACCCCAGTCCAGTGCTGGCAGCTCCACAAAATGGCCCAAGTTACCAGAGGACAGGTGATGCCAGGTGAACTGTACCCTGGCAAGGCTCTCAGCCATCAGGATAGAAAGAGAGCATGATAATGGGAATGGGTTTACATCAGGCACACAGCACTGTGTCTCAGCTTGATGTCTGTTCCAGCTATTGCACAGTGGGAAGCCAGCAATGTACTTGAAACAACTGCAATCATTCAATCAGGGTGGTGGGTTTCTTTTAAAACAGGTGCCACATTTCTCTGAATAACTAATTTCCTAAGAGATTTCCAATTAGATGCTGCTTAGACTTGTAGGTTAGAATTATAGAATTCCTATGGTGAAGAAGGAGGCCTTTTGGCCCATCGAATCTGTACCGACCACAGTTCCATTTAGGCCCTATTCCCATAACCCCATGCATTTACCCCACTAATCCTCCTGACATTACGGTCAATTTAGCATGGCCAATCAACCTAGCCCGCACATCTTTGGTATGTGGAAGGAAACCAGAACACCCGGAGGAACCCACGCCGACACAGGGAGGATGTTCAGTCTCCACACAGAAAGTGACCCCAGGCTGGGAATTGAACCTGGGTCCCTGATGTTGTGAGGCAGCAGTGCTAGCCACTGTGCCAATATGCCACCCTTTCAACAACAACAACTTGCATTTATAGACCATCTTTCATAGGGACATCATCAAACAGAGAATTTGATACCAAGCCATGAGCAGATGTATGGGGACCAATGACTAAACTCTTGGCCAAAGAGATAGGTTTTAATGAGCATCTTAAAGTAGGAGAGGGAGGCAAAGAAAGCCTTATATTTATATATTGCCAGTTAAGTACTTTGAAAGTTAGTTAGTTTTGTAATGTTTAACACAGCAGTGCATTTGCACAAAGCAAGCTCCTATAAAAAGCGATGTGCTAATTGCCAGATCATCTGTTTCTGTGAAGTTGATTCAGGGATAACGTCTGTTCCTCTTCAGAATTGCTGTTTGGGACCTTTTACATCTATCTGACGTAGAAACTAGAAGCAGGAGTGGACCATTCAGCCCTTCGAGCCTGCTCCATCATTCATTTTGATCATGGCTGATCATCAAATTCAATATCCTGATCCTGCCCCCTGCTCACATCTCTTGGTCCCTTTAGCCCCAAAAGCTATATCTAATTTCTTTTTTTTATTTGATTTGATTTATTATTGTCACATGTATTAGTATACAGTGAAAAAAGTATTGTTTCTTGCGTGCTATACTGACAAAGCATGCTGTTCATAGAGAAGGAATCATAGAGTGCAGAATGTAGTGTTACAGTCACAGTTAGGGTTCAGAGAAAGATCAACTTAATACAAGGTAAGTCCATTCAAAAGTCTGATGGCAGTAGGGATCAGACAATGTTTTGACCTCAGCTACTTTCTGTATCGTGATTGGAGAACAGATTTGGTTTAACATCTCACCTGAAAAATGGTCCTTCCTACAGATTCGTCACCTGACGAAGGGGCAAACCCTGAAAGCTTATGAGTTTACTATCAAATAAATTGCTTGGACTTAAACCTGGTCTTGTCAGACTTCTTACTGTGCCCACCATATTGGCACAGTGCTGGTCCTTGTCATCTCCCTCCCACCACCACCACTGCCCCCCACCATATTGGCACAGTGCTGGTCCTGTAATCTCTGTTCCTCTGACTCTTCTACAGCTTGAGCTACTCTTTGTCGCACCGATGCACTAGAGCAAGCCAGCTGTGGCCCTGCATCCAGTGTGTGTATCAGGGGTGAAGCTCAGTGGAAAGTGCTGCTTCTGTGTCCAATTGTGCACTCCTTTGTTCATTCCCCATTATTTGCTCTGTGCTGATGTTTCTCCATACATGCCGCCTGTCAGCTTTTCAAGCCTCCTGATTCAGAAGTCGTTCTTTTCACTGCAGCTTATCAATCAATTGGAAGGACAGGTGACAGCTCATTTTGCCAAGCATTCTCCACTGCCGATTCCACACAAACTTGAAGCAAATTCTCTAAGACCATCTGGTGCTTTTAGAGAATCTTGGATGCAGATAGTTACATTGCTGTTAGTCCCCAAATAAGCTGTTAAAAAGCAGCTCTTAGCTTTCCCTAACAGAGTTTTCCCGGGGCATGGTCACCCTTTTGCCTTATTGGAACATTCTCAGCCTCTGACAAAGGCTGGAGCTGCTGTTTAGAGGGATGGAGAATGTGGCAATTTGAACATTACCGTTCACCTCTCAGGGTTTGGGAATAGGGAGTGGAATGGAAGAGCTGGCGAACTTCACTTGGGATTTGGGATTTCACTGGGATATGCTGTCTCACTTTGTGTACGTTACAATGCTCTGCAATGTCACTGTTCTCATGTTATTCATATGTACACGGGTAAGGAAGCTGAACACAGAGGAAAAGACAATAAAACCACCTCAGAAATATTCACCAAGAAATGTAAGCATTCTGTGATGGCCAGCTTCAGATGCACCTCTGAAAACAAGATTCAGTTCCTAGAAGCATTTATATTACACCTTAATATCATCATTGCGGGCGACCAGAGAAGCATGGCATAACTTAGATTTCTAGTTGGGTTTGATTCGGAGTAAAGCTCCCTCTACACTGTCCCCCATCAAACACTCCCAGGACAGGTACAACACTGGGTTAGATACAGAGTAAAGCTCCCTCTACACTGTCCCCATCAAACACTCCCAGGACAGGTACAGCACGGGGTTAGATACAGAGTAAAGCTCCCTCTACACTATCCCCATCAAACACTCCCAGGACAGGTACAGCACGGGGTTAGATACAGAGTAAAGCTCCCTCTACACTGTCCCCCATCAAACACTCCCAGGACAGGTACAGCACGGGGTCAGATACAGAGTAAAGCTCCCGCTACACTGTCCCCCATCAAACACTTCCAGGACAGGTACAGCACAAGGTTAGATACAGAGTAAAGCTCCCTCTACACTGTCCCCATAAAACACTCCCAGGACAGGTACAGCATGGGGTCAGATACAGAGTAAAGCTCCCTCTACACTGTCCCTATCAAACACTCCCAGGGCAGGTACAGCATGAGGCTAGATACAGAGTAAACACTCTGCTGTTCTGTGGTACTGGACCTGTGTGATCGAGGGGCTTTGGGCAAGAGAGAAGAATGAAATGTATCCACACACACAAATCAATTTGCTTTTTAAACTGGAAACAACGAAACGACTGATAATCTGCTCCACAATTAAACAAACTGCCACAGGCCTTTCAGATAACCTTGGAAATTAATTATACAATGAAGCAGCAGTCCTGAGGAGGCCTGGACCTCTCCGATCTATCACTCTGTGTTATCCAGTGTGCCAGTCTGTGCCTGTCTCTCTGACAGCAGCAAGGAGCAGTTCCCCTCATTAAGCACAGATCATTTCCTAAGTGAGTTAATTAGGAACTAGTGTCCCTCAGGTCCCTTTGCTTTGTAGTTTCTCTGATACTGTGTGAACAGGAACTGCCAATCACTTCAGGAAAATGCAATCTCCACCTCAGTTTGTCCTGCAGAGATGAATGTTGTGCTCCTTTCCCTTCTCACTGGGATGGACCAAATGCTGGCCTTCTTGTGCGAGTCCACATGGTGACTATCACTGGATGTCAGTGAAAAACATTCAGTTCTAATGCAAGGCCACAGACAGAACCATTTGTCTAGTTTCTCTCCTGTCGATGCTGCAAGACCTGTTCAGCACTTTCTTTTTTCATTTCAGATTTTCAGCATGCACTGTAATTTGATCTGGTATTACTGTAGTAACATCTACGCAGCACTTTTACCCCTGCTTACTGTCCCCACACAATACAAATCCAGGCTTTAAACCCAACAATTCCACTGCATAAAAGCAAAATACTGCAGATGCTGGAATCTGAAAGAAAATCAGAAAATGCTGGAAAATCCCAGCAGGTCTGACAGCATCTGTAGTGAGAGAATAGAGCCAATGTTTCGAGTCTAGGTGACCCTCATTGCATGCCTGCTTTACCTTCCATTTGACATTCTCCATAAACTCCAAGCCATGCCAAGCTCTGCTGTCTGTAACCTGACTCACATATGGTCCCCTCACCCATTATCTATGGGCTCAACGACAGGCATTGATTCCCAGTGCCCAGTTCTGAAAATTCTTATCCACGTGTGCAGATTGCTCCAATGAAGGCCATTCCTACATAAACTCTCAAACGGCAGCCCATCTCTCAATAAGCGACACTCGCATTATAAAATCACACCATTTCAGACATCCCTAATATAAGAACATAAGAACATAATATACTGCCTAATAGATTACTGAAAACACTCACCACACTTTGATTAATGGTCTTTTGGTTGTGTGTCTAAAGCTTATTCATTAGTGTGAATTTCTGGGCATTGGCCCTGGTTTAGTTTGAATAATGTTCTTTTCCTGCATGATTCAATCCAGTCTTTGGTCTTGGTCTGAGCAGTTCAATTGGAAAACTTATTCGCTTCCTTTTTATTCCAGGATTCGGCCGCTGATTTCTTCAGTACCTTCGAAAAAGCCAGCACTCGACCAGGTAACTTGCCCTTATTCAACTTTTGCTGCATTACTTAATTTAGACCCCTTACTTGAGAAATGATATACTGGCACTGGAGGGGGTGCAGAGGAGATTCATTAGATTGATTCCAGAGTTCAGAGGGTTGGCTTCTGAGGAAAGACTGAGTAGACTTCCAATATATTTATTGGAATTTAGAAGAATGATGGTGGGGGGGATCTTATAGAAACATATAAGATAATGAAGGGAATAGATAAGATAGAAGCAGGGAAGTTGTTTCCACTGGTGGGTGAAACTAGAACTAGGGGGCATAGCCTCAAAATAATGGGGAAGCAGATTTAGGACTTAGGACTTTAGGAGGAACTTCTTCACCCAAAGGGTTGTGAATCTGTGGAATTCCCTGCTTAGTGAAGCAGTTGAGGCTACCTCATTGAATGTTTTTAAGACAAGGATAGATACATTTTTGAATAGTAAAGGAATTAAGGGTTATGGTGAGCGGGTGGGTAAGTGGAGCTGAGTCCATAAAAAGATCAGCCATGATCTTATCGAGGGGCCAGATGGCCAACTCCTAGTGCTTATGTTCTTATGTTTAAATCAACTTTTCCTCCTCTCCTGATGTTATTGATTGTGAGATTGGGGCTTAGTTCAAAATTGTCCTTGGGGTTCAGTGCCAGTCCCCGTTGGCGTTCAGTGCCAGTCCCCGTTGGGGTTCAGTGTCAGTCCCCGTTGGGGTTCAGTGTCAGCCCCCATTGGGGTTCTGTGCTGTGATTAGCCTGTTTGAGGTTTGTAGTGTGAAGTTGCTCTTGCTATAGTTTATTATTGGGTTTACGGTTTGGTGTTGTAGTTCAGTGTTGGGGGGGGATGCTGCTTATTTAGGGTTGATGCTGTGTCCCAGTCCTTGTTGCACTCATCGCAGTGGGACCTCACTGCAGTGGGACTGCTCGAAGATGAGGAATCATTCCTTACTGTGAGCCCTGATAAAAAGGGGAAGGCGATGCTGGGGTGGGATAGAGTGGGTTGCGATGGGGTGCAGTGTGGTGGGTGAGGTGTGGAGGGGTGCGATGGGGCGTGGTGGGGTGGGGTAAGGTGAGGTGAGGGAGATGGGGTCATATGGGATGAGCTGTTTCCCTGTTCAGTGAGAGAAGCAGGCTGGATCGTAGGCTGTAATCTTAGTAATAATGCTGGTTGGCGTGTGAGTGTTGTTATAAGAACATAAGAAATAGGAGCAGGAGTAGGCCATCTAGCCCTTCGAGCCTGCCCCGCCATTCAATAAGATCATGGCTGATCTGTCGTGGCTCAGTTCCACATTCCCGCCCTCTCCCCATAACCCTTAATCCCCTTGCTTATCAAAAACCCATCAACCCGCGTCTTAAAAATATTTAGCGAGGTAGCCTCCACCACTTCAACGGGCAGAGAATTCCAGTTGCAGCGTAGCCAATTTCCCCAGCTCAGTAATAGCCACCCGGAAGAGACGGGACCCAAGGCGGAGGGAGGGATTTTGACCCCAGTCTTTTTGTCTCGGATTTATTCCTAATTTGGATCTCTCCCCCTACCCCCTCTCCATATTCATCTACTGACAAGGGTCTTTTCCATCATAAAAATAAATGAGGCTGAAAACTGTGATTGTTTTGTTGTGTATGTAAATCCTTTAATACGTTAGTTTAAAAAAATCCTAATGGTTTAATTTGCATTGCTTCATTTTAATCAGAATTAAAATACATTCTAATATTCAGACACAGGCTGACAAAGTACCTGGGGAATAGCTTTTTATGCAGCGAGTGCTGCTCATTACTGAAGATAAGCACACGTTTTCCTGGTGTGACAGACTGATAGTGTCTGTGATAATTAGTAAGAATTAAAGGGAAACCGAGCGCTCTTAAATTGTCACCACATCCTAAGTATCGCAGAGAGAGAGATGTATTTTCATTTGCTGCTGTCTCTCAGCAACCTTTTGTCCTCAGTAGTGGGATGTACTGCCTCCGGGGGGTACTGCCCCCAGAGGGGGTACTGCCTCAGGGTGGTGCTGTCCCAGGATGGTATTGCCCCCAGGGTGGTGCTACCCCAGGGTAGTAGTGTCCCAGGGTGGTACTGCCACAGTGTGGTACTGTGCCCGCGAGATCAGTCAATGCTAGCTTTGGTCTTGACGCTGAGCTTTTCCAATCAACGCCACAATTGACCCACTCAGAGTTTCTTGCCCTGATCACCAATCAGTGACCAGGCAGCATGTGTACTTTCACTTTCCCATATCCCCTTCACTGGAATCAACTCCACACCTGGGATTTTCATTTGCCCTCAGTCACCTTTAATTTTGTAAAAATTGACTTTCTGTCTGATATCTAAAGCATCTAATATGTCACAGAAACAGGATGACACAGGAAGGGGCATTCAGCCCACTTAGCTTTACGAACATTGGCTCTATTCTCGCTCCACAGACGCTGTCAGACCTGCTGAGATTTTCCAGCATTTTCTGTTTTTGATTTGGATTCCAGCATCCACAGTATTTTGCATTTAGCCCAAGTGTGGTTGACACTTGTTGTCTTCTGAGGTAGTCTAGCTAGCAACCTAGTAATAGACATTGGGATTGCTGAAGCTAAGGTCCATCCAGATCCCCGTCTGCTGTTCTAGCGAATATTTGGTACGATAATCAAGTTGTTGACCGACCAGTGATCAATCTCAATCAGTTTGTCTAACAACAAATACAAACTTTTCATCACCTGATTCATTCTCGCCCATCGTGGCTCTATACTGTACTTTGATTTATAATGCATGCACCTGTAAAGCACATTGACACATTAGCAGTGTTATATTTATAAATAAGTTGTTGTTGAGATGAGATGATGGAAATCCACCCAACAGAGAGGGAGCTTTGGGAACCCAAAGGCTTCAGAGAAACAAACTGATGGTGATTGTGGCTACAGTTCAAGAATTGTAACAGGATTAGACTTGGTCTGTCACCATGGTGACAGTATCTTAGTGTGTGTGTCACCATGGTGACAGTGTCTCTGGTGTGTGTGTGTGTGAGAGACCATGTCTGTGTGTGTCTCACCATGGTTACACTGTCTCTGGTGTGTGTGTGCCACCATGGTTACAGTGTCTGTGGTGTGTGTGTTTATGTGTGTGTGCGTGACTATGTGTCTCTGGTGTGTGTATGTCACCATGGTGACAGTGTCTCTGGGGTGTATATGTGTGTCACCACAGTGACAGTGTCTATGGTATGTGTGTGTGAGACCATGTGTCTTTGGTGTGTGTCACCGTGGTTAGTGTCTCTGGTGTGTGTGTTTGTGTGTCTTTGTCACCACGGTGACAGTGTCACTGTGTTTATAATGTTCTATCCCTCAGGCTGTTGATTCCGGATCTGGTGACGTGCAGGCTGTGCATCCTGCTGCGGTGCTGGTGGAGAGCGGGCCTGTGGTATATAACGAGGAGGAGGTGGAGGAGGAGGAAGAGGTGGAAGAAGAAGAAGAGAACTGCCTGAGTGCACTGCAGCTGATAGGTGGAAATGGTGAGTGTTAAACAAAACCTCTCCTTAGGAAAGTGTTCAAAGGAGAGGAGTTGAAATAGAAAGGGGAATAACACAATGCTTTTTTAGTTAAAGGTAATTAAATTGCAGAATTAAATAATCAGTGAAAAACTTCAGCAAATATTGTAAATTGAGTGCAGGAGTTGAGGGGTAGGGGGATAAGGTGGGGGAGAGGCTGGGGTTGAGGGGTATGGAAATAAGGTGGGGTTAAGGGGTAGGAGGAGAGGCTGGGGTTGAGGGGTATGGAAATAAGGTGGGGTTAAGGGGTAGGAGGAGAGGCTGGGGTTGAGGGGTATGGGGATAAGGTGGGGTTAGGGGTAGGAGGAGAGGCTGGGGCGAGGGGTATGGGGATAGGGTGGGGTTAGGGGTAGGAGGAGAGGCTGGGGTGAGGGGTATGGGGATAAGGTGGGGTTGAGAGGTATGGGGATAAAGTGGGGTTGAGGGGTATGGGGATAAGGTGGGATTAAGGGGTAGGAGGGGAGGCTGGGGTTGAGGGGTGGAGAGTGGCTGGGGTTGAGGAGTAGGTGCGAGAGGTTAGTGTTGAGGGATATAATGAGCAGTAGGGTAAGGGATTTAGTGGTAAGGTGAGTGGTGGTGGGTTTAGGGAGACAGTAGGTAAGAAATGGATGCTGTGTTTAACACTGCCCCCCTCAACGGTGCACTTGTGTAACATTGGATCAGCAGCTTCCTATCCTGGATCTCAGTGCAATCAGATAACAGAGATGACACTTCGTGGGGAAACAGTGTTTGTTGCTGGTTTAAGAACAAGTTGAGCTGTTGTATATGGGCCATATAATTCAGCGGCTAAGGGGCACAAACCAGGTTAGCACTGAGCTCTCTGTCCGTTCTGAGAGGTTGAGTTCAAAGGGTCAGGTGCTGGGAATTTGTAATGTCCAGCCTCCTGCTGCTTGCAGTCAGGCACGCCTGTGGGCATCAGGCACATGTGTGGAGACCAGATGTTTGCATCAGGGCATCAGGCACAGACAAGACAGTTCCTGAGCCTCGACAAGAATAATGCTCTGATATCATTCACCTACAAAGCACCTTGGAACCTCGTTCTATCAGAGACACGATACAAATAGCCACTTGAATGAGTTTTAGAGGACAGCTGGTGACAACAGCACTGTACTTCAGCCTGTGTCCGTGTGTCAGAGAAAGGAATAAAGATAAAAGCAGAGTGGGGAGAATGTGAGAAAGAATTTTACCTTTGGATGCTAAAGTGCATCATTTTTCTGTTCAAGATTACGGCTTTGAGATGGAGGAGGACGATGCATTCTAAGCAATCTCAGCACTTTCCCGAAGGAGCTGTGAGCAGCCTGTCAGAAAGTGGGAAAGATTCCTGGACTTCTCCTGACAGACAGCTTGCTGGCAGAATCCCACTCCCTTGCGTGACAAGCTTGAGACAGGAAAAGAGTCTCCAAAGTGAGGGAGTGTCTGTGGCCGGGACAGAATGTTGGCAACGAGGTGGAGCACTTCAACTAGCTGTGACTGACGAGTCCTCTTTGATCAGCGTCTGTTTGAACATGAAATGATGACCCTTGGCCTTTTGATTTCATTTTTTTGTTTATTTTTGTACAGAATTTACTATTTATTACAGTTTATTTGAACAGTTTAGTTTTGTATTTCTCTGTATTTAACATCCTGTGGGGCAGAGGTGCTTAAATATTTGAGCATGGAGTGGTGGTTTCAGAAACTGGAGGCACCAGCACTGTCACGTTGGGATGCCAACTTGAAAATGCTGCAGCTATGGGTACACAGAGCAAAGCTCGCCCGCAATGCCAATTGCTCCATTTTGCTGGGATTGGCATGACAGTCTCTCTGTGGCGGGGGCCAGTAACCTCTAAACAAACCAATACGGGGGGAGAGGTTAGAGAATTCTTGAGGAAGGTGAGCACTGGAAGAAATTATAGCTGTCTAACCAACCCAGGGTCTAATTTGCCATTTGAAACTGTGCGTGAGTGATGAATTATGTTCGGAAACGCGTCGTTATGGTGGTCTGGAAGTTATTGTGAAGGAGAGTTTCAATGTTAATTTTGGTTCACAGGATGAAACTCGATGGTCTCTGTATAAATCGCTGATTGTTGTTAATGGATTCATTGGTTTGAGTCATTGTGGGATCTTTTCTGTTCGTTCCACAGGATCAGTGTTACGCTTCCTTTTTTTTAAAGAAAAATAATAAAAATGTGAACTCAGGGGATTTAGCATTGTTCGACTGAAGGGTGAGCAAGGACATTATGGATTTAATGTATATTTTGATTTGAACAATTTTGTGAGAATATGCAGTCATTATTCACACCACAGCTGTGTGTGGAGTGCATTGTGACATCAACTACATTAAACCATTCCATATATCAAACATTGAGTTTTCGCTGCAATGTTGAAGTGTTAACAGAACCCTTTTCATATAATTATATTCCTGTAATAACGGATTACATTAGCTGCTCATTCTATACACAACAGCTGCATCAGTTTTGCCAAAACATAGCTATTAAATGGAGATAGCTATAAAGGAACATGCACAGTATAGAGAACCTGTGCTGTCACCTCAGCATTTCAGTGAAGAATTAGTGTTGGCTATGTGTGAATTTCACTCTGATTGAAACTGTGGCTCTGCAGCCAGCAGTCCGTGTACAGATTGTGTCTTTTCAAACAGGAATGAGAGCAGGCTTCGGTGAAGTGTAGTAAAAATGCATCAGCCACCAGTCACAACATTGGAGAGTAATTTTAAATTTTGTCTCCAGGCAAAAAACACATTATTTTGCATCTGAGTCCCATTAAACACTTGTTTTCCATTGAGATTGGAAAAGGTGGCAGTTAACCTTTGCCTATTTTTTGGCCTGATGATTAACAATAATAATTGCCCCCTATAGTTCTATAGTAAACAGCTTAGTTCTCGTAGCAAACACCACCTTTCCCTCTCCTTCTCTCCCTCCATGTTGCTCTGTGACTCGACCTTTTACTCAGCAATTACAAAATGCAAAAAAAAATTCATTAAAAGCCACTGAGCAGTAAATGAGGTTTTGGTTGCAGTATTAATCAGTGTAATGCTGTACCTGTACTACTTACAGTGAAACATTATACTGGCTCTTTCCTAATCTGGTGAGGCAGCACTTGAATTAATGGCTGGAAGTTCGTATCACAAGCTGGAAATAGTCATTAGGTTCTGCTGAGCTGCAGTTTGGTGAGTCACACTCTCATATCTGATCAAAAGGTTGTGGGATTCAAATCTAGCTCCAGAGACTTGAGCCCCATTGTTGAGACTTGATACTGCAGTGCAGTAATGGGGGACACTGCATTGACATTCTTTTAATGAGCCATTAATCTGAGGCCCATCATCCCACGCCAGTGGATATAAAATATCCCACCATTTAACAGAGAGGAGATACTCTGGCCTACATTCCTCCTCAACCAAAAAACAGATCTACATTTGTCCAACAGCTTTGAGGGATCTTGCTGTGCACAAGTTGACTGTTATAATGTGCCTACGCAATGACAGCACCATCACTAAACAATTAATTGGCTCAGAAAGCACTTCCAACCTCCAGAGGGTGAGATGAGATTCCATAGAAACGTGAGATTTATCTGTGGCTGTTTCCGTAGTGCAATTCACAGGAGAGGAGGGAAGCACCAGTCATTTGATTCCTTTTAAATATCAAGTGGAAGATTGAACGTTTGGAATAATTGGTGTCAATTTTTCTTTTATAGCTTGAATTTTCATTTAGTAACCTATTTTAAATCAAGGCTTAGCTAATCCTTTAATTAGTAGGATTCAAGGCTTATATTATCAAAGCCTAAAACTGCCAACTGTTCAGATTGTTCCATTTATTTAGGTTTAGCATTGCTGATTTAAAATGATAGTTGCTGAAGGTTCTTGCAAACTGTGTTCAATTAAAAAGAAGTGAAGTCTTCAATTAAAACAAGAATTAGGGAGCTGGAGATGGAACTTCTGCTGCAAAAGTTATGTTTGAGGTGTTAAATTAACTATTGCTGATTATTATCTCACCATTTTCCTTCCCAACAGACCCTCACACAAGTGGCTAGTTTGTGTGTACACATTTTGTAATGTAAGACACGCGATAGCCAATTTACACCCAGCAAGCTCCAGCAATTAGCAGTGCGATCAATGAAAGGATAATCTGTTCTGAGTGTTGTTTGTTTAGGGATAAATATTGACCAAGATGCCAGGAAGAACCCCCCTGCTCTTCTCCTGAGTAGCAGCCATGGGATCTTTTACACCAGCCTGAGATGGCAGTGGAGACCACACTCCATATCACACCTTAGATCCTGAATCTGTGACCAGACTTCTTTCCACCTCAATGTCATTTTAGTGAAGACCTTTGGACACAGAGAAAGGTATTAAATAAATGTAAGTTGTATACATGGAGGGTGAGCCACTGAGCAGTAAATGCAATTTTGGTTGCAGTGTTTATTAGTGTCATGCTGTAGCGAGTTGCACACCAATAGCACCAATTCTGACTGTTAGATCTTCCCTGGTAGCACAGTGGCATAGTGGTTAGCACTGCTGCTTCATAACGCCAGGGACACAGGTTCGATTCCCGGCTTGAGTCACTATCTGTGTGGAGTTTACAAGTTCTCCCCATGTTTGCCAAAGTTGTGGGGTTTAGGTTGATTGGGCATGGTAAAATGTGGGGTAAATATGTAGGGTTACAGGGATAGGGCCCAGGTGAGATTGTTGTCAGTGCAGGTTCAATAGGCTGAATGGCCTCCTTCTACACTGTCGGAATTCTATGACCGACATTTTTCCAGTCCACCTGCCATGGGAATCAGAGCGGGCAAGGGGCAGGGCATGAGGTCTATTGACCTCGGGCAGGATTTTACAGTTTCGGGATGAGCAAGGCCACAAAATTCCGCCCTATAATTCTATGACTTCTGAAGAAGAGTCATATTAGACTCAAAACATTAACTCTGTTTCTCCCTCCAAAGATGCTGCCAGACCTGCTGAGTTTTTCCAGCACTTTCTGCTTGTATTTTGCATTTATTTAGCACCTTTAATGTCGGAAATGTCCCAAATGTTTATAGTGTTAGCAAACAAAATGTGGGATGCAGGGATCTCAGAGGGTTGCAGAGATCTCGGAGGGATGCGGGGATCTCGGAGGGATGCGGGGTTCTCAGGGAGGATGCTGAGATCTCAGAGGGGTGCAGAGACTGGAAATGGTTATGGAAGGATTTCAAAACAAGGATGCAAATTTTCAAATCTATTTGTCGACAGTGCCTCAGTTGGTGGGACTCTTGTCTCTGATTCAAGTTCCACTCCTGAGCTTGAGTGCAAAAATCAAGGCTGACTCTCCAGTGCCAAGGGAGTGCTGTGTTGTCAGAGATCCTGTCTTGTCAAATGAGACGTTAAGCTGAGATCTTGTTTACCTACTGTTTTAAAGAGCAGGCTTAGTTATCCCAGATTCCTTGGCCAATATTTGTGTCTCAAATTGACATCACAAAAAACAATATCCAGTCGTTATTACGTAGCTGTTTGTGGGAGTTTGCTGATTGAGTGTAAATTGGCTAAGTTTTCAAAATTGCAATAGAGACTCCACTTCTAAAGTAATTAATTGTCAGTAAAGCACTTTGGGACATCCAGTGGTTGTGTGAAGCACTGTATACAGTGCTGTTCACGTTTTGCTGACAGGCTGGGAACTAGGGTTGGTCAGTGAACACAAGGCTTAAGCCAAATGGAATTTAGTGCGTGTGAGGACAGGGCCAGCAAAGTTTTTACAGAGGCTGCTTTTTCTGATGTTAGCCTGACATAGTTGGAAGATTTCTCTTTCTAAACACATAATCTAGGCCAACATGTCAGTACTGCACCGTGTGAGGCTCTGTCTCTCAGATGTTAAATTAAGGTCCTGTCTGCCTGTTCTGTTAGATTTAATAGTTTCCATGACACAATTTGAAAAATAGCAGAAATTTGATCTAGTTTTCTGGCCCATATTCCGACTTTAACCAACAATAATGTACATTTATTTAGCACCTTTGACGTAATAAATATCCCAAGGCACTTGTTACAAATTTGAATCTGTCTTAGGTACTGTCTGAGCTTCGTAGCCCTTGTAATGAAGTGGTCTGAACATCTTTTATGGGAATTGACTCTACATAATGATAGAAAATAATGAACACGATACGCTTCCCTGCATCAGTGGGCCTGCTGATTGTTCCTTCAATACTTCTGATCTCTTAGTATCAGCTAAAACCCTTACAACTCCCTTTAAAGTAAAACCAATGACTTGTACAGCAAAACAAAATGTTTACAGAAACAGATCATTCAGTCCAACCGTTCCATGCCAGTGTTTATTCGTGGTGTTGAGTTCCACATTCTAGCCCTTGTCTAGCTGATTTGATTTATTATTGTCACATGTATTAACATACAATGAAAAGTATTGTTTCTTGCGCACTATACCGTTCATTGAGAAGGAAAGGAGCAGGTGCAGGATATAGTGTTAGTGCTAGGGTGTAGAGAAAAATCAGCTTAATACAAAGTAGGTCCATTCAAAAGTCTGATGGCAACGGGGAAGAAACTGTTCTTGAGCTGAAGACATTTCTTTTGAATACCCTATTAGATTTATTAGTATCTAATTATTGAGGTCCCTTAGTTCTGGCCTCATCCCCAAATGGAAACATCTTCTCTATGTCTACTCTGAAAAACCACTTCATAACCTTAAAGATTTCTAGCAGGCCACCCCTTTTCTAGGGAAAAGAAAAACAGTCTATTCAGTCTTTCCTGATCAGGATAACTTCTCCTTAAAAATCATTTCTGTACCTTCTGAGATGTAAGCCGCTGCCGCCAGTGTCTGAGCTTCTGTGGCCCTGGGATCAAAGACTTCCCAGTACAATAGGCATGAGGGATCTTTCAGATTGCTGAGATAAGGTAAGGAATTACCTATTTACATTCTGTGGAAAAACAATGTCAAAGCTGACTCATTAGCATCTTAATGAACTATAATCCCAAAAGAATGGTCCTTTAATGAATATCTGAGTACAGTACATTATGACGAGCCCTGCACCCGATGTGGATATGCCGGCGTTGGACTGGGGTAAACACAGTAAAAAGTCTGACAACACCAGGTTTCAGTCCAACCGATTAAATCGGTTGGACTGAAACCTGGTGTTGTCAGACTTTTTACCATGTTAACCCTGCTCCCCACAGAAACTATTTGGAACAATGGTCAAAACAGCCCGAAACCTGATGGTTCTTCATGGATTGGAGTACAGAATGGTGTTGAATTGGGCAAAGGGAAGATTAGGAGGACAGAGCGACAGGAATGGATTGTGAGGAGGTTTCTCGAGAGATGTGGAGAGATAGCAAGATTTACATCAGGGGAGGGGGAGTGGAAGTCAGTGTGTAAGATCTGGCTGACTGAAGTTTAAGCACCAGTGGTAAGGTCAGAAGGACAAAGTTCAACTCTCAACTGCCCTTGAACCGAGTGGTTTGCTCGGCATTCCTGAGGGCAGTTGAGAGGCAACCACATTGCTGTGGCTCTGGAGTCACATGTAGGCCAGACCAGGTAAGGATGGCAGATTTCCCTCCCTAAAGGACATTAGAGCACCAGATGGGTTTTTACACCAATGGTTATCTTTAGATTTTTAATTCCAGATTTTTTAAAATTGAACTCAAATTTCACCATCTGGTGGTGGGATTCAAATCCAGGTCCCTGGGGATTAACCTGGGCCTCTGGATTACTAGTCCAGTGACAAACCACTACACCACTGCCCCCCCTGTGTGATGTAAAGATGAGGAAGAAGTCAACAATTAGTGGAAAACAATTAGAGGAACAGATTTGCAAGGAAACTTCAGGGCTGGAAGAGCTGTAGAGGATTCTGAGCAAAGCATCATCAGGTTTAGATTAGATATGGAAAGGGGCAAGGAGCAATCCAGAGTAAAAATAACAAGGGGAGGGCTAATTTCACTGAGGTGAGAATGCCAAAATTAAACTAGAATCAAAGATTAACAGGCAAAGCTGTAATGGAGCAATGGGCTGGCTGCCTCTGAAGGGAAGGTAGCTGAGGTATTTTTGGAACATGTTCCCACAAAAGGGAAAAGTGAAGGCAACCATAGCCAGAGTTTCCTGTTTGACATGAGATAGAGAGTAAGAGGAGGTGGGAAGCAGATGTCAGGTTGAAGCTAGAAGTGAGAGACAAGCTGAATATAGAAAGTTCAGAGGGGAAATGAAAAATCAAATAAGAAGCAAAGAGAGTATTCTTTCTTAGGTTCTCAGGTTCAAGCATGACTTGCTTTCATTCCAGTTTGATGAGGTGACTGATAAATCCAGTGTGTGATTCAGACTCTGCCACATGCAGGGCAGCTGGTGATTGCAGAGTTGGATAGATGGGTTGTTTGAAGCTTTGAGCATTCTCTCCAACACCTCAACTTCACCTCTGCAGTGTGGTCTCTCAATGTGCTCAGTACCAGCGTCAATAAACCTTCTCCATTTTGGCCAGTCATAAACTAGGATCTCCCGCCATTTAGCGAGGATGTTTTATATCTTCAGGAATGCTTTGAGGATATCTCTAAAACATTTCTGCTGTCCTGAAAGTTCCGAGTCGGGCAGTTGCTTCAGAAATCTAGTGTCAGGCAGATGATGAGTGATAAGTTTGAGTGATAACTACCTTAATGCTGGGAATCTGGCTTGGGAAAGGACACTGCTGTTGGACCACCTTTCTTACCAATTTAAAAGATCTTGTGCATTGCTGATGCTACTTCTCCAGTGCTTTGAGGTGCCAGCTGTGGGTTGTCCAAGTCTCTGAAACATTTTGGAGCTCAGAGTCACGGCTGGCTGGTAAACTATGACCTTAGTCTCAGCTTTGAGATTCTGGACCTCAAATCCTTTCTTCCTTAGTTGGCCGAAGACTAAGTTGACATATTGGAGGCGATGAGGAATTTTTTCACCTATGTCTGCCTTCCATTGACTGGAGGCTCCCAAGGTAAGAAAAATGGCGCACATTTATCTAGGATATCACTGCTGATCTTAATCGAAGACGAGAAGTATTGTGCAGTGAGAGCTGGTTGGAAGAAGATCTTGGTTTTCCAGGTGTTTAGTAAAAAGAGATGAGCAATTGACATAAAAGAGAATCCAAATGTTTTCTCTTGACGTAAATAGTCGAAGGATGAACCAACTAAGAACCAAAAAGAGAATTTACATGTGGAGACAGGAGCATTTTTAAGACACGGGTTGATGGATTTTTGATAAGAGAGGGGATTAAGGGTTATGGGGAGAGGGCGGGAATGTGGAACTGAACCACGACAGATCAGCCATGATCTTATTGAATGACGGGGCAGGCTCGAAGGGCTAGATGGCCTACTCCTGCTCCTATTTCTTATGTTCTTATAACTGAGGCACTAAGTGGCCTTGCATCTGTCTTCACTAAGGAAATCCTAATGAAAGAGAAAGTAGTTGAGATACTGAATAAGCTAAAATGTGATAGAGGAGTAAGAAGTCTCACAACACCAGGCTAAAGTCCAACAGGTTTATTTACAATCACAAGCTTTCGGAGCGCTGCTCCTTCATCAGATGACTCGCCATGAAGGGGCAACACTCTGAAAGCTTGTGATTCCAAATAAGTCTGTTGGACTTTAAACTGATGTTGTGAGACTTCTTACCACGCCCAACCCAGTCCAATGCCGGCATCTCCACATCATGATAGAGGAGGTATTATAAAGACTGGCTGTATTTAAAGTTTATAACTCACCAGGACCTGATCAGATGCATCTGATGATATTGAGTGAAGTTAAGGGTAGAAATTGCAAAGACACAGGCCAGAATCTTCCAATCCTTAGATACTGAAGCAAATGTTATGCTTTTGTTCAAAAAATAGTCTAAGGATAAGGCCAGAAACTTACAGCTCATTCAGTTTAACCTTGGTGGGAAAATTTGCAGAAACTATAATCTTGGATAAATACAACAGTCAGTTGAACAAATGTGATCAGTTGAGAAAAGCCAGCGTGGATTTGTTAAAGAAAAACCATATATTTAACTAACGTGATTGAGATTTTTGATGAGGTTACAGAGAGGGATATGAAGATGACTTTGTAGAAGTTTGATTAGCTTCCAAAAAGCGGTTGATAAAGTGCCACATAAGAAGCACTGATTGGTTCTCAACTGGAATACTGTGTCCAATTCTGGGCACCAGACTTTTGAAAGGATGTTAATACACTAGAGAGGGTGCAGGAGATATTTACAAGGGGTATGGATAGATTGGAGAAGAGAAGATTGAAAGAGGATTTGATAGAGTTATTCAAGAATCTGGACTGAGATAGGGAGAAACTCCCATTGAAGGAAAAATCAGGAACCAGCAGACATTTAAAGCAATTGGCAAAATACACAAAGACAACATAAGATTTTACTCAGTAACTGATTAGAATCTGGATTAAGGTAGAGGAAGATTCAGTTGTGGCTTTCAAAAGGGAATTGGATAATTATTTTATAATTATTTTATCTGTAGGACGATGGGGAAAGGTGGAGGAACAAGTCTGAGTTGACCTTGCAGAGAGACAGTAACACTATGAAGAGCCAAGTGGTGTCCTCTTCTCCAGTAACCATCCTGTGATTCTATTTTAAACTTGAGACATGAGGACATTTTATCTGCTGGCTGAGCCTATTATGGGATGGGATACTTGTAGCACAGTTTGGGCAGGTTGTAGTTGAAGGAAAATGCAGATAACGCAAGGGAGCATACCAGCACCCAAATCTGCTCTCCATCTGTGACTAGTCCTGTGACCTGTGTGCAACTTGGCTGTAACACTTGCCTACAGACCACAGTGACAAGATGGTGATACGAACCCATTGTTTGCTCAGTGGTGAGAGTCAAAAAGGTTTCCAGAGGAGGATTTTAGGTCTGAACTGTCCAAACGGAGAAGAATGGCCATTTTTGTCACTGTGTTATAAATGATAAATTCTAATTATTTCAGGATAGAGAGGGAATTATTGAATATATATAGTTAAGTGGGAATTGAGAGCTGGTAGTGTGGGGATCATTTGATGTTTGATGATTCACTTGGTATTAAGCAGCTATTATCCAGCAGTTCTGAGGATTATCTTGCATGTAAAATGTATTAAAAATGCTGCAAAGGGAGTGCATTGACTTTGAAAACACGAAAGTCAGAGAAGGACAGATCCTCTCATTGGAAAGAAGGAAAGACAAGATTGCTTTGGTAAAAGGGTAAATATTTAATAAGCTGCTTCAGACCAACCAGCTTCTAAGATTCTAGCTGCTTGGACACAGGTTCCTGACCTTACTGTTGAAGGGAACTCAAGAGAGACACAGCAAATTCAAAGATTTTTCAATTCAATTACAAATTCAAAGACAGCTCTTGGGTCTGTGAAAATATCTATATCAAAGTGCTGGCAGAACTGTGGCATTGTTCCCAGTAATGTGGAGAATAGAACTTTCCTAACAATAGCATCAGCAAGTGAGTGTGTAGGTACAGAATGTGATAAGGAAGGCAAATGGAGTCTTGGTATTTATTGTAAAGGGTTTAGTATATAAAAATAAACAAGTGTTGTTACAATTGTATAAAGCATTGGTGAGACCACGTTTGGAGTATTCAGTTTTGGTCACCTCCTTTGAGGAAGGAAGTGTTGGCATTGGAGGCGATTCAGAAGAGGTTCACTGGATTGATTTCAGGTTTGAAGGGGCTGTCATATGAGGAGTACAGAAGAATGAGAGGGGATTTGATTGAGGTTTATAAAATATGCAACAGGATTGATAAAGTAAATGGTAACCAAATGTTCCCCCTTCTACAACAGTCTAGGACAAGAGGTCATAGTTGTAGAGTAAGAGGGGGGAGGTTCAGGACAGAGATAACGAGAAGCTACTTCTCACAGAGGGTTGTGAATCTATGGAACTCACTGATCCAGAGTGCAGTGGATGCAGAATCAATCAATGGATTCAAGGAAGAGATAGATAAACATTTGATCAAAAGTAGCATAAAGGGCGATGGAGAAAAAGGCAGGGAGGTGGAGTTAGGATGAGATGGAGATCAGCCATGATCATATAGAATGGCAGAGTGAGTTCAAAGGGCTGAATGGCCTACTGTTACTTTAATTCCCATGTTCCTATTACTTATTAATATGGCCCCTTAAAGACCATGAAGCCTGCAAAGGTTTCACAATGAGTTCATCTGCTTTTGTGAAGCAAGTTTCTAGATTGGAAGGAGCCTGTAGGTTTTTAACTCCAGCAGGAAATGCCTGGCTTTTGTATATCTTGATGAGAATTTGAGGTGTGGCACCTGACATGTGATGCCTGATGTTTGATGCATGTTTTCCAAACCTCTACCTATCAAAAATGGAGTTTTCCAGCCCTGGTCCAGACTCCTTGGTTCTGGAGCCACTTTACTGATTTAATTCATGGAGAAACATGCTGAGACCTGCAGTGACTGAAACCAATCTGAAAGTTCCTGCCTGAGAATTAACTACAAGCCCAGTTAGTGCCTAAGCCATATTTTGCTGGTAACTTGGTCAAAGGAACAGGGTCCCATGATCAGAAATAGAAACATATTATTTAGATCAAGATTCTGAAAAGCTCTTTGAGCCAAATGTTGCTATCATTTCTGCTTTAAGTCCCAACACCAGCCTCTTTGCCTATTTGGATAAATTCCCTTTGTTCTATTCCTGTAACCAGGGTTTGTACAAACTATCAAATTAGTAAAATTCAATAATAAAATGTAGCACAGGAAGCAAAATGGCCAGATAGGCAATCGTCACTTAAAGCCTCAATTTATTGAGAATCCCAACTGAAGGGTCAGAGTTCACAGTGCAAGATATCACCAGGTTGAAAAGGAATTAGAAAGATATAGTAATCGAATATTATAGAGAGGCTATTGAAGCATTGGAGAGCATGCACAGAACATTTACAAGGATGATACCAGAAATATGTGGAAATGCACATCAGGAAAACAGAGAGGGTGGTCTCTTTTCTGTTGAAGAAAGGAAGGGTGAGGAGTGACTGAATCGAGATGAAAGATTTTGGTAGAGTGGGTGCAGAGAGAATGTTTCCTCTTGTGGGGAAGAATATAACTAGAGACCATCGATATAAGATAGTTACCAAGATATCCAATGGGGAATTCAGGGGAAACCTCTTTACCCAGAGAGGGATGAGAATATGGAACTTGCTCCCACAGAGAGTAGTTGAAATGAATACTATACAGCAGGTGTGTTTCAAAGGAAACTGGACAAACATCTGAGGGAGACAGGAATACACGGTCACGATGGTGGATTAAGATGGGAGGAAGCGCGAGTGGAGCATAAATGCTGGTACAGACTGATTGGGCCGAATGGCCTGCTTCTGTGCCACATATCTGATATAATCCAATGGAAGGCTGAATTCCACAGTGTGGGACCTCACCAAGGAGTAGAATCATGAACCATAAAATCCCTACAGTGCAGAAGGAGACGATTTGGCCCATCATATCTGCACAGAGCATCTTACCAGGCTCACATTGCTATTCCCCCGCCCTTTAATCCTGCGCATTTACCCTGCTAACCTAGGCACTAAGGGACAATTTAGCATGGCCAATCCACTTAACCTGCACATCTTTGGATGAATTAAATAAACGAGGGAGTAGGGTCCAGGTATACTTACTGTGGAAGGGAGGTTTCACCATGATGCATATTCCTTTCACACATCTGATTGCTGGACAAAGACCACCATGTGTTTTCAGTCAAGAACAGGGTATGATTGTCCACCAGTACCCATGGGCATAGAGAAAGGATGACTAGGTGCCAGCGAGGATTGAAACAGACAAGCTGGCTGCTAAATAAGTTGCTGTGTGACTTCTGGTTGGTGCCTCTCATTTTATTTTTGGAACTGGTTGTCAATATAAAAAGTTATTTTTGTACTCCTTTCCAAAGACTGCGTAGATGGAGGAGTGTGGCTCAATTTCACATCAGCACTCAGCTCAGCTGTTCCAGTATTGGGATTCATTGTATTAACTCCTCTTGGACTGAGTGGACTGCACTGCCTGACCTGATCACTATTAGATTCTATCCCTCTATCAGTACCAGTAAGACAAAGAGCTCTGGAGCCTCAAAAAAGCTCTGAGACCTCTCAAAATAGAAATAAATGGGAAAAGGGCAGTGAGCCAGAAAGAGCGAAGGAAGCGTTTCAATGAAATAAAAGCAAAACTGTTTCCACTGGGAGGAAGGTCAATAACTAGAGGATACCAATATAGGATGATTGGCAAATGAACCAGAGGGAGAGAAAACTATTAGGATCTGCAATGTGCTGCTTGAAAAGCTGCAGAAACAGATTCTACCGTAACTTTCAAAAGGGAATTGCGAAAATAGTTGAAAAGCAAAATTTTATAAGACTCTGGAGAAAGAGCAGCAGAAAATGGGACCAACTGATATTTGAGAATTTCTTTCTTAAGTTCAGAAGAGAGAAAGGAAGTTGTGTATTTCTATAAGACTGTGGTTGATGGGTTCCTGAGAGTGAGGCAGTAGAACAGGGTTCAGGACTGGGGCAGGAGGGGTCAGAGTGGGAGGGGCTCCACTGGATGGGAAGGGGTGTGCAGGGTGTCCCCTGTGGGGCTGGGACTGGGCATGTAGCTTATTACTCTGGAGTTATAAGGGATTTTATTTTCTTTCTAACTCCTTCAGAGTAACTATCAGGGTAATACTGGCAGAACCATCTGAGGTTAACAATTCACATCACTTCTGTGAGATAGTTCCCAGTGCAGCGCGATTGTTTTAGAGGAAGTTAACACTTCTGGGCAGTTGTGGAGTAAACCATTACTTGGGAATTTCCTGGAGGGATTCCCCAGCACAACACTGGGATTTCCCTTTCTCTCCCCCCCACCCAAACCCATTCCCCCATCATCCCCTCTCTAGGATCCCTTCCACTCTATAAAGATCCAGGATCTATTGCCCATCTTGGACCTTACTAGTCATCCGGACAGCTGCCACCTCTGAATTCTGGAGCTGCTAGGACTGCTAGCTGGCTGACAGTTCTCGGAGGGAGGGGTTCACTCTAACTGAGCAGCTGCAGTTCCATTCCCCACCCGCCCTCAATGTGTTATTGCTGCCAGGCACTGTGTTAATTCTGGTTGGTTTGAACTTCCCCTTCCTGTACAGTTTCAGTCTCTTTATCTGAGGTTAGCGTGCGACAAAGATTCATTCGATGGATTCCTGGGCTGCTCTGTAATGGAGATCTATATTGTCCTTGATTTCAAAGAATAAGAGGTCATCTCATTGGTAATATACAATTGTCAGCGGATGGGTGTTGAGAGGCTATTTCCCCTGGCCTGAAAACCGGCAACACCAGATCAGAAGTGGTCAACTATTTAGGACTGAGAAATTTCAACACTTAGTGAATCTTCGGAATTCCCAATCCAGAGAACCCTGGAAGCTCAAAGGCCCAAGTTCAAAGGGATGGATGAATTGTTTTGGATGGGAGGAAATGGAAGCGTGTGGGGACAGTGTGGGAAAGAGTTGTGGAGGTAGACAGATGATCATATTGAATGTTGGGGCAACCCTCAACCTTGGATAAAGAGACCAAAACTGTACGGTGGGTGGGGGCATTCAAACCAACCAAAAATAACAAGGTGCCCAGCAGCATTAATGTGTTTGGAGGGGGGGGGAGGAGGAGGGGATCTGAACTCATATCTGCAAATAGCGTCTGGATTATTTGTCCCGTAAAGTACCCACCATGCTAGCGTTGCTGCAGTGTGTCTGGAGCCAGGCTCAGATGTGAGTGTGTGTTACAGTGAAGGTTAGGGTTTGAAAGTGTGAGCTCATTTGGCCGGGAAGGACAGAGTGGCCATGAGAATATCTGTAACAAGTTAAAGATGATGAGAAACCGGCAAAAGCTGAAAGAGACCCGGGATTGGATAGGGGGAGCAAGACAGTGTTCTGCAGCTGGCGCTTGGTGCAGATACCTTATCAGATCAAAAGGTCAGAAAGGATACCAAGGCTGTAAAAGTTGAGTTTGACCTGAGATAACTTTACTCTGTATCTAACCCTATGCCATATATGCCCTGGGAGTGTTTGATGGGTGACAATGTAGAGGGAGCTTTACTCTGTATCTAACCCCGTGCTGTACCTGTCCTGGGAGTGTTTGATGGGGACAGTGTAGCGGGAGCTTTACTCTGTATATAACCCCGTGCTGTACCTGTCCTGGGAGTGTTTGATGGGGACAGTGTAGCGGGAGCTTTACTCTGTATCTAACCCCATGCTGTACCTGTCCTGGGAGTGTTTGATGGGGACAGTGTAGCGGGAGCTTTACTCTGTATCTAACCCCGTGCTGTACCTGTCCTGGGAGTGTTTGATGGGGACAGTGTAGAGGGAGCTTTACTCTGTATCTAACCCCGTGCTGTACCTGTCCTGGGAGTGTTTTATGGGGGACAGTGTAGAGGGAGCTTTACTCTGTATCTGACCCCCTGCTGTAGCAGGGTTGTGTGGTGTCATAGTCACTGTTCTCCTGAAGGCTGGGTAGTTTGCTGTGGACAATGAGGTTGTGCGGTTGTTTGAAAGCAAGAAGTGGGGGTGTGGGGATGGCCCTGGCAAGATGCTTGTCTTTATCAATGACATGTTGAAGTTTCTGGGGAAGATGTCATAGCTTCTCCGCTCTGAGGAAGTACTGGACAACGAAGGGTACTCTGTCCACCGTGTCCCGTGTTTGACTTCTGAGAAGATCGGTGCGGTTTTTCGCTGTGGTGCGTCGGAACTGTCGATCGATGAGTCGAGCGCCATATCCTGTTCTTATAAAGGCATCTTTCAGTGTCTGGAGGTGTCTGTTGCGATCCTCCTCATCTGAGCAGATCCTGTGTATACGGAGGGCTTGTCCATAGGGATTGGCTTCTTTCATGGGTTTAGAGGGAAGCTGGAGAAGTGGAGCATTGTGAGGTTATCCATGGGCTTGTGGTACAGTGAGCTGCTGAGGTGACCGTCCTTGATGGAGATGCACATGTCCAAGAATGCAACCAATTCCAAAGGATTGTGATGTTTGATGGGGGACAGTGTAGAGGGAGTTTTACTCTGTATCTAACCCCGTGCTGTACCTGTCCTGGGAGTGTTTGATGGGGGACAGTGTAGAGGGAGTTTTACTCTGTATCTAACATTTGATTCTTTAGACAGGAGATGGACCTCCCACATAATAAATACTCAAGGGAACGATACAACATTCATTATTTAGTGACCTGTGTTGGAGTGGAAGGGAGTGAATGATGAATGGAGACAGGATCAGATCCATTGTTGTAAATTCCATTCTGTAATAACCTGCTCACCAGCCTTACACATTCAGATTGACAACAAGTGCCCATGGAGTTGGTAGCCTGCAGCTGCCAGAAGGAGACTTGGAGAGTTCAGAAGCACCTGTCCTTTGGTGTTAACTGTGTTTTATTCCAGCTGAGACCGTGAGATCAAAGTATCCTCACCATGACACAGCAATTTAGTGAAGGAGTGTAGAATTTTAATTTGATAATATAAAGGAGAATTGATGAGCGCTGTCAGTGACTGGGAAAGGTTTTCCTGATCTCTCAGCCTCCTGTGAGGGCTGTCAGTGAAGCACTTGGTCTGTAATTAAATGGCCTTATGTAGTGTGAGAAATATCAAATTTGACAGGAAGGCTCTTTACTTTAGATCAATGTTGTGATTGACATGTGGGCCATGTCCTTGTCAAGCAGGACTAACCGTGCAGAATGTGTCTCAGGCAGTCTGTGTAATGGGGCGGTTCCTCAGGACACCCGTGGGTGGGACAATGGAGAGAAAGCCTGTATAGCAAACAGACAGACACGCACAAAGACAGACACACACAAACAAGCAGACACGCACAGACAGACACAGATATGCACACTCAAACACAGACACGCTCAAACACGCACAACCCACATGCATAAACACATGCACAAACGCATACACACGCAAACACACACATGCACAAACATGCACAGACACAAGTCACACATAAACACAGACACAAGCAAACACAGACACACACAATCACAGACATACAAACATAAAAAGACACAGAAATTCAGACACACAAATGCACTGACACATAGCTGACATTCACACACTGACATGTGCACAAAAGGTGACTTACATACACCCACTGGCTGTGAAGTGTTCTTGGGATGTCCTAAGGATGCGCAAGGTGCTACAGAAATGCAAGTTCTTTCTAGACACAACAGATCCAGAGACCTGCTGACTCTTGAGTACTGTGCAGTGTTTGCAGACAGAAATGGCCTGACCTGAGTCAGAGCAAAGTCTAGATTTTTCTTCGTCCAAGGTATAAAGATAATTTGAAAGTTATATTTCAGCATCTGACAGGATCTCCCCACTGAGAAGGCAAAAGAAGGCCCCTGGATAGTTCATTGTAGTGAGTTTAACTCAATAAGCTGGGGCATGGTTTGCATTTGCTGCAAGGAAGCTTTCACAAAGGCCCCACATGTGATTACCTGAGGCACCGCGTCCTTGTCTGGCTGATGTGAGTGTGAGAAAACCAAGTGTATTCTGGCCAACAGTCTATCGAATGACAGCGATTGTGCTGATGGTCCAACACTGCTCAGCTCACACCCACAAGATAAAGACCATCATCTTTTTGCTGCTCGAATCCCAGCCTCTGGAGCATCTGTGATTTTAATTACTGTTATGATGTGGAGATGCTGGTGTTGGACTGGGGTAAACACAGTAAGAAGTCTCACAACAGCAGGTTAAAATCCAACAGGTTTATTTTAACTTAGTGTTGTGAGACTTCTTACTTTAATTACTATGCCATTGGTGGTTTCACCTACAGCTTCCTGGACCCAAAGCTCTAGAACCATGGCAGACCTACAGCCCCAGGGGTTCAACACAGTTTCCAGTTCCTTGGTTCATTCTGGCTGAAAGGCCTTAGACAGCAACCTTTCCCCCATTGCACCTTGCTGGCAGATGCTTCAAGCTTTAGCTGGAGTACTGTGTGCAGTTTTGGTCGCCGCACTTACGCAAGGATATTTTGGCCTTGGAGGGAGTGCAGAGGAGGTTTACTAGGCTGATACCGGAGTTGAGGGGGTTGAGCTATGAAGAGAGGCTGAATAAACTAGGCTTGTACTCGTTAGAGTTTAGAAGAATGAGGGGAGATCTCATTGAGACATATAAGATGATGAATGGGATGGATAGGATAGAGGTGGAGAGACTCTTCCCGCTCAGAAAGGACAGTAGGACTAGAGGGCACAGCCTCAAGATAAAGGGGGGGCGGTTTAGAACGGAGTTGAGGAGGAACTTCTTCACTCAAAGGGTGGTGAATCTCTGGAATTCTCTGCCCATTGAAGTGGTGGAGGCTGCCTCGTTAAATATATTTAAGACACAGATAGATAGGTTTTTGGTAGGCAAGGGGATTAAGGGTTATGGGGAGAAGGCGGGAAAGTGGAACTGAGCCACGACAGATCAGCCATGATCTTATTGAATGGCGGGGCAGGCTCGAAGGGCTAGATGGCCTACTCCTGCTCCTATTTCTTATGTTCTTATGTTTAGCCCATTCCTCAGCGTGCAGTCCTGGGAGCTTGGAATGTACCGGTCAGCAACTCTCATTCCAGGACAAGCTTCTCAGGCAGAACAAAGAGCGTCTTTCACCAATCCTCCAGCTGCCTCCCTCATCCTCATCCTCTCCCCCTCATCTTTCCTTCCTCCCTCATCCTCTCTCCCTCATCTTTCCTCCCTCCTTCATCCTCTCTCCCTCATCATCCCTCCCTCATCCTCCCTCCCTCATCCTCATTCCCTTACCCTCCTTCCCTCACCCTCTCTCCCTCACCTTTCCTCCCTCACCCCCTCTATCTCTTCCCATCTTTTAAGATTCTCCGTGAAACCTCCCTCTTTGACTGAGCATTTGATGTCCTAAGGTCCTCGTGTGACTCAGTGTCAGATTTAGTTTGATAAAGCCTTTGTAAAGAGCGTCAAGATGTTTTGCTGTTTTTAAGGTGCTATATCAATGCAGGTTGTGGTTGTTGGATTGGGAGTGCTATATTGGGAGTCTGTGTAACTCAATCAGCCTAGTTTCTGATGCTTTTCTCGGATTCAGTTGATTGGGTGATTTCATTGATTTACTTACAGAAAAGACTGACACATTCCCATATCCCTCTGCTCTCAAAATTCCTCAATCTCAGCGAAAGGGCACATCCCAAGCAGAGATTTCCAGATGTGGAGAATAAACCATTTTAGAAAAGTGTTAGGGGAAACATGAAGGTACCCATTACAACATCCACCTCCAGCACAGCAGGAGGCTCATTGCTCTGGGCAACTGTTCCCAGCATTGCTTTAATGTGATTGCTTCACAATAGTGAGACATTCAACTCCAAACAAGGACAGAAGGTGTAATTAGAAATTGAAGACAGTGTTTAAGTTTACAGTGAGACACTTGACAAGAGGGTTGCAATTGACACACAGAGAAAGCAATGCAGTGGGATTAAAGTGTAGATCATTAGGGCCAGTGATTTAAAGTGGTTAAAGATTCTGTTTTTAGAGAGTTCTGGTCAGTCCCACTGTGAGCTCTGTGTCCAAGCTCACACCAAGTCTTGTTCACCCACCACTGTGCTCGCTGACCTGGGTTGGCTCCCAGTCCAGTAATGCCTCGATTTTAAAATTCTCATCCTTGTTTTCAAATTCCTCCATGACCTCACTCCTCACTTTCTCTGGAATCTCCTTCAGTATCGCAAGCTGTGTCAGTGCTCCCCCCGTGGGTGCAGCAGAGAATGTGTTATCCAGGTGTCATTGACATAGGCCCATTTAAATCATTCCACCATTGACCACTGATCCTTCAGCTGCCTGAACCAAAGCTCTGTAATTCCCTCCCTAAATTTCTTTGCCTCTTTACCTCACTCTGTCCTTAACATTGACCTTTAGAGCGTCATTGCTTGATTAAGCTTTCAGTTCGTTGTACTGATATCGTTGTAAATGGCTCAAAGTCAAATTGTCTTTCATGATGCATTTTTAGGAATGTTTTTACCACATTAAAACACTATATAACTGCAAGTTGTTGTTGCTGCATCCTCAGCTCTAACCCACTGCCCTACAGAAGCCCCCTCTCCCCTCTAACCCCCCACTTCAGTCGAGATGAGCAGAGAATGGGCATTGACAAGTTGCCGTGATGCTGCGTCCAGTGATAGCCCCTATTCCTCCAACACTACCCTCCCCTATTCCCTCTTTTCCTCCCATCCAGAAATACTGACCCTTCCCATGCTGATGGCCTCCCGTGAGCATTGAAATGGTTCATTAATCCGCAGTCTTTATTATGACCTGGTTAACAAAGGAGTCAAAGGTTATTGGGGGACTGGCAGTAAGGTGGAGTTGAGGCCACAGTCAGATCTGCTATGACCTTATTGGATGTTGGAGCAGCTCGAGGGGCCAAATGGCCTCCTCATGCTCCTGAGGCACATCTTGGTATCGAATGAAAGACGAGCAGGGGAGTTCTCCCTGATGTACTGGGGCCAATGTTTATTTTTAAACTGTCCTCACTGAAATAATAATCTGGTCATTGTCATATTGCTGTTTGTGGGTCCTTGCTGTGCACAAACTGTCTGCTGTGTTTCCTACATTCCAGCAGTGACTGCAAGTCATTGGCTGTGAAAGCTCTTTGGAACGCCCTGAAGTGTCCTTTTCCCTTCTCCTTGCAGCCTCCCCGCCCCAGCTAATTAACACCAGAACAGAAAGGGTTAAATCGCATTGGGACATGGAGCTAGAGCTGCTGAGCGGGCAGGCAATGAAGGCAATGACATTAGTTCCAAATATGACACACATTAAACATAAGACTCATTATTCCATCCCAAAAATATTCTCGGGCAGAATGTTTTTTAAATTACAAGAATAATTCCTGAATATCCCAGGAAAAATACAAAAGCTTCGCAATCTGTTTCTCCATTTAAAGAAATCAGTTGAATCACAGACATTTGAAACACTTTGCATTTGGTATAATTTATTCTGAAGGTCTTTCATTAGCTGGGAGCCCCCTGCTCACCTGGACTGCACGCCATATGTCCTTCATCATAAAAAGCTTCCCCACCATGCAGCCAAACATCTGTCCATCCCAAGCGAAAGGTCCTATCAGAGACTGTGCATTGAAGATTATTCCCCCACTCGTCTTCCCAAGATCCACCCACACATTCCCCTCTCTCTGGTCTTCTCTTTAACAATCCCAGTGGGTGATTTAAGAGTGGGCAGCAGGCAGATGCTAGAATCCCACAAAGATGGGTTCAGGTAATGAATTCTCGATCTTTCAGTCTGGTAGTGATCACCTGCCGTTTTTTAAATGAGTTCAGGGCTCCACCAGCCCCTTTCAGCTTGTTGATGGACCCTCGAATATGGCCTGATAGATAAACACTCAGCATAAGCTGACAAAGAGGGAATGCTTTCCCCCCTCTGTTAAAGCTGAGAGTCAGTCTATGTCTGAGCCACTCTCAGAATCACAGAGTATTACAGCAAAGAAACAGCCCAGTCAGTTCAATCGCCCTCTATTGGTCTTTATACTCCAAACAAGCTGTCTTCCCAGCCACCTACACTGTAACCTCCCCCACACCAAATCCTCCACTCCCTTTGTATGTGCTGTTACCCGCCACAAGGTAGTAAATTCCACATTCTCACCATTCTGACTCCTCCTCAAGCAAGTTCTTCATCTCCTCAAGTGGGATTCAAACCTATTGTAAGATGTGTTTAGTTCAGTAGGTCCCCAAAAAGATTCTGAGTTTTGTATAGTTTAACAGTAAGTGCTTAGTAATTGCTCTTAACAACATCCATACACACAGTGTATGGTCTAAGCTGGGAACTGTCTCCATGCTTGCCTCTACACACGTCTCTGTTCAGTACAAGACTACCCTGTAGATTGGGCCATGTGTTCCTTTACACGACATTGTGGACGGTGCTGTACTCTGTCCCATCTTAATCCTTTCTACACCAGCCCTTTATACAGCAGAACCCATCAGCCAGAAGTCAAAAGAGTAGCCACCAACACCTCAATTTTAGAATTCACACATCAAGCACCCTGCCCACCCCCACCGCCACAACCTTCCAAAATCTCTCATTCTAGCCGACCCATTTTAATCACTACACCATTAGTGGCCATCCCTTTAGCTGCCTGTAACGCAAGCTCTGGAACTCCCCTGCCAAACCTTTCCATCTCTCCACTTCTCCAGCTCTCCGTCTCTGCACCTCTCTGCTTATCCATCTCTCCATCTCTCTGCTTTTCAATCTCTGCCTTTCCACTCTTCCACCTCTCCATCTCTTTGCCTCTCCATCTCTCTCTCTCCATCTCTCTCTCTCTCCATCTCTCACTATCTTTCTGCCTCTCCATCTCTCCCTCTCTCTCCCTCTCCATCTCTCTCTCTCTCCATCTCTCTGTCTCTCTATCTCTCCATCTTATGCTTATCACAGAACCCTACAGTGCAGAAAGAGGCCCTTCGGCCCATCGAGTCTGCACCGTACACAATCCCACCCAGGCCCTATCCCCATATCCCTACATATTATACCCACTAATCCCTCTAACCTCCGCTACCCTGGACACTAAGGGGCAATTTCTTATCATGGCCAATCAACCTAACCCACACATCTTATGACCCCCTAGTTCTGGTTGAGCCCACAGGTGAAAGTACTTTCTCTATGTGACCCTATCAAACCCTTTCAGAATGAGAAGGATCATTTTATGTTATCCCCTCAGACTTTATGTTCCAGAAAAAAGAACCCTAGCCTGTTCATTCTCTCCTGATATTTATGGTCTCTCAATTCATTGTTGTAAATCTTTTCTGTATCTTTTCCAATACCTTGAAATTATTTTATACAACATCTGCTCCAATTGAAGTGAAGCGTGTGGAACAACAACAACTTATATTTATATAGCATCTTTAAGTAATGGAATGTCCCAAGTCACATCTGAACATATCAAATCAGATAAACAAAAGTGTGCTTGAATAGATAGTTTTTAAGAAGTGGCTTATAGGAGGAAAGCAAGGTAGAGGTGGAGCGGTTTAGGGAGTGAAACATGCATAGAAGCTAGGAGCAGGAGTAAGCCATTCAGCCCTTCGAGTCTGCTCTACCATTCATTATGATTATGGCTGATCATCAAATTAAATATCCTGATTTCCCCCCTTCACCCCTATCCCTTAATCCCGTTAGCCTCAAGAACTATATCTAATTCTTTCCCAAAATCACACGATATTTTGGCCTCAACTACTTTCTGTGGTGGTGAAGTTCACACATTCACCACTCTCTGGGTGAAAAATTTCTCCTCACCTCAGTCCTGAAAGGTTTACTCCTTATCCTCAAACTATGATCCCTAGTTCTGGACTCCCCCACCATTGGGAACATTCTTTCTGAATCTACCCTGTCTAACCCGGTGAGAGTTTTATAAGTTTCTATGAGATTCCTTCTCACTCTTCCAGTTGCAGTGAATATAATCCTAACTAACTTAGTTTCTCCTCATATGACAGATCTGCCATCCCAGGAATCAGCTTGATGAAATCCCTCCATAATAAGGGCATCCTTCCTTAGATAAGGATACCAAAACTGCACACAATACTCCAGATGTGGCCTCACCAACGGCCTATACAATTGCAGCAAAACATCTTTATCCTTATCCTCAAATCCTCTCGCTATGGAGGCCAACATACCATTTGCCTTCTTTAATACCTGCTGTACCTGTGCGCTTACTTTCAGCAACTGATGCACGAGGACTCCAAAGTCTCATTGAGTATCCACCTCTCTCAATTCACACTCATTCAAGTAATAATCTGTCTTCCTATTTTTGCTACCAAAGTAGATAAACTCAGATTTATCCACATTATACTGCATCTGCCATGCAGATACCCACTCACTCAGCCTGAACAAATCACACTGAAGCATCTCTGCATCCTCCTCACAGCTCACCCTCCCACCCAACTTTGTATCATCTGCAAATTTGGAGACAATGCGTTCAGTTTCCTCTTCCAACTCATTAATATATAATATTTCAGAGCTTGGGTCCCAGGCACTTGAAAGCACCGATAATGAAATAGTTAAAATCGGACTGATTGGTCAAAAGAGGCCAGAATTGGAGGAGCACAGATAATCTGGTGGCTGTGAGACTGAAGGAGTTTCTAAAGGTCAAATCGAGACGCGGAAACAGGATGAGAACTTTAAAATCAAAACGTTGCTATTCTAGGGACCGATGTGGATCAGCAGGCACACTGCAAGTTAGGACACATGCAGTGGGATTTTGGATGCCCTCAACTTTACAAGAGTAGAAGATTAGAGAGCAGCCCTGAGAGCACTGGAACTGTCTAGCCTAAAGATAACTAAAACATGAATGAGGCTTTCAACATGTGAGACAGGGGCAGAATCGGGCACAGTTACAGAGATGAAAACAGTGCTCCCAGCATGGTCTCCACGATGTGGAGTTGCCAGCGTTGGACTGGGCTGGGCACAATAAGAAGTCTCCTAACACCAAATTAAAGCCTGGCGGGTTTATTTGGTAGCAAAAGCTTTTGGAGCAGCGCTCTGAAAGCTTGTGCTGCCAAATAAACCTGTTGGACTTTAACCTGGCGTTGTGAGACTTCTTACCAAGCATGGTCTAACCACGGTTTCTGGAGAGCAGAGTTGGGTACAGTGTTCAGATATGGCCTAACCTAAATAAATGGAGACTGGAATTGTGCACAGTACTGATCCTCGTTGGGTCATCTCTCTGAAGCAATCAATTCGCCCTGCAATTAATTACCTTTCTCAATCATTATTCAGGAGCCATTTACGAAACTAATTCTCTGCTACGCACCCTACCCTTTCAGCATCTTTCTTTGCCTGAAATATGTTTTCATTAAAATTTTCTATGGTCTCTGCTTCAGCCATTCCCTGTGGCAAAATATTTCGCACTACAACTATCTTCTCTGGAAAGAAATTTCTCCCCACCCTCTCTCCTCTCCCTCTTGGGAACTATCTTCAATTAATTCCCCTCATCACTGACTCCAGAATCACAGGAAATAATCCTTCCCCTCTTGAACCTGTAAGAGACACTTCCAAACTTCATAAACCTCTTTGTTCTTCCCGAAGCCTTCTCTCTGTCAGTGTAGATAGTCCCAGTTACACGCGCATCTCCTCAGAACCTCCATCTCCTGCTGCCATCATCATGTCTTTGATTATGATCAGGACTGTCTCATAATAAACTTCATCGCCCAACTGATTAGACTCAAACCGATCTTCACTGAGGCAGAACCAAGGTCGGCATTTATAGAAAATAGATAAGCATCTTCCCTGCAATAGCAAAGAAAGTTTATATCAACATGTTAAAGTGTTGATTACTAATTTCACACAGCTTGGTTTCAACCAAGTCTCCAACATAATGAATGCATTATTATCTCAAATTATCTTCACATTGATAACTCATTAGGAAAGCAAATGGAACAAATATCTAAAGTAGCTAACACACTGTTTGGGGAGTGGCTGTGGTAATGCCAGGATGGCTCAGATAGACACTGTCTCTGGGCCAAAAAATCCTGGGTTCAAACCCAGCTGGAGGATTTAAGCACATTATACAGGCAACTCCTCCATTGCATCAGTGGGAGGGAAATCCGTGCTGGGTCCCTTGCTGTTTATAGTGAACATTAATAATCTGGATGTGAACGTGGGAGGTCTGATCAGTAAGTTCGCAGATGACACAAGTATTGATGGTACAGGAAATAGCAAGGAGGAAAGCCTTAGCTATCAGGATGATACAGATGGGCAGAACGGCAGCAAATGGAATTTAACCCTGAAAAGTGTGAGCTAATGTATGAACTAACAAGGCAAGGGGTCCACGTCCGTAGATCCTTGAAGGTAACAGAACAGGTAGATAAGGTGGTTAAGAAGGCATATGGGATACCAGCCTTTGTTCACCGAGATATAGAATATTAGAGCAGGGAGATTATGGTGGAGCTGTATAAAACGCTGGTTAGGCCACAGCTAGAGTAGTGTGTGCAGTTCTGGTCACCACACTATAGGAAGGGTGTGATTGCACTGGAGACGGTGCAGAGGAAATTCACCGGGATGTTGCCTGGGCTGGAATGTTTCAGCTACAAAGAGAGGCTGGATAGGCTGGGGCTGTTTTCCTTGGAGCAGGGAAAGCTGAGGGAGAACTTGATCAAGGTGTACAAAATTCTGAGAGATGTAGATAAGAACAAACCTTTCCGCTTGGTGGAGGGATCAACGACTAGGGAACATAGATTTGAATTAAGGGGCAGGAGATTCAGAGGGGATTTGAGGAAAGACTTTTTCATCTGGAGGGGGTGGGAATCTGGAAGTCATTTCCTGGAAAGAGTGGTAGAGGCAGGAACCCTCATAACATTTAAGAAGTATTTAGATGAGTACTTGAAATACCATAGTATACAAAGACCAAGTACTGGAAAATGGGATTGGAATAGATAGGTACTTGATGGCCAGCACAGACATGATGGGCTGAAGGGCCTCTTTCTGTGCTGTAAATCTCTGACTCTATGGGCCTGATTTTACCATTTTGGTTCTAAGTGCTGAATCTGGGCACAATACAGATCCGACTTGTAAAACTGCTCTCAGGCGTCTCCATACACACACAGTCGGAAAAAGAATTGCGAGTCTGAATCGTGGTGTGGGCAGGGCTTATTGTGTCCAAAATGCAGCAGCTCCGATTGGAGCACTGAACTGCACACGCGCAATGAAAAAAAATGTGCAAAAGCGAACCCCTGTCACATTGCTCCTGGGCCACAAAAACCTGATAAAGTGCCTCGGGAGCAAAAAGTAGGAGCGATGGCCCCCCACAGATATTCCCCACTCCCACAACATAACCATGCCCCTTATCCACCCCCCCCCCCCCCCCCCCCACCAGCTACCCAGACTGACCGTGACTCCCCTGCCCTCCTTCCCCCCCACTGATTGCCTGAAGAGTGGCAGTGGACACCCTTTCCCCCCCCACCAATCAGAGACAGAGTGGATCCCCCCCCCCCAAGCCCTGCACCCTCCCCCACACCGGCCTGTCATATCCATCTGGCCTCTCTCCTCCTCCCCCCAGCCACCCTCCCCCCACCCGCCGCACCAGAGAGCGAAAGACGCTTCAGAGTATTGATAGGCAGAGGGATCTGGGTGTACAGGTACACAGGTCACTGAAAGTGGCAATGCAGGTGGGGAAGGTAGTCAAGGAGGCATACGGCACGCTTGCCTTCATTGGCCGGGGCACTGAGTTTAAAAATTGGCAAGTCACGTTAACGCTTTATAGAACCTCAGTTAGGCCGCACTTGGAATATAGTGTTCAATTCTGGTCACTACACTACCAGAAAGATGTGGAGGCTTTGGAGAGGGTACAGAAAAGATTTGCCAGGATGATGCCTGGTCTGGAGGGCATTAACTATGAGGAGAGATTGGAGAAACTTGGTTTGTTCTCATTGGAAGTGAGGTTGAGGGGCGACCTGATAGAAGTCTACAAGATTATAAGAGGCATGGACAGAGTGGATAGTCAGAAGCTTTTTCCCAGGGTGGAAGAGTCAATTACTAGGGGGCACAGGTTTAAGGTGCGAGGGGCAAGGTTTAAATGAGATATACGAGACAGATTTTTTACACAGAGGGTGGTGGGTGCCTGGAACTCGTTGCCGGGGGAGGTAGTGGAAGTGGATATGGTGGTGACTTTTAAGGGACACCTTGATAAATACATAAATAGGATGGGTATAGAGGGATATGGTCCCCGGAAGGGTAGGGGGTTTTCGTTAAGTCAGACAGCATGGTCAGTGCAGGCTTGGAGGGCCGAAGGGCCTGTTCCTGTGCTGTAATTTTCTTTGTTTTTTGATCTGCCCCCCCCCCCCACCAGCAGAGATACATCAGATCTCCCTCCCCACTCCCCCCACCACCACAGATCTGAGTCAGAGAGCCGCGGGAAGCTCTGAACTTAGCCCTTCAGAAGCTGGAGCTCCCAAAACAGAACTTTGCCGAGCGGGTCTGTTTCGTGCCAAATCTGGACAGGTGAACACATACAAATGAGGGGTGCGGTTTGGATCGTGGCCATTTTCAGGCCTTGGTAAAGTGGACATCTGTGCGGATGCAGGTACAAATTGCACTAATCGCCTCACGTCCAACTTTACCAAGTTTTTGCACCCAAAAACAGACGCAACACAGTAGTAAAATCGGGCTCTGTCAGTACTGAAGGCGCGCAACATTGTCATGGGTTCCAACTTTCAGAGGAGATATTAGAAATCTAGCAACATAGAGACTCTCGAGCCTGCTTCACCATGTGACAAGTTCATGGCTGATCTGATTGTGGTCTCAGGTCCGCTTCCCTGTCTGTCCCCCGCACCCCTCGACTTCTGTGTCTATTAAAAATCTGCCTAGCTCTGAGTATTTTTTATTGGCCCAGGAAATTTCCCTTGTTGATTTCTGAAAGTTGCCTCGGAGGGGTTTTATATCCACCTGATAGGGACAGACAGAACCGCTGTTTCTGAATTCCTATTTATTCCCATTTCTCAAGGAGTCATTATTCTGTGGAATTCTCTCTCCAGAGGGAGGGGGCTGGGTCATTGAATATTTTTAAGACTATGACCCAGCCCCCTCCTTCTGGAGAGAGAATTCCACAGAATAATGACTCCTTGAGAAATGGGAATAAATAGGAATTCAGAAACAGCGGTTCTGTCTGTCCCTATCAGGTGGATATAAAACCCCTCCGAGGCAACTTTCAGAAATCAACAAGGGAAATTTCCTGGGCCAATATTTAACCCATAATCAAAACCAGCAAAAGAATAATAACTGATCACTTATCCTTTTCTGTTTGTCCAATCAAACACTCCCAGAATAGAAACAACAAAGGGGAGATACAGAGTAAAGCTCCCTCTACACTGTCCCCCATCAAACATTCCCAGGACAGGTACAGCACGGGGTTAGATACAGAGTAAAGCTCCCTCTACACTGTCCCCCATCAAACGCTCCCAGGACAGGTAGAGCCCGGGGTTAGATACAGAGTAAAGCTCCCTCTACACTGTCCCCCCATCAAACGCTCCCAGGACAGGTACAGCATGGGGTGAGATACAGAGTAAAGCTCCCTCTGCACTGTCCCCATCAAACACTCTCAGGACAGATACAGCTCGGGGTTAGATACAGAGTAAAGCTCCCTCTACACTGTCCCCATCAAACACTCTCAAATCCACCTTTGCTACAGTATGGGCTGTGCAATGTGTTTTGCATTCTGAGCAATTTTTCTCTGAGATTGAATTGATCCCGGATTGCATGGAAAGGTTTTTCTGCCGATGAAATGCGAAATAGTTGACAGTTCTCTTTGCAATCATTACATTGTTGACCTGCTCCCCCCTGAGTCTTTCAAACCCACCCATAATCTTTTCCAAACACCGATAGATTGACAGCACAAAACCATTTCTTCTGTCCCTATTCACACTTCCTTTCTTCATCATATTGCTGTCGGAAAGTGGACACATTTGGACATGATTCAGATCTCACATCACTAAGAACACGCTCTCTCAGGTTTGTTGAGTAGGGAGGTAAATGGAATATATTGTGTATGTGAGTGTTGCTGGCATGGCCACCATTTATTGCCTGACCCTTGAACTAAGTGGCTTGCTCAGTCACTTCAGAGTCAAACGTAGTGCTGTGGGTCTGGAATCACATGTGGGTCAGAACAGGGAAATGGAATTAAAAGTCAGGATGTTTTGTCAGCTGTACAGGGTGTTAGTTGGACTACAACTGTAGTACTGTGTATAGGTTTGGTCATCTTATTTAAGAATGGATTTAATTACATCAGGAACAATTCAGGTAAGGTTCTTTTTTATTCATTCAAGGGCTGTGGGGATCACTGGCTAGGCCAACATTTATTGCTCATTCCTAATTACCATTGAGAAGGCGGTGGTGAACCGTCTTCTTGAACAACTGCAGTCCATCACTCTACTGATTCCTGGGAGGAGGGATTTATTTTCTGAGGCAAGGTTGGATGGATTGGGCCTGTATCCACTGGAGTTTAGAAGATTGAGAGGTGATCTTCTCGAAATATAAGATCATGAGGGAACTGGACAGGGTGGATGTTGAGAAGATGTTTCCCCTGGGGGACAGTCTAGAACTAGGGCACTCAATTTGAAAATAAGGCATCTCGCATTGAAGACTGAGATGAAGAGATTTTTCTCTCTCTAAGGTTGAAGAATCTTTGGAATTCTTTCCCCCAGTAAGTGACGGGGCAGGGTCATTAAATATTATGAACGCTGAGTTAGGTAGGTTTTTGATTGACAAGGGAGTCAAATGTTATTGAGAGAGTAGGTGGATTGTGGAGTTGAGTTCACAATGAGGCCAGCCATGAACTTATTAAATGAGGGAGCAGGCTTGAGGGACCAAATGGTCTACCCCCGCTCCAGATTCATGTGTTTTATCATATTTGTTGGAGACTCTGTGAAGCTCCATCCTTTAGAATCTCTGTAAAGTGCCTCAGGCCCAGTCTCAGCTGCATCCCACACATCACCAATATCTAACAATTCCCTTCACTATTGTCCTTCCTGGATGGAGCAGCTTGTTTGACAATGAAGAGTCTCATAGTCTCATTGCAGACTGACAGGAATACTAATCCAGGTTGTGGATTCACCCCAAATCCAGTTCCTGTCAACATTAGTTTAATATTATAATGAACATTTTATTTATTAGTGCCACAAGTAAGGCTTACATTAACATTGCAATGAAGTTACTGTGAAAATCCCCTAGTTGCCACACTCCAGCACCTATTCGGGTACCCTGAGGGAGAATTTAGCACGGCCAATGCACCCTAACCAGCACGTCTTTCAGACTGTGGGAGGAAACCAGAGCACCTGGCGGAAACCTTGCAGACACAGGGAGAACATGCAGCCTCTGAACAGACAGTGTTCCAAGCCACGAATCGAAGCTGGGTCCCTGGCGCTGTGAGGCAGCAGTGCTAACCATTCTGCTGCCAAAAGGCCTGGATCCCTGGTCTCCATCCAGCTCCTTACTCCCAGCAGAGCTTCAGTAGGATAGATCAAGAAGCAACCTGAGGGCTCCGCTCCTGAAACTGTGACAAGCTCTGTGAAAAAGCAAAGAAAGAACAGATTTACAAAGATCTCCTTGCTGTGGAGAGACAATCATTTGACAGAATACAGCCCACACAGTCTCCTGCGTCTGTGCTTTACTCCGATTAGACTGACGTTTTATCACGGTATGATTCCAGCAGGATAAGTGTGAGCTCAGATTTTAATTGGAACAGTTCCCTGACTGAGTGAGCGGTGTGGAGTGGGGAAGGTTTATTGTTAACCAAAGGTTCAAACCTCCCTTTGAAGTTGAATAGTCTAATTGCCGTCACCCTTTACAAAAGAGAGGATTGAATTGCTGCAGCGCTGTTAATGAATGTTCCAAAGCACTCCACAATTAAATAATTTTGAAATGCAGTCAGTTTTAAGTTTATTTATCAGTGTCATGTGTAGGCTTACATTAACACTGCAATGAAGTTACTGTGAAAATCCCCTAGCTGCCACACTGCGGCGCCTGTTTGGGTACACAGAGGGAGAATTTAGCATGACCAATGCAACTAACCAGCACGTCTTTCAGACTGTGGGAGGAAACCCACGCAGACACGGGGAGGATGTGCAGACTCTGCACAGACAATGTCCCAAGCCGGGAATCGAAGCCGGGCCCCTGGCACTGTGAGGCAGCAGTGCTAACAACCGTGCCACCCTCACTCCAGTAATGTAAAAATATAAATTGTGCACAGCAAGATCCCACAATCAGCAAGGTGATAATGACCAGATCATCTGATTTAGTGATGTGGGTCGCTGGATCAGGACTCTGGGGTGATCTCTCCAGCTGTTCTCCAGTTAAGGGTTGGAGGGGGGTCAGAGTTACAGGGAGGTGAATGGAGTGTGAGGAGGCGATTGTGCTGAATTAGTTTTGAGGTTATTGTTATAGGCTATCAGATTGAAGTACATGCACAGCAAGATCCCACACCCAGGGTCATAGCCCAGCAACACACTCTGCTAAATAGAGACAGGTAATTCATCACCACACAGTGCAGTGTTATGTAAGGATGGCTGATTGCACACACTTCTTCCATCAGCCAGCTAGCAAATCAGGTTAATGGTAAACCTAACATTTGCCACCATCAAACTTGGCAGTCTCTGACTAATTCTGTCCTCCTCCTCTTCGGGAAGTGACAGGCAGAAGCTGACGAGTGTGTGGGCTGCTGAGAGGGAGATTGACACAGGGAGAGAGAGAGAAATGAGAGGCTGTGCAGTCGATAGCTGTCCCAGGAAGAAAGCTGAGCAATGATCAAAATAGAGAGGGCAGGAGAGAAGGGAAGGTAATGAAATAAAAACCTTACATTTCAAAATCACCTTTCGCTACCTCGGGATGTTTAGAGAGCTTTACCACTAACAAAAATACTTTTACAAAGTATAGTCACTGAAGGAAATACAACAGCCCCAGAAAGTAACCTTCCCACTCACAAGAGTGAATGATTAATTCCTTTGCCCCCTAACCCCTGCCTGTTAGTCTCATTGCTGTATGTCGGAGGTCGCTGAACGCAAGGTCACCAAAGGTCACTAGACTTTGATAAGAATCCATTGCAGTTCTCTTCTGTATCTCTCATTCCTTCACCCCTGGCTTTTCCTCATCTAAACCTACAACCTCGTCATATAATCTCCCTAACACAATGACTGTCTACCTCATCAAAGATTAACTGTCCTCTTTTGACAGGATTAAATACTATCTCCATGGAACCTCAGTCGCCTCTGTGCCAAATCCAGACTAAGCGCAGTAGATGTACACGATCTCTGCCATTTGCAGATGGCTGCAGTGTCACTCTGCACCAGATTTTCAAACCACTCTTAATCTATTCGATTCTGACTTGGCCTGTCCTTGAATGCTGCCAAAATAAAACTCATATCAGCACACACCTGATCAGCCAAATGTTGAAGGGGAAACTCTGGAATATGTTCAGCTCTTCCTATAATTTGGCAGCCGTTCTCTCAAAAGGTCACCAGGGTAATAAAACCCTGGACTGGTTGCACCAGCTCAGCATGAACTATCCTGTAGATGGTACATATGGCCTCCACTGTGTGTTGGAAGGAGTGAATGTTTGTGGATGGGGTGCCAATCAAATGAGCTGCTTCCTACTAGATGGTGTTGAGCTTCTTGAATGTTGTTGGAGCTGCATTGGTCCAGGCAATTTCCTATCAGTGACAGCCATTATATTAATGGCCACCACATCTGGTCTCGCCTGCAAGTGGAAACATCATCTCTGTGTTTATCCTATTAAATCCTTTAAATCTTAAAGCCATCTCTCAGGTCATCTCTCTGAGAGCTGCGTTTTCTAGAGAATGACAGCCTGGCCTATTGGTTAACTCCGAGTGAGGATGGGGCTGAGAAACTATTTAATGAGCTTTTCAGGAATGTCTGGTGTTTAATTTCACTGTAGCTCTGTTAATCCAAACTTCACATCGCTAGCAGCTAGCTCAAGATTGGATTTTAATTAAAGCATTCCTCTAGAGTGACAGAGGAATTTTAATCTGACTCAGGGCAACAGACCTCAGATTCCAAGCGAAGGCCATCAGAGCACGTTTACCTGAGGCCAGCGCTGAGATATTGTCCAAACTCCTGCTCCCCTCGCTCTCCTATTCCATATCTCTGACTCATTATCTTATTTCTGTTGCTTTACACATTTAAGACACTTCCTTCAAAGAGATTGATGTCTTTTTGATAATTATCAGTCATTAACCTGGTGTTACCACTACTCGACAGGAGGTCCCTGAGAATCCATCAGTGCTTTTACCCCATCAAACACTCCCAGGACAGGTACAGCACAGGGTTAGATACAGAGTAAAGCTCCCTCTACACTGTCCCCATCAAACACTCCCAGGACAGGTACAGCATGGGGTTAGATACAGAGTAAAGCTCCCTCTACACTGTCCCCCATCAAACACTCCCAGGACAGGTACAGCACGGGGTTAGATACAGAGTAAAGCTCCCTCTACACTGTCCCCATCAAACACTCCCAGGACAGGTACAGCATGGGGTTAGATACAGAGAAAAGCTCCCTCTACACTGTCCCCCCATCAAACACTCCCAGGACAGGTACAGCACAGGGTTAGATACAGAGTAAAGCTCCCTCAACACTGTCCCCATTAAACATTCCCAGGACAGGTACAGCACGGGATTGGATACAGAGTAAAGCTCCCTCTACACAGTCCCCATCAAACACTCCCAGGACAGGTTCAGCACGGGTCTAGATACAGAGTAAAGCTCCCTCTACACTGTCCCCATCAAACACTCCCAGGACAGGTTCAGCATGGGGTTAGATACAGAGTAAAGCTCCCTCAACACTGTCCCCATTAAACATTCCCAGGACAGGTACAGCACGGGATTGGATACAGAGTAAAGCTCCCTCTACACAGTCCCCATCAAACACTCCCAGGACAGGTTCAGCACGGGTCTAGATACAGAGTAAAGCTCCCTCTACACTGTCCCCATCAAACACTCCCAGGACAGGTTCAGCACGGGGTTAGATACAGAGTAAAGCTCCCTCTACACTGTCCCCCCATCAAACACTCCCAGGACAGGTTCAGCACGGGGTTAGATACAGAGTAAAGCTCCCTCTACGCTGTTCCCATCAAATACTCCCAGGACAGGGACAGCATGGGGTTAGATACAGAGTAAAGCTCCCCGTACACTGTCTACATTTATTAACAATGTGAGCCAGTTGCAAGCTCAGAAGGAGTTTGTTAAGGATTGCTTTTCCTGTTTTCAGAGCAACACTACCATTTTGGGATCAATTTGCTGCCAAATGTGTTTAAATGTGTTTAACACAGATTCCAATCTGATCTTTAACTGATCTAACGGATGGATTGGCACCCAAATCACAGAGATACTGCATTCCCTCTGATAAGAATATTTATTTATCACTTCAATCTGATCACACAGAGACAAGTGCATTCACCTCATTGAATGGAACTGATAGAATTGAATTATTCAAAATACAGCAGGGCGCTATATTCATTAAGGACATGCTTCTTATATATCCCAATAATCTTGTTTCTAATAGGTTCCTGCTCTTGGATCTCAACAGTGACAATTCAACTACTGCCAACCAGTCATATCTCATTATGACAAGCCAAGAATGAATCCAAATTATTCAATTCACCAGCTGTTTTCGATTCACACCCACCAGTTACAGATGTTTAAAATGTAATCGATCTTAAGTTGTCTTCACATAATCTGAGAGTGAATCTCTCTAAAGCTGTACAAGATCAGGAAAATTCCTGGTGACAGGCTCAACCATTATCATTCCATCTTCACCACCAGAGCAATGTTGGCCAAGACACCTGATCCCATTGCTGATGATCCAGCCCTGAGATGGATGTTTGACAGGTCAGGCAAGGGTAGGATTGTGGTTCCATACAGAGGAGAGGGGACAAACTACCAGGGAGAGGTAGGCAAGTATTATCTGATGAGCAAGATATCTCAGAGAGCTTCTCTACCTCCCTTCCAGCAGTTGGTGGTCTATATACTACAACAATCAATGTTATTCCTGCTTTTTCATTCCTTAACTCCAGCCACAAAGATTCTGTCTTGGTCCCACTGGAACATCCTCTCTCTTTAGTTCTGTAACACCATCTTTAACCAATACTGCTATTCTTCCTTTCCTGTCTCTCCTAAACGTTAACACTCAATGCTGCCCTTCTTTGAGCCAGTTCCCTTGTATGGCAATAATATCATTGTTCAATTAATCAACCTGTGCTGTAGTTTTATTCTATTAAACTCTTACAGTGTTCTATTTACCTTGATACCACTCTCTGAGATATCTTCCTTATCAGTTAATACTTCTCAAATTCCCATTGCCTGTTTTTCTCCTCTCCTATCTTCTCTGAATTTACCCTCAGTTTCTGCCAAACTAGTTTAAACCCTCTCCAACAGCACTAGCAAACTCCCGCAAGCCCTGTTAAGGTGTAAACCATCCTTCTTGTACAAGTCCCATGTGCCCCAGATCTGGGCCCACTGCCTCAGAAATCTAAAGCCCTCCCTCGGATAAGACTAATGCACCATCTGCAAACTCCTGTCTCTTCAGGTCAGATGATGATGAAGGGGTAGCTGGATTATTTGGAGGTTGTTAAGGTGGCACGGTAGCACAGTGGTTAGCACAGGTGCCTCAGAGCGCCAGGGCCCGGGTTCAATTCCTGACTTGGGTCACTGTCTGTGTGGAATCTGCACATTCTCCCTGTGACTATGTGAGATTCCTCTGGGTGCTCCAGTTTCCTTCCACTTTCTGAAAGACGTGATGGTTAGGGTGCATTGGCCCGAACAGGTGCTGGAGTGTGATGACTAGAGGAATTTCACAGTAACTTCATTGCAGTGTTAATGTAAGCCTTACTTGTGACTAATAAGTAAGCTTTATTTTAACTTTAAGGTTGGGAAGCTCCCTCCGATGGTCTGCATGTTCATAATGAGGCTGGTGCCTTTCCAAGAGTCGTCGCTATTTTGATTGGTCACAAGCTAGGGTCACCCATGAGTCAGTGGGGATGTTTGATAGCTCCAGAGTTACATAGAACATAGAGCACTACAGCACAAACAGGCCCATTGGCCCATAAGTTGTACCGATCATATCCATACCTACCAGGCCTATCTATAATTCTCAATCCCATTAATGTTGTTTGAGGACATCCCTAAAGTACTTCCACTGTCCTCCTGGGAATCTCCTGCCTTGATCACATTCTGAGTAGAGCAGTTGCTTCAGAAATCTGATGTCAGACACATGACATCCTGCCCAGCAGAGCTATTTTTGAGCGATTACATGACCAAGAAAAAGTTTAGTTGTTAAATAGCCAACATTTAACAGTCTTGTTTTGTTTGTCCATTAGTAAACTGCCCAATTTGGTTGGTTTTTGAATCATGGAATCTAGCATTGCTCTTTTGAGGTCAGACACTAACTGCACGCTTTTTAAAAAATTATTTCATGGGTGGGTGGCACTGGCAAGGCTGGCATTTACACCCATCCCTATTTGCCCTTCATCTGAATATTTCAGAGCACGTTTTTGTGGGTCTGGAGTCAGCCATAGGTCAGATCAGACAAGGGTGGCAGATTTGCCACCCTTAAAGGCATTATGACAATCTATGATGGTCAGCAATTTCATGGTCAGCATTACTAAGATCGGCTTTCAATTGCGGATTTTATTAATTGAATTGAAATTTCACCAGCTGGAGTTTGGGATTTGAACCCATGTCTCCAGACCATTAGCTTGGGCCCCTGTCCTGTGAACATAAGAACATAAGAAATAGGAGGAGTAGGCCATCTAGCCCTTCGAGCCTGCCCCGCCATTCAATAAGATCATGGCTGATCTGTTGTGGCTCAGTTCCACTTTCCCGCCCTCTCCCCATAACCCTTAATCCCCTCTCTTTTCAAGAACCCATCAACCCGCTTCTTAAAAATATTTAGCGAGGCAGCCTCCACCACTTCAACGGGCAGAGAATTCCAGAGATTCACCACCCTTTGAGTGAAGAAGTTCCTCCTCAACTCCGTTCTAAACTGCCCCCCCTTTATCTTGAGGCTGACATTACCAGATTATCACCATCTCCCCTCTAACACTAACAGATGAAGAGATGTTGGTCAGAGCTACCCAGATCACTTTTTCCATTAGCCTTGAGGCGGGATCATGGATAGCTCTTAGCGTTTGAACAGTTTTCATTAGTTTAAGTACAGTAAGAAGTCTCACAACACCAGGTTAAAGTTTACCTGATGTAGGAGCAGCACTCCGAAAGCTTGTGATTCCAAATAAACCTTTAACCTGGACTGTAACCTGGTGTTGTGAGACTTCTTACCGTGACCCACCCCAGTCCAGCATCTCCACATCATTCGTTCAAGTAGTGATGAACAAGCCTGTTGATGAAACACTCCCTCACACTCCATCGACATAATGTGAACAGACCTGGTTTCAATAGTCACTGTCCAGTGATTGTAGCATACTTCATACCCTCAGTCTTGCAGCGTCACCTGAACATTATCTCCTGCGTTACTTTATTAAATCTTCTGTCTTGTTCTTTGCAATGTTGGTGAATTCCTGTGTTGAGTGACATCACCATCTGCTCCTTATTAAAATAAAGAGTCAGTGGTAATCCCTATTCTGTGTAAACTGGGTTTATAATGTGGCTACATTTTCTCATTTGCTAGTTACTGCGTTACTAGTGCTGATCATTTCTGGAATCTGCATGTCAATTGGTTCTGGAATGCAATAATTTTTTTATATATATACATTTTGAAATGTAACCTCTTTGGAAAGCAATCAAATGTTAAAACTCAATCTATTTTTAAATAACTCCAGGGAATAGTTCCTGGAAATGGAATAATGTCACTCATCTCCCTGGAATATTTTTGTTCTCACAACAACCAGGAACTCTAGGTAGACACACAAACCCCTTCCCATTCACTCCCAATGCATACAATCTCAATGATTAAACCTCTTCCCATTCACTCCCAATGCATACAATCTCAATGATTAAACCTCTTCCCATTCACTCCCAATGCATACAATCTCAATGATTAAACCTCTTCCCATTCACTCCCAATGCATACAATCTCAATGATTAAACCTCTTCCCATTCACTCCCAATGCATACAATCTCAATGATTAAACCTCTTCCCATTCACTCCCAATGCATACAATCTCAATGATTAAACCTCTTCCCATTCACTCCCAATGCATACAATCTCAATGATTAAACCTCTTCCCATTCACTCCCAATGCATACAATCTCAATGATTAAACCTCTTCCCATTCACTCCCAATGCATACAATCTCAATGATTAAACCTCTTCCCATTCACTCCCAATGCATACAATCTCAATGATTAAACCTCTTCCCATTCACTCCCAATGCATACAATCTCAATGATTAAACCTCCTCCCATTCTTTACACCCAATGTAAAGAATGCCAATGGAATTAATACTTTTATATATTTTGTTCAATGTTAATCTATATGGTCACACACGCACACACCTGTATCTCGAAGTATATTTAAGTATCTGTGTTTGTCCACTCTCTCTCACTCACACACACACACACACATACACACACACATACACACAAACATATAGAATGATATAAGAACATGATGGGAGTTAGTGTGACTCTTTATCATCCAAAACTCCTCAATTTGGGGCAATATTCTAATTTGCTGCAGATATGGAAATTGGCTAAACATTGTTCCAAGCGTTCTAACAATTTGAACGGATATTGTTGCCAGGATATGTTCATGGTGAAATCAATCCTTCCAGTAATTCCTAATGTTATCAGGTAAGCAGTGAATTGAGACTGTGGTCTCGTGGGCCCACATGTTCAGAGAGTGAAGCAATGTCCCCTCAGGCCATGCAATGATTAAAAGGCAAATCATCAGGCATTCGTTTCCAATAAGAGTATAAATTACTTGCTCTAAAAGACCCTGAAGCTGTGAAGTGCTCCGACAGATAATTACAACATCTTGACCTTGACACAGTCCAGTACTTCGATACAAGTTCCTACATTCTGAGAGGGGGAGGTTGCAGCAATCTCAGAGCAATGAAGCAAAATGTTACGAGCCTTACTGTGTGTTGAGTTCGCTATGCGGAGGTTATAAAGTCTCACATCCAAGTAGGAAACTAGCAGAAACCGATAAACATCCTCAAAATCTACTGGCACAGCTCGCAGAACACAACAATCCAAACATTAGCGAATAAATATGGGGTAAACAGATTAATTTTACACAACTTCCTATTTCACAATTGATAGATGGCAGTTTTTTTGGATTATTGCTGGCTGCACACACACAGATATGGAACCAATGTCATTCTGTGACTATTTCGTTGGGGAGATGTATCAGGAGCAGAGTTCTATCACTGAATTATACATTTTTTTGCAAGCTGCTGTCCTATAAATGTCTCATTCGCGACAGAATCACTTCATGGAGAAAAGTTGCAACAACCCTGAAAGGAAATGTCAGATTTTTCTAATGGCAAGAAAAACAGTTATCAGTTTTCTTAATCACAAACTACCCCATCCACCCTCCCCCACACTCACACACACACACACACACACACACACAGTACCCCATCCACCCTCCCCCACACTCACACACACACACACACACACACACTGTACCCCATCCACCCTCCCCCACACTCACACACACACACACACACACACACACACTCACTGTACCCCACCCACCCTCCCCCGACCCTCACACACACACACACACACA